>NC_137974.1:38845847-39565847 GCF_963924665.1 Micromys minutus
GAGATTGTCTTGGATGCTTAGCTAGACATATAAAGATAGCATCTCAACTCATTTCTACCTTCTAGGTTCTTGAATTCAGTAAACAAGCTGTTGCAGCAACAGTGTGTGCAACGAGAAGTTACCAGTGGATATAATTTCTTTCCTCATGATTGCTGCCCAATATATAGCTGGTACTTGATGGTTTCAAAGTTCTCCATCTAAACGAAGAGTTGTCCTGTCAATCAAACCTGAGTGGGAGACACAGCCCAAGCTCCAATTGCACAACCTTCCCCTGTTGCTGTGGAAAGATGAAAAGGTCACACACATTTCAGTCACTCACAGGGCTCTTTGTAGAGATTAGCTATTTGATTCATGAGATATCCCAGAAATCTCAGCAGAAGCCACCCACAGAGATGGGATTATCTTGAAAATCTCTATGATCTGACTCTTTACTAATGCAGCGAATCCACATGACATATACAGCAGACAAACAAGGTTTTTGAAGAGACTTTACTCTGAAATTGTGGACTGTGCAGACTAAAAATGTAGAGGCAAAATGGCAGGAGAAGTAATGCTGGCTTCCAAAGTTCTGCAAACAGAAAACAGGCTGATAATTTAAATGTACTCAGCCACAAGCATAGTATTGTTAAAAAACAAAAACAAATACAATAACAACAACCCAGATGACTATATGGTGGGATGCAGCAGGTTCATAGGGGACAGAGCCATGAAATATGAAACATAATTTACATCTATAGTATCGACTTCTTGGCTACACTTAATGATTAAACAACATTAACACCCATCAACATTTTTCTGTCATGAATCTCTATATCTGTAACTTTTTTCCATAGCTGTTCATTCACCATATTTTGAAAAGAAAGACATTTTCTCAAGGTCTTTAGGAGCATATAAAAAGTGTAGTTTTACCTTGAGACAGATGGTAGCTTACTTGCTTCTGATTTAAATGACAACAACTATATCATTTTATTTTTGTTGTCATTTGGTTTGTTTGTTTAATTGAGGAGTTGTAGATGAGACGTTTACACTTTATAAACTGTGCAATGACTTCTGACATTTCAGGAGTATATGGTAAAGGTCATTTTGTCTTATTAAGATCAAATGTCTTATCATTGAATTTATTTATTAGGTATTTTACATATTTACATTTCAAATGTAATCTCCTTAACAGGTTTCCCCTCTGCCAACCTTCACCACACCCTGCTTCTATGTGGGTGCTTCACCACACATCCTTGCATTTCTCCACCTCCCCACCTTGGCATTCCATAAGACTAGGGCATCAAGCCATCACAGAAGCAAGGGCATTTCCTAACAGTAAAGCCAGATAAGACCTCCCTCTCCTACTTATGCAGCTGGAACAAAACTAAAACAAAAACAAAAATCAAAACAAACAACAACCAAAACCCTTCAGCTCTTTTAGCCCTTTCCCTAACTCCTCGATAGGGGTACCTTGTGTTCAGCCCAATATTTAGCTGCCAGAATCTGCATTTGTATTTTTCAGGCTCTGTTAGTACCTCTCCAGAGCAGCTGTTTTAGGCTTTTGTCAACAAGCACTTCTTGGAATCTGCAATAGTGACTGGGTTTAGTATTTGTATATAGGATAAATCCCCAGGTGGATGGACTTTCCCTCAGTCCCTGCTCCATATTCTGTCCCCTTATATCCTCTAGACAGGAGCAATTCTGGGTTACTTCTGGGCATTTACCCCAGAGATGCTCCAACATACAACAAAGATACATGCACCACAATGTTCATTGCAGCTCTATTTATAATAGCCAGAAGCTGGAAAGAACCCAGATGTCCTTCAGTAGATGAATGGATGCAAAAATTTTGGTATATTTACGCAATGGAGTACTACTCAGCTATCAGAAACAATGACTTAACGAAATTCTTAAGAAAATGGATGCATCTAGAGAATATCATCCTGAGTGAGATAACCCAGACACAAAAGAACAGACATAATATGCAGTCACTGATATTTGGATACTAACCTCAGAAAGCTCTGAATAGCCCAGAAACAATTCACAGATTGTGTGAAGTTCAAGAAAAATAAAGAATATATTTTAATTAAAATAGAACTGTATCACCTTCCCCTTTCCTTCCTACAGTCCCTCCCAGTTTCTCTCCTATCCCCTCAAATTAATAACCTCTTTGCCTATATTATTGTTACATATATACATATGTGTATGTGTATGTACCCACAAATACTTAATTACCACCTTAAAAAATGTATTCGTATACTTTTATGCAAAAATGCTTAAAAATTTGTACATTTATCTTTGTTTTTTAAAATAAAATTAAAAAAAGAATCTTAATGTAACTATGTGATATGGAGGATATCTGATATGTGACCCCAAAAGGTTGAGAACCACTGGACTAGGGTCTTTGTGCCACAGACAGATGATAAACTCAGAAACTGATGGATGTGTTAAATCCCCTGACTTGATCATTATATTTTGTTTACACATATGGAAACATCATACTGTATCTGTGAGTCTGTAGAAAAAAAAGTTAAGTTTATAAAAAGAGAAAAGTGATTATGAGGCCATGAAAGGAGGAAGGAAAACCACCATTGAAGGAGAAGTAGGCATAGAGCAGCAGGGAGTAAGGATGGAGTCAATTCTCACACTAGTCTTTTGGTGGAGTAAGGAGCAGACTGAGAATCCACTGTTAAAACCCGAGTGTGCTAGGCCTGATTTGTGTCTGGACTCCCACAAATATCTATTCCTATATACTTTGTCCATAGGACAGTTCAAACGACTTTTCTGCAGCATACCCATTTTCTGTAGATGCTTCCAAGAGACTGAATTTAACTGAAATAAACTGAAAAAAAAAATTGGAAATGAGTGATTGGCTTATTCTCCAATCAGGGGCCTTGACTAATCTGTGAATAAGATTTCTACAGGTTATCCTTTTTGTTTGTTGGGCATTTCAACTTAGTCCTTATGTAGTACTGTGTCCAATATAAATGAATATAGTACATCATGCTCCCTTCAAGAATTTGCAAAGTCCTCAGCCCTGTGGGTTTTTCTTTCTGAATGGTACAATTAATGGTATGCACACACACACACACACACACACACACATACACACACACACACACACACAGAGAGAGAGAGAGAGAGAGAGAGAGAGAGAGAGAGAGAGAGAGAGAGATATGCTAGGCAGTCTTGCTAGCAACAACAACCTATCTGAGACCCCACACCTAAAGGTAAGAGGCTCCTTTCTTCTAGAAGCCAGCCAGAGATGTCCCATGGCTTGTCAAATAAGGGGAGATGTCTTGAGCTCTTTTAAATACATGGTAGAACTCTGATTATATTCATCATTCATGTGTAGGCAACAGGACTTGGGCAGGCAAGCAGGGAAGCTCAAAGCTCCTATAAAAATCATTTTCATCAATTTATGTTTTACCTAATTTTTACTTTTCTAGGGGAACGACACTTCCTTAAATAGCCTAATAACTAATTGTATTTCTATGACCTTTTAGGTTTTAAAAGAGTCAAAATCTGAGAGGCATCATCACAGTTTCACTATTTCTAAAATCACATATTTATAGAGTGCCTCTATTATTTTTATGCTGCTAATAATGACAAACTTTCTTGTGTTTCAATAACGTGTACCTCTCTTCATCCTTTACCGATAACATCTACATGTTCATCTTTACTTAATGGAATTTGTTCAAGGAAATGTTGAAATGGTGTTATGGTCATTCAACCACCAACTGTTGACTGCCTACAAAAGGAGTCTCAGGATTTAGAGTTCTGTGAAGGCAGCACTCCTCTTCCTGACCCCAAACCTCTATGATGTGTCAGTCTGTTGTGAGACACAGGAAACAAATTTGGCAGCTTGTCACACCACCAAATTATACTTTAACTGTCTCACAGATCATCAAATTAGTAGACTTGATTGAATTATCTGACTGAAGATCACCTGCTGTGGTTTCGAATTGTCAAGTTGATAAGCCTTGCATATATGCGTCCTGGAGAATTTTGGTAAACTAATTAAGTTTCCAAGATTCCATGTGTTGGTATCCTGTCACATTTTCAAAAGTCCACTGAGGTCAGTGCTCTGTGGATATAGTCTGCTTGTATCCTTTGAGGATGCTTTATAAGACATCTTCTAACCCATGGTCCATTAAATCATTGTTACACATCCAGCATATCAGGACTAAGATTTCTATCATTAGCCAGAGGATACTATGCTTTTTTAAGTGAGTCATTTAATTAGATGGACTCGGTGCCCAAATCTGCTTCTCATCTACCGTCCACCAAAGGACAGAACCACAGGGTGAAAATCATGAGTGCTTCTCAGAAATTTATCACAGCTACCAATTTTAAGATAAAAATTTTGAGTATGATTTTATCTCAGGGAAAATCAATAGTTGTAAAAATAACAGAAAGTTATGCTTTTAGCCATACAAAAGGCCTTTTAGAGACCATGCAATGTTTCTGGATGGCTATCTGATAAAATAGAGTATTTGCCTAGTTTGCTTTGCTATAATAAATACTGGATTAGGGGAAAGGACTTCTTATTGTATTGTATTTCTTATTTGTGTGTATGTGTGTCTGTCTGTTACAGTATACAAGAGTACATGTGTGTGGATAGTGTGCTATATGTATGTATGTTTATGAATGTGTATGCATGTTTTGTATATGTTATAGATGAGTGTATATGTGTGTTTGTGTGTGTGTTTGTGTGTATATTTTGGTTTCATGGCAGTTTCAGAGTTTGGAAGGCTTCTCTCCTGTCTGGTGTTATGTCAACTAGACACAAGCTGGAGTTATCACAGAGAAAGAAGCCTCAGTTGAGGAAATGCCTCCATGAGATCCATCTGTAAGACATTTTCTCAACTAGTGATCAAGGAGGGTGGTCCCAGCCCATTGTGGGTGGTGCCATCCCTGTGCTGTTAGGTTTGGGTTCTGTAATAACGCTGGCTGAGCAAGCCAAGGGAAGCAAGCCAGTAAGTGACATCCCTCCATGACCTCTGCATCAGCTCCTGCTTCCTGACCTGCCTGAGCTCCAGTTCGACCTCCTTTGGTGATGAACAGCAATGTGGAAGTGTAAGCTGAATAAACTCTTTTCTCCCCAGCTTGTTTCTTGATGATGTTTGTGCAGGAACAGAAACCCTGACTGGTACAGCCTCAGCTTTTAGTTAGACTGATTTGCTGCTTCCAGATCTGTTAGGAGAGGACCCATAAATGGTACATAGCAGGCAAATTTCAATAAATAGAATATGTTAAGCTTTTGAATCACAGCCCTGTATGGCAAGAGGACATCTAAGTGAGGCCAACCACTGTCTCTCATATTTCTTTCTGTTTTTGTTTATGTTTTAGAGATGTAGTTGCATTTATTGTCATCTGGACTCCAATTCTCTACCCAAAGGTAATCTTGGAATTCTGTGCATCCTGACTTCAACTCCCATTGTTGAAATCCAAGGCTACTGCTAAGGAACTGGCATTTTGTGGTGCTGAGATTTTATCCATAGCTTCTTGGATGATAAGCAAGTGAACTATCAACCAAATAAATATCATACCTAAGAAAACACCTTTTCAAGTTAAAGGCCCCTATAAAAAGTGACAAAGCTTGGAACTTGTGGATTTCAGGAACACTTATCCAATCATAGCAGAAAATATCAGATGAGCACTATAAATGGGTGCTTCAATCTCACCAGAGTTTGCATCATTTATCAGAATCAGAGAAATGATGCCTAATGATATTCTGCTATAATCATATTTTGTCCCTAACATAATTCTGATTAGAAAGGCTTCGTCCAGAAATTGATGAAAACAGATATAGAGAATGACAACCCCAACCTACATCAAATATAGTTTGGGGAATTCTTCCGTAGAAGGGGAGTAAGAATTTTAGGAGCCAGAAGGGTCAAGGGCACTACAGGAAAATCCAAAGAATCAACAACAATATATTATTGTGATCACTGAGACTGAACCAACAATTAGAAACCTATATGAGTCTTACTTAGGCCTTCTGTATAGGTGTTATCAGGCTTAGTATTTTTGTGAGTAGACAGTTTTTGATGCTTTTGCCTGCTTCTGGGGCCCTGATCCTCCTACTGCTTTGCCTAATACAGAGTGCCTAGCCTTATTGCTACCTGGTCTGTCATTATTTGGTGAAAATCTCTGGGAAGTTGGCACATATCTCAAGGGAAAGAACAGGAATGTATGCAATACATTAGGCCAAAGATGCTCTTAGAAAGTGCAGAGTCAACCCCCCCCCCAAAAAAAAAATCTAAAATTGTTGTTCAGTGTACAGTATGGAGGAGTTTCTTACCTGAAAACAGACTGATAAAGGTTGAAAAGGATGTTTGGAGGCTTGCAATAGGTAGTTAAATATTGTATCAAGGTTGTTGATACCTCTGAGTCCCGGACAATGTCTGATGAACAGCAAATAGATATTCTGCCCTGTGAAAAACAAAAGTCAATTTTTTAACCAGGAACTAAACCTTAAGAAAAAAAAAGACATCTGGATATTTGTTTACTATTAATGGCATAATTTCAGCAGAAAATACTTATATTTTCTGAAAAGTATGTGGTAAAAAATATTGCCTTAATAATTGAATTCTGGGGCAATTTATCTTGGACATTAACTGAAAACCAGAGCTTTCTATGAAGATCAGAAGGCATTTACTCTTTGGGAAATTATCTTAGTTATGTAGAAACTAGTCCTACTGCAGTGAGCAATTGCATTTCCTATGACATCAAGTCTGACTATGGCATTTTGTTTGAAGAATATTGGTAAATAAATAACTGGCTTTTCATAATAAAAATAAAAATAAGCATGAAGATATAGTTGATGAGCCATTGTGCACAGTTGAGGTTATAATAAATAATCAGTATGCCAAAATTTCTGTGAGCCAGAAGGAGAGGTAGCAGATAGGGTTAGAAAAAAAAGATTTATTATACAATAACATAAATATTGGCTCTTAGATACTATTTTAAATATAATGCCAATATAACAAAGTGTTACCTAATTAGCACTTTTCCAGATATGGTGGCAGATGTATATAATTTCAGTACTCAAGAACTCAAGGCAAGAACTGTACATGTTGGAGGACTATTTAAAAAATAGGATTATAATATGACTCAAATTTTGACAAGAAAGTTAAATAATATGCTCAATTCTGATTCTTATATTTAATAATCAAAAGATAAAGTGACTAATTTCTTCCATCCAAAGACCATAGAGTTCCTAGAGTAATATGATTTAAACATCTGCTTTGGCATGATGCTAGTTAGTCTACAACCTCATTCTTTCAGCTGTTAAATACAGTCTCAAACCTTTACTACCAATATTCAAGACATTGTGGCAAGAGGGTCTCTAAGACTATGAGGTTAGTCAGGGCTACATCGTGAGTAAAAGCAAGCCTAGGCAGAATGAGATTCTCTATTACTCTAAAAAGTTAAATGGTGTTATTTAGAATTCTGTGAACAAGGCTGTTTTTAATAAATCAAACTGTAAATAAAGGGCAACAAATATTTTATAATAAAGAATATGACCTTCAAAAGCTATAAATTGCCTTAAAGCCGTTTGTTTCTCCTAAAAGTAAATCATCATTTAATGAATTATACAAATAACCTATAAATTTAAATGACTTAATTATAATAAGTCACTATAAAAAGTGATTTTTGAAATTATCTTTCTTGATATAATATCAAGGAAATTCACAGAAGTCCTCATAAATAAATGCTTATTTTAATTTGAATGGTAAAAAAAGCAATTTCTGTTGAGAACTGTAACAACACATGGCTAAGAAGAAATTCAATATTCAACTTATAGATTTACATTTATGTATATCTTGCAGCCTTCAAAAAAACTTCACTTTTATTGTAAGAGGAGTTAGATTAAAATTGTTCCATTTTATGTGTGGAAAATGATACATTTTCATAAACAACTCAAAGAGAAATGGGATATTGATTTGTATTTAATCAGGAACTAATTATCTACTTAATTAAAGTTTTAATAAATATAAATAATTGAGAACATTTATGGTGCAATACAAATCCTCAAGCTTCAAATTCTGGCCTGAGAAAAGTTCATGGAAATGAAAATTTGATTCAAAGGTTCTGCAGCTGAGAATTTCTTCAGTATGTTGGTGTTTGTGTTCAAATCTATTTTACCCGGGCATTAATAAAAGACTCTATTTTGGGTTCTGATTTTTTCCGTCAATCTCTGTCATTCTTGCCACGAATTTTGTACAGCAATCAATGTTCTCTGAGAGACACAATGCTGTATTGCATAAGTTAAAATTGATGGTCAAATATTATTAACTTATACTTATAATAATCTTTATTATTTGAATATATTTAGTAGATTAAACTCTGCTGCTTTAGCTAGTTACCAGTGTTGACCAGCTACAGACTTCACAAAATGATTCTTTGACATCTCATATCATTAAATTTTCAAAAGCTCTAGGGATGGACTGAAAGTCAGAGCTGAGATGACCTCCTCCAGTGGAGAACTGTGTGCTGCTTTGTGTATTAAGGACTGTTGTTCTCCTACTCTTTCTTTCCAGGGGAATCTCCCAGCGAAAGCCTCAATACAGTTACTTCTTCCACTGTAACCTTCCAGATTCTTAAAATTTCACTGGAACCAAGGATAATATACTCCTGCCAAGGTGCTAAACCACACTCATGTACCCGAATATATTCTCAAATTTGTGGGGTTAGAACATGGAAAGTCTGGGGAGCAGACTTGTTCTAAACAGTCTACAAAATTCTACATACAATCTGCATGTTGAATATGTTTTCGTCTTTCTACTTGTAGTAGAAAACGCAATGTCCCTCCACCAAATGCATAACAGACACCCTGATTGATGCCTTCTTCTTCATATCTCAGTTCTGTCCAACTACAGAAAGACACTCACTGCCCATTTATTTTCCCAAATAGAACACTCACAATTTAGTGAAATAAATAAATTTCTCATACCAATTGTATATTGGTGTAATCATCTCTATTCAAAAATCTATCACTGTGATAAAATTTGGCTACACACTTACTAGATATACTCTCCTGTCCTTTTCAATTCTTCCCAAGACATGAAATGTCTATGTTATGCACTCCTTTTACTTTACCATCTATGTTTACATCACTTTAAGTAAGTTTATGGTTCCCTCTTTTCTTGGTGTTGCACCTATTAGTAAAAATATGCAAACTGAAACAAACCCTAACCCTGAAATCTTCCTACTTGTTTCAAGGTTTTAAATTTGGTAAACTCAGTTCTTTCAGCAACTGACTTGACTATAATCAAACTTTCTTCTGGATTTGGAGTTAACTGGGTATCATGCAACACAGACTCACAATGATGTGTAGCCGAGGATATCAGCAAGCTTCTCCAAATCTCCATGCCCCAAGTTTTATGAGTATATCTACTAATTGTCTACTTTCTTCCATTTTAAATAGAAACTCTTTCATTGTTCTGTTTTAACTATTAACACCACTACAATTACCGTTTAAACTCACATCCAGAGTGTTTAGTCTACTTGATTCTAAATGTCTGCATTTCCAAATGTTTGTACTTTACCTGGTTTCTAGACCACTTTCCTGAGAAATAACAGTAAAGTAAGGTTTACATTAGCTTTTTAGCAATTTGAGAATTGTGGTGTCTGTGGCACAATGTGCAAAGAAAGATGAAACTTGAGTATGTACTTCTCTTAGTTACAGCCTTTTGTAAATTTTCTTTACTATTACTTTCACCTGTGCTAATATAATTTCCTCCCTGACAATTATATCAAATATTTTCTGACCTCTTTCCTATCCATTATTACATTAATCACCTATGAACAATAGTGGCTACCATAATGAACGTTTTAAAACTTGAGTTATAATATAATCTTCACCACATCAAATGATTCAAGGTCCTGTATCAAGTTGAACTTGAAGTTTTAGTGTAGGCTGCAAAACCAGAATGTGTTCTCTGGACCCTCATCTCCTCTGCTCCCCCGGGCCTTATGTTGGCTTCTTAGTCATTATTTTACAATCCTAGGCATAGAAGCCCTTGATATATTTCTATGCTTGTAATATCCTTTCCTTAATGCTGTGGTTTTAATGTTTTTGCTTTTTAAAAATAAGTAGCCAACGTGATTCTACTCAGAGAAGAGACATTAAGGAATGAAGAAAGCTAGGAAAGATGCCTTTGCCAACACTTTCTATGCTCATACAAAAGAAGCTTCACACAACCCTGGGTCTTTTTGGCCCCTCATCTCCTGTTTTAAAGAGCCAAACACACAACAGAGTCCACACTGTTCAAAACGATAACTTTAAAAAATAAAGCAAACCCTCTTAGATCTTAAGGCCATCTGTGCCTTGGTGTTAAACTTCTCAGACCCTCTAACTAATTGAAAAAAAAAATTGTGTTCTTAATAAATTACCCTGGTCAGGTTCTCATTTATGATACTGTAAATGCTACAGAAGATGACACTACAAACATGGATTTATTTTCCACTTTATCTTCACGCTTGTTTTATTCACTGTTTCTTTCGTGAATTACATTGTAGAATATATGACTGATGTTAGACTTTACATCTGTTGCAATGTTGTTAAGCTTAGTTAAGTGAACATAATAAAACCTGCAAAATGCAGGGAAACCTAATTAAACATTGACACATTCCTTAATATGTGAATTCTTAAAAAGACATACTTCTTTAGCAGAACAATCTTGTACCATTACTTTTAAAAAAATGGCTAAATGTGATGTATCATAAACTAATTAGCTGAGTTGAAAATGTATTGATTCTTGCTGGTCAACCAAATTAGTCTCAAAGAAGTTAGGATGATCACTGGCCACAACCTTTTTTTATTTGTCATTTAGTAGTTTTATCTATGCCCTGTACTTAAAGTTTATGAATGCAATAGTAATATGTATTTTTTCCTGCTTTTTAAAGTCCATAATATGCGAAAGTAACCTTTTCTCTTTTAGACACCAGTATCGTATTTGCATTTTTTCTGTTTTGTTAGAGAGCATCTGCAGACACCAAACCCAGACACTATTGCTGATGCCAAGAAGGGCTTGCTGACAGCATCCTGATATGGCTGTACTCTGAGAGATTCTGCCAGAAGCTGACCCAACACAGATGCTTGCTCACAGCTTACCATCTGAGCATGGGGACCCCAGTAGAGGAGTTAGGGGAAGGACTGAAGGAGCTCAAGGGATTTTCAACCTCATAAGAAGAACAGTATCAACCATCCATACCCCACGAGAGCTCTAAATGAATAAACCACCAACCAAAGTGTACACATGAAGAGAACATAGCTCCAGCTGCATATTTAGCAGATGATGGCCTTATCTGGCATCAGTGAGAGGGAGCCCTTTGGTCCTTTTTAGGCTCCATGCCTAAGCAGAGCAAAATGCTAGGGCTATGAGGTAGAAGTGGGTGGGTGGTTTGGGAACTACATTTATAGAAGCTGGGGGAAGAGCTTGGGAGATCATGCTGGGGAAGGGGATAATATTTGAAATAGAAATAAGTAAAATAACAAATAAAAAAGGGTATGGCTAAGAAAACTTAGAGAATAAAGAGCTTATTTATGCTTCTTGTCATAGAGTATTAGAATCTGTGATGGTGGATCAGAGAAAACATGCGACAAACATAGGGGTTAGAGCAGTAGCGGAGAGGTCAGATCTTTTTTTATTAATTAATTTATTTCATAAAATATTATATCTCAGAAAACTTGTTATATACTATATGATGAATACACAATTTCTTTCTTTCTTATTTTTTTCTGTAAATAACAGAGGCTTCCACATTTTGAACTTCCTTCTTTTTGAGCTTCATGTGGTCTGAAAGTTGCTTCTTGGGGTATTCAGAGCTTTCTGGGGCTAGTATCAAATTATTAGTGATTGCACATTATGTCTGTTCTTCAGATCTTAAACTACAAGAACAAGCAAAGAGAGAGACCTAGAAGAAGTCACAACTTAAAATTTCCAAATCCTGCACCAAGTGGCATACTTGTTTCAGGAACACAACCCATTCTACAGTTTTTGATTTGTTTTTAGTTACATTTCAAATGTTATCCCTTTCCCGGTTTCTCCTCTGGAAACACCCTATCCTATTCCCTTTCCCCCTGCTTCTATGAGTATGTTCTGCCACCCAGTCACCTACTCACTCCCTCCTGAATTCCTGCCCTGACATTTCCCTGCACTGGGGCATTAAGCCTTCTCAGGACCAAAGGTCTCTCCTCCCATTGATGCCTGACTAAGCCATCCTCTGCTACATATGCAGCTGGAGCCATGTTTCCCTCCATGTGTACTCTTTGGTTGGAATCTATACAAACAGTGACAACTGGGGATTATGTCATCAGAGGCCTATGAAGCATTCTATATATGTTAAATATTAACCATCAGAATAAAAAGACATTTTATGATGAAATAAATAATAAATGATATCTTAATTTTTAAAATATAGTTAATTTATATATTTTATAATGATAATTATATAATTTTAATATAACTTTAGTATTATTTATATACATGTGCAGTAAAAACATTTGTAGACATTATATACTTTACCAATACATTTAATATTTGTCACCATATTCAATAGTTGTTTAAACCAATACATAAACTAGAGGTAACGACAGTCCAAGTAAAATTATGTTCATTAATACAAGTAAATGAAGATGCCTAGTTTATTAGTTTAATACAACTTATGTATAGGAGAACTGAATATTCCAAAGAGAGCTCAAGAGTACCTTTGAAAAGTTATTGATGTTAACGACACTCCAAAGCTTAAATTTCTTGACCTTTCTAGAGAAATATTTTACTGTTGCATATATTTTAAGTATCAATAGTTCACTACTTTGCCAAAATAATCAAAGGAAATAGTTATATTAAGCATTTACATACAAACATATTCTATGCATCAGTGACTCTAATGAGATTTTTAGATGGTTTAGTAATTTTTAATTGTGATGATGATATTTTCTTTTGAACCTGAAGACTGAGTTTGATTTGGGGATCACAGCATTTTAACAATATTAAAATCTTTAATATTTTAAGGTTTTATATCCTACAAAATAAGTATAAGTTTCTAGTTCTTAAAACTCTCTTGTCAGCCTACTTTCGTGTCATCTCCTAGTTGCTTTTAAAACCCTCTGCATCTAAATCTCTGTGGCCAAAGAAAATCAAACCACAAAGAATTATTAATGAGGAAGAGAGGATCGATTTGCTTTTCTGTGAATAAAGAATTTAACATTGATTTTTGAGGGTTTTATTTCCTTTCTCTCCTCCATTTACATGGTCTTTGGCTCATTTCTAGATAATTTATATTGAATTGTTCAAGCTTATTAAAAAGCTTTAACAATGGGTCATTCACTGAATGCTTAGTAGCTGGAAGAGTAAAAGCTAAATCCATAATCCTCCCAGATCTTTAATTATGTCACCTGTCCAGCAATGGTTTTGTGTATGGAATCTTCCAGAAAGAGGAACTCACAGTGGATCCTTCCAAAAAGAGGCCAGGATGTCAAAGCCAGGGAAAATATTATAGAAGCAGAAGAAACAAGATGACAGAGATAAATATTTAAATATTTGAAAGAATTAGGTTCGAAGATGTAGAAAGAACTGTAAGGACTTCAAAAAGGGGTGGAAAACATTTACAAAGTTGCATTTAGCCAGTAGTCTGTATAGCATCTCATGGAAAGAATACAACAATTATTGTTTGGAAGCAGATGAGGTGTTTTCTGTCTGTATAGTAGAAGACCCACTGTTGTACCAAAGACTGTTTTGAGTCCAATTCAATCCTGCTTCAGCCTCACATGCCCACCATGTCGTCGTGATGGATTTTGGTAAAAAAGAAATGAAGCAATTCAAAAACATAATTATTTTTACTGCCTAGGAAACTATGACTCATAAAATCTGCTCTACCTGTGATAGAAGAGGATGCTCAGTGAGGAAAAAAAAAATGATCTCATTCACAAATCATTCCATTTTCGTTTTACCAACAATATTTTACATTTCAGATTAAACTGTGATGTTAGAGAGGGATATGACGTAAAGTCATTGAATGCCTAAGCAGCCCTTTGTACAGAAGGATTGCGGGGCTTAAACACTGAGGATTTTAAAGAAAATAACTTGGAGGTTCTAAAGTAGATGTTAAGGCACAACACTCAATACATGAGAGAAGAATCCATAACTTTAAATAGTTGATTTAAAAAAAAGCACACTAAGCCTTTAAAGTTTTCTTCACATTTCTGTAAATGAGTCAGTTTCTGTGACTCACAATTTAGAGCATGGTCATTAGATCTCAAGGCAAATCTGCTCTTCAGTGAGTTACAGTCGATTTTGGCTCCCGCTCTGGCACCTGAGGGTGACAGACTGTGGGTGACCATCCAACTGAATCCAGAACATCTGGAGCCCAGATATCCACGGAGGATAAACAGCGGGGCAGGGCCAGCAGAAACCATGCCAGATGTGCAGTAATTATTGTATTTTCGGGGAATTTGCTTCTCTGGACTTTGTCAGTCTTCACACTTTTTAAACATCTGATGAAAAATGTGGTGCTTCGCTGAAGGTTGCTGGCAGCATAAGAAACCTCTGCGGATTAATCTCTGCTAACAAAAAGAAAAGAAAAAAAAAAAAAGAAAAAAGAAAGAAAGAAAGAAAAGGGGTTGGGGCAGACCTTTTCTGTCAGAGTCTAAATCTCAGAAACTTATCAAATACAGAGCAGATTGTTAGAGTTTAATTCTGAAACGATTCATAAAACACACTAAGAAAGAGTGAAGGCACACTTTTCCAGGTCTGTGTTTTAAATCATGGTTAACACTTATGAGGAGAGAAAGAGAACTTTTAGCATAAAGCACAGAAAATATGATCTAATTTAGTTTTATTTCAAACTCTTCAACAGTATTAGAAGAAATCATAGAACGATATATTGAAGAACGCAGCCCCCAGTGTCTGAAAACTTGTAAAATTAAAACGTAGGAAGATCAGTGTATGTATATGACAATGTCAGGATAATATGAATTTACTTTTATTATGAACTGGCTAGTTCACCTAAGGCAAAACTCCTATCTAGAAATTCTCAAGGGTAAGATTCCTGTGACAACACTTTTACTTTTCTAACACCCAGGGTAACAATTATCTGACTGTGTTACTATTCTATCCACCAAAATGTCAATGCTAAAAATTCGGGGAATTCTTTGGTAATTATAAGGTAAAAATAACTATAAAAATAAATAAAAACAATAAAGAGAAAAAATAATCTTTGAGAAAAAAAAAAGCTGATGACCAGATACACCTGACTGTTTTTGTACGTAAATAGGATAATAAATCTCCCCTTAATCTATGCTCATATAAGAAGGATGCTGCTGTGTCTCTGTGTTTTTCTCACTACCTCTTTATCTCTCTCCCTCCCTCTGTCTGTCTCTGTCACTTGTCTCTCTTTGTCTATTTCTCTAACTCTGCCTCTATATCTGTCTCTCTCTGCCCCCTTCAATGTATGTGTGTGTGTTTTTCTCTCTACCTCTTCCCCTCTGTCTCTTCTCTTCATTCTTTCTCAGTGTCTATCTGTCTGTCTATCTATCTATCTATTTATCTATCATCTATATATCTATCCATCAATCATCTATCTATCATATACTTACCTATCTGTCTCTATCTATCTATCTGTCTTAAATAAATACATACACAGGAGATCATTAATATGTATAAGTCAAGTGTGGAAGTTATTTCTAAAAGACAATCTGTCTCTGGGATTTGGGCTTTGCCATTCATATTAGTCTCCCTCATAGTGTGTTCCAGGGATTCACCTGCTTCTGTTCCTCTCAAGTAATAAGGGAGTAATCTCATAGGGCAGCATTTAGCATTAGGATTGTGGTTCTGTAAAATATCCTCATGCATTCAAAGCAAACATAATTTTACTGAACTAGCTCCCAGCCTCTATTGAACTTATCATGCTGATAAAGACAGATATCTTAGAAGCAACAGGGGCTACAAGAATTTATTAGTATTTTTGAAGATTAAGGAAATATAAAATAAATAAATACTTTGGATATAGTTTATATGATTAATGTCAGATCATGACAAGTATTCAACAAAAATACTAAATTAAGTAAAAATTAAAGTTGCTTGTTAGATGATATCTTTTTGAGGATAGGATATTAAAAGCATATTCATGAGTAGATAATTTGAGTTGAATGCTATTTAATATTGGTTACTTTTTTAATTTTAATCTAAAATAAAAGAAAAGTGATGTGATAGAAGAATACAACAGTTTCATGGAGAACACTGAACACACAGAGAATATAGGACAAATAAATGATAAATAAAGTCTATTGCTCATTTAGACAATAGCTCAAATAGTTATGAAAACATTTAAGGAATGCTCATGTATTTATTTGTTTAAAGTTTAGATTACATCATTAAAATCAATATTGAAATACATGTAGGCATAATTATGAATACAAATAAAGTCTGAACAAATTAATTCTTGTCAAATAATAAAAATCAAAAGATACACATATTGGGTAATTTCCTTTATTTATGTGCGTTTATATACTCTAGAATTCCAATGATATTCCCTCTGAATTGTTTCGTATTTTTAATGTGCTGTGTTTTGATAGAAAAATTTTAAGAATACATGTTTTAACAATCTGTAGTTTTCTTTGTTCAAATATAAAATATAAGTTATCATTTCTATGTTTTTGGAATATTGAATAAACTTAACCTTAATTGAATGTTGAAAATTTGGATATAGCCTAACTTAGCACTCAATAGATTTGTGGCAAGGAGAATTTCCTTCATACTGTTTCCAGTTAAATGATCTTTATATGGATGCTCAACTGTTCTCTGATGTTGCATAGTAAAATTCTTTGACACTACTTTAGTTATCATCTTCATTTGATAAAAGAATTTCTTGACAGTGTCCTTAGCCTTACAGAAACTTTGCAATCTCAATAAGTCCCATTTGTAGATATTTGACCTTAGAGCCCAAGCCATTGGTGTTCTGTTCAGAAAATTTTCTCCTGTTGCTATGTGTTCAAAGGTTTTCCCTACTATCTCTTCTAATAATTTCAGTGTACCTGGTTTAATATAGAGATCTTTGATTCACTTGCACTTAATCTTTGTACAAGGAGATAAGAAAAGGTCCATTTTCATTCTTCTGCATGCTGAGTGCCAGTTGGACTAACACCATTTGTTGAAGAAGCTGTCCTTTTACCATTGAACGTTTACAGATCCTTTGTCAAAAATGAAGTGACCATATATGTGAGAACTCATTTCTGGATCTTCTATTCTACTCCATTGATCCACGTGCCTATCTCTGTACCAGTACTATGCAGTTTTTAGCACAATTCCCTTGTAATATAGCTTGAGAAACCATTATGCTTAATCTTTCCACACTAAGAAAATTTTGACTAATTCCAGGTTACATCTTGTTTTACATGTACTTTATGCTCATTGTAACTAGTAAGATCTTAATTCACAATATCAAACCTTTAAAAAGACATGTACTGACAAAAACATATTTGTATACTTTTATGCAAAAATGCTTAAAATCTGTACATTTATCTTTTTTTAAATAAAGTTGTTCAATTAAAAAAAGAATTTCAAAAACTATAATAAACATGTCATATATACAGAAATATCATATATATGTATATACTGTAGATACTTATACATCATTTTTGTTTGTTTTTAACTTGAAAATTTGTATGTTCATAACTCCATGAGCAAATTAAAACACTGACATAATTTTCTCCTGGCTCTTGGTGTTCTGGGATAAGGACCACCATTGAGTGCTGTTTGACATATCCCATATGTGTCACTCTTTGTATTACTTAGTCTTGTGGTGCTGTGAAGAGATAGCATGATTAAGGACATTCAAAGTATAAGTCATTTAATTGGGCATTGCTTAAGGCTGTAGAGAATTAGTCCGTAATCCTCATAGAAAGGTGATGTCAGGCAGGCAGGGTAGACATCACACTGGAGTAATAACTGAGATCATGATTGACAGTTAGGACAAACAAAAAAACTGAAACAAAGCTTGGCATGGCTGAGCTTTAGAAACATCAAGGCCCAGGCTTGGTATTATACTTCCTCAACCAAGGCCACACCCACTAATGCTTCCAAAACAGTTCCACTAACTGCCAATTGAACATCTAAATAAATAAGCATATAGGACCCATTCTCATTCAACCATACCACTTATCAGTGTCAACTGTCTAAAAGGTTGTTTTCTTTTTCTTAATGATAATGTTGGTTATTACAAATTTCAACCTTTTAGGTACCTACCTTTTTGCTAAAAATTCAATAAATCAATTTCAAAATATTTTATCAATTATATAATACAGTATAAGAAAACACACACCCAAGAAAGGATATAACTTTTAGACATCTTAGTAAGTAAACCAAGTATATAGTTTTCATAACAAAATTCAAATATGTTCCTGATAACATATGTCAAGACAATAAAAATTCTTAATTTAAAATAAAAAAGACAATGGAATTTTATCTTACTTTTTTTGAATCATGTTTAGTGAATTCTAATTTTGCATATTAAAGTTATTAGAGTCTTATTTTCAAAAAGTCAGTTGTACAACAAGTTCTGTTGTGATGTCAACAATATTAACAAGCATAAGCCATCTTCAAAGATGACCTGCTCAATGTGGGTTTGTGTTTTCACAAGAGAAAAGAGAGACATAAAAAATATGTGACTGTGAAAGTTCAATTACATTGAAATTTGAAAGGTTATGCTCTTCTCTTGCATAACACATAATATTTACATCTAAATAACTATAGATTATAGCATAACTTAAACAAAATACAACATGAGAGAAACTTGGCAGTTTGTAAAACATTCCTGAGCATAGTTAAAGGGAAATGGTTCTCAACTTTCATGGAACGTGCAAATGTATTACTATTTGTTGATGTTACTAAAATAATAATAAACACAAAAGAAGAAAAATGAACATGAACAATTGTGTCAATTTAAAACAACAAAAATTTAATTTTCCCTCTCTATTCTGCTATTGATTGATTAAGTTGGAGGTGTTTATATAGTTGGGATATGGAGGGATAGAGATGACACATTATCACTTAACTGCTTGAAATATATTGACTA
Organism: Micromys minutus; assembly: GCF_963924665.1. NCBI lineage: Eukaryota > Metazoa > Chordata > Mammalia > Rodentia > Muridae > Micromys > Micromys minutus. The sequence goes on from NC_137974.1 coordinate 38,864,913, forward strand.
TATCAAGCTTCTGTCAGCTAATTGGCATCAAAGACTCAGGGTGCAAGGGCTATTCAGACACAGACCCATCACTTTTCCTTAAGCATACTAAGCCAAACAGAGGGAGAGGTGCCCATTTTGAGTGCAGCAAGAGCTTGCGCTATGACCACTTTGTCATGTTGTTGTTGAGTACAGAGTTTGAACACCATCTAGAGCAGAAACACAGTCCCTCTGCACAAAAGCATGCCGAAAACTACTTGATAAGGCAAAAGTTCTATTATCCTCTAACCCTGCTATCTCAGTGTCTAAGGGCAAGTACAGTACATCAAAGGTTTTATTGGTGCCCAACAAACGAGGAAATAGTTTTGCATTAAGGTGAATGGGCATCGGTTTTGCAAACACCAACAGAATCCCCCATCGAGGTTCCACTTGAATCATCATGCAGGACAGGCTCATCAGAAGCAGGTGGAACAGCATCTTGTTATGATAGCACTCGACATGTTAGATGTTCTTCTCTCTGTGGAAACACACAAATAGTTCCCCTGGATCTTATTAAAATCTCGGCAAAAGGATTCTTCTGCAAACAACCTTTATTGTACAGTACTCTTGAGCAGGATACCACGTGGAAGAAAAGTGCACTGCTTATATATGCACAGAAGACTCATGTCGCTACCTGATTGGTGCGCCCTCCAGTATCTCATTAGCATGCCCCAAGATCAGGCTGTGACGTGCATGGTCCATGCGCACTACATCCCTCGGGCTGGACAACAGCTCTGTTTGCTGAATCATCAGCAGGAAGCCGGCACCATCTTTGGGTGCAGCACAAATGGCTTCCAACACACATGGAATAACCCATGGTTTCAGCTGCATATATAGCAGAGAATGGTCATATCTGGCATCAATGGGACAATAGGCCCTTGGTCCACTGAAGGCCAAACCACATCAAAGGGGATTACAAGGGCTGGTAGGTAGGAGTAGGTGGATGGGTGAGGGAGCACCCTCACAGAAGCAGCGAGAAATGAATGGAATACAGGGTGTGTAGAGAAGAATCCCAGAAAGGGGATAACATTTGAAATGTAAAAAATAAAATAAACGATAAAAATTTAAAAAAAAGACTTGACTATGTCATTTGCAGTTGAATATAAAAGACTATGTTAGCAGTACTATTAAGTGAAAAGGATTTAGCCTATAGTGACATAAAGGGGGGAAGGGAGATCAGGAAACAGGGATGATTAAACAGGGTAGATAATAGAAGGACAGGATAGAAGATGGAATCTGAGGAGGCATCACTAACATTTAAGTCCACTTGACAATGCCATATGAAAATCTACTCTTACAGATAGTTTATAAACATGTATATATAAAGACAGTTCAAAATTGAGTTCAACAATATCAAGGTCCCAAGTACAGATCAAGTACTACCAAATAGAAATTATAGTACCTGAAAGGAATTATCTCTTTTGACGATTTATCCAATAGAATCTTATAGGCCCAAATATATTACTGACAGTTTACATTGCTGCTGCTTATCTCTAGAACTCAATTAAAAGTAAATAAGGTTTAACTAACTCATTTCCATTACAAAATATAGAGAATACATTCAGAAAACCAAGACTTCCTCTTCCACTACTACTTCTTCTCTCATACTCCCCTGGCTTCCCTGAGTCTTACATAAGCTTCTGCAATACATTTTTATGACCTATTTGTATTTATTTATTTTAATATTGCTCGAAAAATACGGTACTCTACTAGACTTCAGCTCCTTAGTATTTACTTCACTCACTATTGTGTTTGCCAACTTCAGAAGTGCCCTGAGTATACAACAAGACATATCTATTAAGTGCAGAAATCAAAAGGATATCCTCTTTTATCTTATAAATAAATACTTAGCATTGGAAATGCTGTGACCTTCTTGTTGCAATTTTGGTCTACTTATTAAAGATATTTTCCATAAAATTTGATGATCGAGTTGTTAAAAAATATAGAAAGGAGACTTAATGTGATCTGCACAACTATGAAGACCTTTAGCTTTTCAATCATCACCCGATGTCGGTATTACAGAAATGAATAGCAAATTGTTCTTCAATATATTTCCTACACTGATATAATTATTTTGTAGAAACTAAGAAAAGTAACAAAAATCTACTGAATGAAAACATGTACTGACTTTTATTGTTGTGCGGATTTCCTTTTATTTTATCCTGCATCACAGATAAGTCTGACATAGACAACAAAAATCACTAGTACATTTCTTCGTAAGCACAGGATTCATACATCTGTAACTTTTAAAGCCTTTGAGATGTCCCTTCAGAGTTTCTTCTGAAGTCAAAGGTCTCCCCGAGCACAGATGAAAGCTGTAGTTGGACTCAGTAGGAAGCAATTGCACACAGTGAGCTGAATTATACTGAAAGAACAATCATGTGAAGATTGGCCGGTTTCTCGAGTCAAGCCGACATATTGTGAAAAAGTGAAGTGACCATACACAAAAGCTTGATATCTCAGGAATGTCAGTGTTTTTCTCATTCTCAGTAAGACACCCAGTTATTAGTTCATTATCATGACTAAATCTACGTTATTTCCAATCTACTTTCAATGAAAACATATATGTCAGGTAGACCTAACTCTTGTAACAATTCTCCTTTTCAAGTCTCTCACATGTCTATTTATATATTAGTTTGCAGTACTTGTAATTTAAACATGACCCAATGACTGTGAATTTTAAAAATCGGATAATGAATGAGTGAGTTGGGAAATAAGTATTTTCTTTATAATACAGAATTCATGCCTGTATAAGAAATTAAGTATGAATAGATTATCTTAAGATATAGTGATCTCAGTGTAAAAAAAAGAATGTAGAAATCCACAAGAGGCTCTACAAAGTTTCAAATGCTTCATAAAAATCACAACGATCCAGTTTTTCAATTAACTGATAACATGTATTTTGTGAGTTTTTTCATGAGGTATTCAATTTGAACAGGAAGGGCTTTCATTATTATACAGCAAATAATTCACACTAGGAATATCCTTTCCTTTCAGCAAACTAAAGAATTTCTTAAATGTAGTAAAGTCACAATGGCAATAATAGTACATAATTTCAGCATAAAATAGAAGTGGGTATTATTCTTCTTTTATAAGTGTCAAAACAATTTACCTTTGTAATACACTATAAATAGGAATTTTAAAGCATTGTAAAATAATTTTAATTAACAGTATCCTAATTTCTCCTCTTTCTTCTATATATAATATGTTTAACCAATTAATAGTTCATGATGTAAATTGACTTATATTTAATAGAAATACTCCCGGTATCAATATACTTCGGTATGTTTTAGTCATCAAACTACACAGTTATCATATCCACACCGAAATACTATAATGTATATGATTTTACAAAAACTCAATTAAGTGTACTTAAAAAGTTTGAAAAGAAGAAATATATTTTAGACATCATTATAAAATTACTTAAACACTTTAAATGCCAATAAAATAAAATATAACAGATTTTTCATTGTTAATTTTTTGAAATTTTTCTTAATAAAATGTTAAAAAATAATTTAGAACTTTGTTTTGTAACAAAAATATTTCTTGGGAGATCTAGGAGGTTTTTTATTGACATTCTTTTTGTTTTTCCTTTTTGTTTATTGGATATTTTCTGTATTTATATTTCAGATGTTATCCTCTTTTCCCCTGTTCCTATCCCCCCTCTCACTCCCATTGCCTCCTTGAAAGTGCTCCATCTTCCAGACACCCTCCTCCATCTCAGTTCTTTGGCATTCCCCTACACTGGGAAAATGATTCTACTGTACCAAAGTACTCTCCTCTCATTGATGCCAGAGAATGCTGTCCTCTGCTACATATGCATCTGGAGCCATGGGTCTCTCCATGTGATCTCATTGTTTGGTGTTGTAGTCCCTGGGAGTTGTAGTGGGTTTGGTTAGTTAATAATTATTTTTCTAACCAATTGGGTTGCAGACCCTTTCAGCTACTGCAATCTCTATTCTATATCCTTTATTGGGGTCCCCATGTTCAATTCGATGGATAGCTGCAAGCATCCTCCACTGTATCAGTATGGCTCTAAAAGGGCCTCTTAGGAGGCATCAATATCAGATTCCTGCCAGTAAATACTACTTGGCATAAGCAATAGTGTTTGGGTTTTGTGGCTGCATATGAGATGGATCACCAGGTAAGGCAGTCTTCAGATGATCTTTTCTTCAATCCCTGCCTCTCTAATTGTCCCATTATTTCCTCCATTGAGTGTTTTTCTCTCTCCTCTAAGAATAACCGAGGCATCCATGTTCTGGCCTTCCTTCACTTTGAGTTTCATAATTTCTGTGAATTGGTTCTTGGATATTCTGAGTTTTGGGCTAGTATCCATCTATCAGTGAGTACAAACCATGAGTGTTCGTATGTGACTGGATTCCCTCTCTCAGGATGACAGCTTCAAGTTTCATTCATTTGCCTAGTAATTTTAAGAAGTCAGTGTTTTTAATAACTGAGTAGAACTATGTTTTGTAAATGAACCAAAATTTCTGTATCCATTCCTCTTTTCAAGGACATCTGGGTTCTTTCCAGTTTTTAGCTATTATAAATAAGGCTGGTATGAACATGGTGGAATATGTGTCCTTGTTAGATGTTAGAGCTTTGTTTGGGTATTAGCCCAGGATTGGTACAACTGGTTCCTCGGGTATTGGTATAGCCAATTTTCTGAGGAACCACCAGATTGATCTCCAGAGTGGTTGTACCTGCTTACAATCCCAACAACAGTGGAGGAGTGTTTTTCTTTCTCCACATCCTTACTACTATTACCTGATATGTTGATCTTAGCCATTCTGAATGGCCTGAGATGGAATCTCAGATATGTTTTGATTTGCATTTCTCTGATGACTCAGGATGATGAACATTTCTTTAGGTGCTTTGCCATTCAATATTCCTAAGTTGAGAATTCTTTGTTTAGTTCTGTACCCTATTTTTAATAGAATTATTTGATAGCCTGGATTGTAACTGCTTTTTTTTTTATAGTCCAGAATAGAGTTTGTTCAGGTCATGGAGAAGTTAAAAGGGTTGTATAGGCAGAGAGAGAAAAGAGAGGAATAGAGGAGTACAGGAGTAGATTCTGGCCATGGGCACTTGGAGAGAGGAGAGAAGGGAAGGGGGAGAGGAGAGACAAGGTGGTTAGAGCAAGAAAGCCAGAAAGAGAGGAGGGCAAGAGAAGCAAGAGAGGTGGATTGTAACTTCTTGAGTTATATGTATATATTTGATACTAGCCCTCTATCAGATGTAGGATTTGTAATGATCTTTACCCACCTGTTGGTTGCCATTTTTTTCTGTTGACAGTGTTATTTGCTTTATAGGAGCTTTGCAATTTCATGAGGTCCCATTTTTTGAGTCTTGATCTAGAACGTAATCCACTGGTATTCTGCTTAGGAAAATTTCCCCTGTGCTTATGTGTTCAAAGCTCTTCCTCACTTTCTGTTCTGTTAGTTTCAGTGTACCTGGTTTCATGTGGAGGTCTATGATCCTCTTAGACTGGAGCTTTGTACAAGGAGATAAAAAGGATTGATTTGCATTCTTCTGCATGCTGACTACCAGTTGAAATGGGACCACTTGTAGAAGAGGCTGACATTTTCCACGAAATATTTTTAGCTTCTTTGTTAAAGATCAAGAGATCATAGGTGTTTGGGTACATTTCTAGCTCTTTGATTGTATTCCTCTGATCTACTTGCATGTCTCTGTAACAATATCATGCAGTTTTTATCACAGTTGTTCTGTATAAACTTGAGGTGCTGGATAGTGATTCACTAAGTTTTTATTGTTGAGAATAGTTTTTACTATCCTGGGTTTTTATTATTCCAAATGAATTTTCAAATTGCTCTTTCTAACTCTATGAAGAATTGAGTTGGGATTTTGATGGAGATTGCATTGAACCTGTATAATGCTTAAGGTAAGATTTCCGTTTTGACTATGTTGATCCTGCCAATCTATGAGCATGGGACCTTTCCACCTTCTAAGGTCATCATCAATTTCCTTTTATAGAGACTTGAAGTTCTTGCATACAGATCCTTTACTTGCTTGATTAAGATCATACCAAGGTATTTTATATTCTTTGTGACTATTGGGAAGGGTGTCAATTCTCCAATTTCTTTATCAGCCTGGTTATCCTTTCAGTAGAGAAATGTGGTTGATTTGTTCAAGTTAATTTTATACCCAGATACTTTGCTGAAGTTGTGTATTAGCTGTACAAGTTCTCTGGTTAAATTTTTGGCGTCTCTTAAGTATAGTATCATATCATCTGCAAATAGTGATATTTTGACCTGTTCCATTCTGATTTGTATTCATTTGATCACTTTTTGTTATTGATTGCTCTGGCCATTAAGTTTAGCACTATATTAAGTTGTTAGAGAGAGAAGGAGCAGCCTTGTCTAGTCCTTGATATTACTGGGATTGCTTCAAGTTTCTCACCATTTAGTTTGATGTTAACTACTGCTTTGCTGTATATTGCTTTACTATGTGTAAGTGTGGACATTTAATTCCTGGTCTTTCCAAGACTGTTAACATGAAGGGGTGTTTAATTTTGTCAAAGTCTTTCTCAGCATCTAAAGAGATAATCATGCGCTTTTCATCTTTGGTGCTAGACAGTTTTTGGTTTGGAAGCTTTCGATGACTGCTTCTATTTCTTAAGGGCTTATGGGGCTGTTTAGATAGTATATATGATACTGATTTAACTTTTGAACCTTGTGTATGTCTAAAAAATTGTCCACTTTCTCTCAAGTTTTCAGATTTTTGAGTATAGACTTTTGTAGTACGATATGAGGACTTCTTGAATTTCTTCAATTTCTCTTGTTATGTCTCACCTTTCATTTCAGATTTTGTTTATTTGGACACTCTGTGCCTTCTTGTCACTCTGGATAAGGGTTTATCAATATTGTTGATTTTTGCAAAGAATCAGCCCCTGATTTTGTAGGTTCTTTTAATTTCTATTTATTTGATTTAAACACTGAGTTTGATTATTTCCTGCCATTTACTCCTGGTGGATCAGCTTCTTTTTGTTTTAGAATTTCCAGAACTGCCCAATCTGTCAGTGGGTTCCTTCTCCAGTTTTTTTTTTTTTTTTGGAATTGCTCAGAGCTACAACTTTTCTTCTCAGCACCATTTCATTGTGTATTATAAGTTTGGGTATGTTGTGCCTACATTATTGTAAAATTCTAAAAAGTTTTGGTTTCTTTCTTAATTTCTTCCATGACCATGTTATTATTGAGTAGCACATTGTTTAGCTCTCATGTGTACATGAGCTTTTTGTTGTTTTTGTGATTGTTGAAGACCACCTTTAGTCCAGGGTGATGTGATAGAATGCATGGAACTTTTTTGACGTTCTTGTATCTGTTGAGATGTCTTTTTTGACTGACTATATTGTCAACTATTGAGAAGGTGCCATAAGGTGCCGAGATGTAGGTATAATCTTTGTTTTAGGATGAAATATTCTATAGATGTCTGTTAAATCCATATGGTTTATAACTTCTGCTAGTTTCACTATGTCTTTGTTCATTTTCTGTTTTCATAATCTGTCTGTCCATTGATGTGAGTGGGGTATTGAAGTCTCCCACTATTATTGTGTGTCATGCAATATATGGTTTGAGCTTTTGTAGAATTTCTTTTATGAATGTGGATATATGTCTGAAAATTGTTAGTTTTCTTAATATTTTACAGAGTTATAGAACATTAAAAAGAGTACTAAATAATATGAAGTATTTATGAAAATTTTTTTTCATTAGGAATACAAATTTACAGGGTGAAAGTGGAGCCTTGCTGGGGTAGGTGTGACACTGTGAACATGGGCTTTAATACCCTTATCCTAGCTGTCTGGAAGCTGGTCTTCTGCTAGCTGTTTTCGGAACAAGATGTGAAACTTGCTGCTTCTCAGCCCCATATATTCCTGAATGCTGCCAAGTTCCCTCCCTGATGATAATGTACTGAACCTCTGAACCTGTAAGCTAGCCACAGTTCAATGTTATCCTTATAAAGAATTACCTTGGTCATAGTGTCTGTTGAGAGCAGTAAACCCCTAATTAAGACAAAGAGTCATCTTGGCAATTTATGTTTTAAAATAAGTATTTGTGTTTTCAAATTATTGTTTATGAATTTGTAGTTTACGTCTATCAGCACACCACAACAGTTATCAAAGATCAGCAAATATAACAATATTTTAATTTAGTAACTGAAAAAAATATTATCTACTTTTAATAAATTAAAAGTATAGGCATATTTTTTTGCTGGGGTGCAGAAATTGAATAGGGTTTGGTGCACATACTTGAAATCCTATGGCCTTATGACTTATAACCTAGATGTAGATTCTGACTCAAAAGTTAAAGTATATTACAATTATTAACCCTATGACTTAGGAGCACCTTGTAAAATATGAAATCGTTTAGAGTAAAATAACTGAGCATATTTTTCTTCATTAAAATTAAAGTTTAAACTAAAGAGTATAGCCTTTGTAAGTGAAACAGCCCCTCAGTGGAAACAGTGCTATGATAGCAGTTCCACAAGATTATTCTTCTACCTGTCAACCAAAACTAGGCATTAAAGGCAGAACTTTCAGGATCTGGTAGTACTTGTATGTCTAGCATACTTTTTTGAAAAATCTAAATGTTTTAGTGACTTTTGAAGTAGTTGTGACTGAACACCAAGGTAAAAGACTGAGTGGAAAAAATTATTTTAGCTCATGGTTTCAAAAGCTTTGTGCATGACTGTTCCCATGGGCATGGAAATACCTTGCAAGAGCAAAGGCTTGACACCTATTGCTGCTCATTTCTTGGCAGAAGAAGATGAGAGGAGGTTCATAAGAAAGGCAAACAAATAAATAAATAAGTAAATGAGCAAACACCCCAATACTGCCCCAGTGTTCCAGAGATTCCAACTACCCACATAGCATCCTTCTTTCTTCTTCCAATAATGCTATCATTTTAAAATGCTACTATGTCTCTAAAAATATTCTCATAAATATTTCCTCACCCTTACCCTGAGTGTTGCCCACCACAAATTTATTAGGCATTTTCTGATCCAATAAAAATAACAAATTTAGACATCACCTTGGCTAACTGTGAGGAACTCACAGTTAATACAACAGCATATCTAACAATCTGACCAACCCTCCAATATTTCTACAAATTTCTGAAAGTTCAATGACCTGAACCATTGATCACTAAAACAATTTGTACAAAAGTCATTCTGTCTCTCAACAAGGTAAATTACTTGGTCCTCTTCCTAAAATTATTTCAGAGTTAAAGAAAGATTATAAAAAGACCTGTGCCCATTTCAGATTTGTAGAGAATATGAAGCTGATTCATCCAAGAGCTGAGCTATGTTTGCCTGCATGTTACAATGAGGGAGGCCTAGAGGGACTGTGATACCTACCCAGCCTCAAAGCATTCTACCTACAATGTTTTCTGTGTACAAGAAGTGTTGGTTGTAAAGGTGGCACAGAATGTGTTTGAGTGGCCAACAAAAGTCTGGACCAAGCTAAAACTGGTACCATAAGATAGAACCTACTACTGACCATCTTCATATTATGTGTCTTCTGAAGCCTTTATCCTTTCTTCATCTGTTTCCTCTTAAACAGGCATGCCTTCCTTTTTTCTAAATTTGAGCTGTCATTTTGCTTTAGCATTGGCAGTTTCTTGTTATATAGGTGCTGCAAGAAAGTCCAGCTCCAATTTTATCTATTAACATATAATTTCATACACTGAATGGTAATCAAGATCTAGTTTTTAAAGAAGTTTGCGGGTATTTGTCCATTTATTCCTTAAATAAATAATGCTTTTTGAGATTCTCAAATTATATTATCCTCCCATAAAATTTAATTTGCTAATATGGGAGTTCTTAATCTCCATTCACTGGAATTCGGTAGCTTTGTTTTGTGTTAAAATATGATCAAAGCAGATAACATTGTCTAAATTTGTTCCTCCATGACACCTTTCATATATCCCATGCTTCCTAAGGATGAAGCGATACTTTTTCAATTGTTCTTAAAACATGTACAAGTATGCCACAGTATATTACAGAGAATCTTAGGCTCTGTGTCATGGTTATACGCCTTATGTTGATGAAGACTGACTTTGCATTCACTTTGATGTTTTATTTCCTTTAACATGCTATACTCAGAAGTGACTCATTCTCTGTCCCCACGGTCATGACGATCAGGCCTTACAGTAGTACCTTTGATATCTTGTTCTCCTTTCATCCACATCAAGAACAGACATTGCTCAGTTGAGTCCTGTGGATTATATGGGGAGATATCTTGGTGTCCCTTATGTTTATTTTCCTTTTTCTTTTCCTCCACAATTTTACCTAACTCATTTTCCTTGATGAGAGAAGACATAATCATATTCCAAGGAAAGTAGTCCCAACTTGTAAGAGAACTTGTTTTAGGCTTTTGCTTAGACCTTACATGAAACTGATTCCTTCAACATGTGAAGTTGAAAATTTAATTAGGCAAAGTGCTCCATACATCTGTCATTACTGAGCAGCTTTAGCTAGAAATAATTTGATGCTTATGGTTTTACGATGTCTGCCCTTTGTTTCTCCAAATGTCAGAGATATTAATGAGACAGCATTTCTTCCCATGCTTGTTCCAGCTCAGTGTCTCACAGCTGAATATTTAGCAGATACATAGTGTGATAAGAAATGAGTAATAATGTAGTCCTCTCCCCAGTAAGAAATTTAACAAGTGAATCCCATCTGTACTGTATACTATGGATAACAAATGATTTTACCTTACATTACATGATTCAATCCATTCCCTAACTACTCCCTCTCTTTATGTCAGGAGAGGACAGACAGGCATGAAACACACTTTGGCCAAGATTGAGCATACATATTTATTTTTTATATGTTGTCCTGGGAATGTATTATATTTTATTAAATTATAATTAATTTGATAAATACGTGATTTAGTCTATTTAACATAGTTATAATAATACCCCTTATGCATTATACCCATAAGTTATAGCAGTGCTTCATAAGTCAAGCAACATTTTTGACATTCTTGCTTTAGATATTTTTGTGTTTTAAATTAAATAATAATTATATCATTTTTTTCTATTGTCTTTTCTCTTGTCCCTCCCAAGTTCTATCCCTCTAACTCCTTTCCTCTCCCTCTTCACCCTCAACATTGTTAGCATTTTATGTTTGATAATCATCCTAAACTTATTTCTATATGTATGAACATACACACACATATGTATATAGCATGTATGTATGTATATATATATATATGTATGTTTATATGCACAGATATGTAACCCATTGTGTCCTGTTTTGTTGTTTGTGTGTATACTGACCATTTATTATTTGTAGCCAGTTAAGCCCATCCTCAGGAGAGCATAGTTTTCCTTTCAGTAGTCATTACTGGCCTAGAAGTCTTTGTACAGGGGCATGACTCTATGAAATCTCCCCATGTACATGTTTATATGTCAGTTGTTATTGCTAGTTTTTGGGTCTTGCTATCCATCCACTTCTAGAAAGAGTGGTTTAAAACAGATGCCTTGTTATTCTAGTGCTTATAGACATGCTCCTGCCTCCTCTGTGCTCTGTGCTGAGCCAAGATGCAGAGTCTGCGATGTATCTCCTAAGTCTATGATTCCCGTCACCTCCTGATCTCAGCATTGTGTTCAATTATCTTCATTTGGCAGACACATAACCCTCTTTGATAACGGGTTATAGTTATAGCTATCTATCTGTATAGGATAAAAATTAGAATGTAGTTAGGAAGCATCTGGTCTACCAATTTAGAAGAAGTGAATTCTCTTTTAAAATTCATGACCTCATCAGCTGCAGAGCATGGGCTCATCTTAGAATAACCTGTAATGGTTTCCCCCTCTTGTTAAAAAAAAAAAAAAAAAAAAAAAAACTTAAGTTCAATGAGACAGCTGAGAGTTAATGTCAGCATGATGGTTTCAGTTTTAGAGATTTCATGCTATACTTACCATTGTTGTGGTTCACTGGTGCTGCTTCTGGAAAGGATAATTGATTGCTTCCTTAAGTTCCCTAGCTCTTTCAGTCCTTTCTCTAGTGCCTTCATTGGAGTCCCCACTTTCAGTCTGACGGTTAGCTGCAAATATCCTCCTCTGTATCAATATGGCTCTGAAGAGGCATCCATATCAGGTTCCTGCCAGTAAGCACTTCTTAGCATATGCAATAGTGCTTGGTTTTGGTGGCTGCATATGGGGTGGATCCCCAAGTGAGGCAGTCTCTGGAAGACCTTTTCTCCAACCCCTGCTCCTGAGATAGGCAGGCCAGGGTTGAGAAGTAGAAGTAGAGGCAGGAGGCAGAAAGGAGATTCTTGGAGAACCAAGATGGAGCTAGAGAAGGGGGATCTAGATCCAGGTAGATTTAATTGACGATAGGTAGATATGAATATTTTAAAGAGGTTCTATAGGTTATTTTTTTTATCTCATATAGAAGGGCAGTTTGTATCTTTGTCCATTGGATGTAATCTTATTGTGTAGAAGGTTTGTGGATTGAGAATTAATATACAAGCCTGCCTGAAAAGCTACCAGGCTTTTAATTCATGATTGTGCCAAATGGTGGAGGAAAGAATTACTTTGGCGTAGTCATATCCATCAGAGACAGAAGCATCAGGGCAGGTGGATTGAACCACCTAAGAAGGGAACTGTCAGGAGAGAGCTACCTGGGAAAGTGGACTGGGAAAAAAAGGAGGACATCCTGCACAGCTAATTCACTTCTGGGAGTTGCTTAAAAGGAAGAGGGTAGGGCTATGAACAGATAATATTAGCTCAAATTGTATTTTCTAATGATGATATCTAGGAAAGCCCTTCATTTTATCCCAGGCACTGAAAATACCATACAATGAATAGCATGGTTTAAGATTTACCTGCATTTAAAACTCTAAAATGTCTACTGAAGCAAGATAATAATGAAGCTTAACAAAATAATCTTTAAACCTTGACTATTTCCATGTTATGTTTTATTTTATGCTTATTGTAGTTAGTAAGATTTCAATGCATATTATCAAACCTTTAGAAAAAAATAAAGTACTGAAAATAATATATTTGAAAGGTATTCATATAGTTTTATGCAAAAACACTTTTAAAGATCTGTACATTTATCTTTGTTTTTATAAAATAAAGTTGTTTAAAAATTATATATACAAGTAAAAAATAATAAATTAAAAATTAATTTGCCTATTCAAAAAACACAATCTAATATAAAAACATGTTTTACATAGTCAAAGTGTCTTGTGTTAATTCTTTAATACAAAGGCCCATTATCAATGTATACTAATAAGCATGTTTTAGAAAAATAAATTTGTTTCTGTATTAAAACAAGTTTTCTACGTTTTCCTCATGTACATGATATGGGAAGTTGTAAGACAGAATGTAAGTATCAACTACTTATACAAAGCAGTTAACATTCTTTACATATGACTACTTTTTAAATCAGGGTGTCTGTTTTGATTTTTAAAATGTTTAACAACATAATACTTATTTGTTGGATCTCCTCAGTTGAAATTATAACTTGGGTAACATAAAAAGTTACAAATCACCTGTTGTTATAAATTATTCCTTCAGAATTCAGGAATCTGCATGACAAAACTTTAAAGTTGTAGGAAGGAGGTTGAAAGGTCCTCATTTTAAAATGATTTTAAATAGAAAGTTGTAAAAATATAAAAGAAAGTAGAAAGGGAGAGAATTTCTACATTCTTGATAGACTAATTTTCTCAAACATTTTCTCTTCTTTAAAGGAATCTTCTTTGTAGGAATAAGAAACAAGGTGTCTTTCCTAAAGGGCTGATTTGGTCATTTAACTTGGGTACTGGGAGCAATCTTTAGTCTTGTAAATAAGCATCCTTAACTCCCATGCCCTCATCTTCTCTCAAGAATCTGGTGCCCAGTTTCGATTGAGGGTAGCAGAGATCTAGGAAGCCTTTCACAGGTTGCTTGTATGTCAATTCTTCTATATGGCTATTAGAATGGTGAACATGTTAGAATCACAAAACAAACAATTCAACATCTACCTGGGTGAACATTACAATCAAAAGTAGACCGAAAACTTGACATGAATCAGAAGATGAAGGGAGATTCACCATGCCATTTTTGGCTACCTCACAGGTCTGTCAAATTACCTTGTGTCTATGTAAGAAAGATAAGAATCTAAGTTTTCTGATGTCTTATATTTAAGAGAATGTACACTGAGAGACAGTTAATACTGATGGCTGACAGGAGGCAGACAGATAGATAAAAATTGTTTTCTGAAACACCAAGGCCTCCCAGAAGCCAAAGCCCAGCTCTTCTGATGAGAGAAGCTTCTGCCTTGCTGTAGGAGGGGCACTGGATGCAACCAGAAGCTCTTTGGCTGGTCCAGAACACTCACTGACCTGGGCAAGGAGGGAAATAGACACACAACCAGTCTGTAAACCCTCACCTAGGGGGCCCTGTGGCCCATCAGTACCCACGTAGCTCTGGGTGTGGCATAACCTGCATACAGTCACTCTAAGGACAGAGCCAGATTCTTTAAAGTGCTAAACCAACTCAGCTTCATCCACACACTATTCCCTTTTTTTTGTAGCCTTAGCCTACCCTTTACATCACAAACCTCATAGGACCAGACCCCACAGGACCACATGGACAACTGTTGTACATTCTGGTTTGGGCGATGAACATTGCTGTTTAATTACTAATATTATTCAATGCCTTAGAGGAGACTGGGCCAGCCCTGTGTTCAGAGGATATGTGCTTCAGGTAGCAGAAACTCTGACAGTAGAATATTACTCCAGCTCCTGTTTTTAGGGGACAGAGCTTTCATTCTATGTTGAGGCCTCAATCCTCTGGACCTGCCTATTCCAAAACAGGAAACACACTGCTAAAAAAAAATCTTGGAACAATTGGAAATAGGTTTCTTTGAAACCTATTATCTTTTGATACCAATATACCACTTCTGAGAGTTTATGTTTCATTTTATCTGTAGTTGGATTTTGGACCTCAACGCTCTATGCCATGTCTGTAGTAACATAGATGACTGAGCCCAGGAAAGGCTGTCTGTAAAAAAATCAGCTTAGCTCTGCCATGCTCTCTGAAGTAAGAGAGGAATAGCACAGAAAATGCTTGGTGTCAGTTTTTCATTTCTACAGCCATTGTAGTACATAATCTGAAATACAAATTCCATGTGAGTAATAACTCCTGGAAATTTTCTAACTTTCCACTGAAATATCTATGATTTGTCCCCACATTCCTGGGCTGACATCACATCATAACACTCTTTCTTTAATTATACTTACTCCAGGTGGCTTATTCTTCCTTAAAATGGAGAATCAGCCTGACCTATTTTATTTAATTGTCATTTGAGGACATTCTTTCCATGTTGAAAGCAACAGCATTCTAACCAAGAGCTTTTCACTGAGATACATTCTGAGAATTAAACTATTGAGGTGAGATGACTCAGTAATAAGTTTCATTAAACAAATCCCAATAATAAAAACACTGATAGGTTATAAAGAATGAATTTCACCATTTATCACCACCTAAAGTTTTAATAAAGCTAATTAAAATACTTTCTCATTTTCACAGACGGTAATAGTTTCAATCAAGTCTCTAATAACTCTTTGAAAACCTATTAAAATATCAATGTGTTTTTGTACCAAGTATCAATTTTCAGCTTGATTTAGCTACCAAAAGAGTATTATTTTAAGAGTAGAATATTAACTGTTCATCACATGAGCTATACTAGAGGCATCTATAAATTGCTGGGGGTTTTTTAGAGTAAAGTGTAATTAAATATTTAATTTGGAACCACTCAGAACTACGACAACATTTGAAGAATCAGTTGTTCCCTTTGGCTGGAGGCATGCCACCTTTGAGAGTATAACTACATATTAATGATTATAAAGTCACAGTTAAGGTATCTCAAACACAATGCAAGGTAAACATTGTAAACAGGAAGTTGCAGCTGCTTGTTCTCCTGGCAGACCATGGGGTTAGTGGTCAATGTCTTCAGACTATTATTTGATGAAGATTTCCTACCCATTAGCTGTGAATCAAGTTTCAGTGTTTTTTTTTTTTTTTTTCTTTTTAGTTCTTTGGTTTTTCACCTCTAAAAATCTAGGTCCTCATACTTTTGCAGACAATCACTTGGCTCCATGGTACCTGGTTTCATATTAGCATTTTCTTAGGGTAAGGTTGAAATGTTGAACTCAATGTATTCCTTGAAAATAGATATACTTCCTTTTCTATGAGTAGTGTTACACTCAATTAAAATAACAATGAACATTATTCAAGGAGATGCACAAAGGAATAATGACAGAACATACTCAGATGATGGCACTTCAAATATATGAAATTGGATGATCTTTATGCTGTTTGAAGATTATCAACTATTTTATTTACTCTTATCTTATAAATAATAGTAAAATAATTGAACTTAGTTTTTTTTTTAAATCTTTGATTTTCCTCTGACTCAAAAGTTTCTACTTGTCTGCACAAATACCCAAGGTACATGCTAACTATTAATAAAGCTAGCACACCATTTTGTGAAAGATGGTCCATTTTATTAATATCTGCTAATTATTTTTATAAGTCCAAATGGAACTACAACTAGTATCAGTCATAAAACTTCATAGAAATATGCTGGCTAATTTATGCCAAATTGGCACAAGTTGGAGACATTAGTGATGACAGAAAATCAATTAAGAAAAGAACCAGCAATATCACTCTTGCGAATATACCCAAAAGATACCTCACCATGCCAAAAGGCCACGTGTTCTACTATGTTCATAGAAGCCTTAATTGTAATAGCCAGAAGCTGGGAACAATTCAGATGTCCCATGAGAGAAGGTTGGATACAGAAAATGTGGCTCATTTAAACAGTGGATTACTACTTGGCCCTTGAGGATGATGACATACTGAGTTTTGCAGGCAAATGGATGGAACTAGGAAATACCATCCTTAGTGAGGTAACTCAGACCCAAAAGGACATGTATAGTATGCACTCACATATATGCGGACATTAAGCTCCCACCCCCAAAATAAAATACAAAATACTTAAGATAGAATCCACAGAACTTAAAGAGGTCGACAAGCTGAAGGGCCCAATTAAGGATGCCTTAGTCCCACTTGAGAGGGAGAAGAAAGCAACCAGAAGCTGGGAGAGAGAATGGTACCTGGGAGGGGAAAGTGACACAATGGGAGAAGGCGACCATAATCTGGTATTGGGTGGGGGAAAAAGACTGAAGTCCTGAGGGCCAGCAGAAAGAATGAAAATAGTTGACCTCAGGAGGAAGGAGGTTGGGAAGACTCTCCAGAATGCACCAGAGACTTGAGATGAGAGACTCTCAGGACAAAAGGGAGGGGCAACCCTAGATGAAATGTCCTACAGTGGAGAGAGGGAACTTGTAGAGCTCACCTCCAGCAGAAAGATAGGGAATCAAGTGAGGGATGGGGTTGCTATCTCACAGTCAAAACTCTGATCCATACAGAGACAGAAATGGAGAAGAGTCTGAGGAAAAGTAGGTCCAGCAACAGGCCCAAAAGGGGATCCAGCTTAAGGAGAGGCCTCAAGGCCTGACATCATTCCTGAGGCTATGGAGTACTTATAAAAAGGTACCATCATAACTACCCTTGAAAAGACCCAAAAAGCAGCTGAAAGAGTCAGATACAGATATTTGCACCCAACCAATGGACAGAAGCTGCTGACCTCTGTAATTGGGAAATGCTGGAGGAAGCTGAGGAGGAGGGTGACCCTGTAGGAGACCCAGAAGCTTCAATTAACCTGGAATCCTGAGATATCTCTGACACTGGATCAGTAACCAGGTAGCATACATCAGCTGGTAGGAGTCTCCCAACACATTTATAGCCAAGGACACTTGGGTTTTGGTTCAGTTAGAGAAGATGTACTTAATCCTCAAGAGATGGATGACCTCAAGAGATTAGAGGTCTGGCAGGGAGGGTGACCTGGGGAAATCTGTGTGGGGACAAGTGAGTGATGGGTGAAGAGGAGGTATGTGATGTCCAACAGTAGGATAGTGGAACGGGAGGGGAATAAAATCTGGAGTATAAAATTAATATATATATATATATATATATATATATATATATATATATATATATATACACACACACATATATATATACACACCTCTACCAGACTGGCCTTTGAACAAACTTGTGGAAAATTTTCTCAGTCAGTGTTTGATATGACATCACCATGGGTAATGATTTCCAGAGTAGGTTATCTAGAATGTATGAAAAAGCAGGCTCAGGAAGCCAAGAGGAACAAGCCAGTAAGTAGTGTGTCTTCTGGGTCAGTTCCTGCCTCCAAGTTCCTGCCCCAATTGAGTTTTCTGCCCTGACATCCCTCAACAATGGACTATTTGACATGACATAAATCTAGTACAATTTTACAATTCACAGGTTTTAGAATTATTGGAAAGACAAATCTTAGTGCTTTTTTTGAAAAAAAAGAAAATAACATAAATCAAGTGAAAACTAAACAAAAGGGAGCTGTCGTCATGTAAAATTGCTTCAATTCAGAAGTGTTTATCAACCTTTTTAAAAAGGAGGTGCTCTCATTAAAATATCAAGGCATATCTTTGGTATTTCATTTCTAACTAAAGAAAATGCTGAAAGAACTCTGTGCTGATTTCAAAAATAGTTTAAGAACAAAAAGATTCTTTCTCCGATTCTTTGTAAAAAGTATAGCCTACCGTTATTTACTTTCTTATGTCTGTGTCTAATCTCTAGAACCTCAGAAAATAAAGGCAGAATCTTTGCTGATAATGTTGAATATTTGAGAACAAAACAAAAATTATTCCTCTTGTTATGTTGAGATTTTTTTTCTAATAGAAATCTTTATATTTCAAAATGTTGAATGTCTTAATGTTTGCTTTTAACTGAGCCGAATTCTTAAATATTTTACTTATGCAATCAGTCTTGCCTTCAAAACGTTCTTATAAACTAAGGTCCATTGAAAGGTTATTGTTAATGATTATAAACTTTAAGAGAGCCTTAGTGATGGATTTTTCTCCAGTTGCTCATCACCAGGGGAGTTCTATATCTGGAAAAATGGAAGCAGTAATTAAGAGCACAGAGTCCTTCAGGGTTTCTGCTACAAGTCCAACTTGGCCTTGATGGGGATTAATGCAGATTCATGCTGAAATACCTAGACTCAGAATGCATTCATTAGGTAGCTAGTCCTAAAATAGGCAAAGAATCTTCAGAGAATATAGCATGACAAATGAATCTTATCTTTTAAATAGATCCAGGAGAGATAAACACTATTGGTTTATACACATTTAAAAGTTATGGAAACTTAATGACTTAAATTTGGGAAGTGTGCAGAGAGATAATGTAGTTTATATTCACAGGCAGAAATCATGCCACATGCCTGTATACCAAGTACTTGCAATTGATTTTGTGTGATCACTGACACTAATTATCACTATTCACACACACGCTTAACTTTTTTCTTAAATTGGTTTAAGTTGTGCTTAATGAATACCATTGTGTTGTTAAATGCTGACTTTATCACTCAGCATATCAAAACCTTCAAAGGGTACCTTAGTTAACTGGTTTTTATTCTGTTTCAATCATTCTTGATTTCCTTTGCTTATCAAAGTTAGCCTAGAGAAATTCACAGTTTCTATATTTACTTTTAGGCATATCAATCATAGACTCCTATTTTTTTCTATTTCCCATGAAAATGTTATATGGCATGACAAAGGGAGAAATGTTGCTTGAAGATGTAATTCAGTATGCTAATAAACAGATATTAAAAGAGAAAAGTTTTTAGTTTTTTTTTTAAGTTTTTATTGGTTATTTTCTTAGTTTCCATTTCAAATGTTATCCCACATCCTGGATTCTTCCCCTTCTCTGAGATTAACTCCTATTCTTGACTGTCTCTCTTCTGACCCAAAATCTGCTCTTTCCAAAATTATCTTCTACATAGTTGAAACCTTACATGCCTAGACAATCAGTGCATGAATCTTAGCCCTCTCCTTAATACTTCTACATCTGCATACTTTCCATTCATAATCCATTAGAGAAAATAATGAAAAACATAACTAGAGACTGACTACCTCTCACAGTACTGTAACTACCATCTACCTGTCCTGTTTACAATTATCTTGTTTCCTTATCCACACAGTGTACATGACCTTTTACTAAGTTGTTACTTTTTTGAAGAACAAAGTTGCATGATTAAGATTGACTGGAAATTCACAAATCATCAATTAATTAGCACTTACAAAATGATAAGAATCCCATTGAACTATTGAGAGTATATTATTTTGAGTATGTTGAAATAATGCCTTTCAATAACTAAGGATACATTATCATATAATTATTTTATATCATACTATTCCCATAAGTAACTGAGCTGTAGTAGGCAAGAAATACAATTCTTATGAATGAAGTTTGTTTTCTGGCAAAAAAAAATGAACTGCTAATAAATTCACATAGAATTATTAAACAGTCCAATCAAACATGTTATATAAATACTGGCAATATATTTTATCATTGGAAATACTAGAGCCCTTGATTTTTAAAATATGATCTGGATTGTGCTTAGTAACCATTCTCAAATATTTCCTCAAGCTCTAAAGATGCAACCTGAATAAAGGCACATTTCATTCCCAGAAAGAATTTTCTCTGGATATGGCCAACATTTCCTGAACAAGTCTAAACAATTATTTGGGATCATTGACTCTGAATTAGTTATGAGTAAATAAATTCTGTGTGAAAGAAACAACTTAACTATGCATTATGAAATCATTTCTTCTTTCTTATCTGTATATGGATCTAATATCTATTATCCATCATCACCCCTACTATTAATCTAACAAGTGTCAGTCTATGATCTGTGCATTGATTTGTCTTCTTTTTGTCTTCTATCCATCATCTATCATTTCTGTCTGTCTATATGTCTGTATCTACTATCCATCTACCTACTGAACTACCTATCTCTTTACTTTCTACTGATCTATTTTATTTGGAGTAAAAACATAAATTTTTCAAATTTTCCTAATTTTACTAATAAGATTTACAATTTTAAAACATGGCCTCCTTCAGTATCTCTGAAATACCCTTAAGCTAGTGACATGTTCTTCGTCTCAGTTAAAGTTAAAAACTAATTTTTATTTGGTAACATATTAACACCTAGTTGAGATATTGTGTCTTCAATTATATGGTGATTCCATTTAAATGTCGTTCACATCAGTGTGTATTTTTATAAAACATCTATAGCTGGGTGTTTTATAAAAATTTTCAAAGGGCATTTAGTGTTATTCTTCCTCTATATTAAATCTTCTACCTTGACCTCCCATTCACCCAACTTTAGGCCTCCATCCTTTTATCTGCAAATTTTATAATTCTTTTCACAGTTTAGTAAGATTCTGTAATATAGATGTATGCCATTATCTCTTCATCAGTCTTTGGACATTTCTGCTTTTTCTACTCAGTGTCTATTAGGAATAGAACATCAATGGCCATGGATTAACAAACATCTTTGTAGTAATATGTAGAGTCCTTAGAGTATATCCTCAATATGGATACATCTTTATTTTGTGGTAGATATATTTCATATTCAATAATTTCTATAAGGGTCATAACAGTCTGCACTCCCACCATAAATGAATAAATGTCCCCTTCTCCAAACCTTCACAGCATGTGCTGACATTTGTTCTATTGATCTTGAATGGCATGTAATCTCAAAATCATTAAATTTGCATTTTTCTCGTGGCTAAGAATGTTGAAAAAATGTAAGTTTTTCAGCCATGCATGCTTCTTTATTTAAGAACTCTCTGTTTACTTGTATATTCCTTTCTAAAATTGAGATACTCGTTTCCTTGATGTCTAATTTTGGGATAGTTTTATATTCTAGATACTGGCCACTATCAGATGTATACTTGGTAAGTATTTCTCCATTCCATAGGTGACTTTTTGATCACATAATGGTGCCCTTGGACATAACAGAAAGTGACACTACTGGGAATGGGTTACATTGTTTTGTTTCATTGGACAAAGTATATCATAGACTTTCTCAATCAGTGCAGGCTATTGCCAATGGCTTATATTGCCTTCAAGACTTGACAGTAGGATTATCTTGCTAAAGACACCATATACTTATGAGATAGTATAAGGAAAATATAGCTAGTACCCAACTTCTTATTGTTAGGAGGTACTACTGGAGAAAAAATGTAATTAAAAATATCACTTATCTTCAAACCCTCAGTACTTCCAGACAAGTATTACTATTCCTCAAATAGTATCACAAAGGTATGGGGAGGAACCAACCTGTTGTTGATTGAATTTAAAGTCCACACCATTAAATACAACCCATAATTGTAAATATTACTTAGGGTAAGAAGCTGACACTCAATAGGTGATACATTAAACAGACTTTTTTTTCAATCCTTGAGGTGCACATCTACTCATGAAAAATAATATATTAAGTCATACCAGGTATCTAAGGGAAAAACATACACAAGCAATTAATCATCACCCTGATCATTGATCCAGCTGAACTAAAAGAGACATGTTAGTGTCAGTTGAGCTCACATTGTTATTTGTTCTTGCCCTCAATTAATATCCAGCTCAACTATCAAGATTCTACCTTTCTGAACATCAAATTTTTCCCTGAGATTCTACACCAAGACTAGTAACAAATACACTTTAACCAAACTTTACTATAAACCTACATTTTTCAAGGGCAGTGGACATTACTAACAATTAACATCTGTTTTCCCTTTCTAAACTGGAATGAATTATTGATCTTTTTCCAGCAACAATGCTTAAAAACCAATCACTATTATTGTAAGTAGAAATGATCCTGATCAGTGAGGAGCTGGAAAACCCATTAGTGCTTTCATATAATTAATAGATTATGAGGGATATAAAGACTGCAAGGAAATCAAGCAGAGCAATGCTTCATAACAGCCTGAAATCTTTAGAACACACTTGTCCTCAGTGCTCTGCATTCCTTATGAACACCCATCCTGGTTGTGCTAACTGGTAAGGTGCATTCCATGGGTTCTAAAGCCATATATGGTACCTGTTGCATGATCCACAATGCTTCCCCAATATGTGAAATGCTTATAGTGAATGTTCAGCATTAAAGGTAATTTTACAAGTGCATTCATAACTCCAATATCTCAGAGAAATGATCTATATAAAATTTCAACAATACAGTGATACCATGATGTGCTCTGAAGGCAAAGGCAATCACCATTCTATCACAAGTGATACAAAGAACAGTTCATTGTCCTACATTTAAAAATGTTTAAATCAATTGTTTAACTTTTCTAACAAGTGAAAGAAGAAAAATACCTTAAGCATAGATATTTCACTTTTAATTTTTATATTAAAATATAATAACATCATTTTCCTCTTTCCAAATCATATATATATATGTATATATATGATATATATTATATATATATATGATATATATTTATATATATATAATAAAACCTGTTGAGTCTGTTTAGTTTTGCTTATATGTATATAATATTAGATCTGTGTAAAGGCTCCTTGAAATTATTTTTCTACAGAAATGGATTTATGTTGTTTGTAGTTTTTATAAATGTTGTATTTATTTTGAAAGCCTAAAAGATAATTTTAGAAATGCATTCTTAAATCAAGTATCACAGCACAAAGATACATATATAAAGTTTCAACACACTGTGTTATGGTGGCCCTAAGAAACTAACCGTACTTCTATTACAGATTGCAGGAGACATGACTCATTCTTTAAGATTAAAAAAAAATGTGTTTAAACATTTGTTATCTTACCATAATGTGTTGATGGCTTTTATAATAAAGAGATAATTCTCTTAGTTTAATATTTGGATTAGTTTTAAACATATTTAATGAGTTATAATATTTCCCCTCTCAAATTGACTGCTTTTTATATAGTTTTTATATCATGTAATTTTATTAAACAACTATTATATATTTAATAACTTTCCTATTATGTAGACTATAATTTCCTCTACTATGTCTCCATTAAAAACATATATTCTCTTCAGGTGTTATTTAACCTATTTATTTCAAAATTGTTCTTGTTGTACTGAGTATTTTGTATAAATTATATTTAGCTTTTCAAAGTCCTAATCTTCCCTCAATCTGTAGTGTTAAGTGTCCTTGTATTTGGCACCTGTCAGATTTTAGACCTGCTGGTCAGTACTGCTGTATTTTCAAGTCTGTTCCTCTAATGGTGCTGGTGGTACTTAAATATAAGAGATGTGAGTGTCTCTCTGATTGCTCTCTTATCTTCAGCTCCTGGTGTGTGGATTTGACAACTCATTGATGTCCAAATTGTGAACTAGTTCTGAGTGCACATGACTCTTAATAACTGACCAAATGACTGGACTTCACCAAGCTGGAGAGATGATTTTTTTATTCTCCCAGCAGGCCCTCAGATTGTGACTTGACTTCAAACCTCATGGGTGGATGTGATTTGATTTAGAACATTTTTCTCTTAAACTGGCCTGCTCCTGCTTTCTGTACTCATCTCTCATTTGCCCTTCTTATTCACACAGGACTTGTCTGCTCTGTTTGTCTTTGTTTGTTAGACTGCCACTTTTCTTGACTATCTCTGGATGTTAAGTGTCACTAATTGCAAGCTGATTGCTTCAGTGTTTTTTTCAAACATGCCTCAGGACACAACTGCCTGACATACTAATCTAATCTAATCTAATTGGAGCACTTTGAAAGGATAGTTCTGAGGTCAGGGCTTTGATCACAGGAGGTCTTTAGAGCATTCTCTCTCTCTCTCTCTCTCTCTCTCTCTCTCTCTCTCTCTCTCTCTCTCTCTCTCTCTCTCTCTCTCTCCATTCCTTTTGCTGCCAAACTGAATAGTTTGTAATTTATTGTAGATCTTAAATAAACTAATTCCCTATCCCATATACTGATTTTTCACAGCCTTTACTCTTACAATAGTTTCCTTGGATCTTAATATTTGCAAAATCTGATGCAGAAGCCTTTATATCCAGAGGAAAGTTTAGATTCTACTACTTCTGAGAGAAAAATCTAGTCATTTGGTCTTGCTACAACATTGGCCATGATGTTCTTCCTTTAACTCATACATACTGCTGGGGACCAACCCCACAGTTCTTTCTTGTTTCTCTCTTGAGGTAAGTCAAGGGATGAGCATCACATAGGGAGGGCAAGTCTTGTTTGTGTGAGTTATATAGGGTTGCCTTTTCTATAATAAAATGTTTATCTGCCTTAAGTCTAAGTTCCTTTGTCTTGTTAGCTGACTTGCCTGAGTCCCTCTCTGTGCAGAAACTGTAGACTCTGGGATTTAGCACCTCAAAGTAAAACAGTGGTTGAGTAAAAAGTTTTCTTGCTGGTGCTCCTGTCTCTGGTGAGTTATCTAGAAGCCTCTTTGGCCAACACAGTTAATTCTTTGTGAACAAGAGAGGTAGGAAAAGAAAATAATGAAGATGGTTTATACAGGTAAATATGCACAGACACATATACATTAAAATATTCTTACACCTGTACTCCTTCTGGGCCCAAATGTCTTTCA
Source organism: Micromys minutus (assembly GCF_963924665.1). Lineage (NCBI taxonomy): Eukaryota > Metazoa > Chordata > Mammalia > Rodentia > Muridae > Micromys > Micromys minutus. The sequence goes on from NC_137974.1 coordinate 38,890,428, forward strand.
GAATAAACTCTGCAAGTATTCATGAATGCTTACATACAGGAACATATACCTGTGCATGGTCATATAGAAAAACAGACATACATGAAATGATGGAAGGATGGATGGAAGGATGGATGGATGGATGGGGCAAAGATCCTCAAGCCAAAACATTCAACCAAACACTTTTTTCCCACCTCTGCTCTTAAAATGCCTTCTTACACAAATATCATTGGAAAATTATGTCAGGGATAAAATGTTTCATAGAATGGGAGTTTAAAAGGGATGTTGATATTATGTACAAAGCAGTGTTTCATCATAATATACTCATTAAAGGTTTGAAGCAAGAGTTTTTACTTTTCCTTGAGTTATCAAGTCACACCTGTGATTTAATCCTTGGATAAATGTTTTTTCTTGAACAAAAAATTGTCCCCAAGTCTATTTCTTTTTTAGTGGAACTATAAAAGCTCATTGTATTTCTTTTCATACAGCCTTTACCTACCCTTCTGAGAAGTAGGCACATTCTATCCTGGATTCTAACTTTATTACATCTTTCTAGCAACTAAAACCATCTCTAAATACTTTCTTCCTAAAATTATTTGAATCAAATCAGGAATTCTATAGAATTATTATCTATTTGTCTACATAGCATCACTACAAGAAAGAAGATCTCTGTAGGTTTGTTGAAATTTGCATTAAAGGGTGGATCAATACCTAGTGCATATTAATAGCAGGAATCTTTTCTCAGATATAATCTCCTCAGCCTTGCCTATAGAAACATATCTGACATAGATTGACAGTCTATGACAGAACAATCTCAGGAATATCACCTTCTAGTTTTTAGCTTCTCCTAGTTGACTTTTAACAGCACACTTAATACACAAAATCAGTACTACTAAAGGTATAAAAGACAAAAGAATTTCAAGTCATAAGAACATTTCTGGCCCAAATCTGGTGCATAGTTATCTGTGGATGAGATGAAACACTTATTCTCTCTTTTTCTTCTTTAGCACACCCTCCTTTTTATAAATGAAATCTTCATAAATAAAGAGAGTGCTTTCATGAATTCCTCCTCCAGTGACAGTTCCAGTTTCCATGGCTGGGGAGAGAAGGGAAGTTAATCTGGACTCTAAAATATACAATTACATAATTTTTATTAGTGAATGATTCCCTTGTATAAATACTTTTACATTGGCTTTACCACATTTGTAAACAAACAGATAAGGAAATGAAAGCTTTCTCACTCTAGGATGGCTGTGTCCATTGAAACTTTTCTGGTGGTATGAATGGTACATCCAATCAGTGTAGACTCTCCGAATCATTTTCTGTCCACACATTGGAAGTTGTAGCCTCACTTTAGGTGAGCAAACATTTTGTTTTGGCATATGTTACACACAGCACTGAGACTATGCAGATGACTCACTCTCAGTTTATGTGGCTTAAAGTGGATTAAGAAGAAACTGCATTCACTTGATAACACAGCTAAGTTTTATGGTAAGGCCATTCTCTTAGATTTCTTAAGATAATTGATGGTAAATTAATGAAAATGATTTAGAAATCACTCTCTGCATCATGTTCTCTGAGAAGAGGAGAGAGTAATATGCAGGGGCAGGACTGTGTTTAGTGAGAAAAATAACTGAAAGCATGAATCAAGGTAAATCATTCATTCCTTTATCCCTTATTTATTGGATATTTTATATATTTACATTTCAAATGTCATCCCTTTTCCTGATTTCCCTCTCTGCCATCCTCCTTCCCCTGGTCCTATGAGGAGGCTCCTTCTCACCTACCCACTCCTACCTTAAAACCTTGGCCTTCTCCTACACTGGGGAAACAAGTCTTCACAGAGGTTTCTGTTCCTTTCCAAGTACTGTGTTTGGTACATAACAGCAAGTGTTAGCTGGGGGATCACAAGATAAAAGAAATGGTGTAGTAACTTTCTTTGTATATGAGGTGCCTCAAAGTTGGTCTAGTATGGGCCCCAGAAGAAATCACTGTACAACATACCAACGACACACAGTCATTCTCATTCTTAGGATTAGTAAAGGGGAGAGAACATACTGCTTCTCTGTCTATACAATCTCCCAATGTGTGGGATAATCCAGTACTCCTACTTAATCCCACTCACCACTTTTGAGAAGAGAAAATTGTTCTTTTGTTCAAATTTGAGATGCTTGAAGTTCCATGGCTCCAGTGTTTTCTTTGCTAAGAAATAATGTGTTTTTAAACTAAATCTCTTAAATTTCTATGTATTTTCTTTTTAGTTGACTATTAATGGGACTTTACTATTTAAGGTTTATGACAGCCTCAAGTGTTCCTGTTTGCTTTATTGTTTCTCCATCCATATACTAAGTCTTTCCTCAAAATCTTGGTTTCTGAAGTTTATCAATTGTAGTTGAAGCTAGGAAATGGTTCTTAAAGCCCTGACTGATCTTTATGGTAGTCTAAAATCTAGACCTCTAGCCAATAACCCATTAAAATACAGCCAGGGGCTAATGCAACTTTGATTCTTCCATTCTATTATGACTTCAGGTATCTTTTTATTGACAAATGAATATCTGCCATTTTTACTTTTCAGCTTACTCATTTGATAGAATGAGGTTTAAATTCAATAATCCTATATTTTGTAGAAGTAAAATATGAATTGAATTCACAATAACAAATGGTGTTGATGTTTTTCAAATGTGTAAAAGACTTTCTAAATATGATCATGTGTCATTTATACTTAAATAATGGAGTTCTAAGATGAAATAGGAGAAAATGTACAGAGGACACTGTATTATCAGGTGAAAAAGTATTTACAAAAATTTGTAAGATATGTTTCTTTAATTATTTTAATGTATATGTGAATATATGAGTGATAATTTATGGATGATTTCCAATAAAACATCAAAGACACCTTTAAACCACAGATTTAATATACCATTAAGATGTTTTTCAACAGAATTTTATTGATGCACCTTTTTTATTCTTTGAATTAGTCTTTCTGTAGTAATTGTCTTCTTTTCCATACATAATGTATCTACATAATGACTAACTGTAAATGTAAAAGTTAAATGCTACATAATATTTTAAATCATGAATTAAGCTGGCATTTATATAAGGTTGCTCTTGTGTATATGATACTCAATATTTTGCCAAATTTCTTAATTATATTGCCCAGTATTGTATTTTGTTGTTCAAGAATTGTTTTATTATTATTTTATTTTGCAGCAATATTTTGACAAGTAAGATTCCTTTCCTTCTAGAAAGTATCTAAAAGCAGTATTTATTGGGTAGTATATTTGAAACATTAGTTACTTAAGTCTTTGCTCCTTAGGTAACAAAATACCTAACATATCAAATACCTAAAAAAAAGAAAAAATTAAGGAAGAAAAGCAGGACTAATGCTATCTAATTTTTCGGGTACCATTAATCATGGTAGAAATGGCAAGGTATCAGGAATGTTAGGCAGATGTTCTCATTGTATCTTTAAAACAGGGTTTCTATAAAACTGAGATGTATTGATCATGCAGAACCCTAGTTTTGTATGACCCTCTCAAAGAACAGTTATGTTAGGCTTCTATCTGCACACATAATACAGTATTACTAATAGGGATTGGTTCTTACTATTTATATGGGTCACAAATTGGTTATTTTCCAGATTCTGTTCTATTGTTTTCTCCATAGTTCTTGCAGGCAGGACACATTTTTGGTATGTTTAGGGTATTTTTGTGAGTTGTTTGCTGTTTTTGTCCCTCCATTGTCTATCCTGCATGGCTAGAGAAGATGATCAATCCAGGCTCCATATTTCCCATGGCTAGGATTCTCAGTGAACTAGACTCACCCTCATAAATGCCCAGAAGCTATCCCTATCCCAGGCATGTCTTAGAGATGCCCATTCCATTCACATGGTATTGGTACAGAGACATACTGGTAGATCAATGGAATATAATTGAAGACCCAGAAATAAACCTACACACCTATGGTAACTTAATATTTCACAAAGAAGCCAAAAACCTCCAGTGGAAGAATAATTTTTTTTTTTTTAAATGGTGCTGGTTCAAGTGTTGGTCAGCATGCCGAACAATCTAAAGCATTGTACTTTAATATCCTTGTACAAAACTCAAGTCCAATTGGATCAAGGACCTTTACATAAAACCAGATATGCTGAATCTAATAGAAGAGGAAGTGGAAAATATCTTCAAATATATTTACATAAGGGATAATTTCCTGATCAAAACCTGGAATAGCTCAGGCACTAAGATCAACAATTGACAAATTGGACCTCATAATATTGAAAATCTTCTGTAAGGCAAAGGACACTGTCAATTTTACAAAACAGATTGGCAAAAGAACTTTACCAAACCTACATCTTATAGAGGACTAATACCCAAAATATCCAAATAACTCAAGAAGTTAGAGTACAGAGAACCAAGCAACCATATCAAAAAATGAAGTACAGAGCTGAACAATAAATTCTAAATGAAGGCATCTTGAATTACTGAGAAGACCTTAAAGACATGTTTACCATCCTTAGTCATCAGAGAAATGCAATTCAAAACAACCCAGAAATTCCATCTCATACCCATCACAATTACTTAGATCAAAACCTCAGGCAATAGCAGATGCTGACAAGAATGTTGAGAAAGGGAATAATACCCTTCCATTGCTAGTAGGATCGAAAGCTGGTAAAACCACTTTGGAAAACAATCTGGTAGTTTCTCAGAAATTTGAAAATAATCCTATTTGAAGATTTAACTATGCCACTACTAGGCATATATCCAAGAGATATTCCAATGTATAACTAGGTCACATACTCTTCTATGTTCATAGCAGTCTTATTTATGATTGCCAGAAGCAAGAAGCAACCCAGATGTTTTTCAATAGAGGAACTGATACAGAAAATGAGTTACATTTACATAACTGAGTACTGTTCATCTATTAAAAACAATGACTTCATGAAATTTACAGGCAAATGGATAGAACTAGAAAATATCCTGAATGAGGAAATCCAGACCCAAAAGGACACATATTGTATGAAGTAACTGATAAGTGGATATAAACCTCAAAGCTCAGAATATGTAAGATATATCTCACAGGCTATATAAAGTTTAAGAAGAGAGAAAACCAAAGTGTTGATAATCCAGTCCTACTTAGAAGTGGTGACAAAATATTCAAGGGAGGTATAGAGAGAGAAGGACCTGGGAGGACTGGAGGAGAGGGATGGGAATGGGTGACAGGATCAGGTATGGGAAGAGACAGAATAGAAACCAGAGGGTCAGAAAAATGAATAGAAATATGTAGCAGTTAGGGTTTGGGAATGGTGAGGAGGGAACCGCTAGAAAGTCCTGGAAGCTAGGGAAGTGAGAAGTTCCCAGGATGCAAAGGGTTTGACATTAGCTGAAATAAGCAAAAAAGGGGAGATGAAACCTGTATAAACCACCTCCAGTAGATAGGTATGACCTCCAGTTGAGAGGCAGAACCACTCTTCTCCAAATTTTTAACCCATAATTGTATCTGACTAAAGAAAAAGTAGGCACAAAATTCACATTGAGAATGAAGAAAAGGCCATCTAGAGACCACCTCCACCTTGGGATTTATTCCACCTGCAGACACTTCCCCATTGCTACTTACCACCAAAAGAGGTCAGGACTGGAACTCAAGCAGGTCAGGAAGCAGAAGCTGATGCAGGGGCCATAGAGAGATATTAACTTACTGGCTTGCTTCCCCTGGCTTGCTCAGCTTGCTTTCTTATAAAACCCATGTCTACCAACTCATGATGACATCACCCACAATGGGCTGGGCCCTTCCCCTTTGATCACTAGTTGAAAAAATGCCTTGCAGCTGGATCTTATGGAGGCATTTCCTCAGATGAGGCTCTCTTCTCTGTGATAACTCCAGCTTGTGTCAAGTTGATACAGGAAACCAGGCAATACAACAACCAACCATGGGCCTGAGACTGGGGATCCCAATGGAAGAGTTAGGAGAAAGATTTAAGAAGCTGAAGGAAATTGCAATCCTATAAGAAGAACATCAACTACCAGAAATTTCCTGAGCTCTGAAGGATTAATCAGCAAAAATGATGGGTCCATGGCTCTAGCTACATATGTAGCAGAAGATTGCCTTCTCTTAATGAGAATGGGCATCAATGGGATGGGAGGCCCTTGATCCTGTGGAGACTTGATGCCCCAGCATTGGTAGATGATAGACGAGTAAGGCAGGAGTTGGTGGGTGAGTGGGATAGCACCCTCATAGAGGCAAAGGGGAGGGGTAATAGGATTGGAGTTTCTGGCTATTAAGAATAAAGCCACATATGCAGTCACCATACCCAAGCACTATAGCTGATACACAAAAGTACTTACTGGCAGGAACCAGACAGAAATGCCCCCTCAGGGACTATGCAAAAGTCATATAGATACAGCTGAACATGCTAGCAGCTACCTATCGTTCTGAACTCAGGGATCCCAATGAGGTTGCTAAAGAAAGGATCTAAGGAACTGAAAGGGATTGCAAACTCATGGGAAGATAACAACATTATGTACCAACCAAACCCTCCAAAAGTTTCATGGAGTAAAACACCAACCTCTTTGTGCACTTTGAGAAACCTATTGATCCAGTTGCTTCTGTAACTGAAGACAGCAGTGTCTGTATCAATGTGAGAAGAGGATTTTATTCCAGAGAGGGCACTTTTTCCCAATATAGGGGAATGACAAGGCAATGGGGTGGAGTGGGAGATCAGAAGTGAGTGCATCTTTGTGAAGGCAACTGGAGGGAGAGGGCTGGGTCAAGGGATAACACCTCAAATGTAAATACGGAGTATCTAGTTAAAAAGAGAGAGAGAGAGAAGAATAAAGCAGCTATCAACAGAACTGAACATGTGTCCTTGTGGTATGGTCAATCATTTTGTGAGTATATACCCAGAAGATGTATAGCTGTGTCTTGTGGTAGAATGATTCCCAATTTTCTCAGATACTGCCAAGTTGATTTTCAAAGTGATTGCACAAGTTTACACTACCACCATAAATGGAGGAGTGTTCCCCTTCCATCACATCCTCACCAGCATTCACTGTAACTTGATTTTGTGATCTTGGTCATTCTATTGAGTGTAATGTAAAAGAATCTCAGAGGCATTTATAGTTGCATTTCCCTGATGACTAAAGTTGTTGAACATTTAAGAGCTCTTGGCCATTAGAGATTATTGTGTTGAAAATTATCTGTTTAGCTCTAGCATTTTTTTTCCTAATTGGGTTATTAAGGTTGTTGGTATTTACATATTGACCCTCTGTCAGATATAGCTTTGGTAGATATCTTTTCCCATTCTGTACACTGAATTTTTGTCCTACTGGCACTGTCTTTTACATTACAGAACCTTTGCAATGTCATTAGGCTCTACTTATTGATTGTACACATTAATTCCTGAATATTGGTGTTATGTGAAGAAGTTGTGTGCTATGATTATGTGTCCAAGGAAGGTCCCCCCTTTCTTTTCTATTAGCTCTAGGGTATATAGCCTTATATTGTGGGCTTTGGTGCATGTGGGCTGGAGTAAACCTTTGAATTTCTCTTATCTCCATTGCCAGTCTCTGAGCTAGACATGCTATTTAGAGAAGTCTTATAGGACCCCTGTTTCCCCTTGGAGACCTGAGAGGTGGGTCCTAAATATAGCCAGCTTGGAACTCTCCCTATTGCCAATCAATCTCTTGCCTGTTTGATCTGCCCAGGGCACAGACAGCAGAGATGAAATAAGCATTTTCTTCTTCATCTTCTTCATCATCATCATCATCTTCTTCTTCTTCTTCTTCTTCTTCTTCTTCTTCTTCTTCTTCTTCTTCTTCTTCTTCTTCTTCTTCTTCTTCTTCTTCTTCTTCTTCTTCCTCTTCTTCCTCTTCTTCCTCTTCTTCTTCCTCCTCCTCTTCCTCCTCCTCCTCCTCCTCCTCCTCCTCCTCCTCCTCCTCATCATCATCATCATCTTCTTCTTCTTCTTCTTCTTCTTCTTCTTCTTCTTCTTCTTCTTCTTCTTCTTCTTCTTCTTCTTCTTCTTCTTCTTCTTCTTCTTCTTCTTCTTTCTCTCCCTCTCTGTCTCTCTACCTGTCTGTCTGTTTGTCTCTGTCTCTCTCTCTCCCTTTCTCTCTCAATAGGTCTTGGGACCTGGACCTCACCAAATGATTATTGCAAAACCAGTGAGCATTCCTCCACTTTGTCACTGAAATGTGGACACATATACTCATGCTAGCCTTATAAAGCAAGAACTTTTTCCACTGAGTCATTTAAAAATATTACAACCCAACTACTCATTCTAGTGTTTTGAATTATACTTATATTTTATAAGTCAGCAAGTAGTTTTCCATTTTGTTCAAATTTAACTGTGTGAATACATTAAAATTAGTTTCTATATTTGTCCAAAATATTTGACAATATTCTTGTTATTGTCACTCAAACTTCCATGTAAAATTATTTGCTGAGGTGCTAATTCTATATGCAACTACATTAAAGATAACAGAACTAGATTTCCAGAGTTTTTACATTTTGTGTATATATGTGACAGTGACAGATAAATAGACAGACGGACAGACAGATACACATACACACACACATACACACTGTGGATTTTTCTGATAGGTAATTATCTGCACTGAAAAAAAATGTTGACTGATTTTTCTCACTTTCCCTCTCCTTAGAATTCATTGTTCTTTAGACAGGTTTGTTTTCCCTCAGTGCCCTTAATGCAATTCCAAAAACTACAGCAATAATACTCTGAATTTGCTGCAATGCAATGATTATTACTTCTGCTTTCTGCTTTAGCATCCTTGTTCAGTAAATTCAAGTCTTTAAAAAATGAGTTTGGTGTAATAGGAAAGCTCCCTGGCAAGCGCATTACTAATGTCTAGCAGAAATCCCGGTAAATAAACCTTTCCTTGTTCTCCAGATATAGTTTTTATTCCACATTGCTATTCACAGTAAACAACAGACTAGTAAAATAGACAGTGTGGGTTTAATGATGAATTAAACTGCATTGTCTTGACATTCTCTGAGCCAGTAAGCTCTATGTAATTGATTTTCTTTCAGAGGTCAGTGTGAAACAGCAGTTTGAAAGTGACATCTCCAAATAAATTCTGATTGTTGACCCCTATCTTAACTGTCTTCTGTATATCATTAGCTGAGACATTAAACCTGTATGTTTCTTCACCTGTAGTACACAGGAAGAATAAAGATTAGTACCGCAGCACTGTGAGCAGAATTGTTAACTTTGCATCCTAAACAATTATTCTGGGCATGATTTGAAGATTTTCAAAGAAAGCCAAGGAAATTAACATGTGCCTACTTAATGACAAGTGTGAGCATGTATGAATTAAAATTTTAATTACAGACAACAGCAAAAGTTAATGTGTCTAAATGCCTGTGGTCTGACTGTATAGATACAAGAGTCAAATCTTCAGGATTGGCAAGTAGAGAATAGGTTACAGTATTTGAAGTGAACTTTAACTTGTTTCCTGCATCAGTATTAATTCCATACTATATATTCTTGTCCTTATTAAAAATGTGGTGGCTTATGCCATCCCATGTAGCAGGCAGTGAATGAGCTTTATATTTTATTGATCACTGTGACACTTTGGACAAAGATTATTTACATTACTAATACCACTATTCCTATCATATTTATATGAAAATAACATTTTTTTCATTCATTCATTGACCTTTTTTACTCAATAGGACCAAACTGGAAATCCAATAATTCAAGTAAGTAATGCAGTGGATTCAATTGGGCAAAGTGGAAAAGTATTCAAAGTTCAGCTTTCAGTGCATTGCAAACCATCTTATAAAAAAAAAGACAATAGGGCAGGTTACTGGTCTGAGCAGTAGGACATGAAAAGCAGTATGTTTTCAGGCATAAACATTGTATTGGATAAAGCTGGATTTCATGTTCATTGGTTTTGACTTCTTCATTTACTAGTTTTGCTATCAGAGTTATGTGATCTGGGTTGACATGCATAGGAAAAGTTTGAGAAATAATCAAAGAAGTCATGGCTCCTGTTGGGGTTAATAAAAAAAAAATGTGGTGCCTAGAAGTGTAGTTTGTGTGCAACTTTATTTTAGGCAATCAAATTATGATAGTTTGTTTTGTCATTTTCTGAAATATAATATGTCCCTAACCAGATTGCCTATATATACATATTCATATCCATATGTATAGCTGTTCTGGAGAAATCGAAGATCTATAGTTATCCTTAAATTGTAAGCACAAATCTAGAAAAACAAAATAATCGGTTTTGAGCCCTCCTAGCTGTATTAGAAACCTGGAAACAAACAAAAAAGACTAATTAAACATAATTTTAATATACTCATTAAATTGACTATTAAATTCAATGAATAATTGGTTTGATCACTAGGAAAGTTTAATAATTTATAGCGAACACACTTAAGTATGAACATTCTTTTGTAACATAAGTTTTTCAAAAGCAATAATTATTAATTAAAGGTGAATAAAAACTGTTCTTAGTAACTCATTTGGGAATGGATATAAAACATGACAGTTTAAATATACTTACTTAACTTTTTGATATTTATCGATTTATCAATTTTCTTGATCTTATTAAAATTTTTAAATTTCTATTTATTTTCTGTGGTTTTTCTTTTTATTTTCTTTTATTGGATATTCTCTGTATTTACAATTCAGGTGTTATCCCCTTTCTACCAATCCCATTCCTTCTCCTTCTCTCATTGCCTCCATCAAGGTGCTCCTTCTCCCAATCACCCACTCTTACCTCAGCGAACTGGCATTCCCCTACACTAGGAAAATGAGTCTTCACTGGACCAAAGGCCTCTCCTCTCACTGGTTCCAGAGAATTTTATCCTCTGTTTCATATGAACCTGGAGCCATGGATTTCTCTGTAACAACTCATTGGTTGGTGTTTTAATCCCTGGGAGCTGTAGTGGGTTTGGTTAGTTGATAATTTTGTTCCTCCCATGGGGTTGCAGAAACTTTCAGCACCTTCAGTCTTTTCTCTAGCTTCTTCTTGGAGTCTCCATGATCAGTTCAATGATTAGCTGCAAGCATCATCATCTGTATCAGTAGGGCTCAGTCAGAGCTTCTGAAGAGGTATCCATAAAAATTTCTGCCAGGGAGCACTATTTGGCATCAGCAATAGTGCTGGGGTTTAGTGGCTATATATGGAATGGATCTCCAGGTGAAGCCATCTTTGAATGATATTTTCTCCTATCCCTGCTCCTCTATTTGTCCCATTATTTCTTCTCATGAGGCAGCCACCTTCTGGCATTCCTTCTCTTTAAGCTTCATAAGTTCTGTGAGTTGTTTCTTGGCTTTTCTGAGCATTTTGGGGGCTAATATCCAATTAATAATCAGTGAGTATGTACCATGAATGTTTTTTTTTTGTTTGTTTGTTTGTTTTTTGGGTTTTTTTTTTTTTTTTTGTGACTGGGTTCCCTCACTCAAGATGATAGCTCCATCCATTTGCCTAGGAATTTCATGAAGTCCTTGTTTTTTTGTGTAAATGTACCTGAATTTCTGTATCCATTTCTATGCTGAAGGTCACCTGGGTTCTTTCCAGCTTCTGGCTATGACAAATAAGGCTGCTATGAACATGGTAGAACATGTGTCTTTGTTAGATGTTAGAGCTTCTTTTGGGTATATTCCCAGGAGTGGTGAGGCTGGATCCTGAGGTAGTACTATGTCCAATTTTCTGAGGAAACTTCCGACTCATTTCCAGTGTAGTTGTATCAGCTTACAACTCCACCAAGAGTGGAGGAGTGTTCCTCTTTCTCTACATTCTTGCCAGCATCTGCTGTCACCAGAGTTTTTTATCTTAGCCATTCTAACTGCTGTGAGGTAGAATTTCAGTGTTGTTTCGATTTGCATATGCCTGATAATAAGGGATGTTGATTTTCTTTGTTAATTTTATGTTTAATATTTTATAATCACTGTCACTTTTATTTGATTAATTTTATTTGTTTATAATATTAGTTTATCTAATTTATTTAGGATTTTTTGAAAGTGCTAACTTATATTAATATCCAAAGTTCTATTAGATATATCTAATGAAACATATTTGAAAAACTTTCATTTTCATAGATTACCAAATTTTTGTATTTCTTCCTGATGCTTATTTGCAATTGATTCCAAGTCTAATCAGAGACTCTCATCTATTTAAATATGTTAAGTATTTTATAAGGTACCAAGATATACTTTGTTTTAATAAAGCTTTCTAAAAATATTAGCTACACCAAATTAGTATAGAAGGTCGTTGAAATTGATATAATCTTTCAATAATCATCATATACTTTCTTCTATATAAAAGGACATTAAAATGTTCAACTATATTTTGAGCTCTCCTATTTTTGATCAAATCTCTTCAGTTAACTACACTCACTGTTTTCTAGTAACATCAACATTTAGAATACTATCCACTCTTTATACATTGACCTTGATTATTGTTTGATGTTAGGTTTTCATCTTTTGGGAGGTATGTGGAGCATCGTAGGATCTTGGATGCATTGTGCTGAACTGAAATTATTCATATATTTAAGATAAGATATATATATCTTCTTAGTAGTTATGTTATTTTTTTCTTTGGTTCATTTTTCTTTCTTCTTTTTATGTTCTTGTCTTATTGGTCATTAATTACTTTTTCTTTATTATATTTGATCTATAATGTTGGCTGATTATATGTAATACTTTCAACACTTTGCATGACAAAGATATTTATATAGTATATACTGCTAATAATTTGTTTATTACAGATACCAAATAGAATGTCATATATTTACATCTAATATTACTTTTGTTTAGGTTGTTCTTCACATAAAGCTTAGATTTTACTAGTTATAATACAGCCCAATTCAGGATGATAAAATATCCTGAAATGCATTGTTTAAATTAAAGCTTGAAACCTTAACACTCACTTTTCAAAAGCTACTTACAGGTTATTTGAGAATTATTCAACCTGTTTCCATGGAGATGCAATGAAAATTTCGCAGCAAGCATTTTCAAAAGTGTGTTAAATTTCAATGACTGAAACTTAGGGCTGCACTAGTAACACAATCTAATTAGTAAATGCCTAATTTAGCAATGGCTTCTAGCACACTCCTAGAGTGACTGGCATGGTCCAACTCTTTAAAGTGTATTGAAATGTCAGTGATGAATTCCAGACTAATTCTGAAATTATCACAGGAGAAATTATCTTCAGCTCTGCACAAAACATCTTGTAAATTCTCTGATCAGCTGCACACTCAAACTGTTTTCAGTATAGTGTTCCTGTACAGGGACAAATGAAGCAATTGCATTCTCTGTGGGTGCTTTGAAATGCAAGGTCTGGTATTTGTCCTCAAAATATTAGCTTTCAGGTCTAATGGCCAAATCCTCTAATTTACCAAAATTCATGATTATGACTTACTGATGTGATTAAAATGTCATACAAGTACCAAGTCTGGACTAGAGCCACAGCAAATACTGTATAAATTCCGGGACACCAGATGTTTCTCATTTGATTTACTAGTATGGCATACTTATTTTTCAATGAGAAAAAAAAAAACACCCTATTTATATTAATAAATAAGACAAACGAATTTAATAGGTGAAGTAATTTTTAAAATATATCAAGAATTTTAGCTCAACATTACTTTTAGTTAATAAAAAATTTAATTTGTCCAAAAAACTTGGTGGAGAATAAGTTTGTGTATAATGAGGTAATCTGACCTCTGACATGCATATTCTGATACAGTTACATTGAAATTAAGGTCTTTTTTCTGCTTCTGAGCTTAAGGTCTGTGTTTGTCCTGATCTGTTGTTCTTGGTACCCAACAGTTTTTTTTGCATCTGGGACTAGTTCTGACCTCAGTGTATTAGGCATCAATGTGGATTTGGAGGAGAAGGAGCAGTAAAATTATGAAGTGAATGCCAATTAGGAAATAGTTGAAAGTAACAGACAGGTACTGAAAATGACGAGCATTAGAAAGAATTTTAACTGCGTGTGTATGTGTGGAATTATACCCGAGATAAGACACAATAAACTTGGACAACATGCTAATACTTAGCATACCAAATACCACTGTTAATTTAACCCATTTAATTTCAAAGTTAATTTTAAACATGTATATAGCCTCTAAAGAGAACAGGAATGATGATGTGTGTGGTATTGGAATGGGTTACCTAGTAAAAGTATAGGGTCTAGAAAACACAACTGAAGCAATGTGCAATCTCTAATTACTATTCTTCATGAAGTACTAGACTTCTTATTTGGTATAGTAAGAAGACATCAATTTTAAAAGACCTTAAAACTTGACTGTACTTATAATTACGTGGTTGTAGAGAAAAATATAACAAAATATTGTACAGAAAATATAATAAAATATTTTAAACAAGTGAGATAAATGAATTAAGAGGAAAATCCTGTCTATGTACAGGTGAACTTAACATAGTCCCCAAAGATCAATATCCCAATTATTCCCAAATCTGTAAATTTGATGTAAATTGAAAGACATTTTCAATAAACAAGGCAGTTAAGGACTTTGCAGTAAACTGAACCCTCAGAAGCCATCTAAGAAGGACTAAGGCTAGCAGGTGGGCTTCCTGGAGGTATCCACCAGTTTTGCATAGGCTATGATATGTGACATCTATGAGGCAAGGTCCTAAAGAGACATCATTTCAGGATTTCTTCAACAAATGATGTCCTTTTGCTTTCCTTATTAAATTAGTATAATTATTTCTGTGAATTAGCCCACCTTAATGAGTAGATTTCCTGTAGGTCAACATAAAGATAAACTTTTGTGAATTCATGATGTTTAAATAAATTAATGATTTTATGGAATGCCTGTTTTTATTCAAATAATCTTAGTAAGAACATTTTTAGAGATGGTCTAGTTGTTTGCTAGAAAGATGTAGGAAAGTTAGAATCAAGAATAGAATGTGCCAGCTCCTTATAATAGTAAATAAAGGCTGCCTAATGAGAAATACAAGGACCTTTCCTAATTAAGCTAAGATGGTATTTATGTTCAAGAAAAAAGAATTCAGGTCAAAGATGAAATCAGGGGTCACCCTATGATGAGACAAACACTTATGAAACTGTTGCAGAGCAGACCTTGTGTGCTGGTTCCCCACCCATCCCCATAATACCCAGAGTAAGCCCATCACCCAGGTATTCTAACACTCCCAGGATAACAACAGGTGAGGAAGACACAATATCAGTCCCAATACCAAGAATAACTGCCCCCCCCCCAAGATTCAGGGACACAGGAACCCCCACATAATCAGTGGCTCAGATTTCTTTTGGTATGAACTGGTGCCCTGAGCAGGCCTTAGGCTCTGGTTTCACACCTATTCCCACAACAACCAGAGTAAGCCCATCACATGGTTGCTCTAACAAGCCCAGGATCACAGGTGCTCTAACACTCCCAGGATCAAAAAAAAAAAAAAAAAAAAAAAAAAAAAAAAAACAGGATCACAGGTGTTCTAACAGGCCCAGGATCACAGTGCCACAGAGGAAGCTCCATGCCCAGGAGCTCTGACACATTCTGAATCCCAGGATCCCAGGATCCCAGAATCACAGGATTACAGAACCACAGGATTACAGAGACATCTGGACTCTGAGGAGATCTGACTCAAACAGGATTATAAGAAGGACAGGTTCCACTCAGAGACAGGTAGAGCAGATAGCAGTAGAGATAACCAAATGGTAAGAGACAAGCATAAGAACATAAGTAACAGAAGCCAAGGCTGCTTGGCATGATTTGAACCCAGTTCTCTTACTACAGCAAGACCAAAATATTCCTATCACAACAGATAAAGAAGATTTGGATTTAAAGTCATATTTCATGATTATGATGATTATAGAGTACTTGAGAAAGAACCTGAGTAACTCCCTTAAATAAATACTGGAGAGAAGTAACAAACAGAAGAAGGAATGAAACAAAACCATCCAGGGACTAAAAATAGAAATAGAAACAATGAAGAAATCACAAAAGGAGACAAACCTGGAGACAGAAACTTAGAAAAGAGAGAAGAGATCAGGAATCATAGATGTAAGCACACCAACAAAATACAAGAAATACAAGAGAGATTCTCAGGTGCAGAATATACCATAGATAACACTGGTACAACAGTCAAAGAAAATGCAAATTGCAAAAAGCTCCTAACACACACACACAAAAAAAAAAAAAAAAAAAAACAGGAAATCATGGACACAATGATAAGACAAAACCTAAGAATAATAGGTATAGAAGAGAGAAATGATGTCAAATTTAAAGGACAGTAAAGATCTTCACTAAAATTATAAAAGAAAACTTCCCTATTCTAAAGAAAGAAATGACCATGAACATACAAAAAGCATCCAGAACTCCAAATAGACTGGACTAAAAATAAAATTCTTCCTGTCACATAATAGTCACAAAAACAAATTAAGAAAAAAAAAGAATATTAAAAGCAGTAAGAAATACGATCAAGTAACA
Source organism: Micromys minutus (assembly GCF_963924665.1). NCBI lineage: Eukaryota > Metazoa > Chordata > Mammalia > Rodentia > Muridae > Micromys > Micromys minutus. The sequence goes on from NC_137974.1 coordinate 38,906,844, forward strand.
TATAAAGGCAGACCCATTAGAATTACACCAAACTTTTCAACAGAGACCATAAAAAATAGAAAGATCCTGGACAGATGTCTTTCAGAACCTATGAGAACACAAATGCCAGATCTAAATGCAAGGTCACAGACATTCACAAAATAAACTTTACTAAAGTTCAAACGTACATTGTACCATGCACAATAATAGTGGGAGACTTCAACACCCCACTCTCTTCAGTGGCCAGATCATAGAAAAAGAACCTGAACAGAGAAACAGTGAAACTAATAGAAGTTATGAACCAAATGGATTTGACAGACATGGATTAAAATTTTCATCCTAAATATACCAATTTTTAGCACATCATGTTAACATTTCCAAAATTGACCATATAATTGGCCACCAAACAAGCCACAACAAATAGAGGAAGAATGGTACATTCCCAAGCATCATATCACATCACCATGAACTAAGGTTGTTCTTTAATAACAATAAAAACAACAGGAAGGCTATATACATATGGAAGGTAAAAAATGCTCTATTAAATGATAACAAGATCACGGAAGAAAGAAATAAAAATAGAAGACTTTTTAGAATTTAATGAGAATGAAAACACAATATACTCAAAACTTATGACACAATGAACGTAGTGCTAAGAGGAAAACACATAGCTCTGAGTGGCTCCAGAAAGAAACTGGAGAGAGCATACACTAGCAGCTTCACAGGAATTCAAGGCCTATAACTAAACATAGTAAAAGCAATATACAACAAACCAGTAGCCAATCTCAAACTAAACTGTGAGAAACTTGAAGCAATCCCACTAAAATCAGGGACTAAACAATTATGCCCACTCTCCCCCTGTCTATTCCTTATAGTACTGGAAGTACTATCCAGATCAATTAGACAACAAATAGAGGTCATAGGAATACAAATTGGAAAGGAAGAAGTCAAAATATCACTATTTTCTGACAATGTGATGGTATACTTAATTGTCCCCCAAAATTCGAACAGAGAACTCATACATCTGATGAACTTCAGCAAAGTGGTTGAATATAAAATTAATTCAAACAAATAAGTAGCCTTCCTCTACTCAAAGGATAAACAGGCTGAGACAGAAATTAATGAAACACGTTGTTATTCCCCCACAATCTTCATGGCTGATCTTGGTTGGGGGTTGTCCTGCACATAAGGCACGAAGATGTTGTCTGAAAAGTAGTCAGAGAGGTCTCTGCAGTCAATAATCTCTAAGAACAGGCTTGTTTTGAGAAATGGAAATCATTTACTGTAACACAAACAGACTCTGAAGATTATTAGACAAGGTGATACAAAGTTTGTCATCCTTGTCAACAACTGCCCAGTTTTAAGGCAATCTGAAATAGCATACCATGCCATGTTGCCTAAAAGTGCTGTCCATCACTACAGTGGCAATAATACTGAACTGAGCACAGTGTTAGAAAATATTATAGAGTAGGCACACTGGCGATCATTGACCCAAGTGATTATTATACTATTAGAAGCATGCCAGAACAAACTGTTGAGAAGTAAACAAGAAAGTTTTTTTTTTAATAAAATTTTGCTAGAGGACCAGTTGAAAAAAATTAGGGAAATGACACCCTTCAAAATAGTCACTAAAATATAAAATACATTGCTGTGACTCTAATCAAGCAAATGAAATGACAAAAACATCAAGTCTCTGAAGAGAGAAATTGAAAATGTCAAGATATGGAAAGATTTCCCATTGTCATGGATTGGCAGAATTAATATACTAAAAGTGACCATCTTGCCAAAAATAATATACAGATCTAATGCAATCTGTAAATTCATTTGAAATTGAAAAAAAAAAACAGGATAGCAAAACCTATTGTCAATTATAAAAGAACTGCTGTGGGAATTATGATCTCCAACCTCAAGCTGTCTTAAAGAGCAATAGTGATAAAATCTGCATTGTATTGCTACAGAGTCAGGCAGGTAGATAAATGAAATACACATAAAGATGCAGAAAGTAACCCACACACCTATGGTTATTTGATTTTTGAAAAGGAACAAAAACCATCTGGTGGAAAAAAGACACCATTTTCAACAAATTGTGCCAGTTCAACTGGAGGTGAACATGGGGAAAATGCAAATTGATCCACTCTTATCACCTTACACAAAGCTCAAGTGCAAGTGGATCAAGGACCTTCACATACAACTTCATACACTGTAAAATATAGAGGGGGATGTAGGGAAGAGGCTCATACACATAAGAACAGGATAAAATTAACTGAACAGAACATCAATGACTTATGCTTTAAGATCAATAATCCACAAATGGAACCTCATGAAATTGCAAAGATTCTGCAAGGCAAAAGTCATTGTCAGTAGGACCAAATGGCAACCAACCAACTGGGAAAAGTTCTTTACCAATCCCACATCTGATAGTGGTCTAGTATCTCATATATACAAATAACTCAAGATATTCCAGAGATTCAAATAACTCTATTTAAAAATGGGTAAATAAGAGAAAAACAAAGAATTCTCAACTGTAGATTATCAAATGGCTGACAACCACCTAAAGAAATGTTCAAAATCCTTAGTCATCAGGGAAATACAAATCAAAATTGCCCTGAGATTCCACCTCACTCCAATCAGAATGGCTAAGATAAAAATTTCAGGTGAGGCGCTGTGCAGAGAGAGCTAGGCCTACCCAACAGTAGCTGAGGCCCTCTGGTTGTTCCAGAGGAGCAGGAACTCTGCCATAGAGACTCGGTTTCCACCCAGAAGGCCCTTGCATGCAGAACAAATGCTCAAGCCATTTGCTACCTAAAACAGAGGATATCCAGGGACACAGGCCTGGTACATGGGAGAAATGGGAACCAATCATGGACAACAAGAGCACATATAGTCACAGACAACAAGATGGCAAGAGGAAAGCAAAAGAATTTACACAATGGAAACCAAGACAACAAGGCAGCATCAGAACCCAGCATTCCCATAACAGCAAGCAGCAGAATGTGAAACAGTCCAGAAAAAGAAGACTCAGACCAGAAAACATACCTCAAGATGATGATGGAGATCTTTAAGAAGAGTGTGAATTACTAACTAAAACAAGAAGGAGAGGAAAAAGAAGCATAAAGAAATAGAAGCTTTTAAAGAGGACAATAAAAAAAACTAGAGGAAAAAAGAAACAAAGAGATGAAGAAATTGAAGAAAGAATTGAAAATGGAAATGAAAACAATAAAGAAAACACTAAAAGAGACAACCCTGGAGGTGGAAAATCTAAAAGGGAAATCAGGAGTCACAGATGCAATCATCTCCAACAGACTACAAGGGATGGAAGAGAGAATCTCAGGGGCTGAAGACAACATTGAAAACATAGACAAAACAGTCAGAGAAGACGAAAAAGCCAAAAACCTCCTAACCCAAAATGTCCAGGAGATCCAGGTCGTAATGAAAAGACCAAACCTAAAGAAAATAGGAAGAGAAAGGGGTGAAGAATATCAAATAAGAGGCATAGTAAATATTATCAACAAAATCATAGAAGAAAACTTCCCTACCCTTAAGAATGAGATGACCATGAGCAGGTCTAAAGGACTCAAAATAGTGGGCCAGAAAACAAATTCTTCCTGACACATAACAGTCAAAATGCCAAGTACTCAAAGCAAAGAAAAAATACTAAAAGCGTAAAAGAAAAAGGTCATGTAAGATATAAAGGCAGACCAATCAGAATCACACCCTACTTCTCAACAGAGATTATGAAAGTTAGAACATCCTGGACAGACACAATGCAGACCCTAAGAGAACACAAGTGTCAGCCCAGGCTGCTATATGCAGCAAAACTCTGAATAACCATAGATGGAGTGACCAAGATATTCCAGGAAAAAACTAAATTTACACAATATCTGACCACAAATCCAGGACTAGAAAAATTAATTAATGGAAAACCCAGTTAAAGGAGGGAAATTACATCTTATTAAAAGAAGAAAATACCTAAGCAAGAAAATCAAATGAAGAAAGACACACAGGCACAATTCTACCTCTAAAAATAAAACTCACAGGAAATAGCAACCACTACTATTTAATACCTGTTAACATAAATGGACTCAATTCCCCAATAAAAAGACATAGGCTATCAGACTGGATACATAAACAAAATCCAGCATTTTGCTGCATACAGGAAACTCATTTCAGAGACAAAGACAGACACTATCCCAGAGTAAAACATTGGGAAAAAAAACTTCTAAGCAAACAGCCCCAAGAAACAAGCTGGAGTAGTCATTGTAATATTCAATAAAGTAGATTTTCAACCAGAAGTAAACAAAAAGGGTAAGGAAGGACACTTTTAACACATTAGAGGGAAAATTTGTCAGGAGGAACTCTTAGTCTTTAACATATATGTTCCAAATACAAGAGCATCCATATTCATAAAAGAAACCCTACTAAAGCTCAAAAAATACATAGCACCCCACACAACAATAGTGAGAGACCTGAACACCCTACTCTCATCAATGGACAGGTCATGGAAATAGATACTGACCAAGAACACAGTTAAACTAGCAGAGGTTATGAAACAATTGTAATTAATAGTTATCTACAGAATATTTTATCCAAAAAAATATGCCTTCTTCTCAGAACCTCAAGGCACCTTCTCCAAAATTGAACATATAATAGGTCACAAAGCAAGCCTCAATAGATATAAGAAATTTGAAATACTTTCATGCATCCTATCAGACCACCATGGTCTAAGGCTGGTCTTTACTAACAACACAGACAGCAAAATACCACATATACATGGAAACTAAACAATGTTCTATTAAACTACAGTATTGTCAAAGAAGAAATAAAGAAATAAATTAAGGATTTTCTAGAATTTAATGAAAATGAAGACACAACATTTGCACATCTATGGGATGCAATGAAAGCAATATTGAGAGGAAAACTCAGCTCTGAGGTCTCCCAAAAAGAAACTGGAGAGAACATACACAATCAACTTGACAGCACCGTTGAAAGCACTAGAACAAAAGGAAGCAGGTATACCCAAGAGAAGTTGACAGAAAGAAATGAACTCAGAGTAGAAATTGACGAAAAAGAACCATTCCAAAAATCAAAAAAAAAAAAAAAAAAAAAAAAACCCAAGAGCTGGTTCTTTGAGAAAATTAACAAGATTGATAAACCCTTAGTCAGACTAACTAGAGGGCAAAGAGAGAGTATTCAAATTAACAAAATCAGAATGGAAAGTGGAGACATAACACCTAAACAGTGGAAATTCAAGAAAGCATCAGATCCTACTACAAAAGCCTAATATGCAGCAAAACTGGAAAATATGAAGGAAATGGATGAATTACTACATATATACCAGATACTAAAGTTAAACCAGGATCAGGTAAACCATCCAAATAATTCCATAACATCTAAAGAAATAGAAGCATTCTTCAAGAGCCTCCCAACCAAAAAATCACGTGTCCAGATGGGTTCAGTGCAGAATTATATCAGAAATTTATTGATGACCTAATACCAATACTCTCCAAACTATTCCACAAAATAGAGTCAGATGGAACACTCTCTACTGATTTTTTTTTTTTTTTTTTTTTTTTTTTTTTTTTTGCGGCCACAATAACCCTTGATCCTAAGCCACTCAAAGACCCTACAAGAAAAGAGAACTTAAGACAAATCTTACTTATGAACATTGATGCAATAATACTCAACAAAATCCTTACAAACCGAATCCAAGAACATATTAAAATGATCATTCAACATGGTCAAGTAGGTTTCATCTCTGGGATGTAGGGATGGTTTAATATATAGAAATCCATTTATATAATCCACCATATAAACAAAATAAGGAAAAAAATATGGTCATCTCAAAAGATACTGAGAAATCATTTGACAAAATTCAACACTTCTTCATATTAAAAGTCTTGGAAAGAACAGGAATCCAAGGCCCATACCTAAACATAATAAAAGCAATATACAACAAACCAGTAACCAACATCAAACTTAACAGGGAGAAACTTGAAGCAACCCCACTAAAATTAGGGACTAGACATGGCTGCCCACTCTCCCCCTACCTATTCAATATAGTACTGGATATCCTGTACTGAGTAATTAGGCATCAAAAGGAAATTGAAGCGATTCAAAGTGAATAGGATGAAGTAAAAACACCCCTGTTTGCAAATGACATGATAGTGTAAGTAACTGACCCCAAAAATACCACCAGAGAACTCCTACAGCTGATAAACAAGTTCAGCAAAGTGGCTGGATATAAAATTAACTCAAACAAATTAGTAGCCTTCCTCTACTCCAGGAACAAACATGTGGAGAAAGAAATTAGTGAAAAGATACTCTTCACAATAGTCACAAACAATATGAAATACCTTGGTGTGACCATTCTGTGTCAGTTTTAAAGTGGAACTGTTTCTATCTTACTGTATCTATTTCACATGGTTAACCATTTCATTATTAACAATGTGGCTTTTTTTTCCTGTTCCCCTTCAACTTCTTCTCACTCTTAATGTGTGCAGGCTCCATCCTTCAGCCCAGACTGATACTTGTGTTTTTATTATATTTTTGTCTATCTTGTCAAACTGAATCTCATACAATATCTTGCCATTAACACTTGAAAAATCCATATTTTCTTCTAAGTGTGTGAAATCTGATTATTTTATGAACATTAATATTTAAAAATTTTAATAATTACTAACATATTTCATGAAACTAATTATATTCATGATACTGCTACAAACTGATAAAGTTAGAAGTATTCAATATTTTGGACATGGATATCACAATGAAGTCATTGGGCATCTAATGTCTCCCAAATATCCTTGGTTCTTTTGTTTTTCGGTTTTGTAATTTTACAGTGATACATTCCATTCTATCAAATTTTCAGATCTAGTGTACTAAGTTAGGACACTAACAGGCAATGCTATACAATTTACACTTAGATTTTTTTTCTTTTGGCTTGAATGAATATTTTGCTGGACTAAATATTTCCTATAATTCCCATGCTAATTTCTCAAACTGCCCTTTGCTTCTTTTTTTTTTTTTTTCAGTATAAAATGAAGCTTCTTTTTTTTTTCTTTTACAACTTTATTTTTAAAAAAAGAAATACATGTACAGATTTTAAAAGGCATTTTGGCATAACACTATATGAATATATTTTTTACATACTTAATTCTTTTAGAGGTTTGATACCATGCTTGTTTATTCTCTACAGTTTATTTGAAATGAGTCGTTCAGTACCTTTTCTTTAAGAACTGATTTCATTTAGCATGAGTTTACACCCTCCAATGTAATGGGAAGTAGTAGATTTTCTTTACTTTTCAGCAGTGGGTTGTTATCTGTAGGTATGCATCATGTTTTATTAACCTTTGATTTGTCCAAGGACATGTGACTAGTTTTGTATCACTGGGTTATGAAAAATATGACTATGAACATAAAAATACAGAAATCTGTTTTCAACATCATTTCCATTTTTGAATACATTTTTTAAATGATTACATTTGCTAGGTCATATGGTGTCTCTTAAATAATTTCTCTGGAAACTTCTTTACTGCAAAGTACAAACTTGCCAACACTTAAATCTCCACCAACAAACTAAGAGGTTTCTGCATTCTACATCATATGAACCTTGTATGTTTCTTTTATAAAATTGTTTCAGTATGAATGACATCATGAAAGTTGAGTACCGTGTATTTAATGACTAATAATGCTAAATAATTTTTCATATGCTCTTTCATGATTTGTCCATTTTCCTGGGAAAATGTGCTCTTGAGTCCTTTGTACCCTTCTTAAATTGTGACTCATCCAATTCTGCAAAGTGTTTTGAAAATTAAGTTTTAATCAGATGTACAAATTTATCTCATTTTTTTGTTGTTCTCATATTTTGACCATATGATCATTTCTTCTGTGGTGCATTGTATTGTTTAATGTAATTTCACTTGCCTGAACTACTACTTTGAAGTTCTCCTCTACTTTTTCTTATGACAGTTTCTGAATTGCAGTTCATTATTTAAGGCTTCTGATCTATTTGTAGTTGGTTCTTATGCTGAGTTAGAGATACAGATCTAAACTTTCAAAAGAAACTCATAATAGGTCTTAGACAGTTAAATGTCTGCTCTACAAAGTGATTTATGAAACTGGTAGGATATTAAAATCAAAGAAAAATTAAACTTTATCCAAATGAATTTTAAAAATACACTAATTCTTATTTCAGTATGTTATCTTCCCTGTCAGGCAGGGAAGTCTCTGATTTGGGGTGATTCAGTCTCTCTTAGCCTAGACACACTGATAGAGTTGCTGAGATTACAGTGAGAAGACATATTTCCTCTTCTTGCTATTGGCATTTTTAGTTTTCCCCAACTTTGGATTTAATTCTTTGGTTTTATTGGTCTTAAAAAATGAAGAATTGAAGAGTGTTTAAGGGGAATTTTATTAGAGAACAGAACAAATGCACTGTAAATATCATAAGTTGTCTGCAAGAGGGAGATGTAGACGTGGAAGGAGACAGCCATTTATATAACTTAGTGTCCAAGACAAAAGACAGGTTCAGCAGTAGATTATTCAAGCATTCATGTGATAAGTAAGTAGGCATATGATTTTCAAGAAGTATAAGTCAAAAGGAATAAATTCAGAGGAGGGTAGCCATGAAGACTACCAGGCATTTTGAACTACTTAACAAAAACACATGCTGCTGTCTAAATTAAATTTCTTATATGACAACATTTCTGTGGACAATACTTGTTATTTTGGCAAGGATTGGAAAAGTATTTCTTTAAACTTACTTACAAAAAAAAGTGTGCATGCGTTTGTTACATTTGTTCGATGTTTGACTATTTGTTTGAGACAGGATCATTTCATGTATCATCTAATACCAGTCTGACAAACCAGATTGGGCTACATAGCAAGAATGATTTTCCAGCCTTTCTACTGCTGCCTCAGCTTCACATCCTATAGTGGTGTGTGTGTGTGTGTGTGTGTGTGTGTGTGTGTGTGTGTGTGTGTGTGTGTGTGATTATTCCTGGAAGCCCCCTTATTTCCTCATATCTGAGACAGAGACATGGTCTGTAGCTCTGGTCAATCTCCAGTTTTTAAATGATTGCTGAGATTAGAGACATAAGACACCATATTCTGCTTCAGTGTTTCAATGGTATGAATTTACTGTGTGTTTACTGAATGAGCCTAATTGAAAAGATTAAAGGTAGAAAGAGGCCATTGACATTTTAAAAAGATTATTACATGTAATAATGTGCAGTTCTATTTCCCTTTTAAGTCACAATTGAAATTATAAATAGCAGAAGTAAAAACATCTGGTTTGAGAAACTTCACCAAAATTTATATTAGCTAACCAAATTTGATTTAACTTTGAGAACTTTTAGCAGACAGTTGCCTAACATATTTTGTTACATAATAAATTTTTGTGCTTATTTTTAGGACATATGCACACTTCTATGTGTTTGCATATGCCATGCTACTTAATAAAAACTTCATAAAAATTCATAGACTTTGTCAATTAATATATTATAAATTTATTGAATGACATTATATTAATATTTTCAAAATTGTATATGAATGTCAAAACTGCACAGAAATAAAGTCTTTGATTTTCTATGTACGACCTTATTTTATTTTTTACTTTTCATTAACATATTCATTAAAGGACAAATATGTTAAACTTTAGGTTAAATTTAAATGGTATTTTAAGTTAAATATTTTATAGTATGCTTTAATAAATGTCAAAGATTATTTTCTAAAATAGAATGAAAGTAAGCTAGAGTTAGGGAAAAATTAACATTGAGACATTCCTGATATCACATTTTAGCATATTTCACTTAGGGTGAGAATCCTGTCATGAGCAGACACAGAACCACAGTCTCCTCTGAAACTTGGTGATGAACCTTGTCACCTCATTGGTTTGCTTGGAAGAATTAATTGACAAGGATTGAAAACATTATGCAAATTCCACCTGGCAGTTCTTCTTACTAATTTGACAGCGATACACTGCTTAATTGTTTGATCCCACAGATGGAAAAATGGTAGAATCAACTGCATGTTCAAATGAAAGCGAGACCCGACCAAAAACCTTTAAATTAAAAGACCATACATGAAACATTTATTACTCAAAAGTAATTCTAAAGTCATGGAATTTGTTAAGAAAAAGTTGCAATCAGAAAATTGTATTTAGTATCACCTTGCACACCTGTTTCTTTTGTATGACACCCACAACTATTTGTCAACTTAAAATTGTACAACAAAAGCCTAACATTTGAAATTTTGTGACAGGTAGATTCATTCAGTATGACATCTTAGATTGCAATAGCTAGTGGAAGTAACACAGCATTCTAGCTACCAAACCTTCTAACTGAAATTATGTGATCACATTAAAAATCACTACTATTCCTGTAATTTGTAAATATTTAAAGCATTGCTTTAATATTTTATGGAAATTCTGATTTTCTGGTTAAAAATTATTTGCAGTAATTATAAAATAATCAAAACAAGATGTACTGTAATTTTATTTGAAAAATTTGAGGATTTTATATTTCCATTTACTATTTCATAGGCATTTCTGAAATGATTTACCACACACTAGAAACAAAAGAACTTTATGGTGTAATAGTTTTGGTATGTGTATGTGTGTGTGTGTGTGTGTGTGTGTGTGTGTGTGTGTGTGTGTATGTGTTTGTGTGATCATGCATGAGTGTACACATCTCACATGTGACTGTGTGAAAAGGCAAGTGTACAAAGAGATATATGCATTCAGTGTTTTCATTTGTTCATGTGTGTGCTGTTCTTTTCTTAAACACTCTTCATCATATTACAAATGACATGGTCTCTCACTGACCCTGGAACTCATATTTATCCATAGTAGTTGACCAGTGAACAGCAAGGCTCTTCCTATCTGGATTATATACATGCAACACCTGTTGTAGATTATAATCATATTTAATATGGAGGCTTTGTGTGAAAGGAAGTCCTCATTGATGGCCTCTACGCACATTAGTACCTGAGACATTTCTGTCCCTCTTATCACTTTTGCCCCCTATCTCCTAAGAATTACAGTATTGAATCAAGGCTTTTCTACTACCTTAATTTGTTCTACTTATTTATATTGCTTAAATATTTGCTTATTTTTCTGAACAAGAATAAAGCATTACAACATTCACATATGGATTATTGAAAATTATAATCCACCCTATAATCTTTATATGGACTATGTGTGCAATACATAAATATTTCTGTTGTTAAATTATCATTAAAACCAGTGAAACACAAAACTTACTGTTTTTCCTTACCCCATCATCCCCTGGCAAAAAAAGATAGAATTTAGTGAAACTGAATAATTTGTTAATTATTGTACAGCTCAGGTAGATAAATCAAAGTTTACAATGTTAGCACACACACCTTCTTGAACAAAATGCAAACTACTTGTAAGGATTTTTTAAAGTGACCTACATACTTATTCATCAGAGTAATTTTATGAAAAAGACATTCCATCTCATAGTGTATAGAATGTCTACCATTAAAAAAAGAAATGGTAATAAATGCTATTAGGTGTTCATAAATTAAGAACCGTTATTCACATTTAGAGTGCAAATCGGTGTAGTTAGTATACCATTCATGGTGAAGGCATACCCATAGGCTAAATTTGGATCTGTGGAATAAACTATCCAAACTAATCCTAAGAAGATGCCTAAAGAACTCAAAACTATGTCACAGAGAAACTTATGCATCCATATTCATTGCAGGTATTTTCACAAGCTAGGACATAGAATCAGTCTAAAAGTTTAACAGCAAGTGAATACATAATGAAAATATAGTGCATATACACACTGTGATTTTATTTTTTTAAGTTAATATCTTTGTTTATTTTTAACTTGAAAGTAACATAACTCTTATAAAAATCATAGAAACCTGTAAATATATATTGCACTGTATCAGATACAGCCTATGAATCATATTGCAGAAATACCCTCCCTCTCCTGCACAACTAGAGTGTTTTCCTGAAGAAAAGTCATGACTTTCAAGTTATCTTATTCCTTTATATATTTGTTTCTTTTTTTTAAAATGATTTTATTTTACAAAACAAAAATAAATGTACAGATTTTAAAAAAATTTGGCTTAAAATTATACATTTTTGTCAGTATTGTTTTTTCAGATATTGAAATAATTTTTACATAAAACCATGTGAATATATTTTTTTAGTCAGTACTTGATTTTTTTCAACGGCTTGACAGTATGCATTGAAAACCTAATAGTTACAATAAACGTAAAGTACATGCAAAAAAAAACGCAACATGGAAATAGTCAAAGACTTCTTGTTCTGTAAATATATGTATATTTTTTTGTTTTCTTTATTTCTTGGACTTCATACAGTCTGTGAGTTGTTTCTGGGGGAGTGCAAGCCTCTGGGGTTAGCATCCCACTATCAGTGACTGGATATTATGTCTGTTCTTTTGTGACTGGGTTATCTCACTCAGGATGATATTCTCTAGATGCAGCCATTTTCTTAAGAATTTGGTTAAGTCATTGTTTCTGGTGGCTGAGTAGTATTCCATTGTGTATATGTACCACAATTTTGTATCCATTCATCTTCTGAAGGACATCTGGGTTCTTTCCAGCTTCTGGCTATTATAAATAGAGCCGCTATGAACATTGTGGTGCATATATCTTTGTTGTGTATTAAAGTGTCTCTGGGGTATATGCCCAGAAGTGGAATAGCTGGGTCTTCAGGTAGTACTATATCCAATTTTCTGAGGTATCGCCAGACTGATTTCCAGAGTGGTTGTATTAGCTTGCAACCCCACCAACAGTGGAGAAGTGTTCCTCTTTCTCCACAGCCTCGCCAGCATCTGCTGTCATCTGAGTTTTGGATCTTGGCCAATCTGACTGGTGTGAGGTGGAATCTCAGGGTTGTTTTGATTTGCATTTTCCTGATGGCTAAGGATGTCCAGCACTTCCTCAGGTGTTTCTCGGCCATTCGGTGTTCCTCAACTGAAAAGGTTTTGTTTAGCTTTGTACCCCATTTTTTAATAGGGTTATTTGATTCTCTGGTGTCTAGCTTTTTGAGTTCCTTGTACACCTTGGATATTAGGCCTCTATATGATGTGGTGTTGGTAAAGATCTTTTCCCATTCTGTTGGTTGCCTTTCTGTTTTCTTGAGGATGTCTTTAGCCTTACAGAAACTTTGCAATCTCATTAAGTCCCAGTTGTTAATAATTGACCTTAGAGCTTGAGTCATTGGTGTTTTGTTCAGGAAATTTTCTCCTGTACCTATGTGTTCTGAGGTTTTCCCTAGTTTCTCATCTAATAGTTTCAGTGTATCTGGTTTAATGTGGAGATCTTTGATCCACTTACACTTGAGCTTTGTACAAGGAGATAAGAATGGGTCTATTTACATTCTTTTGCATGCTGAGTGCCAGTTGGACCAGCACTATTTGTTGAATAGGCTGTCCTTTTTCCATTGAATGTTTACTGCTCCTTTGTCAAAAATCAGGTGACCATATACATGAGGGCTCATTTCTGGATCTTCTATTCTATTGCATTGATCCACATGCCTATTTCTGTACCAGTACCATGCAGTTTTCAGCACAATTGCCTTGTAATATAGCTTGAGGTCAGGGATAGTGATTCCCGTAGATGTTTTCTTGTTGTTGAGGATGGATTTCGCTATTCTAGGTCTTTTGTTATTCCATATGAAATTGCACATTGATCTTTCCAATTCCATGAAGAACTGGGTTGGAATTTTGATGGGGATAGCATTGAATCTGTAGATTGCTTTTGGTAGGATGGTCATTTTTAAGATGTTGATCTTTCCAATCCATGAGCATGGGAGATCTTTCCATTTTCTGAGATCCTCCTCAATTTCTTTCTTTAAAGGTTTGAAGTTCTTGTCATACAGGTCCTTCACTTGCTTAGTTAGAGTCACACCAAGGTATTTCATAGTTTTTGTAACTATTGTGAAGGGTACGTTTTCCCTAATTTCTTTCTCCACATGTTTGTCCTTTGAATACAGAAAGGCTACTGATTTGTTTGAGTTAATTTTGTATCCAGCCACTTTGCTGAACTTGTTTATCAGCTGTAGGAGTTCTCTGGTGGAATTTTTGGGGTCACTCAAGTATACTATCATGTCATCGGCAAAGAGTGATGTTTTTATCTCTTCCTTTCCAATTTGTATCCCCTTGATCTCCTTTTGCTGTAATTGCTCCAGCCAGGACTTCCAGTACTATGTTGAATAGGTAGAGGGAGAGTGGGCAGCCTTGTCGAGTCCCTGATTTAGTGGGATTGCTTCAAGTTTCTCGCCATTAAGTTTGATGTTGGCTGTTGGTTTGCTGTATATTGCTTTTTTTATGTTTAAGTATGGGCCTTGAATTCCTGTTCTTTCCAGGACTTTTAACATGAAGGGGTGTTGGATTATGTCGAATGCTTTCTCAGCATCTAGTGAGATGACCATGTGATTTTGGTCTTTGAGTTTGTTTATATGGTGGATTACATTGATGGATTTCCTTATGTTAAACCATCCCTGCATCCCAGGAATGAAGCCTACTTGGTCATGATGAATGATCGTTTTGATGTGTTCTTGGATTCGGTTTGCAAGGAATTTGTTGAGTATTTTTGCATCAATGTTCATAAGTGAGATTGGTCTGAAGTTCTCTTTCCTTGTAGGGTCTTTGTGTGGTTTAGGTACGAGGGTTATTGTAGCCTCAAAAAATGAGTTGGGTAATATTCCATCTGATTCTGTCTTTTGGAATAGATTGGCGAGTATTGGTGTTATATCCTCAATAAAAGTCTGATAAAATTCTGCACTAAACCCGTCTGGACCTTGGCTTTTTTTGGTTGGGAGGCTTTTGATGACTTCTTCTATTTCTTTTGGTGTTATAGGGTTATTTAGATGGTTTACTTGGTCCTGGTTTAACTTTGGGACCTTGTATCTGTCTAGGAATTCATCCATTTCCTCCAGATTTTCCAATTTTGTGGAGTATAAGTTTTTGTAGTAGGATCTGATGATTTCTTGAATTTTTTTAGTTTCAGTTGTTATGTCACCACTTTCCTTTCTGATTTTGTTAATTTGGATACTCTCTCTTTGCCCTCTAGTTAGTCTGGCTAGGGGTTTATCAATCTTGTTGATTTTCTCAAAGAACCAACTCTTGGTTTTGTTGATTTTTTCAATGGTTTTTTTTTCTTTCTATTTGGTCTATTTCTGCCCTAATTTTGATTATTTCTTGCCGTCTACTTTTTTTGGGTATATCTGCTTCCTTTTGTTCTAGGGCTTTTAGCTGTGCTGTCAGGTTGCTGATGTGAGCTCTCTCCAGTTTCTTTTTGGAAGCACTTAGGGCGATGAGTTTTCCTCTCAATACTGCTTTCATTGCATCCCATAGGTTTGGGTATGTTGTGTTTTCGTTTTCATTGAATTCTAGAAAATCCTTAATTTCTTTCTTTATTTCTTCTTTGACCCTGCTATCCTTTAACAGAGCATTGTTTAGTTTCCATGTGTATGTGGGCTTTTTGTTGTCTTTGTTTTTGTTAAAGACCAGCCGTAGACCATGGTGATCTGAGAGGATGCATGGGAGTATTTCAATCTTCTTATATCGATGGAGGCTCGTTCTGTGTCCAATTATGTGGTCAATTTTCGAGAAGGTGCCATGGGGTGGTGAGAAGAAGGTGTATTCTTTTACTTTGGGATAGTATGTTCTGTATATATCTATTAATTCTAGTTGGTTCAAAGTCTCTGCTAGTTTTGTAGTGTCCTTGTTCAGTTTCTGTTTATACGATCTGTATTGGTGACAGTGGGCTATTAAAGTCTCCCACTATTATTGTGTGGGGTGAAATGTATTTCTTGAGCTTTAGTAGGGTTTCTTTTATGAATGTGGGTGATTTTTTATTTGGAGCATATATGTTAAGGATTGAGAGTACTCCTGACTGATTTCCCCGGTAATGAGTAAAAAGTGTCCTTCCTTATCTTTTTTGATAACTTTTGGTTGTAAATTTACTTTATTCAATATTAGAATAGCCACTCCAGCTTGCTTCTTGGAGCTGTTTGCTTGGAAGTTTTTTTCCCACCCTTTTACTCTGCGATAGTGTCTGTCTTTGTCTCTGAGATGAGTTTCCTGTATGCAGCAAAAGGCTGGATTTTGTTTATGTATCCAGTCTGATAGTCTATGTCTCTTTATTGGGGAGTTGAAACCATTTATGTTAATAGATATCAAGGAATAGTTGTTTCTGTTTCCTGCCATTATTGCTTTTTTGGGTTGAGTTGTGTCTGTGTTTTTTTCTTCTTTTAGTTTTCTTGTTTAGGAGTTTTCTTGTTCTTACTAGGCTGTATTTTTCCTCATTGTATTGGGTTTTCCACCTATAATTCGTTGTAGTGCTGGGTTTGTGGTCAGATATTGTGTGAATTTTGATTTGTCTTTAAATATCTTCGTCTCTCCCTCGATGGTGATTGATAGATTTGCTGGGTATAGCAGCTTGGGCTGGCACTTGCGCTCTCTTAAGGAGTGCATGATGTCTGTCCAGGCTCTTCTAGCTTTCATAGTCTCTGTTGAGAAATCGGGTGTGAGTCTGATTGGTCTGCCTTTATATGTTACCTGACCTTTTTCCCTTACTGCTTTTAGTATTCTTTCTTTACTTTGGGCGCTTGATGTTTTTACTATTATGTGTCGGGAGGTATTTCTTTTCTGCTCCAACCTATTTGGAGTTCTGAAGGCTTCTTTTATGCTCGTGGTCATCTCATTCTTGAGGGTAGGGAAGTTTTCTTCTATGATTTTGTTGAAGATATTTACTGTGTCCCTTAGTTGATACTCTTCTCCCTCTTCTATTCCTATTATCCTTAGGTTCGGTCTTCTCATTGTGTCTTGGATTTCCTGGACATTTTGGTTTAGGAGCTTTTTGTTTTTTGCATCTTCTCTGGCTGTTTTGTCTATGTTTGCAATGTTGTCTCTTGCCCCCGAGATTTTCTCTTTGATCTCTTATAATCTATTGGAAATGCTTGCTTCTGTGACTCCTGATTTCTTTTTTTTGGTGTTCTGACTCTAGGGTTATCTCTTTTAGTGTTTTCTTTATTGTGTCAATCTCTGTTTTAATTTCCCTCTTGCATTCCTTTATATCTTTGGTTCTGTTTTTTTCTAGTTCTTTGAGTTCTTTGAGTGTTTTTCTTATTTCTTTTTTAAAAGCTTCTGAATCTTTTTGCTTTTCTTCCCTTTCTTGTTTAAGTAACTCTATCAGTGTCTTGAGGCATGATTGCAGGTCTGTGTCTTCTTTTTCTGGAGTGTTTGGAGTTCCAATGTTTGCTGTTATGGGAGAGCTGGTCTCGGGTGTTGCTTGATTGTCTTGGTTCCCTTGGGATATACTCTTTCTCTTTCCTCTTGCCATTTTGTTGTCAGTGATATGTTCTTACCTTTCCCTTGTATCTGTTCTGTGTCCCTGGTTCTCCACTGGTTGAGGTGTCAGATGCGTGGAGCTCTGTTTTATGCCTCAGAGTCATCGGGTGTGAACAGAAGTTCCAACGTTCTGTTTTAGTTTGCTGGATCTGGCATGGCAGGGCAGGGCTAGGCAGGGGTTGCACTTTCCTTGTGTACTCCACAGAGATCTTTCTGCTCCCCTGCAGCCCAGGTCTCCCACCCATTATTTGCTCAGCCTCTATGAGCCGCAGATCCTCCTGGCAGGGAAGCCAGGCTCAGCTCTGCGTCTGGAAGTTGCCTCCGGGTGGAAACAGAAGTTCTAATTTTCTGTTCCCAATAGCTGGATCGGGCAGGGCGGGGCAGGGCAAGGTGTGCACTTTCCGTGTGCACTCTGCAGAGATCTCTCTGCTCCCCTGCAGTCTTGGTCTCCCACACACCAGTTGCTCAGCCTCTATGAGCCGCCGTTCCGCCTGGCAGGTAGGCCAGGCTCCGCTCTGCCTATCTTTTAAACTATATAGTATATGATTTAGAGAAAAAATGGATGGAACTGGACAGTATTATGTGAAAAAGGTAATGCAGGATTTAAAAAGCAAATCCTTCATCTTCTCTGTCAGATGCTGATCATGGATTTTACGTTACAGACATGCCTTTAAGTGAGAGTAAGTATGGTTAAAAGATGGCAAACTACAGAGTGTCCCTTGAGATGAGTTTCTTAAACAGGAAAACAAAAAGCAAAGAGAAGACAAAGAAATATTGAAAACAACAGAGCCTGGGAAAAACACATAAAGCAAGAAACAGGAAGGAATAACTGATGGGTATTGAACAATACAGCTGGGAGAAAAGGCAGGGATGTAAGGGCATATGAGTAATGACACCATAACAGAACATGTAACATTAGGCAATATTTTACTGTCATTATCACCTCTATACTATACATGTATAGCATAGTTTTGTATGATATATATTTGGTATGATAAATATTTTTAATTTAAACAATGACAAAGGTGTTCTATACACAGACTTTACAAAAAGTAATTTTAATTTTAAACTAGTTAATAGTATATCTAAACAACAAATAGTAAAACAGCCACAACACATGTCTGCTAGCCAAATAGATGAAAATGTACAGTGATTGTCTCATTAAAATTTCAAAAAAAGTAAAACTAAGAACAAAATTATCAATTAACCAAACCCACCACAACTCCCAGAGAGTAAAACTCAAACCAATGAGTTGTTATGAAGAGGCCCATGGCTCCAGGCACATATGCAGCAGAGGATGACATTGTCTGGCATCAATTGAAGGAGAGTTCTTTGGTCAAGTGAAAGCTCATTTTCCCAGTGTAGGGGAATGACAAGGCACTGAGGTAGGAGTGTGTGGTTAGGAGAGGAAGCACCTTCATGGAGTCAATGAGAGGGAGGGGAGTGGGATTGTGAGAAAGGGGATATCATCTGAAATATAATTACAGGGAATATCCAAAAAAATTCTCCCTCTTAACTTAATCCCCAAGGGAAATGAATAGTATATATTCACTTGTAAGTGGATATCACCACAGCATAGAGGTACCATTTTATAGGACACAGATTCCCAGTAGCTGAACAAGAAAGAAATGCTAAGCAAGGATGAGTGAATCTCACTCATAAGGGTAGGATCAATCAGTCATATAAGGCAGATGGAGGGAAGAAAGGGGAGGGAGTGGTGATGGGAAGAAGAATGCTGGTTTCAGGAACAGGTGTGGGGAAGTATAGGAGAGAGGGCTTAGATGACCAAGAAAATGAATTAAAATCTGCTACTGATGGAGGTTAGGAGGTGAGGGCCATCAATGGGATAAAACAGGGACCTGGGATTAGAGAAGTGCCCAAGAATCAATGGGGGTGACCTTAACTGTGACTCACTACATTGTGGACACAGAGCCTGAAATGGACACCTTCTGTAGCCAGACAGGAACCCCAGTGGAGCAATAGAGATACCAACTCACCAACAAAAACTTTAACCCCAAATTTATCCAGATATCAAATCATATATAATTCATGCACAGGGGAGAAAGCAGAGACTAAAGGTGAACCTATGCCATGTGCAAGCACTATTAATGATACTCTGTAATGCTTGCAGACTGGATCATGTTGTCCTATGAGAGGCTTTACCCAGAAGCTGACTCAAACAAATACAGACACCCAGAACCAAAGAGTGGATCGATCTTGTAGACTCTTATGAAAGAATATGAGGATTTCCCATCCATCCTCAACAACAAGAAAACACTATCCCTGACCTCAAGCTATATTACAAGGCAATTGTGCTGAAAACTGCATGGTACTGGTACAGAAATAGGCATGTGGATCAAGGGAATAGAATAGAAGTTCCCTCATGTATATGGTCACCTGATTTTTGACAAAGGAGCCGTAAACATTCAATAGAAAAAGGACAGACTAATCAACAAATGGTGCTGGTCCAACTGGCACTCAGCATGCAAAAGAATGAAAAGAGACCCTTTCTTATCTACTTGTACAAAGCTCAAGTGTAAGTGGATCAAAGATCTCCACATTAAACCAGATACACTGAAACTATTAGATGAGAAAGTAGGGAAAACCTTAGAACACATAGGTACAGGAGAAAATTTCCTGAACAAAACACCAATGACTCAAGCTCTAAGGTCAAAGATTAACAAGTGGGACTTAATGAGATTGCAAAGTTTCTGTAAGGCTAAAGACATCCTCAAGAAAACAGAAAGGCAACCAACAGAATGGGAAAAGATCTTTACCAACACCACATCAGATAGAAGCCTAATATCCAAGGTGTACAAGGAACTCAAAAAGCTAGACACCAGAGAATCAAATAACCCTATTAAAAAATGGGGTACAGAGCTAAACAAAACCTTTTCAGTTGAGGAACACCGAATGGCCGAGAAACACCTGAGGAAGTGCTGGACATCCTTAGCCATCAGGAAAATGCAAATCAAAACAACCCTGAGATTCCACCTCACACCAGTCAGATTGGCCAAGATCCAAAACTCAGATGACAGCAGATGCTGGCGAGGCTGTGGAGAAAGAGGAACAGTTCTCCACTGTTGGTGGGGTTACAAGCTAATACAACCACTCTGGAAATCAGTCTGGCGATACCTCAGAAAATTGGATATAGTACTACCTGAAGACCCAGCTATTCCACTTCTGGGCATATACCCCAGAGACACTTTAATACACAACAAAGATATATGCACCACAATGTTCATAGCGGCTCTATTTATAATAGCCAGAAGCTGGAAGGAACCCAGATGTCCTTCAGAAGATGAATGGATACAAAAATTGTGGTACATATACACAATGGAATACTACTCAGCCACCAGAAACAATGACTTAACCAAATTCTTAAGAAAATGGCTGCATCTAGAGAATATCATCCTGAGTGAGATAACCCAGTCACAAAAGAACAGACATAATATGCAGTCACTGATAATGGGATGCTAACCCCAGAGGCTCGGACTGCCTCAGAAACAACTCACAGACTGTGTGAAGTTCAGGAAAAAAAGAAAAGAAAAGAAAAGAAACAAACAAACAAACAAAAAAAAAGAACGTCATGCTCAATCTTTACACACCAAGAACACATTGACAAATTCCGGGTTACACCCTGTTTTACATGTACTTTTAAAAGAAAAAAAAAAAAAAAAAAAAAAAAAAAAAAGCCTAGCACTGACACAATTGTATTTGTATACATTTATTTAAAAATGTTTAAAATTTTTTTATCTTTGTTTTTTAAAATAAAGTTTGAATAAAAAAGAAAGAATATGAGGAAGAATTGTAGTACTGAAGTGGATAGAAACTCTATAGGAAGATCAAAAGTGTCAAATCACATATACCATTGAGCCTCTCAGATTCTGAGACACAAAAAAACACACAGAGACTGGATCAAGTCCACCCCATCATATGTAGCAGATGTGCAGCTTAACCTTCATGTGGGTCCTGAAAACTGGAGTAGGGGCTATTCTAGAAGCCTGTGCATGGGGTATGTTCTTTTAGTTGGGCTGCCTTTTCTTGTCTCAAAGTCAGGGTGAGTGTCTTACTTTAAGTGCCAGGGTTGGGGTATTCTCAGGGGGACCCCATCTACTCAAAGAAGAATGCAATGGGGAAGGATTGGGGAAGGAGCAAGGATTGTTGGAGGGGGTTATCTAGAGAGAGACAGTGAGCAGCAGGATGTAAAGTGAATAAGTAAAATAAATAAAATTACAGTTTAAAAAAAGAAAAAAAAATATTTTTGCAGATGATTCTAACCCCTGTTAGGCTGAGAACAAACTAACAAACAATTCCACACAGTCACTTTATTGTAAATGTTTTTTGCTATCATTTATTTATTTGGTATGGGAGAGATAATCTAAATAATAGCTTCTACATATGTTGAAACAGGTAAGGTAGGTTTCATGATTGTTAACCCTCTCTGAAACTTTTGAACTGACACTGTTTAATTTTAATATTTTCATTATACCTATCAGAAAAAAATCCATATTAAAATCAAGAAATGTCAGTTTTGCATCAGTAGAATGCTAAGTTTAATACAATTAGAGTTGTTAGTACAATCACTGAATACACACATTCAGTGTCTATTTTAATACCTGAATAGTTTGAAAATATTTAGGTGTTGGGACATGGTTACATTATAAATGAGAAAAAAAGTAAACTTGTATGCTTTGCATCTTTTTTCAGTGAAGCTTTGCTTATTAACTTTCTTCTATAAAATATTTTTCACGTTAAACACTTAAATAAAAATGCAATCCTGTTATTCTACTTTTCATTTGCCAAATGCACTGACTCATTTCATCCAATGTTGCTATAGCTTATTACAATATATTAAACTGACAACTGCTGAACTCTTTCACGGGTACTGAGTTTGGCAAGCAAAGTGTGCACATATTTACTGCTAATTAGTAAATGAACAGTCTACTTAGGTAAGAAGTAAATTTAGAGTTATAGAAAAATTCTCTGAAGTATGTATACTATAATTTGGTTTTGGCTTCTGTTGTGATATTACCCGACATTTTGTGATAATGACTAATGAGCTTTTGAAATTAAAGTCTCAGATAATTTGCATCATGGAAACAAATATGTTACCTTCAGTTCAATATTAAATATATTTTTTCACAGTGACAATCAGTTATATATTGTGTATATCACACTATTAAAGGTAAGAAATGAAAATGCATTTACAATCTAGTTACTTAGTTATAAAGATGCAATAATTATACACTAGAGTAAACCAACTGTATAATAGAGGATAATTTGAACAAATTGATTTTCATCTGGATCTGTTTTATAGAGTATTAATAACATAAGAGAGCAATGTAAGGGGGAAAATTCTTTGTATATGCATTTATTGTAAATTCCTTGTCTTTTAGACTGATGGATAAATCTTTTGGAGTAGAAATTATTCTTTATTTTAAATAAGGGGATAGATCATCTACCATTACTTAGCTCAGTGTAAGCTTACTCTTTTACAACATTTCTCTGCAGTGCACAGTTAGCGCTTTTCTTTCCATACTCTCAGCCAAAATTCTATCAAGTGGAATGAGTAAGCATGCCTGGGGTTTTCGTTTAAGGTCACAAGGAAGGCTGAATGTTGTTATATTGCTAAGATGTGCTGTGCAGGGATTTATTTATAATCTAGAGCACACACATCCACAAACAGCTTGAATCCCTGTGATGCTACCAATAAACTTTTAACATATTCTTTTCAGTTTACAATAGGACTATAATCAGGGCTGTCTTATAAGGCCCCATCATTCGAGTACCCATACTCGGTAGCTTGGGAAATGCTAAAATACTGACTGTTGTAGTTGCTAAACCCAATTAAGGGTATTGGCCAAAGAGATTATTCTTTTCTCATTCTTAATAGAGTAATCACACAGTGCAAATAAAGTGTGGAGGGAGGGTGTGTGTTGTGAAAGAATCAGGGCTCATGTCCAGATAGACTACACCAGACCAATGCAGCTCCACCTGAGAGACGTTTATGGAGGATGGGAACAAATGGGCAATGAGGACAAAGGAGAAAAAGAGAGAGAAGAAGGTGTGAAGGTCAGAAAGGGTCTGCCTTTTATTTTGTCACTTGCAGGGAAAGGTTGGAGTTAAACCAAGTGGATACTGAGAATGTATGACTAATTGCCATGGCAACAGATGTGCGGGTGCCTGTTGTGTATGGGTGATAGCACCATCATCCCTGGGCTTGGTGGGGATCTGCAACTAACCTTAAAGACAGTTCCTGATAGCAACTGTATGTATAGTCAAAATCTGTACTGCCAGATTCTTCCAGCTTCTGTGTAATAGTGAAGGTATGTCATTTTATTCACTTGCAAAAGAAATGGCGGTCCTGAGAAGATTAGGTCTAAACCCTGTGCAAATTTCAACATTTTGTGATGTTGTAAGTTTAAGTTTAATATTGTGAATTGTTATTTTTATTGTTAAAATTTTATTTGTTGTGTTTTATTATTTTTGTTGCATAGTTTGTAAGTGGTTTTCAATGTGATATAAACATGAAGATATCAATGTTCAGATCAAGAATTGTAACCAAAGCTTGCACTTTAACTAGGTTATCTCTTTATATTTGGGTTTTGCAATTATGTATCTGTGGGAGATGTTTTGTGCATGCTAGTACATAGGACAGAGACATCATATCCACTCCAGATGGGGTTATAGGCAGGTGTGAGCTGGCACATGCAGTGACTGGAATTGAACTAGGCTTCTCTGGGACATCAGAATATGCATCCAAAGCCTGTTCCATCTCACTAGCTTTCACATTAATCTCCTTATCAACAATTTTCACATATTTGGTCAGGATAAATACTACTGTGCTTGCTCTCCTTCCAACTCATTTTGCATCCTTATCTACCAATACATTAGCAAATTTTTTATAGTAATTTGAGTTAGTTGATATTTTTAAACTCCAAAAATAATGATGGCATCCTGTTCTTTTTTGTACATTAATATATGTATTTGCCTTTACAAGTGTGTGCCAAAGGAAAGACTTGGTTCTTTTACTAGAAAGTAAGTGTATACAATGTACCAAGGATCGATTATGTTTGTAGGTATCTGTGAGGTTTTAATTATTATGAACATAAAAATAACATGAGGTGTTTCAATGTAAGTAGCAAATAATCAATATGTCTGTCATTGACTCATCAGATAGCTCAGTTGATTCAATATGCTTTAAATATTTTCATTTCTGTAAATAGAATATTTAATCAATTGCCCTTTCAATATTTTCATTTCTGTAAATAAAATATTTAATCCATCGCCCTTTCACACATGTAAAAGTTAAAGTAGGAAGCACTAAAATAAACAAAGGACCTAAGAACTCTTCCCCTTATGCCCTACAATCCCTCAATGCTCCACACCAGCTACCCAAACAAACAACAGCTAATGCACTATAATTTTTCATTTAAATTATCCAATATTTGAATCATGTCAGTGTTCTTATGTTTAGATGATGTGATATTTCAGCTCTATTATATAAATAGTACAAACGATTGATTATAAAAACATTACTAAGATTACCTATAACTAAACAAATGGCCATATGAAACCTCATGGGACACTTTTATACATTTTAAGATTATCAATTCTCTACATTTTCCACAGAAAACATATAATATACTTATGTTACCTTTTTTCATTTAAGTTGTTAGAAAGCACAAATTTTTCTTTTTTTATTAAAGAGCTTTATTTTTTTAAAAAAAGATAAATGTCCAAATTTTAAGCATTTTTGCATAAAAGTATACAAATACATTTTTGTCATTGCTTGGCTTTTGTTTTATAAGTTTTGATAGTGTGTATTAAGATCTTACTAGTTACAATGAGCATATAAAGTACAATGAGCATATAAAGTACATGTAAAACAGGATGTAACCTGGAATTAGTCAAGGTTTTCTTGGTGTTTAAGGAGTAAACATAAAGTGTTTTTCTTTTTTCTTTTTTTTTTTTTTCTTGAACTTCACACACTCTGTGAGTTGTTTCTGGGGTGTTCAGAGCTTTCTGGGATTAGTATCCAATTATCAGTGATTGCATATTATGTCTGTTCTTTACAGATTTTTCTAATGTGACCATGAAGATCTGTCTCCTATTGCCAGGGCCAATTCTTGGGAGTTTGGATTTAATTATCTTTTTAAAATTCTCATGAAAGCTATTATAGGCAAAGATAGTGAGTGAACGACTTGTAATTGTGATCTGTCTGGTGTTTATCCTCATGCAGGTTGGGTATGCAAGTGAATCAACCAAACAGTCTGTGAAAAGAAGAGACTGGTTGTGGGGCTCTGTTATAGGAATTTATAAGCATTCCTAATAACTTCTCACAATTAACCCCCTGGTAATTAACCAAAACTTTATAGATGTTAACATTTTGTTGATTTTCCTATGACCTTCTTAACAAACATAACCAACCAGCTCCATTGATCATCCACTATCACATTCAATTCTGAAGGATAACCTCCTATTTTACCTTACATGCACTAAATGCATAGATGCTTACAGTAAAAATTACATTTTAATTGGCAAGCTAAATGACATATACTTCACCTATATATTTCTAATTTATCAGGTAGATCACATTTTAAACATTTACTCTAATGGGAAAAAAAAATAAGTGTAGTCTGCAAATACCCAAGTAGGTGTGCGCACTGAACAAAAACCTTAATTTTTGGTACACGGGTCTGAAATGCTTCTTAAACTCTCCATTCAGTAATTACTTTAAAAATGTATTGGTTATTTTATTTATATCCATTTCAAATGTTATCTCCCTTCTTGGGGGGGAAGGTGGATATTATGCTCATATTATTGCACACATGTGTTTAGGTGTATATGCACTTCAAGGTTAGAATTTGGTATCAGTGATCTACAAAACTCTTTCTTCACCTAAGTTTTGACTATTCTGGAGCTGACATATTTAGTGAGAGAAGCTGGCCAGAAAGCCAGAGGAAGCCTTTTGTTTATATCTTTTCAGGTCGCTGGATTCCAGGCTCACTGGGCTGTATGCCACCTTTTACATGGGTCCTTGGAATCTGAATTCACATCCTCACAGCTGCAGCATACGTGCTTAACTGCCTGATCCAACACTTTAGCCACTTCTGTGACCTGATGCCAGTATTTATCTTTCCAAAGTTAGCAAAAAAATCAAAGTACTGACTATAATATTTAAATATTCTATATAATACAAATGGCATATCAAGAGGAGGTAAACATTTCCTATAATCATGCTACATTTTTATTCTCAGTGACTTTATTCTCCTCTCTGACAAATTTATTTGAAATCAGTTACCTTTATTTTGTGCTTATTTGGGTACAGTAAAAGAAATGAACACATTATTTTGTCAGTTGGATTTTGCAATAAACTTAAAAGTCATTTCCCTTAAGCAAACCATATGTGCTATGGAAGAATATACATGTTGAACTGAATTTTTAAACTGCCTTGGGTGAATGTACAACGTCAAGTGAGGATTAGACCTTTTTACTGTCCATCAAAACTAAAATCAACTCTGAGGTGGTTGTCTCTGTCTTTATCAAGCATTCCTCACGATGTGTTCTGAGTTCTCATTTTAAAAATTCCAGAACCCAAGTGTTGGAAGATTATCTGACTCAGTCTCTGGACAGAGATTAATACAATCTCTCTTACTCCATTGTTCATGTTAGTGAGCACTCTGACTGCCCAATCCCACTCCTCTGT
Source organism: Micromys minutus (assembly GCF_963924665.1). Lineage (NCBI taxonomy): Eukaryota > Metazoa > Chordata > Mammalia > Rodentia > Muridae > Micromys > Micromys minutus. The sequence continues at coordinate 38,933,889 of NC_137974.1, forward strand.
GCATTCCACACTATTAACTATCTTGCATTTCCAACATCTCTCTCTTTTATATACTAAAAGAATAAAGATTTTTATTAAGCATTGTAAGTTGCATTCATTAGCCTCTGGATACGCCACACCACAATCCATCAACAGTCAATCAGACCCAACAGCAGTTCATTCTTCACAATCCATGAGTTAGGGCAGAACTCCCTTCAAATTACAGTAAGATCTTACTTAGCTCTTGCGGGCAGGGGCTGGGGAGTTACAGCTCATTTCTGATCACTAATGTGATAAAGACCATTGGAAGTATGAAACGTAAGAAGTGATTCTGATTCAAAGTACATTGGAAACAGTAACAAAACATTGAAATGATAGAAGTATACCTGCTTCTACTAAATTCCTGATGGGAAACTTCTCAAGAACAAGCAATTTGTTTCCTGCTACAAAGGGGGAGGGGTGTTTTGTTTGTTAAGATCATAGGGTTTTTTTTCTTTACAGAATTTCATATTTTGCTAATATGAATATGAAGGCATAAAACAGCAACAAAGAACAATAATTCACACAGCAGTGAGTACACCAGGGTAATGTTGATATTCCAAACAGCTAGATAATTTTGAGGGGTTTAGAATAAATGCAATAGAGGTCAATAATCACAAAATTTTACGGTTATGGCAAGATCAGTCAATGACTACACAGAGTTAACATCTTTTATAGGACTATTACTGATTATTTGCATTTTGTTTTGCAAATGGGCACATACTGGTAAGAATGGAAGAAAGGACGATAACATGCATAATATTAACTACACACTTTATAAATTATGAACCATGCAGAAGTTTAGCTCAAGTAGTAGCACTGATGGTCTACGTCCGATTCCAAACCAGGGAGCTCACTGATCACAGATGCATGGTATTAGTCACGAAGTTTCAGAACATTGTGTTGACTTTAAAAGGTCATTTGCATCTTCTATGATTTCAACTTTATCTCCATTGACCTTGCTTCTAAAGTATGTATGATGTACTGTGTATTCAAAATCAGCACAACAGCAGTTTACTCTATAAAGTTTTTTTTTTAAGTTTCAATAGTTGCACTTTTCTTTTAACACAAAAAAACCACATCAACAGTGATAAAATTTAAGTAAGAAAGAAAAACTGTGGTTGTGCCTTACTTCTTTCACAATCATAAGTCAAAGCCTTAAAACAAAGCTTCATTGTGAAACTCTAATACAAAAATCAAATATAATGGCATTATTATGGTGCCAAATGCTAAAAATTATATTTTAAGCTATATATACTTAAACATTGCCAATTTTTTTTTTATAGTTTAAGAAACACAACTTTAGGCTTTTGTCATAACAGTTAAACTTTGTGTACTTCATTATTAAGTGCAGGAGTCAAATGCTCTTCATTTTCTTTCTCTCTTTTGTGTTTTTATTTTAGCATTTTTACTACAACTGGTTAAAACTAAAAAAAAAAAAAAAAAAAAAGTGTTGTTTAAATCTCTGATATCAAAGGCGGATCTGAATTTCCAAAGTCCTTATTGTCTTACGGAAAGGACAAAACACACATAACTGCAGGCTCTCTTTCTCTCCAGATAGTCCTGAATCCTTACCTCCCAGTATCCTTCACCCTTTGTAAAAAGTAAGTTTACTCTTCTTTATTAAGGCTGCCTCCAGAGCAGCCTCCCTGTGACAGGCGCTGTCTGTACTTAGTGCATTTAAGTGAGGATTTGTATTGCATGTTTTAGAGTCATTGTTCAAGGCATTTTCAGAGTGACTGGGAGCCCTGGTGTCACCTGTGCTCCCCTTAAGTTGGGGCACTGGCTGCTCCTCGGTCATCGGTCATCACTCCGTTTTCAGCCAGAGACCCTTCTGAGGACACAGCAGAGGACTTGGATTCCCCACATTTCGACTTCAGTTCTTTGGCCACTTCTGCTGAGGCAGCATAAGGAGGCCTGCCCTGAATTGCTCCCTGGCTTTTGTAGCCTCTGCAGTAGTACCTTCCACCTCTTCCAAACTTTCTAGTTACCGGAGTGGAAATGACACCCCTTGGATGCCCTCTTGCTGGTCCTCCCACAGACACCACCTGCGGAGGGAAGGGCCCTTGGCCCCCACGGCCCTACCTGCTCCCAGCCCAGTGGCCAACCACGGTGCCAGCTATTTCTAGTTTTCCTCCCTGAGAAGGAATAGGTTGGACTCTGCCCTGGGACTTGCTAGTCCTACCACTTTCAAGGCTCCACAGTGTCCCGATGCTGCTGTTACCCCGGAAGACACGGTAAGGGCCTGTTGCTACTGTTTCCCCATAATGGCCTCCAAAGCCACAGATTCCTGCAAAGCCCTTGCCCCTACCCTGTAAGGGTGGAACTGGCCCAAAATGCCGGGGGTATACAGAAGCTGGGTAGAAGGGCAGAGCAGGAGGTGGCAGGAAGGGGAGTGGATGGTTTTGCCGGGAGAAGTTGAGCCCTTCCAGGATACTCTGGCGCATCTTTTCAAACTTTGCAACTCAGCCTTACCATCACAGAGGTCAATGAGTGGGGTCTTTTCCCGGCGGTCTTTAAGAAGTTTAGACTGGAAGAGCTTCACATCAAAGTACATCCAAGGACAACAGTGTTCCCAGGGTACGGGCTGCCCACATGCATCTCTTAAAAGTTATACCAAATCACGGAATGACAAAAACAAAATAGTTTGGATTTTTCCCTGACACTAAGTGGCGATGCCAAGTGTCCTGAAGGTGCTGTTTGGCAAAGTTCCAGTGCCTGGACAATCTGCACTGACCCTTCACTGCGCTTGGTGGATATTCTTTGGGCAAATTTGCTTTACATATGCTTCTTACTGTTAAAGTCCTCTCTCCAAAAGCTAGAGCTGGGATAACAAAAGGCTAGTGTAAACAAAGCTAAGTTCTATGACAGTTCCTTGGAAAAATAGTTATGCAGAAAACAGTATTTCCTAAGAACATATTACTTAAATAACATTTAGATCTCTAATGAGTATTTTTAGTAAGCATGAGATAGAGGATTTGAGAAGAATTATTAAAGAAGAAAACCTAGGGAAATTTCAGAAGCTGACAAGCTGTCATCAAATTGCTCGGGTTTTTTATGCTAAACTTTAGAAACAAGGAACTTGTATGATGAATAGGAAGAGATTTTGATCATATGAAATTATGACAAGCTATAGTACCTTCCTGTTCATTAAAAAATTGTAATAAAGATACAGTCATTGAAACAGGTTCAAGACAGAGACACAGAGGAAGGCATCCTAGCTCAGTGAACTGCCTGCCTTCTTAACAGGCTTTTCAGACCAGAACTTTACTGATGGACAGGTGCTGCTAAAGCAAAGAGTTGATCAATATTACAAGAATGTAGAAAAAGCATGGTGGGCTTAAGACAAATAAAAAAGAAATACAGAGGAAAGAAAGGCAGTTATATAAGGGTTAGAGATTGAACTTTCATATAAAGCTAAGTTTGATATAATAGGTAGAAGGAAATTTTTGATGTATTAATCTTATGGAAAACGTAAACAAAATCAAATTTAAGAAGAGTTATCTTATCTAGCATTTCTATAACCACAAGGTCTTATGACCCAAATACTAATGAAGAAGATAGTGAGCATAAAGAAAACTGATATGTTCATAATGTTAATTTTTAGTTCTTATTAAATGTGTTTAATTGCTTTGTACCTCTTTCAATATTCTTATGCAACCAAGGAAGACTTTAGAAAAATATGTATTTTAAAAAGCTATGTAACTGATGAATAAATTTCTGAAGCAATGATTTTAGGTATAAATAAAACTTGAAAGACACACAGGTTGTCAGAATAGAAAATGACATTGCAAGATGTGCTTCCTGTCTGTCGTGTCTCTTGGGAATGACCCATGTCTATCTCTTCCTTCCCTTCAATGCTCCTGCATCCACCTTTTTTCAGACCCAGTCTTCAGTGGAAACTGGACCTGGGTGGTCCTGGTCACTGTGGTTTTGTACACATTTGAATCTTTCACATTCAAAGATACCAGAAATACCTCCTCCCAATAGCTGCTATCCTTCCCTTTCTGCTCCATATTTCTCCATAACCTTTATGAAACGCACCACTTGAAGAAACACATAGAGATTACCAATAGCGATAGCTTTCAACCTCCATCAACTGAAAATGGTATTATTTCTAGTCTTTTTAAAGTCTAGAGGTTTTCCAGGAATTACCATGACCTCTGTACAGTTATGAAATAAGAAAAATAAAATAATATTTTCTATAGTTGCCACATGAACTAAAAAGACTGTGTCTTAGAGTCTTAATTGATTATTAAAGAAATAGAAATAAATGTTGGATGCATCTAATATTGAAAATCATAGTCATTTGAATTAAAGAGTAAAATTGCATGGTGTAACTAGTAGAAAGAAAGCATGTTAATTTTCCCATTTCTTTAACTTTGAAGAGTTAAGAAGACAGCTGATAAGTAGGAATCAGGCACTGTTTCTAACCAATGCCATGACTGGTGTTTTCCTTCTCCTCCTTTTTCCTCTATGCTCACCAACTTTCCATCAGAGCTTCAAGTTATCTTACTGATTCAGACAATTAATTTTCCCTTGTTCTTTCTCCCTCAAAGATAAAGAGAAATGAGATTTCCCTGGAGTGAACTCTTCATGCTGTGGGGAATATGTATTTTTATTTTAACAGGGTTTTCACAGAAGCGCTCTCAATCGACTCCACACCATTTAGCATGATTTGGTGAACACATTTGCAGAATCCTATGTAATATTTCTGCCATACAAAAGAATGTTTCATGTCTCTCTAGAGAAAATTTGTAAAAATTTTGAGTTCTTTTGGTTTGCTTAGCAGCCAGGTCTGAGGTTCTAAAATAAAAAGTCTCCAGATTTTGAGTCCTAAAAAGATGTGTTTAAGAGAGAAAACAGCAAACCAAAATCTTCTCTACTAGAAAACATTCAATGTCTTCTAATAACATAGTAAAATAAGGTTTATAAAAAAATTTCATTATGTGTATATATATATATAACATATATAGTAATTAAAAAACAAAGAATGTGAAAACCAATGTATATCAATATAAAATAGTATATTAGAGATATATATTTTAAAAGTAATAATCAAGAAAGAATGAGAAATAAAATGTGTAACTTTAGAAACACCAAAGACTATGAGATGGCTCAAAAGGTGAAGATCTTATAGTACCCAGATTTAGACATCTATTACACATGTAAAACCTATGAAGCTGTGGCCTTCACTTGTAAAATTAGTCCTGAGCCAGGTCTGAAACAGTAGTATCTTTAGGGTTCTCTAGAAAGCCTGTCTAGAGTGTCTATAAGTAAATGAAAGGTTCAGTATCAAAAACTGGTTAAGGATATTAAACATAGTAATTGCAAGCCTCATGTCCTTGAATAAAACTGTTGACCAACATAAATCAGACTTTATATTTTTGTGCTATTGCTTTGTCTAGCTTTTTAATAAAGAAAGAACATGAAGTTAGGTGTTTAGATAGTTTGTAAGGATGTGGGAGTAACTGGATGAAGGGAAATATGCGATCCAAACATACTATAAGAAATTATCAAAAATAAATATTTTTTAAAATGATGGAACTGAGATAGAAGTTGATAGAAATTTTGGCATTAATTTATGACCTCCACATGCATACATATATATATCACACACACACACACACACACACACACACACAGGTGTTGAGGGAGATGGAGAAACACCATATTTTTGCTTCTGTTTCTATTTTTTTCTATCTACTCTGATGTTAATGTTTTGCACTATCATGTTTGAAATTCTAACTCAAAAGTTAATGTGGTGTTAAAAGGTGGCATTTGAAAGGTAATTGTGTCATTGTAGTTGGTTTCCATAAATGAGATCACCACGTTTTCTCTTACAGACACCAGAGAGATTTTAGGTCCTGACATCATGTAAATAGTTTGCTGGTGGAAGTGGTTCTTCCCCAAAAGCCATAGACTGAGTCTACTATGCCTTAATCTTAAACTTCCCCATATCTGGAACATGTATACAAAAGTTTAAAAGTTTTTCTTGCTTGCAATATTTTACTGGAGTAACCTCTATAGACAAGGAAACAAGTCATGCATATGATCTTTAATAATCTGATAAACAAATCCTCATACTACTGCATATCCACAGGGATTATAAATTATCCAACACACACTTAAAAGAAACGGTAGCCAATTCTTATAACCATCATCCCATGGGACCATCTTTTTATTCCACTTGAATTTCTCCCACAGAATATTCGTTAGTAGACAGTTAGACAATTAGAACCAACTGGAAGCTGTAACATGTAAAGTTGATTTGGACACAATGTGATTAGCTTTATCTTCCCCTTGCACTGTAAGCCAAAATCAGAAAATATTTGCAAAATCTGTGAAAAATTGACTTAATTAGGTTCAAGATAAAATTTAGCACATTTTATCTTGTATCTCTCTTATTCTTGTTTTGATGAAAGAATCTACAGGGATACAATTTACATGAAAATAGAGCAAAGACTAAGACTACAACCATCCTTTCTATTGGTCACTACAATCTTTGATCATTATATGTTACAGTATACATAAATAAGTAGAAAAGAAAAAGAAAGATGTATTATTTAATTTACCAAGAAAAAAATTATTGTTGAATAACAAAAGTATTTAAGACTTAATCTACTATAAGGATTATAATTATAATTAATTGTAAGATATGAAGATAAATACAAAATGAAAGTGTCAAATAATGTATGTATGCATTCTCCATTTATTAATATTTAAAAGAGGAGGATTTGTCTTAAAAAATAATCTAGCCATAACCATGGAAAATTATTTTTACAGACATAATTTTGCATTAGAAGAACAAAATTGGTTATACTGATTTTCAATAATTGAATACACAGTCACTGTTACTTAACATATACTTAGATAAATGTAAATATTATTTTTATTCTAACAATTTTTAGGAAAAAATATAATCAAACTGCAGTTTTTTCTATTAAATATTATAATAAAATTCTGTTATTCTTTTTAATATTAAATGTATAAAGTAAGTATTTGATATTGAGGATAACAGACATTCAAGTGGAAAATCAAACACAGAACATATAATTGAAAATCATAGACTACATTACTGTCAATTTTTCATATACATGCTTCCTTAAAATGTCTTAAATTGTTACCAATAAACAAATGCACCCAAGAAATTAAAATATAAAAGTATGAATTAAATAATTTACTTCAAAAAACTAAATACAGAGGATCAAATGATGTTTAGTAAATACAGTAGCCTTCTAAAACACTGTTATATTGAAAATTATATGTGAATACATGTATCCATAAGGAATTTTCCTAAAAATACCTGTATGTCCTTTTGATCTGATAGAAATAGTCCACCTTAAATGCATTCTTGAAAGCTAATGATCACAGTATTCTAAATATTATAAAGGATGATAACGTATGATTACATTAAATAAGAAAAGAGTAGTTCCTTCCTTATCAGGTAGAAACAATGTTTATTACTTAAACAAAGAAAAACAAGCAAGGTAATAATTTATTTTAAGATTTTGAATTGTTAAACTGAATTTCTAAAAGGTTTAAATATGTCCATTTTACAAAATATAATTTTAAGTCTAGGAAATTTCTATTTATGCTGTGTGTAAATGTTTTGTCTGCATGTATGCTTGTGGATTATGTGTGTGGGTGGATCTTTTAATGACAGAAGAGAACATCAATTATCTTGGGACCAGAGATATAAATAGTTTTGAGCCAGGTTTTGAGTGCTGGGAACAAACCTATGTCCACTAAAAAGCAGTAAATGCTTATAATAGCTTATTCATCTCTCCAACCCCAAATATGCTCTTTTTTATATACACAAAATTAGTAAGCATATGTCATGCATTATAAATAAAGTTGGCATATGTACACTAGGAGATGGGGACATGAATATTCACTGTTTACTTTAAACACACACACACACACACACACAAACACACACACACAAAACACAGGAACTCATCTGACCTCCGATAACTATGATATGCAAAATACATAGTTGTGTAGTTAAACAATGCAGTGATATACACTTATAAAAGTAATTGGATAATTATGACTTTTCAAGACAAATATAAAACAAAAATGTATAAACAATCAAATGTCATGTATGATAACTTGAAGAACAGTCAATATTTTAAAATGTATACTTCAATGAAGAGCACAATCACAATACAGGTTTTAAATGGAAAAAGGAGAAATACATATATAATAGTCTTCAAGTCTAAAACATAAGAGGGGCAGGCACCTGGAGCTGTATGGTACAGGAGAACAGCCTCAGGAAATGAGATCTTGTTTTAGTTATTTATCAGGGGAAAATAAAACAAAAGTACACAACAAAGATATATGCACCACAATGTTCATAGCAGCTCTATTCATAATAGCCAGAAGATGGAAGAACCCAGATGTCCTTCAGAAGATGAATGGATACAAAAATTATGGTACATTTACACACTGGAATACTACTCAGCCACCAGAAACAATGACTTGACCAAATTCTTAAGAAAATGGCTGCATCTAGAGAATATCATTCTGAGTGAGATAACCCAATCACAAAAGAACAGACATAACATGCAGTCACTGATAATGGGATGCTAACCCCAGAGGCTTGCACTGCCCCAGAAACAACTCACAGACTGTATGAAATCCAAGAAATAAAGAAAACAAAACAAAACAAAACAAAAAAAATCTTTACACAACAAGAAAACTTTGACTATTTCCATGTTACATTTTGTTTTACATGTACTTTATGCTCATTGTAACTATTAAGTTTTCAATGCATACCTTTAAAAAAAAACAAGTACTGACTAAAAATATATATTCATATAGTTTTATTTAAAAATTATTTTAAAATCTGAAAAATAAGTACTGACAAAAATGTATTGTATAATTTTATGCAAAAAATGCTTAAAATCTGTACATTTATCTTTGTTTTGTAAAATAAAGTTGTTAAGAAAAAAGAAAGCAAAACCAACCACCCCCCCCAACAACATCTATGTAACTATTTAAAAATTATTTTCTTCATGTACAAAGTTCAAGTGCAAGTGGATCAAAGACCTCCACATACAACCAGGTACACTGAAACTACTAAAAGAGAAAGTGGGAAACTGCTTAGAACACATAGGCACAGGGGAAAATTTTTTGAACAGAATACTAGTGGTTTATGCACTAAGATCAAGGATCCAGAAATGGGACCTCCTGAAATTGCAAAGTTTCTGTAAGGTTAAGGACACTGTCAAGCAGACAAAATGACAACCAACAGATTGGGAAAGGATCTTTACCAGTCCAATATATACAAGAAACTAAAGAAATTAAACCCCAGAGAATGGGGTACAGAGCTGAACAAAAAACTCTTAACAGAGCAATACCAAATGGCCAAGAAGCAATAAAGAAATACTCAACATCCCTAGTCATCAGAGAAATGCAAATCAAAACAATCCTGATATTTTACCTCACACCAGTCAGAATGGCTAAGATCAAAAATTCAGATGACAACAGATGTCGTGTGCCCCACTTTCCGCCGGTAGGAAAAGGCGTGCAACCACAGGATTCTTCTGCGAACAACCTTTATTGAACAACCTTTATTGCCCCACTTCCTGCCGGCTCCATGTTTGGGTGTAGCACAAACGGCTCCCTACAAACAGATGCTGGTGAAGATGTAGATAAAGAGGAACCCTACTCCACTGTTGGTGGGGTTTGTGAGCTGGTAGAACCACTCTGGATATCAGTCTGGAAGTTCCTCAGAAAATTGGACATAGTAGTAACTGAAGACACAGCTATTGTACTCCTGGACATATAGCCTAAATATGCTCCAACATCTAGCAAGGACAAATGCTCCAGCATGTACATAGCTGCCTTATTTATAATATCCAGAACCTGGTGAGAACTCAGATATCTTCAAAATGGATACAGAAATTGTGGTACATTTACATAATGGAATACTACTCAGCTATTAGAAACAATGACTTGATTAAATTCCTAGGCAAGCGGATTGAACTAATGAATATCATCCTGAGTGAAGTAACCCAGTCTCAAAAGAACACTCAGGGTACACACTCACTGATAAGGAGATACCAGCCCCAGAAAGCTCATAATACCCAAGAAACTATTCACAAACCTTATAAAGTTCAGAAAGAATGAAGGCCAAAATGTGGATGTCTCAGTCTTTCTTAGAAGGAAGAACAAAACACACACAGGAGGAAATAGAAGAACAAATAGAGGAGCAGGACTGAAGAAAAGATCATTCAGAACCTGCCTCACCTTGGGATCCACCACATATTTAGCCACCAAACCAAAGCACTATTGCTGATGCCAAGAAGTTCTTATTGGCAGGAACCAGATAGAGATGCCTCCTAAGGGCTCTACCAGAGTCATGCAGATACAGCTGAGCATGCTTGCAGCTAAACATCAGACTGAAAATGGGGATCCCAATGAAAGTACTAAATGGAGAACTTAAGGAGCTGAAAGGGGTTACATCCTCAAGAAAAGAACAACATTAACAGCCAACCAAACCCTCCACAACAGCCATGGACTAAAACACCAACTGTTAAGCACACATTGAGAGACAAGTTGCATATGTTACAAAAAATAGCAGTGTTTGGCATCAATGAGAGATGAGGCCTTTGGCCTTTGGTCCAGTTAGCACACATTTTCCCAATGAAGGGAAATGCCAAGGCACTGAGGTAGAGATGATGATCAAGAGTGAGTGCACCTTTGTGGATACAAGTGAAGGGGGTACAGGGATGAGAGCACTGTGGGGGAAGGGATAACATTTCAAATGCAAATACAGAGAATATCTAATAAAATAAAATAATCATTTTAATTGTTTTTAACAGTCATTATCCTACTCTGTAATGCCCTCTAGCTGTTCATCATCCCCTACCTCTTCCCCTGTCTCCAAGAGAATGTCCCACTACCCAACCCCATCCCACCAGACCTCTCCACTCCCTGTGGCTTCAAGCTCTTGAGTGTTAGAAGCTTCTTCTCTCACTGAGGTTAGAGAAGGTGACAGTCCTCTGCTATATATGCATTGGGGGCCTCATATCAGCTGGTATATGCTGCCTGGTTGGTGGCTAAGTGACGGATAGGACTCCAGGTTACTTGAGACTGCCGGTCCTCCTACAGGATCACTGTCCTCAGCTTCTCCCAGGTTTTCTATAATTCCACCACAGAAGTTCCCAGCTTCTGTCCAGATCTGCATCAGACTCTTCCAGCTGCTTGTTAGGCCTCTCAGAGGCCAGTCATATTAGACTCCTGTCTGTAAGCACATAATAGCATCAGTAATAGTGACAGGCCTTTGAGCCTACCCTGAAGTAGGTCCCACTTTGGGCCTGTCACTGGACCTCCTTTCCCCCAGTCTCTTCTCCATTTTTCTCCCTGCAGTTCTTTCAGACAGGAACCGTTCTGAGTCAAATTTTTAAAATATGTAATGGCCACCCCATCCCTTCACTACAAGTTTCCTCTCCCCATAGTAGAGAATTTTATCTAAGATACTTCCCTTTGAATCCTGGGAAATTCTATTATCCCAGGTCTTTGGTGCATTCCAGATCACTCCCACTCCTACCTCCCAAGGTTGCATGTTTCCATTCTTTCTGCTGATCCCTCAGGACTTCCGTTATGTAACCCCATCCCAATACCTGATCATGTTTCTCTTTTTCCCTCCCTGTACCCTCTTAAACCCAGGTCCTTTCCCTTTTCTGCCCCATCCCCAACCTCTGTGATTGCTTCCAGGATGTGGTTGCAAACTGGTATAATGTGTCAATCTGGAGGTTCCTCAGAAAACTGGAAATAGATCTTCCAGAAGATCCAGCTATACCACTCTTGAGAATATACCCAAAAGATGCCTCACCATGCAACAGAGGTACATGTTCTTCTATGTTCATAAAGGCCTTACTTGTGATAGCCAGAAGTTGGAACAACCCAGGTGTCCCATGACAGAAGAATCAATACCGAAAATGTGGTTCATTTACACAAAGGAATACTACTCAGTTATTAAGAATAAGGACTCATAGGTTTTGCAGGCAAATGGATGAAAGTAGAAAATATCATGAGCAAGGTAACTCACACCCAAAAGGACATGCATGGCACAGACTCCTTAATAAGTGGATATTAGCCAAAAATGTACAGAATTCCCAGGATCCAATCCATAGAACTCAAGAATGTTAACAAGCTGAAGGGCCCAGGTGAGGATGCTTAAATCCCACTTTGCAGAGAGAAGAAAACTATGTAACTTTTTACAAACTATACCTTTCATTGCAAACAAAGCTTTGCTTAGATTACATTTTAATTTGAACTTGCTCCAGCTGCCAGTGTATATTAGAATATTGGCTGCATCTCTGTATGTTGCTTAACTGGGTTTCCAAAACATGATGTTCCTGCCAGAGGTGCCTGAGTAGATAGTACTGAATGTTTGAGCCACTGTACTTAAGAGCTCTTAAAATCTGTATGTATCTGGGTGGGCTTTACTCTTTGTTGTTGTTGTTTTAAGAGAGAGAATTATTGTGCAATGGGAAGTGAGAACTGAGAGGAGTATGGATATAAAATCATATAACCAGAAATACACCATATACATTTAAAAAAATGTGCATGTGTGAATGTTTGTATGTATGTAAATTATTTGGTTATGTATGGAAAGTTATAAACAATAAAGCAAAGAGAGTGTAAGACCCTCAGAGACCCTCAGGGGTCAAAGCCTAGGAGCACCACCCCACAGAACACAACTTGCCCATAAATCTTAGCAATGGAAAAGGGTCAATTTGTTCCAGTATACTGGGGTCTTTCTGCAAGCTGGGCAGAGGCAAACCCAAGGTTTCAAAGCATACATCTTTTATACTGTACAGAGGGGCAGACTTCAGCAGTAGGGCTAGCTGGCTCATTCTCATTGGTGAAACACAGGACAAAGGATCTTTTCCGGCATTGACTAGCCCACTCAAGGGGCTGTTCTTGCTTAGTCACTTCCTTATCCAGCCCTGTGCCTGTCCTTGGAGAGTCCCTGGGAAAGGGCCAAGTAGAAAAGCCCCTTAGAAGGGGAAAGAACCTGGGTGGTCTGGTAGGATCAGGCTGACATCTGATGCTTTACCATAGGGGGGAAGGTAGAGAGTCTGAGAATAGCTATGTATGTCTTGGGTGCTCTCAACTAAGGCTAGTCATTCTGACCACCAAAACCTTGTTTTTATATTTCCAGAACTTTGTTCTTAAAGCTTTATTTCTCTTTTCTATGAAACTTAATTCCTTCCAGACACCTTGATACTGAGAGGAAGCAACATGTATGTAAGGAGAAGAAAAGAAAGATGGAGATGTTTTAATTATGGTTAATGTTTAAGGTTTAAAAAGTATTAACTTTTACAATTTTATATTTACCTATATTTATTATGAACAGATTCATTCCTGTGGCGCACATCTATTGTCAACTCCTACAGACTCTTTCTTCATCCCTCGGTCTGCTCCTAATTTTATATATCATTTGTGTGGTGGTTGTTCCCAGGTAACCACAGCAACTGTGTCTGGCTTACATGAGCCATCAAATACAATGACTACAACCCCTTGTTTGTCCAGCTCTTATTAGGTTTCTTCTCCTTGTTCATGATATGACCTGACCCTTCAAGGGTCTCAACTTTCTGCTGACTTAAGCTTACCTTGTCCTTGGACTCTGAGATCCTAGCACCAGAAAGCACAGGACAGAAATGCAGTCTGGTGCTGTAGACAACTTAACTTCAGTTTCAGGGTACATTTGTACATGAATGTAACAAAGTGTTTGAGTTAAAAAAAATGGTCAAAAAATAAGTAAATAAATGCCAGTGAGCACACAGGAAATATTAACAGACCAATTCTATACCAGAACTTTCTCAGGATAGACCAATTTAAACACAATTGCTCTACACATACTACACATTATAATTCAGGGTAAACTGACAAGATTTTATAGCTATATTTGGACATTCAAAAAAAATAGACATGTCATGAATTGAATGTAATTATTTGTCACAGAAAGTACAAAATCACATCTGAAGACAATCCAAGTAACAAAATGCACCTGAGGTAAAAGGACCCCTGCCTTTTCCCCTGGAGTTTGTCTCACAGTTCTTCAGGAATTAGTCACCAGGGAGGGAGGGAGAGAGAGAGAGAGAGAGAGAGAAAGAGAGAGAGAGAGAAAGAGAGAGACAGGGAGGGGAAGAGAGGAAGTGGAGAGTGGGGGAGGGGTGAGGAAAAGGGGAGAGAGTAAGAGGGAGGAGAGTAAGAGAGAGAAAGGGAGAGAGGGAGAAAGAGAGAGAGAGAGAGAGAGAGAGAGAGAGAGAGAGAGAGCAAGGGAAGGAGGGAGGGAGGGAGAGAGGGAGAGGAGGGGAGGGAGGGAGAGAGGGAGAGGAGGGGAGGGAGAAAGAGAGGGAGAGGGAGAGAAAGGAGAGGGATAGAGAGTTTGGTTATATCCATATTCTGTGCTGACCTGAAGGCCAAAGAAACATTTTTGTGTGTCACTTTTGGGATGAATTCTTTTTTTTTTTTTTTTTTTTTTTTTGGATTTCTTTTTTTGTTTTTTTATTTTGTACTTTTTTAGAAAAAGCTTCTTGTTGGCCTGTAGGACACTAAGTAAGCTATGATAGATAACTAGGAAATCTCCTGTCTCTTCTTTCCAAATACAGGTAATATAAGCACATAGGGACACCCAAGATTTTTTTACACAAGTTTTGGGGGTGATAGTCTTGCTTTTATGCTCCTAAAGCACTTTACTGGCTGAGACATTTCCAAGCCAGAAATTATTTTGGAGTTAGTACAAATAGGCATTCAGGCTCTACGTAAACTTCAAGGATTCACTTTTCTTATAATTACAAGAGTCTGAATACTTTTAAGATCTCTCCCTCTGTTTTTCTTTCTTACTTATACAGCTACATTTTTAACCCTTGTTATTGTTTTTTCTGGACTAAGTGAAAACCAGCCAACTCTCTGCAGCAACAGACAGGTGTTCTATTAACTATTCTTACCTAAAACTAATTCTAGGCTGAGCTACTGAGACCTGGAACAGATCTTAGGAACTTCTGTTCCCACCCGGAGAGGACTTCAGGTCAAAGAGCAGAGCCTGGCCCAACCACCAGCCGGAAAGGCGGCTCCAGCCAGAAAGGCGGCTCGTACAGGCTGAGCAACTGGTGAGTGGGAGACCTAGGCTGGGGGGGAGCAGAGGGATCTCTGCGGAGTGCACACGGAAAGGGCACCCCCTGCCCTGACCTGCCCTGTCCTGCCCGATCCAGTAACCGGGAACAGATCTTAGGAACTTCTGTTCCCACCCGGAGAGGACTTCAGGTCGCAGAGCAGAGCCTGGCCCAACCACCAGCCAGAAAGGCGGCTCGTACAGGCTGAGCTACTGTGACCAGGAACAAATCTTAGGAACATCTGTTCCCACCCGGAGGTGACTTCAGTACGCAGAGCAGAGCCTGCCACCCGGAACCTGGGCTGCTGGGTAGTAGAGAGATCTCTGAGGAGTGCACACGGAAAGTGTACCAGGGACACAGACCAGATACAAGGGAAAGGCAAGAACATATCACTGACAACAAAATGGCAAGAGGAAAGAGAAAGAGTATATCCCAAGGAAACCAAGACAATCTAGCAACACCAGAACCCAGCTCTCCAATAGTAGCAAACATAGGAATTCCAAACACTCCAGAGAAAGAAGACACAGACCTGAAAACATGCCTCAAGACGCTGATAGAGTTACTTAAACAAGAAAGGGAGGAAAAGCAAAAAGATTCAGAAGCTTTTAAAGAAGAAACAAGAAA
Source organism: Micromys minutus (assembly GCF_963924665.1). NCBI lineage: Eukaryota > Metazoa > Chordata > Mammalia > Rodentia > Muridae > Micromys > Micromys minutus. The sequence continues at coordinate 38,949,668 of NC_137974.1, forward strand.
AACACTCAAAGAACTCAAAGAACGAGACGAAAACAGAACCAAGGAAATAAAGGAATGGAAGAGGGAAATTAAAACAGAAATTGACACAATAAAAAAAGCGCTAAAAGAGATAACCCTAGAGTCAGAACACCAAAAAAAAAAAAAAAAAAAAAAAAATCAGGAGTCACAGAAGCAAGCATTTCCAACAGATTACAAGAGATCGAGGAGAGAATCTCGGGGGCAGAAGACAACATTGCAAACATAGACAAAACAGCCAGAGAAGATGCAAAAAACAAAAAGCTCCTAACCCAAAATGTCCAGGAAATACAAGACACAATGAGAAGACCTAACCTAAGGATAATAGGAATAGAAGAGGGAGAAGAGTATCAACTAAGAGGCACAGTAAATATCTTCAACAAAATCATAGAAGAAAACTTCCCTACCCTCAAAAATGAGATGACCACGAGCATAAAAGAAGCCTTCAGAACTCCAAATAGGTTGGACCAGAAAAGAAATACCTCCCGACACATAATAGTAAAAACATCAAGTGCCCAAAGTAAAGAAAGAATACTAAAAGCAGTAAGGGAAAAAGGTCAGGTAACATATAAAGGCAGACCAATCAGACTCACACCCGATTTCTCAACAGAGACTATGAAAGCTAGAAGAGCCTGGACAGACATCATGCACTCCTTAAGAGAGCACAAGTGCCAGCCCAAGCTGCTATACCCAGCAAAACTATCAATCACCATTGATGGAGAGACAAAGATATTTCAAGACAAATCAAAATTCACACAATATCTGAACACAAACCCAGCACTACAACGAATTATAGGTGGAAAACCCAATACAAGGAGGGAAAATACAGCCTAGTAAAAACAAGAAAACTCCTAAACAAGAAAACTAAAAGAAGAAAAAAAACACGAACACAACTCAACCCAAAAAAGCAAAAATGGCAGGATACAAAAACAACTATTCCTTGATATCTATTAACATAAATGGGCTCAATTCCCCAATAAAGAGACACAGACTATCAGACTGGATACATAAACAAAATCCAGCCTTTTGCTGCATACAGGAAACTCATCTCAGAGACAGAGACAGACACTATCTCACAGTAAAAGGGTGGGAAAAAAACTTCCAAGCAAACAGCTCCAAGAAGCAAGCTGGAGTGGCTATTCTAATATCAAATAAAGTAAATTTCCAACCAAAAGTTATCAAAGAAGATAAAGAAGGACACTTTTTACTCATTACCGGGGAAATCTGTCAGGAGGAACTCTCAATCCTTAACATATATGCTCCAAATAAAAAATCACTCACATTCATAAAAAAACTCTACTAAAGCTCAAAAAATACATCTCACCCCACACAATAATAGTGGGAGACTTTAACACCCCACTCTCAACAATGGACAGATCAGGGAAACAAAATCTGAACAAGGACACTGCAAAACTAGCAGAGACTTCGAACCAACTAGAATTAATAGATATATACAGAACATACTATCCTAAAGTAAAAGAATACACCTTCTTCTCACCACCCCATGGCACCTTCTCGAAAATTGACCACATAATTGGACACAGAACGAGCCTTCATCGATATAAGAAGATTGAAATACTCCCATGCATCCTCTCAGATCACCATGGTCTACGGCTGGTCTTTAACAACAACAAAGACAACAAAATGCCCACATACACATGGAAACTAAACAACACTCTGCTAAAGGATAGCAGGGTCAAAGAAGAAATAAAGAAAGAAATTAAGGATTTTCTAGAATTCAACGAAAACGAAAACACAACATACCCAAACCTATGGGATGCAATGAAAGCAGTATTGAGAGGAAAACTCATTGCCCTAAGTGCTTCCAAGAAGAAACTGGAGAGAGCTCACCTCAGCAACCTGACAGCACAGCTAAAAGCCCTAGAACAAAAGGAAGCAGATTTACCCAAAAAGAGTAGACGGCAAGAAATAATCAAAATTAGGGCAGAAATAGACCAAATAGAAAAAAAAAAACCATTGAAATAATCAACAAAACCAAGAGTTGGTTCTTTGAGAAAATCAACAAGATTGATAAACCCCTAGCCAGACTAACTAAAGGGCAAAGAGAGAGTATCCAAATTAACAAAATCAGAAAGGAAAGTGGTGACATAACAACTGAAACTAAGGAAATTCAAGAAATCATCAGATCCTACTACAAAAACTTATACTCCACAAAATTGGAAAATCTGGAGGAAATGGACAAATTCCTAGACAGATAAAAGGTACCAAAGTTGAACCAGGACCAAGTAAACCATCTAAATAACCCTATAACACCTAAAGAATTAGAAGAAGTCATCAAAAGCCTCCCAACCAAAAAAAGCCCAGGTCCAGACGGGTTCAGTGCAGAATTTTATCAGACATTTATTGGGGATATAACACCAATATTCACCAAGCTATTCCAAAAGATAGAATCAGATGGAATATTACCCAACTCATTTTTTGAGGCTACAATATCCCTCGTACCTAAGCCACACAAAGACAGACCCTACAAGGAAAGAGAACTTCAGACCAATCTCACTTATGAACATTGATGCAAAAATACTCAACAAAATCCTTGCAAACCGAATCCAAGAACACATCAAAACCATCATTCATCATGACCAAGTAGGCTTCATCCCTGGGATGCAGGGATGGTTTAACATAAAGAAATCCATCAATGTAATCCACCATATAAACAAACTTAAACACCAAAATCACATGGTCATCTCACTAGACGCTGAGAAAGCATTCGACAAAATCCAACACCCCTTCATGTTAAAAGTCCTGGAAAGAACAGGAATCCAAGGCCCATATTTAAACATAATAAAAGCAATATACAGCAAACCAACAGCCAACATCAAACTTAATGGCGAGAAACTTGAAGCAATCCCACTAAAATCAGGGACTCGACAAGGCTGCCCACTCTCTCCCTACCTATTCAACATAGTACTGGAAGTCCTGGCTGGAGCAATTAGACAGCAAAAGGAGATCAAGGGGATACAAATCGGAAAGGAAGAGATAAAAACATCACTCTTTGCCGATGACATGATAGTGTACTTGAGTGACCCCAATAATTCCACCAGAGAACTCCTACAGCTGATAAACAAGTTCAGCAAAGTGGCCGGATACAAAATTAACTCAAACAAATCAGTAGCCTTTCTATACTCAAAAAACAAACATGTGGAGAAAGAAATTGGGGAAAAGGTACCCTTCACAATAGTTACAAAAACTATGAAATACATTGGTGTGACTCTAACTAAGGAAGTGAAGGACCTGTATGACAAGAACTTCAAACCTCTAAAGAAAGAAATTGAGGAGGATCTCAGAAAATGGAAAGATCTCCCATGCTCATGGATTGGAAAGATTAACATCTTAAAAATGGCCATCCTACCAAAAGCAATGTACAGATTCAATGCAATCCCCATCAAAATTCCAACCCAGTTCTTCATGGAATTGGAAAGATCAATGTGCAATTTCATATGGAATAACAAAAGACCTAGAATAGCGAAATCCATCCTCAACAACAAAAAAAACATCAGCTGGAATCACTATCCCTGACCTCAAGCAATATTACAAGGCAATTGTGCTGAAAACTGCATGGTACCGGTACAGAAATAGGCAAGTGGATCAATGGGATAGAATAGAAGATCCAGAAATGAGCCCTCATGTATATGGTCACCTGATTTTTGACAAAGGAGCAGTAAACATTCAATGGAAAAAGTACAGCCTATTCAACAAATGGTGCTGGTCCAACTGGCACTCAACATGCAAAAGAATGAAAATAGACCCGTTCTTATCTCCTTGTACAAAGCTCAAGTGTAAGTGGATTAAAGATCTCCACATTAAACCTGATACACTGGAATTATTAGATGAGAAATTAGGGAAAACCATAGAACACATAGGCACAGGAGAAAATTTCCTGAACAAAACACCAATGGCTCAAGCTCTAAGGTCAAAGATTAACAAATGGGACTTAATGAGATTGCAAAGTTTCTGTAAGGCTAAGGACATCGTCAAGAAAACACAACGGCAACCAACAGAATGGGAAAAGATCTTTACCAACACCACATCAGATAGAGGCCTAATATCTAAGGTGTACAAGGAACTCAAAAAGCTCGACACCAGAGAATCAAATAACCCTATTAAAAAATGGGGTACAGAGCTAAAGAAATCTTTCTCAGTTGAGGAACTCCGAATGGCCGAAAAACATCTGAGGAAGTGCTCTACATTGTTTGCCATCAGGGAAATGCAAATCAAAACAACCCTAAGTTTCCACCTCACTCCAGTCAGATTGGCCAAGATCCAAAACTCAGATGACAGCAGATGCTGGCGAGGCTGCCGAGAAATAGGAACACTTCTCCACTGTTGGTGGGGTTGCAAGCAACCACTCTGGAAATCGGTCTGGCGATACCTCAGAAAATTGGATATAGTACTACCTGAAGACCCAGCTATTCCACTTCTGGGCATATACCCAAGAGACACTTTAATACACAACAAAGATATATGCACCACAATGTTCATAGCGGCTCTATTTATAATAGCCAGAAGCTGGAAGGAACCCATATGTCCTTCAGAAGACGAATGGATACAAAAATTGTGGTACATATACACAATGGAATACTACTCAGCCACCAGAAACAATGACTTAACCAAATTCTTAAGAAAATGGCTGCATCTAGAGAAGATCATCCTGAGTGAGATAACCCAGTCACAAAAGAACAGACATAATATGCAGTCACTGATAGTGGGATGCTAACCCCAGAGGCTTGCACTCCCCCAGAAACAACTCACAGACTGTATGAAGTCCAAGAAATAAAGAAAACAAAAACTAAAAAAAAAAAAAAAAAAAAAAAAAAAAAAAAAAAAAAAAAAAAAAAAAAAAAACAATTCTAGGACAGAAAATAATAAAATAATGCATATTGTTTATTTATAATTTACAATAAAAATATTTTAATCTTTCTCAAAAACAAAAAAAAAAAAAAAAAAAGATACAGATGATGCTTGCAACTAACCATCAGACTGAACAGGGTATCCCCATGAAAGTGCTAGAGAAAGGACTGAAAGAGCTGAAAGTTTTGCACCCTCATAAGAAGAACATCATCATCAACAGCCAAGGCACTGAGGTGGAGAGGGTGATTGGGAGAGGGAGCACCTTCATGAAAGCAAGTTGAGGGGGAAGATAGAGGAGTATGGTGGGAGGAGAGTATAACATTTGAAATGTAAATACAGACAATATACAATAAAAAAATTTTAAAGCAAAAAAAAAAATAAAACTAATTCTATTAATCATTACCTATGACATACCTATAACCAATCATAGTTATATATTTTCTCAAAATATAATGAAAGATCCTGTTGTTTCAAGAGAAATATCAAATAATTTCTAAACACTGCCTACTTCTTATGTTGTAAAGAGTTAAGAGAATTATAAAATTGTCCTTAATTTAGTCTGGAACATCTACATGTATGGATAATTTCTACATTTACCTTTATAAGCAGTCTCTAGAGTTTTTAATCAATTAAAACAAAGTGAAAATGCATTATTTTAATATCTGCTATACTTTTTCTAATTTGATGCTTTACTTTGCTATTTTGTATGACTATGCAAAGAAGTTTATTCTTTAAAATAATTGATTATTATAGGTAAGAAGTGTAATGTGGACCTGAGGATCTCGGACACAGTAGATCCCTTTACTCATTCTGACTGGGGAAAGAATGCAGGCTCCCTCTACATAGTAGAACTGAATCTCTCACCATATCGCCACCAGAGCCCATGCAAAGCTTAGGCTGTTTGGTTTAAACAAACAAACAAATCAAAGCAAACTAAAAGTTAAAAGGGAGAGAACAGTGAACAATACTCATAACTATCCCAACAAAACTGTAGAATTTCTGTAAAGAAATATTTCAATAATAGAATAACAATAAGTAAGCAGAGATGGAAAAGAAGCTTTACCAAAGAGTGCAAGCATGCACTATGAATATGCAAAAAATGGTGCAATGCATACATATATACATACATACATACATACATACATACATACATACATACTACATATATTAAACATGATGTGTTAATTAGACAAAGAAGAATCTTTAAAATTGAATTATATGTCAATTTTGATACTATAGTATTTAAACTTAAATAATTTATAAAATATATAGGGGTACCTCTACACCCCCAAAAGTTGACTTTGTCCCATATAATTTCCATTTTCAAAATTGAACATGAAGTACTGTTAGATATATTGATAAGTAACTAGAAAATATATTTAGTTTTTTTGAAAGCTTAAATGTAGTTTAATTTTAAAGGCCACATTTCTTTTTCATAGTTAAAAACTTTTAAAGGCATACATTTTAATACAATGTATATAAATTCCAAATGGTTAAGTAAAATCTAGAGCCTCCCAAGACCCCTCAGGGATGCCATTAGCTGAAATACTCCACAAAGAGGAGGCAAACCTGTCAGGGCCATATCCAGATGTTAGGCATGGCCCCTCAGGTTGAGAGACTGAGCCACTGACCCATCTCCAAAATTTTAACCTAGAATTGCCCCTGTCTAAAGAAAATACATGGAAAAAGAATGGAGCAGTGACTGAAGAGCATTCAGTGACTGTCCTACCTGGGGACACATACCATACACAGATACAAAACCCAGAAACTTTTGCAGGTGCCAAAAAGTGCTTGCTGACAGGAGCCTGATACAGCTGTCTCCTGAAAGGTTCTGCCAGATCCCGATCAATACAGATGTGGATGCTGCAAGCCAACTATCGGACTGATCACAGGGATGCAATGGAGGAGTTAGGGGAAGAGCTGAAGGAGCTGAAGGGGCCTTATCTGGCATCAGTGGGAGGGGAGACCCTTGGTCCTGTGAATGCTTGATGCCCCTGTGTAGAGAGGAACACTAGGACAGTGAGGTGGGGGTCAGTGGGTGGGTGAGGGAGCACCCTCATAGAAGAAAGGTAAGGGGGGATGGGATGGAAGGTTTGGTAGGAGGAACCTCGAAAGGGATAACATTTGAAATGTAAATAAATAAAAAATCCAATTAAAAACAAAGACAAAGCTAGATGCAAACATCTTATATAGAAAGAGTAAAAATAACACAGTAGGTTATCACACACACACACACACACACACACACACTTAGCCAAATGTTTGGAAATTTTAGTTTTTATCTTTCTCCATTTGAGACCTTTGTCTCTGCTTCAAACTTGATATCTGTTTTTGGGGTTTCTGGTTTATTAATTTATACTGAGGTGTTAGGCCACAGGCCTTGGAGAAGTTTGTTTTCATATAACTAAAGAAGTTTGTTCTTCATTATTATGTCCATGTGCCATTGATTGTTTTAATATCTATATTTAATAGAATTAAATATCTCTTTTAAATAGAATTTTGCCTTATGTGCTTTATCAACTGAAAATTGACTATGATGCACAAATTCACACACCACCCAACTGTTCAAACATTGTAAGGTGCTCTTGTAACTGTTCTTTGCAAAAGCAATAACAGTGGAAGGAAATTACCCCTCTGAAACCTACCAGTTTATTCTCTACCTGTTCTTCTCAATTAGTATTTTGCTTTTATTTCTTGAATTCCACAATTTGAATATGTGTATAATGCTGCCTTCTTCACGTACAAAATTTCTTTGTTATCAATACTCAAATCAATTACCTGAATTTGAGATTAAGCAATTCTTCCTCTACTTGAATTTGAATAAAGTTCTTCATCCTATAAAGCCAGCAGAGTGGCTTTCAAATGACTTCCTCTGGACCTGATTTCAGCATAAAGCTATAGTTTTGCTATAATTTATCTCCTTGAATGTTCATATTTTCTTAATTTTTCATAGCAAGTGATATATTTCTTAATAAGACATACTTAGATTTATGCTTCTGGCATCAAGCTGAATACCACCTTTTAAGCTGTTTGCTTTAAACATTTATAATGTGCCTTTGCTGTGCTAAGCACTGTTCTTAGAGCCTGAGAAATGTGGCATGAGGAAAATTAGTTCAATGTCCTGTATCAGGGATCTGCAGTATGATCTTTGTAGGGTATTTTCAAAATTACAATTTAACTGCTTGTACTTTTGTTTAAAATGCACGTAGTGTGTAAGCAAAATGCCATGTCAGGATTTCCTTAACATATGATTGTAGTATCAATTCCTGAGCTCTCTTAATAAGAAAGGATATCTGTTCAGTAAATGAAATTGACCTTAGGAGCTTAATAAACTTTTGCTTACGTGGAAAATGGTGAAAATCTAAGGCAATTAAGAAGAAGATTAAATTGAATTTGTCCTAATAAATATAACGCAAATATAAAGCAAATAAGAAACAAGTGAAATATGTTCTCTTATGGAGGAGAGAGATACCCACTCTTTATGGGAACAACAACAAGAGAATTAATTTCTCAGTATTTCCTAATGTAATAAATTTTAACATATCATGACAATAGATAAAACAAGATGCAGTCTGTACAAAAAAGCAAGTTCAATGTGAGATATGCCTTGCCAGTAGATAAAGCTTTGATTAAAACAAAAAGCCAGACAGAATCAGCGTTAGAGGGAATGCAGCTTCTTTTTAAAGTTTTACAAATATGGCTTCATCAGTATTGAGTAACATCTTTTATGAGGATGTATAGAGAGAAAACACACTGATGTACTATTGGAATTATCATAGATTCTTAAAAAACAACAAAAATACTACACCCATTTTAATTAAGCAGTGGATTATCAACTTATTGTTATTTTTCTTTAGTTGGATAATTTTTTATTTGCATTTCAAATGTTGTCTCCTTTTCCCAGGCCCTCGAACCTCCCTATCTCAAACCCTTCGCCTTGCTTCTATGAGGATGATCCCCATCCACCTACCAACTCCCTCCTGTGTACCTACCCTGGCATTCCACTACCCTGGGGGATCAAGCCTTCACAGGACCAAGGAACTCTCCTCCCATTGATGTCCAATAAGGCCATCCTCTGCTACATGTGCAGCTGGCCCCATTGGTTGCTCCATGTTTATGATTTAGTTGTTGGTTTAGTCCCTGAAATAATTGGGTTGCAAACACTGTCAGCTCCTTTCTTGAACTCCTCCATTGGGGACCCAGTTTTCAGTTCAATGGCTGGCTGCTAACATCTGCCTCTGTATTTCTCAGGCTCTGGCAGAGCCTCTCAGGAAACAGTTATATCAGGCTCCTGTCAGCATGCACTTCTTAGCATCTTCAATATTGTCTAGGTTTGATGACTGAATATGGGCTGGATCCTGAGGTGAGACAGTATCTGAATGACCTTTCCTTCAGTCTCTCCTCAAAACTTTGTCTTCTATTTCCTTCTGTGAGTATTTTGCTCTCCCTTCTAAGAAAGACTGAAGCTTCCATACATTGGTCTTTCTTCTTCTTCATATGGTCTATGAATTGTACCTTGGGTGTTCTAAGCTTTGGATTTAATATCCACTTTTCAGTGAGTAAATACCATGTGTGTTCTTTTGTGACTGGGTTACCTCTCTCAGGGTGATATTTCCTAATTGCATCCATTTGACTACGAATTTAATGAAGTCATTATTTTTAATTGCTGAGTAGTACTCCATTGTGTAAATGTACCACATTTCTGTATCCATTCCTCTATTGAAGGGCATATGGATTGTTTCCTGCTTCTGGATTGTTAATAAAGCTCCTATGAACATAGTGGAGCATGTATTATTTTTATATGTTGGGGAATATTTTGGGTATATGCCCAGAAGTGGTATAGCTGGGTCCTCAGGTAGTTCTTTGTACAATTTTCTTGGAACCACCAGACTGATTTCTACAGTGGTTGTTCTGGCTTACAATCTCACCAACAGTGGACACGTGTGCTTCTTTCTTTTCATCCTCACCAGCACCTGTTGTCACCTAAATCCTTGATCTCTGCCATTCTGACTGGTGTGAAATGGATTCTCAGGGCTGATTTCATTTGCATTTCCCTGATGAGTAAGGATGTTGAACATTTTCTTAGGTGCTTCTCAGCCATTCAGTATTCATCAGTTTAGAATTCTTTATTTAGCTCCACATCCCATTTCTTAATAGGTTTATTTGATTCTCTGGAATCTCACTACTTTTGTTTAATTTATTATTTTATCTTAAAGGGGGAAATGAATTTATATTGACTGACTAAAAATATTCTAAATTACCTTTCAGCAATTACTTGGTTTTACTTTATTTAGAAATATTATGGTAATGTTTGTATAAATATTGTTGGAAATATAAAAGAAGCCATTTTGTTTTTATTTTTTTTAAACTTTTTATTCTATTTAAGTTTCATGTCATGCACCCCAGTCCACTCATCTCCCAATCTCCTTGCATCCACCTTTCACCCATGTAAACTTCCTGCCAAAGTAAAAATACACACACACACACACATACACACACACACACACACACACACACACACACACATACACCCACATACACATACAGACACACACAAAACTAAGCATAAAATATTCTCACCATGGAAGTTGTATATGTCACAGTAAGTCCCACAGTATAATCCTCTGTCCACAAATCTCCACTTGCAAATGTTCATTGCATGGAGTCATTGGTCTGGTTTGGGGTCTCTGGCTTTTGTAACATAATAAATAATGGATTCTCACTGGGACTCCTGGTTCTTCTATTGTTTACTTGGGTCATAGAAATCCTGCAGCTTTGAACCATAAAGACTAGTCCTTCTATGTGAACCAATAGTTCAGAGATGATGTAGACTTTGGGGTGGTCCAACTCAAAACCATGGATCTGGGCTTGGGTGCTATCTGATCTTAGACTTCTGCCTCTTGCTTATTCTCTCCACCAAGTGAGACTTTGCTAGCTCTCTAGCTATGCTCTGGCTAGGCGACTGAATGTGGCTGTCTTCAGGAGTCAGGGTCTACCCTTTCACTCTCGTGTCCTTAGTCATGTTTTGTATTCATGCACAAAATAGCTTGACCAAGAAGCAAGTTGGAGAGGAAAGGTTTTATTCAGCTTACACTTCCACATTGCTGTTCATCATCAAAGGAAGTCATCCAGGAACTCACACAGGGCAGGAAGTTGGAGGTAAGTGCTGATGCAGTGGCCATGTTTACTTGTTTCCCCTGGTTTTCTCATCTTGTCTTCTTATAGAACCCAGGACTACCAGTCCAGTGATTGTACCATCCACAAAAGACCCTCCTGCACTTAATTCTCAGTTGAGAAAATGCCTTACAGCTGTATCTCATGGAGGCATTCCCTCAAGGGAGGCTCCTTACTCTGCTATAACTCCAACTTTTGTCAAGTTGACACAAAAAACTAGCCAGTATAGGCAGGCTCACCTGTGTATACTACTCCTGAGCTATTTGATGTATTAAATATTAAGAAAAGTAAAAACGCAGCATGCCACACTAGTGCAGGCTACTCTCTGGCCCCAGCAGTGGTCTTTCTGCCTCCATGGCTAAGTCACTGGCCTAACTCCCAGCTCTCTGCTTAGACTAAGCTCACATTCACAGCATTCACCAGCCGTAGTTATAGTCATGATTCCAAGTAACCATTTTAAAATCAAAACTCTAGAAGCTTATAATTTATCAAACAGATTTTATTAGTAATTTCTCATTCCACAAAAGTTGCACACAATTAACTCAGAGCCAATTGATATAGATGTAAACTGTTCACCCATGTAAGACAAATTTTCCTGTAATTGATCCCATGTAAGATATCCATAGTTACCTGTGGCTATTTAAAGTCTCAGGTGTCCAGGACCTACTCCTCTTCCTCTATTTTGGCATCTTCTCCCTTCCCCCCCTTTCCTCTTCCACAACTCAAAATCTCTGCCTCTGCCTTTTTTTTCCCACTGGCCAATCACAGACCTTGCCTTATCCAGTGCCTACTTTCACCAGCATAGAGCCAGTAATCCACAGCTAGCTCCACTGTGCTTCTTAGTTCAGGAGCTGAGGCCCACTCTCCCAAGTGTGCTTTCATATTTTTTAATCATTCTATTTTATTTTCAACTAAAAGCAATACATACATGGCATTTTTGTTAACTAATAAAAATTATAAATAGTGGAACTCAAGGAAAGCAGGCATTTATAAGAAAATACAAGGTAACTATTTCCTTTGCCCTCTTGAAAAACACAGAATCAATATTTTGCCCATATGTTGAAGCTGCAGGCTCACCTACCTCATTCTTGATAACAGCTGAATAACAGAACTTCAACATTAGAGAACACAACAAGCAGAAGAACAGCAACAAGATAAGACCACAGGAATACAAAGACATTGTTATGATAATGTTACCCATGATTAGGTGCATAAAAAAAAATGTTGTATGGACCCAAGTCCTGAGAATAATCCCCTCCAAATCACAGGTTCTCTAAGAGTAAAGTCTCTCCAAATTAATGATTAAAATCAGCAGTACACAAAGTAGTGGATACTAAACAAACCTGGGGCTAAGGAAATGCCAGTAGAACAAGACAAAATAAATAGATATTATTTCTTGCACTGCAAACCTTCTAATGCTAAGAAAAAACGTTAACTAGCTATAGGATCTGATATGTGCCCTGACAGTATTAGATAACAGGGGACATTCTATAGAACTAAATAAATTATAACATAGTGTGGGTTATAGGTTTATATACTTAGCATTATTTGATAATTACAAATATTGTGTGTAGCAGGTAACCAGACCTGATTTGGATGCAATATTGACCTCAATTTCTTTAGACTAGGAATTTTTGCTTCTCCTCTCAGCTCTCTAAAATTTGATGATAATATAATCCCCATGTGTTTATTTGCAATAAGATGAAAATGTAACTTCTCATAGAACTCAATGCATTTTTATAAGAAGAACAAAATTGAAAGCAAAGCAAGACCAGGAAATAGAAGGGTATTTTCTGTAGCTCTGCATTCCTTCTGTGGCTACCATGGGAGCAGTGATGAGAAACCAAAGGTACCAATTCACTTGTGATAATCAATTGGCTCATCTGAAAAGTTAACGAAAATATCCACTTTTCAAGTGTGTGATAAAATCAGAAGAAAGACAGTAAAATATTGAAACCTAGCATGAACTAAATGAAACACTAGTAATGTTGTTATGGTTAAGATTGAGTTGATTTAGTTAGAAGGACCTAAAATTTGCAAGACAGAAAAAGCAATGTAAAGTCCAAGTTACATAACCTGGAAACCACAATGCTGGTGGAATCATAAGTAATCTGTATGTGCAAAATGCAGACGATATCAGGCAAATGACATTTAGAAATGTTTGTATTGTAGATATAACTGTAAAATAATGAAGGTGCATGAGGTTTGTGTGTGTGCACATGTATTTGTGTGTGTGTGTGTGTGTGTGTGTGTGTGTGTGTGTGTGTGTGTGTGTGTATGTTTATAAGACATTGTAGTAACTTAGTTGTTGATGGGTTATATTTCCCGAACAATTTTTACTGAGATTTTTCAATTTTATGTTATAATTAAATTATATATTTATAGCTTCGGAAAATCTTACTAGACATCTAATACTAAATATTACTCATATCAAAAATGTGTAATTATTTTTACAGTATAAATTTATATTGGTCTTATGCCAACATCCTTTTACTTACATTTAACATGACAGAATAAAAGGTACTTATAGCATCATCAAGTACATGCAATCCACATATGGTTTCACACAATGTCTAGTCAGTCTTTTTATTTTACAAACTTTTATTTTATAATTTTTCAGACCAGTTTATAATGCTGTGCTTTGAGTATATGCTTTATAAACCCATAATTACCCAGAAAAAGTGTCTTACAATCTCCTGGAGGTGAACTCCAGCTATTTAAGAGTATAAAGTGCCTCTATCAAAAAAAAAAAAAAAAAAAAAAGAGTAAAACAACTGTCCATTTGGCTGGTGAAGAGGTCTGCAATTAAGGAAGGGGATGCAACAGTCTAAAAGCATATTTGATATGAGTAAAATAAAAGTAATCAGTTGCATGTATATAAATGAAATTAAATCTTTAAGTTGGTTAAGATGAATCCACTCAATAGAAAGCCTGAGAAGTAACTGCTGTATTTCCTTGAAAACAAGTCAGCCTGTGCGTAACCTACCCTAACTCTTGCCCAAGGCTTTTTCATGTGATTTTAGAATCTCGGTCCACAAGGCAGTGTAACATAACTATATCACTCATACATTCAATCACATATTCAGCTGTGCACAAAAAACAGGAGAGAGAGAGAGAGAGACAGAGACAGAAAGACAGAAAAAGAGAGGGAGACAAAGTGTTGAAGATAAATGTCCACACTCGTACTGGTCTACCACACTAGTAAACATTTAGGATTTGTTTTATGAATGAAGGGCTATTCTTTTCTACAATTCTGTTCAGATATTGAAGCCAGAATCTTGATGTTTAAGCACAACTATCATCAAATACTTTGGGCCTTTCACAACTTAAAACTCCATTTTGTGTAGTAATGTTGCATGTGGCACAATATTCAGCAGGCCAGTATCCATGATTTCCTTTAGCGTGCATATTTCTAGTGCTCACTTATCTGGATTTACCAATTGTCTTAGCTTGCTTTCTTGTAGCTATTCCAATATATCCAGACCCTTTCCATATTCCAGAAGCAATCTCCAATCCAAAACCAATCATAGATTAAAAGAGTAGCCTCTAATGGTACCACACTGGTTACATAGACCACACTTGAAGGTCCAGATGCACAAACTGCACCAGTGGTATTTGTAGAGGGTTATTGTATCTCATAATGCTGTCTCATCTTTTTTTCCTCCTTATATGTCTTTGGCTTATCGCTTCTAATTTAGTTTTTTATGGGATTTCTGTGAATGCAGCTATATGTGTCTATGTGTTTGTTCATGTTTCTCAGTTTTTCCTTTGGTATTTTTTGGATTTGCACTATTTTCTGCTTGTGTAGGTGTATTTTCTATCTTTTAACATTAGATTCCTATTTTATAATGAGAGCAAAAGAGAGAAAGAGAAAGTCTTATGTATTTGTATAGTTGGGCATTAGATGATCTAGAAGGAATTGGTAAAAGAGCGCCACTGTTGATGCATAATTTGAAAAGAAATCTCTTTTCAATAAAAATCAAAAAATTAAACATTATATGACAGAATGCCTACAAAAGGAAGAACATGCTTTTATTTTTTAGCTCCACATTATTATACAATTTTTTAAGAAGGTCAAGTTATAGGAACTTAAAAACAGCTGTCCACAGGCAGTGAGGAAGTCAATGAAAGCACAAATAGTACATTGTTTCTCCTCCCCACATATAAAATCCAGGACCACAAAAAAAAGAATAGTGGCAGCCACTATAAGAGAGTCTTCATATGCGAATGAAAATGAACTACCTGGCCAAGGGCTACATATAAACTTGGAGGCCCAGGTACAAGACAGATTTTGTCCAGTTATCAACTAAAACTGACCACCATTCCAAGCTTACCCTGTTTATTTAATAACTTAACTGAGTGGTGTATTCACCACTTCTGAGTCTAATTTTTTGGCATTTGTTATCACTTATAAGTTAGTTGAGGGAGATCCAGAGACACAGACCTAATGAGACTGTGCTGTGAATAGCTGGCACACAGAGAGGACTAGGCCTAGCATGAGGTAGGTGCTGCCTTCCGGTTGGTCCAGAGGCATAGGAAATCTGCTGGAGGAAATCGATGTCTGCCTAGAAGGCACTTGCATGCAGAACAAATGCTCAAGCCATTTGCCACCAAAACAAACAGATAACCAGGAACACAGGACAGGTAGAGCAGAGGAGCAGGAACCAATCACTGACAACAAGAAGGCAAGAGGAAAGTGAAAAAACTTAAGCAATGGAAACCAAGAGACCTGGCAAAATCAGAACCCAGCTCTCCCATCACAGCAAGCAGCAGAATGCCAAACACTCCAAAAAAGAAGACTCAGACAAGAAATCATACCTCAAGATGATGATGGAAATCTTTGAGAAGAGCAGGAATAACTTACTTAAACAAGAACAAGAGGAAAACCATAAACAAATAGAAGCATTTGAAGAGGAAACACAAAAATCACTCAAAGAAATCAAAGAACTAGAGGAAAATAGAACCAAAGAGATGAAGGAATTGAAAATGAAAATGGAAACAATAAAGAAATCACTAAAAGAGACAATCCTGGGGGTAGAAAACCTAAAAAGAAATCAGGGGTCAGAAATGCGAGAAAATCAAATAGACTACAAGAGATGGAAGAGAGAATCTCGGGAGCCGAAGATGACATTGAAAACAGACAAAACAGTCAGAGAATATGCAAAAGCCAAAAAGCTCCTAACCCAAAATGTCCAGTAGATCCAGGACACAAAGAGAAGACCAAACCTAAGGATAATAGGAATAGAAGAGGGCAAAAATATCAACTAAGAGGCACAGCAAATATCTTATACAAAATCCTAGAAGAAACCTTCCCTACCCATAAGAATGAGAGAACCATGAGCATAAACGAAGCCTACAAAACTCCAAATAAGAGTAGACCAGAAAAGAAAATTTTCCTGACACATAATATTTAAAGCACCAAGTTTTCAAGACAAAGAAAGAATACTAAAAGCAGTAAGGGGAAAAGGTAATGTAACATATAAAGGCAGACAAATCAGAATCACACCCAACTTCTCAACAGAGACTATGAAAACTAGAAGATCCTGGGAAAACATCATGCAGACCCTATAAGAATACAATTGTTATGCAAAGTTGTTAAACCAGCAAAACTCTCAATCACCAAAGATGGAGAGAGCAAGATATTCCAGGACAAAACTAAATTTACACAATATCTGGCCACAAACCCAGCACTACAACAAATTCTTGATGGAAAACCCAATACTGGGAGGGAAACTACATCCTGGTAAAAACAAGAAAATACCTAAGAAAGAAAACCAAAAGAAGAAGGACATATAGGAACAATTCTACCTCTAAAAGTAAAAATAGGAGGAAACAGCAACCACTATTCCTTAATATCTGTTAACATAAATGGATTCAATTCCCAAATAAAGAGACATAGGCTATCAGACTGGATACATAAACAGAATCCAGCATTTTGTTCCATACAGAAAACTCATCTCAGACACTGACAGACACTATCTTAGAGTAAAGGGTTGGGACAAAACTTCCAAGCAAACTGACCCAAGAAACAAGCTGGAGTAGCCATTCTAATATAGAATAAAGTAAATTTTCAACAAAAAAGTTATCAAAAATGATAAGGAAGAACACTTTTGACTCATTACAGGGAAAATTGTCAGGAGGAACTCTCAGCCCTTAACATATATGTTCCAAATACAAGAGCACCCATATTCATAAAAAACCCTACTAAAGCACAAAAAATACATTTCATCCCACACAATAATAGAGGGAGACCTAAACACTGCACTCTCTTGAAAGGACAGATTATGGAAACACAAACTGAACAATGACACAGTGAAACTGGCAGAGGATGTGAAGCAATTGGAATTAACAGATATCTATGAAACATTTCATCATAAAACAAAAGATTACACATTCTTCTCAGCACCTCACAGCATCTTCTCCAAAATTGACCATATAATCAGTCACAAAACAAGCCTCAATACATATAAGAAGATTTTAATAATTCCATGCATTCTATCAGATCACCATGGTCTAGGGCTGGTCTTTAAGAACAACAAAGTCAATAAAATCCCATATACACATGGAAACTAAGCAAGGTTCTATTAAATGATAGCATGGTCAAAGTAGAAATAAAGAAAGATATTAAGGATTTTCTAGAATTTAATGAAAATGAAAATACAACATACCCAAACCTATTAGGTACAATGAAAGCAGCACTGAGACAAAAACTCATAGCTCCAAGTGCTTGCAAAATGAAACTAGAGAGAGTATACACTAGCAAATTGACAACACAGATGAAATCTCTAGAACAAAAGGAAACAGACACACCCAAGAAGAGTAGAAAGCAAGAAATAATTAAACTCAGAGCAGAAATTGACCAACTATAAACAAAAAGTACCATTCAAAGAATTAACAAAACCAAGAGCTGGTTCTTTGAGAAAATTAACGAGATTGATAAAACCTTAGCTAGACTAATTGGGAGGGCAAAGAGAGAGTATCCAAATTAACAAAATCAGAAAGGAGAATGGAGACATAACTGAAAGTGAGGAAATTCAAGAAAACATCATATCCTACTAAAAAAGCCTATACTTAACAAAGCTGGAAAATCTGGAGGAAATGGATGAATTTCTAGACATATACCAGATACTAAAGTTAAACCAGGACCATGTAAACCATCTAAATAATCCCGTAACATCTAAAGAAATAGTAGCAATATTGAAAAACCTCCCAACCAAAAACAGCCCAGGTCCAGATGGGTTCAGTGCAAAATTCTATCAGAAATTTATTGAGGACCTAGTAACAATACTCTTCAAACTATTCCACAAAATAGAATCAGATGGAACACTACCTAACTCATTTTTTAAGGCTACAATAACTGTTGTTTGTAAACCACACAAAGACCCTACAAAGAAAGAGAACTTCAGACCAATCTCATATATGAACATTGATGCAAAGGGATACAAATTGGAAAGGAAGAAATAAAACCATCACTATTTGCAGATGACATGATAGTGTACTTAAGTGACCCCAACAATTACACCAGAGAATTCTACAGCTGATAAACAAGTTTAGCAAGTGGCTGGATATAAAATTAAGTTAAACAAATCAGTAGCCTTACTCTACTCAATGAACAGTCATGCAGAGAAAGAAATTAGGGAAAAGACAGCCTTCACAATAGTCATAAATAGTATGAAATAACTTGGTGTGACTAAGAAAGTGATGGACATGTATGACAAGAACTTCAATTCTTTGAAGAAAGAAGTCAAGGAAGATCTTAGAAAATGGAAAGATGATTCATGCTCATTTATTGGAAGGATCAACATTGTAAAAATGGCCATCTTATCAAAAACTGTCTACAGATTCAATGCAATCCCCATCAAAATTCCAACCCAATTTTTCATAGAGTTTGAAAAAGCAATGAGAACCTTCATCTTGAATAAAAAAAGACCTATAATAGCAAAATCCATCCTCAACAACAAGAAAACATCTGCAGGATTCATCAGTCCTGACCTCAAACTACACTACAAGGCCATTATGTTAAAAACTGCATGGTACTGGTACAGAGATAAGAATGTAGATCAATGGAATAGAAAACAAGATCCAGAAATGAACCCTCACATATATGTTCACTTGATTTTTGACAAAGGATCTGTAAACATTCAATGGAAAAAGGATTGCCTTTTCAACAAATGGTGTTTGTTCAACTGGCACTCAACATGCAGAAGGATAAAAATAGACCCTTGTACAAAGCTCAAGTACAAGTGAATCAAAGATATACACATTAAACCAGATATACTGAAACTATTAGAAAAGAAATTAGGGAAAACATTAGAACACGTAGGAACAGGAGGAAATATCCTGAGCAGAACACCAATGATCAAGCTCTAAGATCAAATATTGAGAAATGGGACTTAAGGAGATTGCAAAGTTTCTGTATGGCTAAGGACAATGTCAAGAAAACAAAATGGCAGCCAACAGATGGGGGAAAGATCTTTACCAACCCCACATCTAATAGAGGCCTAATATCCAAGGTATACAAAGAACTCAAGAAGTAAGACACCCGAGTATCAAACAATCCTATTAAAAAAGTGGGGTACAGAGCTAAACAAAAAGTTCTCAATTGAGGAATATCAAATGGTTTGGAAGCATGTAAGATAGTGCTTGATATCCTTAATAATTTGGGAAATGCAAATCAAAACGACCCTGAGATTCCACCTCACACCACTCAGAATGACTAAAATAAAAAATTTAGATGACAGCAGATGCTTGGGTGTATCAGGAGAAAGAGGAACACTTCTCTACTGTTGGTGAAGTTGAAAACTGGTTCAACCACTTTGGAAATCAGTCTGGCTGTTTCTCAGAAAATTAGACATAGTACTACCTGAAGACCCCGTTATTCCACTTCTGGGCATATACCCCAGAGAAGCTCCAACATACAACAAAGACACATGCACCACAATGTTCATAGCAGCTCTATTTATAATACCCAGAAGCTGAAAAGAACCCAGATGTCCTTCAGGAGATGAATGGATATAAAAATTGTGGTATATTTACACAATGGAGTACTACTTAGCTCTCAGAAACAATGACTTTATGAAATTCCTAAGAAAATGGATGCATCTAGAGAATATCACCCTGAGTGAGGTAACTTAGTCACAAAAGAACAGACATAATAGGCAGTCAGTGATAATTGGATACTAACCCCAGAAAGCTCTGAACATCCCAGAAACATCTCACAGACTATATGAAGCTCAAGAAAATCAAAGGCATAAATAAATAAATAAATAAATAAATAAATAAATAAATAAATAAATAAACAAACAAATAAATAAATAAATAAATAAAATAAGAAATTCTCAGTGCTTCTCAGGGAAAAATAAATGTATAGCACCCTCTCAGAGTGTGGTATACCCAGACCTCAAATCATTAATAATCCAAGAACTAAAATAACAGCCTTGCAGCAATTTTTGGTATTCACAGATCTTTATGCTTAATCTATACCCAACAAGAAATCTGTTTCTATGTTATGTTCTGTTCTACATGTACTTCATGTTTATGGTAACTAGTGGGATTTCTATGCATGCTATCAAACCTTTAAAAGAATTAAGTACTGACAAAATCATTCATATAATGTTATGCCAAAATACCTTTAAAAATCTGCAAATGTATCCCTCTTTTTTTTTTCTAATAAAGTAATAAGGAAAAAAAAGTAAAAATAAAGTTAGTTGATATGTAAGCATAATAAGTTGATGATTAAAGCAATGGAATTTTTGACAATTTCATCTTTTGTGATTTCCTCTATAAAGTATGTCTTTGTTCTGACAGTCTATGGCTTTTTCTTTTAACATTTCTAACACATTAACTCTACTGTAACTTTTTAAAATTCATATGAATTACACCCCATTTTTGTTTTAAAAGCCTTACCTATAAACTAAACTGACGATGGCAACCCAATTCTTTAAATTTTCAATAAGTAATTTATTGTCTGAAATAACACATAAATATATTTATATTCTTAGTTAAAGAAATAAAGTTGAGATGTTTTAAAAATTGCAAGAATTAGTAAATCTAAAGTATGAAACAAGAGTATCCGGAATCTTTTTTTTTTATTAAAATAGAAATATTTACAAAGAAATAGCCATAACTATAGATGGGCATAAATTTATAAAGTTTCCCAAACTCTAAATATTATACCACTTCTTTTTATTATTAGAGTATATTCAGTAGTCAGTAGAACAATTCTGTTTGTTGTTTAAGTTTATCTTTCTTGAATATAAATTTTACCTACCAACTGACAAGTCAGCTATGAGGCCAGCTAACTATCCTCACCTTATGAGAAAAAGTAAGTATGCAATTGAAATATTAAATAAGTTAAAATATGAAAATTCAGCATCATTTACTTTAAGTAAGACTTTAAATCTTACAATGAGAAAAAAATAAAAATTACAAAAATATATCAATATCCGTGTATGCATCAGCTCTCATTCACTCTAATTCTTAAAGGTGTATAGTTAGTTAATTTATTTATTTTGAATATTACAGAAAAGAAAATCAGCCTATGTACATATGGCATTATTACCAAAATGTCTCCATGGAAAGACCATTTGATACAAAACTGAAGTATTAGTAAATTGTCCTGAAGCTGTTTAAATTTTAGTGTTAATTCCACTTCCCTGAGAAGGGAGGCCCAGTCAGGTACTCAAGAGATGACTTCATCTGAACCTTCCCATTTTAATTAGTAATATAATGGAAAGCCAGCA
Source organism: Micromys minutus (assembly GCF_963924665.1). Classification (NCBI taxonomy): domain Eukaryota; kingdom Metazoa; phylum Chordata; class Mammalia; order Rodentia; family Muridae; genus Micromys; species Micromys minutus. Next base: position 38,971,468 of record NC_137974.1, read on the forward strand.
ACTGGGAGGGGTGAAGGAGGTGGAGAGAGGAAGGTTTAAGAGGTCAGAGGACCAGATGTCAGAGGAAGAGGAGAGGTCCTGGCAAGATGGAGCTCCCTATGATCAGCTAGACCCAGGTGACATTGATTGGCGTAAAATAGCTATGAACATTAAGGATTTTATGGGTCTAATATCTCACATAAAAGGGCAGCTTGTATCTTTTTCGGTTTGATGCAGTCTAGTTGTGTAGAGGATTTGTGGATTGAGAGTTGAATATATAAACCTGTATGAAAAACTATCAGCTGTAGAGTTGTGTTTGTGAGATTTTGAGGTGCAAAAACACCTCACTCAGGACAGAGGCAGCGAAAAGGCGGTAGTAAACAGACTAGTGAAGGGAGTTGTTCTAATGGAGTGAGATCTGGGTGGTGGCTTGGACCAGGTGCACTCAACTCAGTATTAGGAGTGAGAACTCAGGGTCAATAGAGATAAAGCTTTATTGTTTTTAAATATGTACTACAACAGATATTAGATGATTTTCATTTGAATTGTTATCCTGAAGCACAGACATATTGCAATTCAGCAGGATATGTCTGTACATTTCATTTCCTATACTTATAAGCTTTAGTTTTCTCAAAAATTGAAATGTTTGGTGTCACAATCTCTATGGAAACCCATTTCTTGATTCATTTTGGGATGAAATAACCTTGACTAAAGTCTTTTGAAATTTTAATTGTGACATAATACATTTAAGTTTCATAAGAATATATCAATTAAATTATTAATTGTTTTCAAAGTAACTATATTATTTACTTCTCTTTTCATGGGTGTTTATATGTTATGTGGATTCACTAGAAAATAGTGTTTATTGAAAATAGTCTTAGAAAAGAAAATGCCCTGTCAAAATTTATTTTGGGAAAAATTCAACCCTTTCTCTTATAAATCTATATCATAATTGGAAATAGAAAACTCATGACTGATTCAAGTAGTTATATTTAAAAAGCTATAGATGAAGCTACATATATAGCTCCATTGATAGAATGTTTGCTGACATTCTTGGAGCTCTTTGTTCAACTTGAGATATAACATAAAATCAGACTGTTATGAACCTGGTACCAAAGACTCTGTCTCAAAAACAATGGAAAAGAATAAATACAGATAAAATGACAAGAGAACTTCAGTGAGGCTACTTGATTACTAGCTACAGAGATCTCTAAAATTCAGTCCAGTTCCACTAGAAAATTCAAACTCCTCCCAATATACAAAATCTTGAACCACTGTACCCTGTTTCAATAAGGCTTATTGCTCAAATAATCAAATCCTGGGGATGGCTGGGGAGTACTCCTAATGGGAGATACACCTACATAGCTAGGAAGTGAGAGTCAGAGGGTCACAGTGGTACATAAAGCTGACATGTCACATAAGTGACATTGTATTGCTGCTTCCCATGGGAATTCATGGTGCACACTACAGCTGTAAGTATTTGCTTTAAAACTGCAATTCTGGACCAATGTTTGTAGACACAACAATATTCTTATTACTGAGTAAATGGATTAAGAATGTCAAGAATGGTATTTTTTTCAGGTATACACATAACATGATGCAAAATGTGTTTGATTAATATGAAGTGGAGTTTTCATCCAAATCATTTCAGTAAGTGTAGGTAGACATGTTTTCTAATTCAAGAGCTAGTCAATCTAAACTACTTGCCTGTCTTTCTGTCTGGTTGGCCATATATTCTCTTTTATAATATACCTTATATCTTTTCATTATTTATTGTATATTCTATTTACATTGCAAATGTTATCCCCTTTCTGGGATTCCCCTCTGGAAAATCTCTATCCCATCCCCCTCTTCCTGCTTCTATAAGGCTGCTCCCCCACTACCTTATACCATTTATTCTCACAGTTCCACATCAACACATGAAACAGTTACCCTTTCATCTATAAGATGTTAATATAAACTCTTATGATCTAAGTTGATTTTTTAAATTTCTTTAGCCTTTTTCTAAATTGAAAAGACACTTGTCTTGGGGCCTACATATACAGGTAGCCTGTCTTCCATTTCCTTCTCCTCTTCCTTGTACCAATTCACGAATTTCTATTTCTCTTCATCAGTGCATGGATGTGCAATTGAGTGCTCACAGAGCAGAGCTAACCTTTAAAATCAGCTTCGAAATTTGTTTTGCTATGCTAGTCACATGGGCTGCCATTCTAAGAAAATGTATGTGCCAAGTTCAGCAGTATATTATCAAATATATGCCTCTTGTTTGAATTCTTATCTAGTTGCTATGTATATATTACACAATTACTATTAAATTATTAATAGAATATGTGAGTTTATGATAATGATAGATAAATACCATATGTGTTATCACTATACCACCAAAGAAAGCACAATATGCCAATAGCAAAATTTTACATTTAACACATATATTCACATTTCTTACTAAAATAGCAATTATGTGCCAGCAAAAATGGAAGTGCAAAGACATCTATAAAATTAACCTTTAATAATTTATCTACATTTCTATGATTCATTTACTATATACTTTCAAACAATGCTTCTTTAAGAGCAGTGGACTATACCATATGGCTGAATCTAACAGAGAAACATGAGTATTAGAGAGGAGAAGGCACATTGTATGTAATTCTTTGGCATATCTAACCAAGCATATGGCCTGCTCATGGCTAAAGCATGGATTAATATGATGAGGACATCAAAGAACAAAATTGTACTAAATGTTTGTCTAGAGAGCTACTTTCTTCAAGTCACTTCCTGACTTTAAAAAAATGAGTAAAATAATTCTTTCCCTACTTGTAGTTTAAGGAAGCAAAGCTGAGAGCAGAGCTGAAGAGAATCAGGAAGTGTTTCAAACTCACTTGCCAGTGACTATCACAAATATCTAGTTACTTCCTCTGGCAGGTCCTTTGCTTGGTACATAATTCCTTTTGTTGATCTCAGGTGTCAGGCACTATGTGTGTCAGAGAACCAAGTATACACAGGTGGCAAATGAATGCCCTGTAGCCTTTTTATACCCATTTACCAAAACAATATAGAATAGCATATCTCCTTAGAAGTTAAGGCAACTACCAGATAATGCTTTAGAGTGACTGTGATGGTAGAGTGTATTGGAAAAAAGAGATAACTTCATTGTCTCTCTCCAAAATGAAATACATTTAATATTCTATTCTTCTTAGGCTTTCATCAGAAAACCCCTTGTTTGTTGAAGGAATGCTTGCTGACATTTTTAGAGCCCTTCTACAGAAGAAAAACATGTATTTCATTTATTCTTTTAAATACTTTTTATTCTAGCATAATATACTTGGGATATTTTATTTGCATCCATTAAATATTTTCTACTATTTCTAATATTGAAATAGCAAGATGATACATCCACATTTTAAAAGAATGTGCACTTTAGTTCTTGCCAAGACATATTTATGAACTCATTATGATTGCCAAATGACTTAAATTTGACCTTTTTCTCAAGTCAGCTTGTTGATATACTTATGGGAAAAGTTTTAAATTGGACTACTTAACCATAAACATAGAAAGAAGTTGCATATTTTGATTTGAATTCGAAGAGTTCTCATTTTGTTTAACTTCTGTAGATGTAAAAACAAAACAGCACAGCTAAAAGCCCTAGAACAGAAGGAAGCAGATATACCCAAAAAGAGTAGACGGCAAGAAATAATCAAAATTAGGGCAGAAATAGACCAAATAGAAAAAAAAAGAACCATTGAAAAAATCAACAAAACCAAGAGTTGGTTCTCTGAGAAAATCAACAAGATTGATAAACCACTAGCAAGACTAATTAGAGGGCAAAGAGAGAGTATACAAATTAACAACATCAGAAAGGAAAGTGGGGACATAATAACTGAAACTGAGGAAATTCAAGAAATCATCAGATCCTACTACAAAAACTTATACTCCATAAAATTAGAAAATCAGGAGGAAATGGATGAACTCCTAGACAGATACAAGATCCCAAAGTTAAACCAGGACCAAGTAAACCATTTAAATAACCCTATAACACCAAAAGAAATAGAAGAAGTCATCAAAAGTCTCCCAACCAAAAAAAGCCCAGGTCCAGATGGGTTCAGTGCAGAATTTTACCAGACGTTTCTTGGGGATATAACACCAATACTCTACAAACTATTCCAAAAGATAGAATCAGATGGAATACTACCTAACTCATTTTTTGAGGCTACAATAACCCTAGTACCTAAACCACACAAAGACCCTACAAGGAAAGAGAACTTCAGACCAATCTCACTTATGAACATTGATGCAAAAATACTCAACAAAATCCTTGCAAACCAAATCCAAGAACACATCAAAACGATCATTCATCATGTCCAAGTAGGCTTCATCCCTGGGATGCAGGGATGGTTTAATATAAGGAAATCTATCAATGTAATCCACCATATAAACAAACTTAAAGACCAAAATCACATGGTCATCTCACTAGATGCTGAGAAAGCATTTGACAAAATCCAACACCCCTTCATGTTAAAAGTCCTGGAAAGAACAGGAATCCAAGGCCCATATTTAAACATAATAAAAGCAATATACAACAAACCAACAGCCAACATCAAACTTAATGGCGAGAAACTTGAAGCAATCCCACTAAAATCAGGGATTCGACAAGGCTGCCCACTCTCCCCCTACCTATTCAACATAGTACTGGAAGTCCTGGCTGGAGCAATTAGACAGCAAAAGGAGATCAAGGGGATAAAAATCAAAAAGGAAGAGATGAAAACATCACTCTTTGCCGATGACATGATAGTGTACTTGAGTGACCCCAAAAATTCCACCAGAGAACTCCTACAGCTGATAAACAAGTTCAGCAAAGTGGCTGGATACAAACTTAACTCGAACAAATCAGTAGCCTTCCTATACTCAAAGAACAAACATGTGGAGAAAGAAATTAGGGAAAAGGTACCCTTCACAATCGTCACAAAAACTATGAAATACCTTGGTATGACTCTAACTAAGGAAGTGAAGGACCTGTATGACAAGAACTTCAAACCTCTAAAGAAAGAAATTGAGGAGGATCTCAGAAAATGGAAAGATCTCCCATGCTCATGGATTGGAAAGATCAACATCTTAAAAATGGCCATCCTACCAAAAGCAATCTACAGATTCAATGCAATCCCCATCAAAATTCCAACCCAGTTCTTTAAGGAATTGGAAAGATCAATGTGCAATTTCATATGGAATAACAAAAGACCTAGAATAGCTAAGTCCATCCTCAACAACAAAAAAACATCTGCGGGAATCACTATTCCTGACCTCAAGCTATATTACAAGGCAGTTTTGCTTAAAACTGCATGGTACTGGTACAGAAATAGGCATGTGGATCAATGGAATAGAATAGAAGATCCAGAAATGAGCCCTCATGTATATGGTCACCTGATTTTTGACAAAGGAGCCATAAACCTTCAATGGAAAAAGGACAGCATATTCAACAAATGGTGCTGGTCCAACTGGCACTCAGCATGCAAAAGAATGAAAATAGACCCTTTCTTATCTTCTTGTACAAAGCTCAAGCATAAGTGGATCAAAGATCTCCACATTAAAACAGATACACTGAAATTATTAGATGAGAAAGTAGGGAAAACCTTAGAAGACATAGGCACAAAATAAAATTTCCTGAACAAAACATCAATGGTTCAAGCTCTAAGGTCAAAGATTAACAAATGAGACTTAATGAGATTGCAAAGTTTCTGTAAGACTAAGGAAATTGTCAAGAAAACAGAAAGGCAACCAACAGAATGGGAAAAGGTCTTTACCAACACCACATCAGATAGAGGCCTAATATCCAAGGTATACAAGCAACTCAAAAAGCTAGACACCAGAGAATCAAATAACCCTATTGAAAAATAGGATACAGAACTAAACAAAACGTTCTCAGTTGAGGAATATCGAATGGCTGAGAAACATCTGAGGAAGTGCTCAACATCCTTAGCCATCAGGGAAATGCAAATCAAAACAACCCTGAGATTCCACCTCAAACCAGTCAGATTGGCCAAGATCCAAACTCAGATGACAGCAGATGCTGGCGAGGCTGTGGAGAAAGAGGAATACTTCTCGACTGTGTGGGGTTGCAAACTAATACAACCACTCTGGAAATCTGTCTGGCGATACCTCAGAAAATTGGATATAGTACTACCTGAAGACCCAGCTATTCCACTTCTGGGTATATACCCCAGAGACACTTTAATACACAACAAAGATATATGCACCACAATGTTCATAGCAGCTCTATTTATAATAGTCATAAGCTGGAAAGAACCCAGATGTCCTTCAGAAGATGAATGGATACAGAAATTGTGGTACATTTACACAGTGGAATACTACTCAGCCACCAGAAACTATGACTTAACCAAATTCTTAAGAAAATGGCTGCATCCTGAGAATATCATCCTGAGTGAGATAACCCAGTCACAAAAGAACAGACATAATATGCAGTCACTGATATTGGGATGCTAACCCCAGAGGCTTGCACTCCCCCAGAAAGAACTCATGGACTGTATGAAGTCCAAGAAATAAAGAAAACAAAAAATATATATTTACAAAACAAGAAGACTTTGACTATTTCCATGTTGCGTTTTGTTTTGCATGTACTTTACGCTCATTGTAACTATTAGGTTTTCAATGCATACTGTCAAGCCCTTGAAAAATATCAAGTACTGACTAAAAAATATATTCACAGAGTTTTATGTAAAAATTTTTTTAATATCTGAAATAACAGTACTTAAAAAATGTATAATTTTAAGCAAAAAATGTTTAAAATCTGTACATTTATCTTTGTTTTGTAAAATAAAGTCATTTAAAAAAACAAAAATTTGTGATGAATTTACTTCTTTTAATATTTAGAAATAATTTACCTATGCAATTATATTCTTATTTATGTTGTAATCATATAGTGGATCACCTTTCAGTTTCATAATATGTGAGGCAAACTTACAAATCAATATGGAAACTAAAGGTTTTCATAGAGATGATCCAGTTAAAACACTGAGGGTTTTATAACAATGACATACGTTATTAGTCAATGTGGCAATACAATGGACAAAGCAAAATAATTTGTAAGGTTCACTTTGTAATCATTTTCCAATGAAAAACTCAAGTAATTAAGTCTGTAAAAGGAAAATTGAAACTAATAAGTATGAATTAAAATACATAGTAAATACCTGTACATCTATCTGAATATAAATAACATCTCTCAACTTTGATGAGATCCAAATTTTTAATTATAAACACAAGTACTTGCATTTCTATCGACCTTAGAACATATATGAATATGCAAGACACTCATTTTTGCTTTTTTTTTTTTTTTTTTTTTTTTTTGTCTTCAAAACAAGATTTATTTTTTTTTAACATGAAAATACATGGAAAATACATTGGTCTCTTATCTGTTACAAATAAGACTCAAATTATTAATCATAACAAGAAGTGTTTCTTGAGATATTTCCATCTACACAAAAGACTAACAGCTTATTATTTTTTTTAAAGATTTTAAACATTTTTTGCTTGAAATTATACATTTTTGTCAGTACTGTTTTTTCAGACATTAAAATAAATTTTACATAAAACCATGTAAATATGTTTTTTAGTCAGTACTTGATTTTTTTTCAAGGGCTGGACAGTATGCATTGAGAACGTACTAGTTGCAATAAGCGTAAAGTACATGCAAAACAAAACGCAACATGGAAATAGTCAAAGTCTTCTTGTTTTGTGAATATATGTATATTTTTTGTTTTCTTTATTTCTTGGACTTCATACAGTCTGTGAGTTGTTTCTGGGGGAGTGCAAGCCTCTGGGGTTAGCATCCCACTATCAGTGACTGCATATTATGTCTGTTCTTTTGTGACTGGGTTATCTCACTCAGGATGATCTTCTCTAGATGCAGCCATTTTCTTAAGAATTTGGTTAAGTCATTGTTTCTGGTGGCTGAGTAGTATTCCATTGTGTATATGTACCACAATTTTTGTATCCAATTGTCTTCTGAAGGACATCTGGGTTCCTTCCAGCTTCTGGCTATTATAAATAGAGCCGCTATGAACATTGTGGTGCATATATCTTTGTTGTGTATTAAAGTGTCTCTGGGGTATATGCCCAGAAGTGGAATAGCTGGGTCTTCAGGTAGTACTATATCCAATTTTCTGAGGTATCACCAGACAGATTTCCAGAGTGGTTGTATTAGCTTGCAACCCCACCAACAGTGAAGAAGTGTTCCTATTTCTTCGCAGCCTCGCCAGCATCTGCTGTCATTTGAGTTTTGGATCTTGGCCAATCTGACTGGTGTGAGGTCGAATCTTAGGGTTGTTTTGATTTGCATTTCCCTGATGGCTAAGGATGTCGAGCACTTCCTCAGATGTTTCTCGGCCATTCGGTGTTCCTCAACTGAAAATGATTTGTATAGCTCTGTACCCCATTTTTTAATAGGGTTATTTGATTCTCTGGTGTCTAGGTTTTTGAGTTCCTTGTACACCTTGGATATTAGGCCCCTATCTGATGTGGTGTTGGTAAAGACCTTTTCCCATTCTGTTGGTTGCTGTTTTGTTTTCTTGACAATGTCCTTAGCCTTACAGAAACTTTGCAATCTCATTAAGTCCCATTTGTTAATCTTTGACCTTAGAGCTTGAGCCATTGGTGTTTTGTTCAGGAAATTTTTTCCTGTGCCTATGTGTTCTAAGGTTTTCCCTACTTTCTCATCTAATAGTTCCAGTGTATCTGGTTTAATGTGGAGATCTTTAATCCACTTACACTTGAGCTTTGTACAAGGAGATAAGAACGGGTCTATTTTCATTCTTTTGCATGCTGAGTGCCAGTTGGACCAGCACCATTTGTTGAATAGGCTGTCCTTTTTCCATTGAAGGTTTATGGCTCCTTTGTCAAAAATCAGGTGACCATATACATGAGGGCTCATTTCTGGATCTTCTATTCTATTCCATTGATCCACATGCCTATTTCTGTACCAGTACCATGCAGTTTTCAGCACAATTGCCTTGTAATAGAGCTTGAGGTCAGAGATAGTGATTCCCGCAGATGTTTTTTTGTTGTTGAGGCTGGATTTCGCTATTCTAGGTCTTTTGTTATTCCATATGAAATTGCACATTGATCTTTCCAATTCCATGAAGAACTGGGTTGGAATTTTGATGGGGATTGCATTGAATCTGTAGATTGCTTTTGGTAGGATGGCCATTTTTAAGATGTTGATCTTTCCAATCCATGAGCATGGGAGATTTTCCATTTTCTGAGATCCTCCACAATTTCTTTCTTTAGAGGTTTGAAGTTCTTGTCATATAGGTCCTTTACTTCCTTAGTTAGAGTCACACCAAGGTATTTCATAGTTTTTGTAACTATTGTGAAGGGTACCTTTTCCCTAATTTCTTTCTCCACATGTTTGTCCTTTGAGTATAGGAAGGCTACTGATTTGTTTGAGTTAATTTTGTATTCGGCCACTTTGCTGAACTTGTTTATCATCTGTAGGAGTTCTCTGGTGGAATTTTTGGGGTCACTCAAGTACACTATCATGTCATCGGCAAAGATTGATGTTTTTATCTCTTCCTTTCCGATTTGTATCCCCTTGATCTCCTTTTGCTGTCTAATTGCTCCAGCCAGGACTTCCAGTACTATGTTGAATAGGTAGGGAGAGAGTGGGCAGCCTTGTCGAGTCCCTGATTTTAGTGGGATTGCTTCAAGTTTCTCGCCATTAAGTTTGATGTTGGCTGTTGGTTTGTTGTATATTGCTTTTATTATGTTTAAATATGGGCCTTGGATTCCTGTTCTTTCCAGGACTTTTAACATGAAGGGGTGTTGGATTTTGTCGAATGCTTTCTCAGCATCTAGTGAGATGACCATGTGATTTTGGTGTTTAAGTTTGTTTATATGGTGGATTACATTGATGGATTTCCTTATGTTAAACCATCCCTGCATCCCAAGGATGAAGCCTACTTGGTCATGATGAATGATGGTTTTGATGTGTTCTTGGATTCGGTTTGCAAGGATTTTGTTGAGTATTTTTGCATCAATGTTCATAAGTGAGATTGGTCTGAAGTTCTCTTTCCTTGTAGGGTTTTTGTGTGGCTTAGGTACGAGGGTTATTGTAGCCTCAAAAAATGAGTAGGGTAATATTCCATCTGATTCTATCTTTTGGAATAGCTTGGTGAATATTGGTGTTATATCCCCAATAAATGTCTGATAAAATTCTGCACTGAACCCGTCTGGACCTGGGCTTTTTTTGGTTGGGAGGCTTTTGATGACTTCTTCTATTTTTTTAGGTGTTATAGGGTTATTTAGATGGTTTACTTGGTGCTGGTTCAACTTTGGGACCCTGTATCTGTCCAGGAATTCATCCATTTACTCCAGATTTTCCAATTTTGTGGAGTATAAGTTTTTGTAGTAGGATCTGATGATTTCTTGAATTTCCTTAGTTTCAGTTGTTATGTCACCACTTTCCTTTCTGATTTTGTTAATTTGGATACTCTCTCTTTGCCCTTTAGTTAGTCTGGCTAGGGGTTTATCAATCTTGTTGATTTTCTCAAAGAACCAACTCTTTGTTTTGTTGATTTTTTAAATGGTTTTTTTTTTTGTTTCTATTTGGTCTATTTCTGCCCTAATTTTGATTATTTCTTGCCGTCTACTCTTTTTGGGTATATCTGCTTCCTTTTGTTCTAGTGCTTTTAGCTGTGCTGTCAGGTTGCTGATGTGAGCTCTCTCCAGTTTCTTCTTGGAAGCACTTAGGGCAATGAGTTTTCCTCTCAATACTGCTTTCATTGCATCCCATAGGTTTGGGTATGTTGTGTTTTCGTTTTCGTTGAATTCTAGAAAATCCTTAATTTTCTTTCTTTATTTCTTCTTTGACCCTGCTATCCTTTAACAGAGTGTTGTTTAGTTTCCATGTGTATGTGGGCATTTTGTTGTCTTTGTTGTTGTTAAAGACCAGCCGTAGACCATGGTGATCTGAGAGGATGCATGGGAGTATTTCAATCTTCTTATATCGATGAAGGCTTGTTCTGTGTCCAATTATGTGGTCAATTTTCGAGAAGGTGTTATGGGGTGGTGAGAAGAAGGTGTATTCTTTTACTTTAGGATAGTATGTTCTGTATATATCTATTAATTCTAGTTGGTTCAAAGTCTCTGCTAGTTTTGCAGTGTCCTTGTTCAGTTTCTGTTTCCCTGATCTGTCCATAGGTGAGAGTGGGGTGTTAAAGTCTCCCACTATTATTGTGTGGGGTGAAATGTATTTTTTGAGCTTTAGTAGAGTTTCTTTTATGAATGTGGGTGATTTTTGTTTGGAGCATATATGTTAAGGATTGAGAGTTCCTCCTGACAGATTTCCCCGGTAATGAGTAAAAAGTGTCCTTCTTTATCTTTTTTGATAACTTTTGGTTGGAAATTTACTTTATTCGATATTAGAATAGCCACTCCAGCTTGCTTCTTGGAGCTGTTTGCTTGGAAGTTTTTTTCCAACCCTTTTACTCTGAGATATTGTCTGTCTCTGTCTCTGAGATGAGTTTCCTGTATGCAGCAAAAGGCTGGATTTTGTTTATGTATCCAGTCTGATAGTCTATGTCTCTTTATTGGGGAGTTGAGACCATTTATGTTAATAGATATCAAGGAATAATTGTTTCTGTTTCCTGCCATTTTTGCTTTTTTGGGGTGAGTTGTGTCTGTGTTTTTTTTCTTTTGTTTTCTTGTTTAGGAGTTTTCTTGTTTTTACTAGGCTGTATTTTCCCTCCTTGTATTGGGTTTTCCACCTATAATTCGTTGTAGTGCTGGGTTTGTGGTCAGATATTGTGTGAATTTTGATTTGTCTTGAAATATCTTTGTCTCTCCATCGATGGTGATTGATAGTTTTGCTGGGTATAGCAGCTTGGGCTGGCACTTGTGCTCTCTTAAGGAGTGCATGATGTCTGTCCAGGCTCTTCTAGCTTTCATAGTCTCTGCTGAGAAATCGGGTGTGAGTCTGATTGGTCTGCCTTTATATGTTACCTGACCTTTTTCCCTTACTGCTTTTAGTATTCTTTCTTTACTTTGGGCACTTGATGTTTTTACTATTATGTGTCGGGAGGTATTTCTTTTCTGGTCCAACCTATTTGGAGTTCTGAAGGCTTCTTTTATGCTCGTGGTCATCTCATTCTTGAGGGTAGGGAAGTTTACTTCTATGATTTTGTTGAAGATATTTACTGTGCCTCTTAGTTGATACTCTTCTCCCTCTTCTATTCCTATTATCCTTAGGTTCGGTCTTCTCATTGTGTCTTGGATTTCCTGGACATTTTGGATTAGGAGCTTTTTGTTTTTTGCATCTTCTCTGGCTGTTTTGTCTATGTTTGCAATGTTGTCTTCTGCCCCCGAGATTCTCTCTTCGATCTCTTGTAATCTGTTGGAAATGCTTGCTTCTGTGACTCCTGATTTCTTTTTTTGGTGTTCTGACTCTAGGGTTATCTCTTTTAGCGCTTTCTTTATTGTGTCAATTTCTGTTTTAATTTCCCTCTTCCATTCCTTTATTTCTTTGGTTCTGTTTTCGTCTCGTTCTTTGAGTTCTTTGAGTGTTTTTCTTGTTTCTTCTTTAAAAGCTTCTGAATCTTTTTGCTTTTCCTTCCTTTCTTGTTTAAGTAACTCTATCAGCGTCTTGAGGCATGTTTTCAGGTCTGTGTCTTCTTTCTCTGGAGTGTTTGGAATTCCTATGTTTGCTACTATCGGAGAGCTGGGTTCTGGTGTTGCTAGATTGTCTTGGTTTCCTTGGGATATACTCTTTCTCTTTCCTCTTGCCATTTTGTTTTCAGTGATATGTTCTTGCCTTTCCCTTGTATCTGGTCTGTGTCCCTGGTACACTTTCCGTGTGCACTCCTCAGAGATCTCTCTACTCCCCAGCAGCCCAGGTTCCGGTTGGCAGCTGGGACAGGCTCTGCTCTGCGTCCTGAAGTCGCCCCCGGGTGGGAACAGACGTTCCTAAGATCTGTTCCTGGTCACAGATGCTCAGCCTCTCTGAGCTACCTTTCCGGCTGACTGTTTGGCCAGGCCCTGCTCTGTGTCCTGAAGTCGTCTCCGGGTGGGAACAGAAGTTCCTAAGATCTGTTCCCGGTCACTGGATCAGGGAGGACAGGGCAGGTCAGGGCAGGGGGTGCCCTTTCCGTGTGCACTCCGCAGAGATCCCTCTGCTCCCCCGCAGCCTAGGTCTCCCACTCACCAGTTGCTCAGCCTGTACGAGCCGCCTTTCCGGCTGGTGGTTGGGCCAGGCTCTGCTCTGCGTCCTGAAGTCCTCTCCGGGTGGGAACAGAAGTTCCTAAGATCTGTTCCCAGTCACAGTTGCTCAGCCTGTATGAGCCGCCTTTTCGGCTGGTGGTTGGGCCAGGCTCTGCTCTGCGTCCTGAAGTCGTCTCCGGGTGGGAACAGAAGTTCCTAAGATCTGTTCCCGGTCACTGGATCGGGGAGGACAGGGCAGGTCAGGGCAGAGGGTGCCCTTTCTGTGTGCACTCCGCAGAGATCCCTCTGCTCCCCCGCAGCCTAGGTCTCCCACTCACCAGTTGCTCAGCCTGTATAAGCCGTCTTTTTGGCTGGTGGTTGGGCCAGGCTCTGCTCTGTGTCCTGAATTCCTCTCCGGGTGGGAACAGAAGTTCCTAAGATCTGTTCCAGGTCACAGTAGCTCAGCCTGTATGAGCCGCCTTTCCGGCTGGTGGTTGGGCCAGGCTCTGCTCTGCGTCCTGAAGTCGTCTCCGGGTGGGAACAGAAGTTCCTAAGATCTGTTCCCGGTCACAGTTGCTCAGCCTGTAAGAGCCGCCTTTCTGGCTGGTGGTTGGGCCAGGCTCTCTCATTTTTGCCTTAAAATTTATGAAAAGATGGTTAGGTTAAGAGGCTATATGTTCTCTTTTGAAAACATGAATTTTTAAAATGGAAATCAGCAAAACAAAAGTAAATCTTGATTTTCTTTTAAATAGTAGAAACTTTAAAAACATAAATAATGGATACATAATATGTGATACATTTACACAATGGAGTACTACTCAGCTATTTAAAACAATGACTTTATGAAATTCTTAGGTAAATGAATGGAGCTGGAAAATATCATACTTAAATGAGGTAATACAGTCACAAAAGAACATACATGGTGTGCACCCACTAATAAGTGAATATTAGTGCAACAGCTCAGAATACCCAAGATACATTCATAGACCATATGAAGCTCAAAAAGAAAAAATACCAATGTTTGGATACTTCATTCATTCTTAGAAGGGAAAAAAATACCCACTGGAGATAGAGGGGGAGAGGGACTAGAGAGGAAGAGAGGAGAGGAAGGAAAAAAGCAGAGCAGGATCAGGTATGGGAAGAGACTGGTGTGATGTATAAAGGAACAAGAATTTTAACAAACTTGAGTAGCAATGGGGAATAGCCACCAGCAAGTCCCTGATGCCAAGAAAGAAAGAGGTTTCCAGGACCAATGACAATGAAATTATCTGAAATACCTGACAAAGTAAAGGTAGAAACTATAGAAACTACATCCAGAGGTTAAGCAAGGCCTCCCTATTGGGGGAATGGGGCCACCCACTCATCTCCAAATTTTTAATTCAGAATTTCTCCTGTCTAAAGGAAATACAGAGACAAAGTTTAAAGCAGAGACTGGATGTAAAGCCATCCAGAAACAGCCCCACCTGGGGATCCAGCCCATATACAGACAACAAAGCCAGACTCTATTGCTGATGCCAAAAAGTGCTTGATTACAGGAGCCTGATACAGCTGTCTCCTGAAAGGCTCTGCCAGATCTTGACCAATACAGAAGAGATTTCAGGAAATCAACCATTAGACTGATCACAGGGATCCAATGAAGGCGTTAGAAAGGACTGAAGAAGCTGAAGGGCTTTGCACATTCACTGGAAAAACAACAATTTCAACCAACCAGATGAACTAGAGCTCCCAAGGGACTAAATCACCATAAAATGCCAGTGCAGGTAAGCAGGAATGAGGAGGTGGGTGATGGAGAACTCTCATAGAGGCAGGGGAGGGGGAGTATGATAGGGAACAACCAAGAAAAGAGATAACCTGTGAAATGTAACAATAAAAACAAAACCCAGTAAAAACAAATACCAATAAAACTATCCAATAAAACATCAAATAATGAAGCATTGATTGTCATAAATATAATAAAGTACTGGATTATCAATAAAAATGTGGATGTGATTCCTCAGCAGTTGAGATATGCATCCTAAAAGTGTGCACTTTTCTCTAGAGTAATTACAGCAGAAGTAAATTTCTATTCAGTACTATGCTTATCAACATGAGCTACACATAGATAATGAGAAAATAATTAGAATGTTGCTTATTTCTTGAATTTTTCTTTATTTCTACAGTTTTAGGTAATTTATACTAGGTAGAAATTATTAAAATATTTAGAAATTAGAATGGTTTATATCTGGGTTTAGGCTCTCAACAGGAAAACAAAGCTTGCATACATTTTGTAAAAGCTCTGTTACTGATGGGGGATTGTGTGGGTTCTTGGGAAGGAATTCTCTGATGGAGTAAGAACTAAACCAGTGGAGGAGAGAAAGATTTATAAATACTATCTCTGGTTTTGAAATTAATTGAAAATTGCTTACTTTACCCTTTCCTGGTAATTTTAACATAGCTAATGCCTTAAAAGTAAGTGTTAGCATGAAAACTTTTCCAAAATAAGAAATTTGGCAATTATTAATTTCACCAAATTCCCATATAATTTAAGTTTTTTTAAGAAAAATATTCTATGACTTGATGTACCAAAGTAGGTGAGTCTTGGTCAGGCAACAGTAATCTTGATAGATTAAAATCCCATTCCTTAACATGCCTAGACTTCACTCGTGGTAGGCATGGAACAGTGGCACTAGAAATGACTCTGACTACACTTTTGTGATGTTACCTGAGCCTGCTTCTTAGAGTTTGTGTTGAATACTTATCAGTTGTTTGGAGATATTCCAGAGGTACATAGTGTCTGGTTTTACATCAGTTGTGTGACTCTGTAATAGTCTCTATCTGTAGCAAAAATAGGCTTTTTTGAGAAGATGTGAAAATTGTATTTATCTGTGGTTCCAAGAATGGTTCCATAATTAACAGAAAGCTTATTGGACGCTGAGCCTGATTATTGTATATTTTCTTCTCTAGTCTTTTGTTGTTCTAGCCCCAGATACCCAGGGTTACAGTATTGGACATAAATTTGCTCCTATTGTCCATGCCTCAGGTCTAATTAGACAGATGTGCTTTACTCTCTATCTAAACTTACAACTATAGCAATATTGTAGATATTATGCAGGTCCAGCTTCTGTGGTGGTCATCCGTTTTTGAACTAGAGAGGACCATCAGTTGCCTCTCGCCTCGTAGCAGTTTTTATTGCTCCTTCTCATACTATAAAAACTGTGAATTAAAGAGGATGTTTGCAGATAAATTGACTTTTTTTATTGGCTTTTCTTAGTGGCTCTTTATTTTCCAACCTTACTCTCCTTTCCCTTCCCTCTCTTCACATTACTCCTTGTCTCCCCAATGCTTTCTTCTTCTCTTGTATTATCTCATCAGGATTACCAAACTCCCTTGGGTCTACCATTTAAATTCTATCCTCTCAGATATTTATAATAAATAATTTTATTTGGAGTAGTTTTATCAAGACTTAAAGTTCAGTAACCCACTAATAATTTGGTTCTAGACATTATGCAAAGAATGAATTATTGATTTTGATAGGCACTTTTATGCCTATACTTGAATAATTGAGAATTTAAAAAATCAAGTCCTTTCACATATGAAAGAATGATTTCTATTTTTATGTTGTAAGAAATTTGACGTGGAAGTTACCTGTTAATTGCCAGTACTAAATTACATAGATTGACACAAAACATGCAAATAATCTATGAAATAGCACAGGCCCTGCAGTGCCATATAATCTGATAATTTTAAGTATATACATATCATTAAATATATCATTGAAAAATAGAGATCTTCTATCTGTGTAGAAGAAATAAAACTCAACAACATGGCTGCTCTGGCAGAGGAGAACATCTGAAGACCTAGGAATATGTGTTCTGGACAGAATGACAGAAAAACCCTTTATTACCATATGATCTGTGTAGAATACAGACACATTCATAGGAAACACCTTTAATTGCTAACAAGGAAGGTAAAATTAACTTATAAAAAGAAGCAACCTTGTTTGAAAATCAAATCTAATTGAGAGTCAGACAAAGTGACAAATCTGAAAGATATTTGACAGCACATATTATATATTAGATATGCCTAACTCATTTAGGAGAGCAGAGGATGAAAGGCTATTTTAGACCACAAACAGATTTAGAAACTAAAAAATAAAATGGGTTGTTGTGGGTGAAAGGTGGTGGTGGTGGTGGTGGTGGTGGTGGTGGTGGTGGTGGTGGTAGTGGTGTGCGTGTGTTTGTGTGTGTGTGTGTGTGTGTGTGTTTGTGTGTGTGTGTGTGTGTGTGTGTGTGTGTTTGTGTGTGTGTGTTTGTGTGTGTGTGTGTGTGTGTGTGTGTGTGTGTGTGTGTGTGTGTGGAAATTTTACTGGGACAGAGTTATACATTCAGGTTTCAGAGAGAACAAGCTAAACATAATTAAAGACAGAATGAGTCAGAAAATGAGAAGAAACCAGAAGATTAGAACATATTGCCAAAGTTAGTGTGAGGCAAGGCAGAGGGATAGTAGAACAGAGAAAGTAATGTTGTAGGCATACCTCAGGATGTGTAATCCTATTCTTCACAAACATCATGACCAAGAATCAAATTGGAGAGGAAAGGGTTTATTCAGCTTACACTTTTCACATTACTGTTCATCACCAAAGTCAGGACTGGAACTCAAGCAGGAGTAGATGCAGAAGCCATAGAGGGATGCCACTTACTGGCTTGCTTCCCCTGGCTTGCTCAGTTCAGTTTCTTATAGAACCAGGTCTACCAGTCCAGGGATGGCACTATTCACAATGGGCTGGGTCCTCTCCCCTTGATCACTAGTTGAGAAAATGCCTTACAGCTGGATCTCATGGAGGAATCTCCTAAACTGGGGCTCCTTTCTCTGAGATAACTTCAGCTCTTGTCAAGTTGACAAAAGAAAAAAAAACAAAACAAACTAACAAACAAAAAAACAGTCAGAACATGTAGAAACTATCAAGTAGATATGGCTTTGAAGATGATTAAAAAATGATTAAAGACATGAGAACCTAGACTAAATTACAGCTGAAAAGAATAAAGTATACATGACTTTGCTAAATTATAACAAACCAAAATGAAAAATTTTTCTCTACGGAAAACTCTGGAAGTTGTAACACCAGTAGACTTCAGTGTCATTTGACACATAGGTACAGAATAATTTCTAAAATAATGACTATATTTACTTGAATATTATATAGTAAAATAAATTTTCTATTATAAATTATTAAAACAAATGTATATACCCATAATCTATATATTAAATACTGATTTAAAATTATTTATAAAAGAACTTCCAACACATATTTTAAAAGCTCAGGGAATTCTATTGTAGAAGAGAAGGAAATACTGTAGGAATTAGAGGGAGTGAAGGACAATAGGAAAACATGGCTTACTGAATCAACTGCACAAGGCTCTCATGGGATAAAAGTCTAACAGTATGAAACAGCAATGGCAGATCTAGCATTGTTCTGACCCTGGGTCCTTTGTGTATATGTTATAGATCTTGGCATGATGTTTTTTGAGACCTCTAAGTGAGGAATTGTCTGATATGAATTTTGTTCCTCTTTCTCTGTTGGATTGACTTGCCCAGCACCAATTTTATTTTTGTCTTGCTTATTGTTTTTTTCATTTTGTCAGGTTTGGTGGCCTTCTCCTGGAGGGAGACAGTGAGGAAGTGGATGTGGTGTAGAGGGAGGTGAGGTAGATGTGGAAGGAGAAAAGGGAATGGAACCTACAGTCAAGCTGTGCAATATGAAAAAAAACTATTTTCCATAAAAATTTTAAAAAAGAGAGAATCAACTTTTATTTTCCAATAGTTATGTAGTGAAAATATGTTAATTAGATTTTATATGCTGATAAAAAGGGAGTCTAAGAAAGATTCCTGTTTTTTAATTTTGTGTCCCAAACTACCTATCACATTTTTCTTGTCCTCTCTAAGAATTACCATCTTTCTCAATCAATGATTAGTATATTTTAATATTTTACTGGACTTATCTTAAAAACTTTTCTAAAGTAACATTTACATTTTAAAAAGCAAATTATATATATTTAAAATTTTGAAAGCAGGTATTTAATATTCCTATTAAAATTAAAACATATATAGAAATCAATATATATTTTTAAATGAGGCCATGAATTTTGAAGACAGCAAGGGATACATGGGAACATTTGATGTAGGAAGAGTAAGGGGGAAATGATATAATCATATTATAATCTAATAAAAGCTAAAATTTACATTAAAAATTTTTATTGAAATCGTGACACATGCACTGTTAATTACTGGTGCTATATATATTTGAGTTAAAAACAATGATGTGAGTATACAGAAATAAGTTCCAAATATGTTTTATATAAAAATATTCTAATATAATTTAGTACCCAGTGTACTAAAGAATGAAAACAAGAAATTACTCTAAGCAATGAGTGTTATAAACTTTTATAAACTTAAAGCTGCACATACTCTTTAGAGGTAAGCCTATGAATTGAAAAGAAAACAATTATTTTTTTCCAAATGCAAAAAAGACTATGGAAGTATACTTGAGAAATTTCACAAATAGTTGAGACTATACATTCTGTGTGCTCAAGTCACTCCTTTATTGTCAGATTTAGTATCAATTTATCCTTGATGGATTTTCATAGATTTTGTCTAATATAAGATTCTAAAGCTCCATCAGCAGATAACAAGTCAACTACCTGTATCTGAAGAGAGAAGTAACAAATTAATATAATTTGTCATTTTTAACTACTCTCTTCAAACCACAAGAAAAGAAAATTTGATGTTTAGCAACTAATGCACGAGAATTTACTTAATGATAGCATTTACCGGAAGACAATTTCAAATCACTAAGCAATTGACTAGAAAAATGAACCCTTATTATTACGATACTGTAGTCCTAAATAATAAATATTTGAAGCATTTTGCATTTTCTACTTTAACTTATGGATCTAAAGTGTGCATTTAACTGCACCAAAATACATGTGCTATAACAACATAAACAATGCTATTATACTTTTGTATTTCAGATAAATCTGCCTCCTTTTCATCCTAGTGTAATATTTTTCCCCCAGAGAGAAGCATCTACTTAAGTGGTGACTTTTGAGTGTTGGAAGAATAAGTACTTAGAGAATTGGAAACTGAGTTTTCAACATTTTCCAGATAAGGCAGTGATATTAATCAAACCCGTACTATGAAAATCTTTCATTATTTAGAGAGAAATTTGCATTTCTCATAATTAGCTTTTGTATATGAAAAATGGAAATATCCAATGATACCACTGTGTGTAACTTTCATGCTGAAATAACGAATGTAAAATGTAGGTTCTATTGCCGAAGTCAACATATACTGGTGTCATAGAAAGGGACAAAATGAACTTGTCACAGACCAGGAAACTTCATGTCTTCTGGCTAACTCTCATAGAGCTGAAAACTGCATTGCAAGCTACCTGAGGGAAAGTGATCATCGATCAAAGCCAGCTTTGAATTTTGTGAGCTAATATAATTCCTAGGCTGTGAAAAACATGCCCACTATGAAAACTGTGGCAAAAATATCACAGAAGTAACCAACCACTTACTAGTTGAATATATATATATATATATATATATATATATATATATATATATATATATATACATACCTACATACACACACACACATATATACGTATATATATACATACATACATACATATATACATATACATATACATCATATACATATACATATACATCATATACATATACATACACATACACACACACACACACACACACACACACACACACACACACACACACATATATATATATATATAATTGCCCCAGTTGAAACATGGACTTCTCATTATCATCAGGCCAAGAAGTTTTATAGACACTAGGAGAGAATCTACTACTTTATACTGCTAAATGAATATTATGTTAAACTGATTTTTCATTACTTAGCATTATTTATATGTCAATCAGTGCATCTATTAGCCCTCTATTGAAAAGCTTCTGGTAGCACACTGCCTAATAACTGGTGAAGTGCTGAAGATAAGAGGCCAGGGAAGGATGAAGACAACCCTAAACAGAAAACATGCACTGCACCTATTCTCAGTCCACAAGGATCACTAAAGAAGGGGTGGTAGAGAGTGTAAGCTCCCGAGGCTGTGGATTTAAATACCATCTTTTGGACACTGCAGTGCAACTCTGCACCTTTGAAATTGCAGCAGTTGCAACTGTATGCCAAAGCCTATCCAAGTCAAAGCCATGCCAGAGCCTATGATGGAAATGGAATTTTGGTCTGCAATCCCACGTCTGGCCTTGTGCTCATTAGCAATTTTTAGTGGCTTGGAAAAGAAGGGACTGTTTTCTCAAAAGTTTAGCACCTGCAGGCCAACCACTCAGCAGTGGTAGATTGCGTGTCCAACAATATCTGGACAATACGAATATCTTGAAAGGCTAAAAGAAAAAGAGAGAGAGAGAAGAAGGAAAAGGGTGTAGATCTAGATAGAGATGAAGAAACAAGCTATATGTGATCCAAACACAGTCTCTTATGCATGGTAGATGTTATATAGTAAAGAGAGGAAGGAATAGGGGTAAGAGTTCCTTGTCAAAATACTTAAGTGAGTCTCAGTATATAGGTTTCATGGAATGTAAAATGCATTAACAGTGTTTCTATGTAGAAAGATAAAATAGGCCTTTCTATCCAAACTGACACTCCATGGGAAACACACCGAGAGGGAGCACCATGCCCCTCCTTAGCTTGTGGCAGTGTGCTATGGACAGGAACCCTGTTGAGTGGGAAAAGGAGGGATTCACCATGGCCAATCTTTAAATCTACATGCTCAGACAGAGGGATGACAGACTTTAAGGTCATATGCATGCACATGTACATGAGGCTACATATAAATCAGCTCCCTTGATGAATTTTCTAAAGTAACTGGGGTAATGACAATGATGCTTTAAAATAACAGTAAAAATACCAGCGCAGAGCCTTATGGGAGTACACTTGTTATGTACTTATAAAGCCACCTTGGCATACATACAGAAATAGGAAGAAGCTAAATCACAGTCAATAGTGACTAGGGATTGTCCCTTCTGACAAAGCAGCTGTCAGTGAGGCTTCTTAACAGTTGTTACAAAGCCTGGAGACTGATAGGGAATTCTGAAGTATATCTTAGGATCATATTCTGCTACAATATTATACAGCCAAGCTATTTCCTAAATTACTCAGATCCAAAGTTTAAAAAGAAAAGATCACAAGCAGCCAGCAAATCTGACAGCCTAGACATTTATCTCAAAGAAGCAGATTTAATTTAGTTCTTCATCACATTTAAAAAAGGACATGCTTATAAGAAAGTGGGATTCAATTATACATCAGAATGAATCTACAAGTAATTGGCTACATCTTATTCGTATTTGTAAAACAAACCAATTAAGCCTTTTAAAACTGATTTGCAAAATGTAAATCTTCACTTCTAAAAACTTTCCATGTAAATGAAATTGTCTCTTTCAGTTTGATGAGGACAAAATTTTTTGTCAAAGCACATGGTGATTTTATGTTTTTTATTTTACTTAAATCTTTTTGCTAATGTTTCCATTGATATTTTAATCATATGTTTTGGGAAATATTATAAACTATTTCATTTTATTTTTACATCTAATAAATTACTTCATCTATTTTAATAAACATTCACCTTTGCTCAGTATGCAGAGTAAAAAAATTAATGTTCAATGACTTTTACTGAGCTCAGTAACTTTTGTTCCTGTAAAGTTAAAATAAAGATATACAAAATAAAATATACGTAAAATTAACTTTTAAATTATTAAACATAAAGGAACCTGTAGTCAGTGGGGCTTTTCTACAAACAATTCATAAATCTGTCAATACAGAAAGTTTAAAAAAATAAAGGCAAAAACATGGTCATTTTCCTTTCCAGTAATTCACCATGGATTTTTCTGGGGATATGTGCCAAGAAGGAGAGGTGTTCTTTTAACAGTTAATTCATTTTCCTTTAGAAGAACTCAAAGAAAAGAGTAATGATGGAATGAAAACCAGTCAGCACGCGAAGATGGGCTACAGGAGAATTCTTCCCCAGAGCAGATGGATAGACTCAGCTATGACAATTAAAAGAAAAAGCAGAATCAGTGTGACAGGTGATGGCTGAGATCTGACAAGGATAAGAGGCTACAAATGAAGCTCTACCCTGAAAGGCACTTTATAGCTGGCATTGCCTTATGTCCTCTTTGTTCATCACAACACATTTCAGCCGAGTCTCCCTGCACAATTATTTCTTCCCTTATCACGACTGCATCTAGGAGTATTATTATTTTGTAAACTAAAACACTAACATTCAATAGTCAAACAACAAAGTATACTGAAAATTTAAAACTATATTCCACTTTTTCTTTTTCTAGTATATATATATATATATGTTCTGGTATATATTAATATATTTATTCTTAAAGATGAGACAATTTTATCATGAAGTGAGTTTTTATCTTTATCAATTAAATTTGCTTCAGAAGAACATACCAAATTAAGGCAATGCAGGCCTCCTCTTCCTTCTCACTGCTAGAAACCCCGACATCCACAAAAGCCTCCTTTCCTATCAGTCTTATTGTATGATCCACTTAAGTTAACATAGGCAACCTGAATAACTGTGCCTTTTGAGCTCTCTGTTGGAGCCTGGCGATCTCAGAAGTTTAAGTACCATTAAGACAGTGGTCTTCCATATCTCAAAATTCGAACAATAGCCAGAATCTTTAAATAAAATAATAAGACCTTGTGATTCCTTTCACTTAATTGTCTTGATGGACCAGTGAAGGCCAGTAGAGTTCCTGTGGGATTATAATTACAACAACTGTATCCAGTCTAAAGAGTAGTGTTTTGAATCCCTTTATCCAAACTTCTCGCTCTTACCCTTTTCTGCAATATTTCCCGAGCCTTAGAAAAGATGGTTTTCCTATCTTGTTTCAGGTTGCGATCACATAATCATTGCTTCCTCTCTGAATCGTGGGATGCCATGCATTTCTTCACTAACCACAGATATTTGTAGGAAGATATTTTTTTCTGTTTAAGAGAATGAGGTGTTTCTTTTTTGCTTTTTTTTTACTTTATTTTAAAAAACAAAGATAAATGTACAATTTTTTAGCATTTTTGCATAAAAGTATTTGAATACATTTTTAAGGTTGTAATAAAGTATTTGTGGGTACATATACATACACATATGTATATAAGTAACAATAATATAGGAAAAGAGGCTATTAATTTGAGGGGATGAGAGAAACTAGGAGGGTCTATAGGGAAGAAAGGGGGATGTGATACAGTTCTATTTTTCTAGTTTAATTAAAATATATTCTTTTTTTGTTGAACTTCACACAGTCTGTGAGTTGTTTCTGGGGTGTTCAGAACTTTCTGGAGTTAGTATTCTATTATCAATGACTGCATATTATGTCTGTTCTTTTGTGACTGGGTTATCTCAATCAGGATGATATTCTCTAGATACATCCATTTTCTTAAGAATTTCATTAAGTCATTGTTTCTGATAGCTGAGTAGTACACCATTGTACAAATGTACCACAATATTTGTATCCATTCATCTACTGAAGGACATCTGGGTTCTTCCCAGCTTCTGGCTATTATAAATAGAGCTGCAATGAACTCAATCGAGGAATATTGAATGGCCGAGAAACATCTTAGGAAGTGCTCAACATCCTTAGCTATCAGGGAAATGCAAATAAAAACAACCCTGAGATTCCACCTCACACCAGTTAGATTGGCCAAGATCCAAAACTCAGATGACAACAGATGCTGGGGAGGATGTTGAGAAAGAGGAACACTTCTCCACTGCTGGTGGGGTTGTAAACTGATACAACCACTCTGGAAATCAGTCTGGTGGTTCCTCAGAATAATGGACATAGTACTACCTGAAGACCCAGTTATTCCACTTCTGGGCATTTACTCCAGAGTCGCTCCAACATACAACAAGGATGAGGTGTTTCTGCCAACAAGTGTAATCACAGATAACTGAGAAAGGAACCTTCTTTGTCCATCAGTTGAACGTTGGTAGTAAATATCCAACCTGAACCTGTGGTCAGCAATGCAAATCATTATCAGAATACCAGGCATTGGACATTCACCAATCCTATCCTCAAACCCATGAGACACAGGTTCAGTGTGAAAGGCAGTTGATTTGTATCACTGCATACCACCATCACAATGCTCGGGTGTGAATGAACATTTGAACATATTTTGACTAACAGGCTAAATTTTTTGTGTCCTAAAGCTCATAGTTGAGCAATACTTGAGTTACCTTTCCATTGTGAGCATCTTGTAGTACTCACTGGTGGATTGGAAGGTAACCATCATGAAGGGAGATCTTTGGTCTTTGACAACATATTTTCTCTGTATCATAAAAGTAATGTGCATGGATTCATTTTTAGTATAATTTTATCCTATAATTTTCATTGGCAACAAAGAAAAATAAGTTGTTTGATTTGTGGGAGGCTTCTACACCCACTTTCGGGGAGCTAACTAATTTCTCTGACTCTTACTATGTTCATTAATCCAACATTTCTAGGAGCTGAGTAATACAGACTTTCAGAGAAATTCCTTTTAAGCATTATTTTGTAATTTACATTTAGGCTACAATATGAAACACGGCGTTTTCTTCATATTTCTTTTATGTCAGACAATATGGCTCATTTTCCATATCTCAATCTTCTTAAGCATAGTGGGTTTACCATGCTTAAAATCCACCATATTCTTTACTCTTTTTTATAATATTGTAATATGTTGCAGCCATAAGTCATACCCTTTACTCAAAAGTTTTCTTCAGACTTTTCTAGCTTTCAGAAATTCTCAACATTAAACAACACAGAAACTATTTGAAATTAGAATCCACATTAAACAAAAAAGTAATGTTGGTCCTTCTGATCCAGAGATATCTTGCTCCATATAATTTTTACATTTCTTTACAAATTCATTATTTTAATTTTTCTTTATTCTTCATAGCTGAATAATATTCACACAACATGAGCTGTACATGATTGCGTGTGCATGTGTGCACAACATGCATATAAACACACACACATACAATATTGTCATAAGTCATTTGGGGGACATATGGACATCTTCACTTTTACCCATTTCTCACTATTTTGACTTGGGCAGCAATGAATGTAGATGTGCAGGCATCCATGCCTTTTTTTCTTTTTTGAAGAACTTTATTTAAAAAAAGAACAAAGATAAATGTACAAATTTTAAGCATTTTTGCATGAAAGTATACGAATACATTTTTGTCAGTGCTTGGTTTTTTTTTAAGGTTTGATAGTGTGCATTAAGATCTTACTAATTACAATGAGCATAAAGTACATGTAAAACAAGATGTAACTTGGAATTAGTCAAAGTTTTCTTGGTGTGTAAGGAGTAAACATAATGTTATTTTTTTTAATCTGTATTTTTTTTTCTTGAACTTCACACAGTCTGTGAGTTGTTTCTGGGGTGGTCAGAGTTTTCTGGGGATAGTATCTAATTATCAGTGACTGCATATTTTCCCTGTCTTAAGGTATAGAATTCTTTAGCTATAGCTGGCAACTCACTCTTATACATTGATGTAAGATGAAGAGGATGTTGTGTCAGTGTCTTGCTATCCAGGCTGTTCGTTAACTTCTTTACATAGTTGAGAATGTATTTTTACTCCTGATACTTCTATTCTAACCTAATATCTTCTGTCAGGCTTTCATTTCACTCTTAAAATGTGCCCAGATTAACATGTGTAAAGAAAAATGAATGTAATATTTTTAAAGTTTATATACTGTAAAGGCACTATGTTAAAATTCCACAATAAGAAATGCTTTAATGTCTAGAATTAAAGCATTTTAATTTAAGCACAAGTTATTCTATTGAATATTTACATTAAACTTATGTATCAATATTGATTTTATAATTAATATGACATTATAAATAAAAAACCTGAGATTGAGGTTGTAAAAATAAAGAATGTGCTGATACAAAGAAACTATTGTGCCTAGAAGAAAGAAAAGCATTTATAAAGATATAATATAAAGCATATTTTGATGGAGATTTGACCTTAAAATCTGTAAATTTGCTGTTACTGGGAATACACAGTTACTTTTTACATCCATAGATATTTGCATATGAGTTTGAACTTTTAAAAATATTCAAATATGACTGTTGGTATTCCATATGAACATTATTCTTAGAGCTAAAAGTTTCCTTAGAAATTTCAACTCTCTCTTTGAAATGATAATTTAATTTTACAAGTCTCTGTCCCTGTATACAAATATAGCATTTTAATGATATGTAATAGATTTGCAATACCTTCAGAGGCAGGCAAATGAATATGTAACTTTTAGATATTTTGTAAAATATTTAACGGAAATAAAAATATCTTGCTGAGCATGCTGTTCTATGATTCCAATACAGACCTATGATTTTGAGGTGGGAAATGACAATATTGAGGCCATTCTTTCAAAACTATTGACTTTAAAATATAAACTATAAAATAAATAAGTTCTTAGAAATATGTGGAATAATTTAATTAGTTTTATAGACCAGAGTTTTTAATTAATTGTAGGAGATATTTTAAACAATCTTCATAATATTCAGATTAATTTTATGAGTTTGGCAGAACTATATTTTATATTAATAAAATGTTATTAAAGGGCAACTCAGTATATTTTCCTAAGTTTTTATAAAATTAAATTTATATACCTACATGAATGCCAATGATTAACTCATATCTGTGTTCTCTCTTCATTTCACACTTCCTTATAGTTATATTATCAGAAATCCAATTATGAAAAATTTAAAAACTTAAACTTATACCAAGTAAATTTTTACTTTTAAAAATGATATATTTTAACATTTATTTAAATTTTTTTATACATTATATTTTGATCATATTATTTCCCTCCCCCAATTTATCCCAGATCATTCCTGCCTCCACACTTCCTTTCTCTGTTTTTCTTTTAAGAAAAATATTTCTTCAAAACAAAGGAAGCAAGGAAGGGAGGAAGTAAGGAAGGAATGAAGGAAAAAAGGAAGGAAGCTAGGAAGGAAGGAAGCAAAAAGGGAAAAAAAGGCAGAGAGAGGAAGGAAGGGACAGAGGAGAGAATAAAAGAAAAAACACAATATAGAAAAATAAAGATTAAAGCAAACTAAAATAAATAAACATAATAGCACACAATACACAGAGAGAGAGACACACACACACTCGCACACATGTGTTAACCTGAGCATGGGGCCTGATCTTGGGTGTGGTTGACATACACACAGTCAGACTTTTTGTGAAATGAACTTTTTCCTTTACCAGAAAAAAATCAATTGTTAATAGAATTTTATGCTTGGGATTTATGTGTGCTCCACGCTTGGACTGTGTCTGGTCTGAACTCGCACATATTTTGTCTGTGCTGTCATAGTCTCTGTAAGTTCATACAGTTCTCAATCCTGTTGATTGAGGAAGACATTGTTTCTGTGATGTCATCCACTGCTTCAGACTCTGGCAACCTTCCTATTTTCTCTTCTACATGGATCTCTGAGCCTTGAGGGTAAGAGTTGTGTGGTATGTGTGTTGAGGAAAAGCTATGGAATAGTGTGTGTTCATCCTCCCTTGGGCTGTCAAGATAGTGCTGTCTCCCAGGC
This sequence comes from Micromys minutus, assembly GCF_963924665.1. Lineage (NCBI taxonomy): Eukaryota > Metazoa > Chordata > Mammalia > Rodentia > Muridae > Micromys > Micromys minutus. The sequence continues at coordinate 39,000,277 of NC_137974.1, forward strand.
TGGAAGGATGAAGCAGAATCTGGAATAAGTGGGGTCTGCAGGACATGTGTCTATCTGGGAGTAAGTGTGGTCTTCTCAGATTTTAATAAAATAGCTCTCTTAGACCATTTTATCTTGTGCACATATGCTCTTTTTGGAGTGCACAAGTAGAGAATGGAAAGTAATTTTAAGGGTGAATGAAATCATTGGCCGAAGTTTATTGTCCTGTGAATGTCTCATGTGTATAGAGAGGCATTCCAGGAACATGCAGGGCTGGTTCTTATATTGGGAAAGAGGAACCTAAAATTGTAGTTTTGTCAAGGTTTATGTGGCAGCCCTTATGTAGAACATGAAATCAACTCACTAGATTAGGCAGAGTGGAGGAAATCCCAATAGGAAAAGGGGAGCTATCCAGGTATCTTAGACTGTGACCTTAGGGAGTAAGGGGCAATAGTTTGGTAATGATTTCATATTTCAGATTGAAGGAACATAATAACATGATTCTAATGACAATTGCTGCTGCATTCATACCAGAGAACAATATTCATCCCTAATCAGAGAAACTTGTTCCTTCAGTAGATCATAACAAATATCCACAACCCAACAACATGAAACTAAACTTTCTTTTTTAAAAGATGTATTTGTTTGTTTTACGTGAATACATGTAGCAGTTTTCAGATGAACCAGAAGAGGGCATTTGATCCCATTACAGATGGTTGTGAGCCATCATATGGTTGCTGGGGATTGACGTCAGGACCTTTGGAAGAGCAGTCAATGCTTTTAACCACTGAGCCATCCCTCTAGCCCCAAACTAAATTTTTCATTTGCAGTTTTCTTAGCTAATTTTTGTACTGATAAATATTCTGATAAATGGATACAAAAATTGTGGTACATTTACACCATGGAGTACTACTCAGCTATCAGAAACAATGACCTTATGAAATTCTTAAGAAAACAGATGCATCTAGAGAATATCATCCTGAGTAAGATAACCCAGTCACAAAAGAACAGACATAATATGCAGTCACTGATAATTGAATACTAATACCAGAAAGCTCTGAACACCCTAGAAACAAATCACAGACTATATGAAGTTCAAAAAGAAAAAAAAAGAAAAGAAAAGAAAAAACAATTATATTTATTCCTTACACACCAAGAAAACTTTGACTAATTCCAGGTTACATCCTGTTTTACATGTACTTTATGCTCATTTTAACTAGTAAGATCTTAATGCACACTATCAAACCTTAAAATAAATCCAAGCAATGACAAAAATGTGTTTGTATACTTTCATGCAAAAATGCTTAAAATATGTAGATAAATCTTTGTATTATTTTTCAAAATAAAGTTCTTCAATTAAAAAAAAGAAAAATATCATTACACTTAATAAGTGAATTTTGAGGTAGCTAATATATTATATTTAAGAGAGAAATAACCAAATCTATCAAAAGAGGAATTCATCAACAATTAGACAATCCACTTAATATTTTTCTAAAAAGTAACATTAAATACTTAATGTTTAACATTAATAGCTTTATAAATTGATTTCCAATTTCTTTAAAGCCCACAATAATTGGAGAAACAAATATAAAATTAAAGCTTATTTGCAATCTATCTCTTTGTTCTACTGTGAAGATATGAATATTCAATAAAATTGTTTTCAACCAACCACTGGACTGAGAATGGCATCCCATATGGAGGAGTTAAAAAGGACTAAAGGAGCTAAAGGGGTTTTTAAAACCCCACAGGAAAAACAACATTATCAACCAACTCAACCCCCAGAGCTCCCACAGATTAAACCATCAACCAAAGAGTATACATGGAGGGACCCACAGCTCCAGCAGCATATGTAGCAGAGGATGGCTTTATCGAGAGAGAAGAGGTCCTTGACCCTGTGAAGGTTCAATACCTCAGTGTAGAGTTATGCCAGGGCATGTAGATGGGAGGGAGTGTGGGAGTCACTAGGTGGGGAACTGTCTCATAGAGGCAGAGGGAGGGGATGGTATAGGGTGATTTCAGATGGGAAACCAGGAAAGGGGATAACATTTGAAATGTAAGTAAAGAAAATATTTAATAAAAAATTTCTTGTGGATTTAACAAGCAGTCAGTTATGCACATCAATCTCATCTCATGCAAATGTTTCTTCTGATTAATTATTGGATGATATTATTGGGTAGTCACAAACAATAACAATGTGTAATAAGCATATTTATTTACTTAAATGTATACAAAATATTGTGAGACTTAATGATCTTTATCATCTTTACTAGATTTCAAATCATCCTGGAAACTGGTGAGGATGTCTCTGGGTACATCCCAGAGGATGGTCTACGACAGGATGAACTGAGGATGATGAAGTATCCTGAAAGTGTTAAATACTTCATTGGGATAGGGTTTTGGATTGTATTACAAGCATAAGCATAAGATAAAGTCACTAAACTAGCAGAATTCCATTTCCTTTGTCTAATAGTCAGTCATGATATATTGTGTCCCTATTAACTAGGCTGTTCCAACCTAGACTAACCATGAGAACCATGAGACAAAACAGCTCTTGTCCCCTTTCAAGTTGTTTCTGTCAGTTACTTACCTATTACATCAATTAAATTAATTAAAACAGATACTATACAGTGTAATTTAGTACACACAGCATTATAAAAATGACTGGAAACTTAAAAATTCTACAAACGACATAATATCTCATAAAATTATGACACAATTATAAAGTGAAGTGCTTTGCTATCAATAAAAAATGTTTTTCTGTAATTGGGTCAAATTTCCATCTCTTTGGTAGGATGCATATGACTGATAATTTAGATTCTGTGACTTGTTAAATCTAATACACAACCTATAGCACTCCTTAACTCATGCTTCTTGTTTTAAATAAAGTATAGTTACATTGTTCTCCCCTTTTACTCCCATCCCACTGACCACTCCTATATACACCTGTTTGCTTCTTCTTAAATTTGGAATCCTTCGCATCTTTTTTTTTTTTTTAATTTTTACATGTGAGTATGCGTGTGAATGATACTCTCAGTCTCCATATTACTTTCATTTTTCTATTATGTCTTCTATATGGATAAGTTTTTATCTCTGTCTGTAGCGCAATTATGTTTTAGAAATGCAAAAATGCCAGCTTCTTTAAATTTTCTTTATTTTCAAACCCACTCAGAACAACACACAAGTACCTCAACAGTGACTGTACTTCAGCCATATAAAGATCACATGACCCACACTTGACAGATCTTGTTCTCTATCTATATATGCTTAAAGTTTAGAATCTCCCTTTCTATGTATTAGAAATTATTATGTATAAGGTTTTATCTATTTCCACACATTCTCAAATTTTAGAAACATGCCGTGTCATTGCCTTGTCATAGATACTTGATACTGGCAGCTTCATTTAAATATTTTGTGTTTTATTCATTTTCTCTTCCAAATAGTTTTCCATTTGCTAAATTGCTTTCCACACTTCAGTGCCTCCTTGTCATGTAAAGATATGAGAATTCCATGATGCAAAAGCTATAGAACAATGAGGCAAAATATCAATCTTGATTTGACATAAGAAAATGACATGCAGGTTTCTTAGCTGAAATCTTTCAAAAAGAAAGAAAAACAGTGAATTACCGCCAGTCTGAATTCCTCAGTATAGCAAGGAAAATACTGAAGCAGCTCTTCCCCTGGATGAGTTCCTGCACTTCTTCCTGTCAGAGTAATAGAAAAACACAACATCTCTTTCCTGGCCTATAACTGTTCAATGTGCCTTAGGAATTCAAATGGGTTAAGTTGTCCACAGAGATGTTTGTTTACCATCTGCAAATGAGGGGTTGAAATAAAATACACCAGGCTCCTATTTTATAAAGGACTATAGAGTCATGATTAGTTTTTTAAAAATGTTCTATCAATGTCAATTTTTACAAATGAAAAAGAATATATAATGAATGTATTCCCACGGTATTGGTGCAACCCTACTCATGAGTGAATCTGGAAGTTTTCTTTTTCTTTTTCAGTAATAGCAATAATTTAGTACATTAAATAAAAAGAAATATGTCATAGAAAATGCCTTATTGCACATTTTTAAAGACTTTAACACTTAAATTATTGATAATGTGCAGAAAATTTTAATCCAGCCACACAGCTGCCCTGGCCAAGGATTACATCCAATGGGCTAGGTCTTTGTGATATCTGGCTGAAATACAGACATGCTCTTAAAACATGTTTGTTCCCAAATGATGAAGGCTAAGTTAGTTTGCAAAACTATGCAGCCATGTTTAAAAATGACATCTAATTCAGAGGCTTACGAAGTGTCTAACCAGAGAAAGATTTGACAGAACAAGTCAGAGACAGGCTATGCCCAACTCAAGTGAACACAGACAGGAAAGAGCATTGCAGAGAAAGAGTGGTCAATTAATTCAGTGAGGTCTGTTCAGTTTGTGGAATTCAGAGGGAGTTTATTCACACAGACCAATTCAATGTGAAGCTGAGAGAAGCCAGTTGAGTCATTCTATACTTTGGCACCTTTATCAAACATGAAATACTATAATTATTTTCACTTATATGTAACTCTTCTATATTGATCCATTGTTGTCTAGTTTTGTGCCAGAATCATGCTAGTTTCATTGCTTTGATTGCGATTGATATTGGGATTGTTAATGTATCTCCTTATAAAATTAAGACTCATTGGATTTCACACCTGCCTACATAGATTCAGCATTTTTTCGTGAAAAGAAATATTTCAAAGTGCAGCTACTCTAATCAAGATTAATATGTTTTATGTTATGCTAATGTATGAAACATTGGCAATTAGTTTAAAATGGTATGCAAGACTCACAGCATCACTCAGGCCCCCTCTAGCTGTACAAACTGCTAGGACACACAGTTATCTGGTATCTCATCACCAGCCAATAGCATCAAAGACCCAACTGAGGGGTCTTTGTCCCCTCAGTCATCACTTCTTACTCCACACAATGACTTGTAATTTTCATGTACACATGCATATGTATATTTTGTATGTTCATAGATCCGGGTTGCCACATTCCCCTTCCTGTCATCTCTCCTCTTTTGATCTGAAATAACATACTAAAACCATGGATCAATTCTGAAAGTGAATGAAGAATACCCATAAGTTTCCCTCTACTTTTGTCGGCTTTTGAAAAATCCTTACTCATATTTAATTGCTTGAAATAACAATCCTGTGCCTGTCTTCTCATTGGGTAGCTTAATGTCTTAACAGGATCAATGTGCTGCTTTTTTTTTTTAAACTAACTTTTGCTTTATCAACTGAGTTCCCATCACACCCTGTTTTATTATGCAAATACATATGGAAAATGGCTGGTCATCTTAAAGATGAAAAAACAGGAACCTATGTGTATAGTGAATTGAATGTTAGGGAATATGTAATAGTTGCTATTTTTTTCAACTGCCTAAAACAAACAACTTGATCGAAACCTGTGTTGTCCATCAGTGCAGAATTGAAATTAGTTTTCAGTAGCCTAGCACAGGTATTCAACTTTCTACAGAACCTATTTAAAACGCTAAGAGATGGCTCAGAGGTTAAGAATTTCCTTCAAAGCTATCAAAATTGGATTCTCACAACCAATATAACACATCTCACAATGACCTGTATCTCCAGCACCGTCTTCTGGACACTGGTACTCAAGTGCATCCAATAGACACACAGACATATTCACTTCACTTAAAATTGTTTAAAGATCATTAAAATGTGATTATTATGGAATTATTCAGCATCTTCTTTTTTATTTAAAAGAATAGAGCTCTACAAATTATTTTCCAGCTAAGCATTCTTCTGAAAATTGAACTAATTAGATCTAACTTTGAAGGAAAACAACATTAATTTTATAATCACAATCCTGCATCTTTCCTCACCATTAAGCTCCTCTATGGCTTGATTTCCTTTCAGGAAATTGATATCCTGTCTCTATGGCTTCTATTTAAACAGTGCTTCCAGTCTCATCTCTGAGCTGAACCTCACAGAGCTGGGGGAGCACAAAGGTGGAGACCACAGAGAAACCCTGGGCAACTACTGCATTTCAATAATTCTGCTTTTATTTTTTTCTTTAAAGCTGCCTTTATTCCACCACAGGGGAGAGATTTAAAGCATTCTGTGTGGGAGAAAGGCTATCTAACTGTTTTTCTAAAAGTGGGTATTTCCCCCAACTTGAAAAGTTTCATGTCACTTTCAAGCACATTATTAGCAGAGGCAGTACTAGCTCAGACTGAGACTTCTTTCTCTCACAGCCGCGTCTTCTGCAATTGAAAATGCCAGGGTGACAAAGGAGCTGCAGTGCAAGAACAAACGCTTCTGGCTGAAAGGACCTAACTGTCCCTGTCACCCTGGTGTACCAGGCTTCGATTAGACCAAAGCTCTACAATTAAATGAATGGAACCATGCGAGAAAATGCCAAGCAAATATTATTTTTCTACAATCTTTGTTGACCGTCTCTGTGAATCACAGAGGGCTCCAGTCAAAGAGAATCAAAGGGAATGTTAATGTTGCTATAAATGTCATAAATGGAGCTTTATGTCATGACAAGCTTCATGAAGAAATGAAAAGTCTTATTAATAATTTGACAGAAAGCTCAACATCATCTCCCTGCAGTTATAGCCTCTCTTTCTCTGAGAAACCTGATTGCAAGATCACAATCTTGATCTACCAATCTTGTCAAATTTGTGAGACAAGTGAGTCTATCATTATTATAAGGTTGGAGAATAATGGACTCAAAGTGATTGGTGAATTTCAACCAAGATCTCTCTTAGTTTTTCAGAAGAAAGGCCCTAGAACTATCCTCAAATATCTTAAAGATATAATACAATGATTAGAATGTGCTTTTTCTCTGCAAGCCTCTTTTACCCTAGAATTAAGTATATACTTGAAAACAAGAGGTAAGAAGCATAAACTAGAGAAAGCTATAGCAGGTTCTTTTTTCCTTGTGTTAAAATCTCAAAACAAAAAAGAAGAAAGGGAATAAGGGAAGGATTATTGTCATTGTTTTGGAAAGGTTTTTACATTCTTGCTTGCCTACATGAAATTGGGGAAAATTTCATGGCATCAGATGCATGAGGGAGATGTGTCTTTACTTCACAACAGAAAGGAAGCAGAGGACATAAGAGGACAAGCCCTTTAATGGTACAATATGCAGACCTCTGCTTCAGTGGCCCACTTCTTCCCACCAGGTTACATCATTTCCTGAAGCTTCCCAGGGTGTCTCCCACTAAGAACCAGCTGTTCAGTGCATTAGACTCTAGGGGAAACTATCCATTGCTAGCATAACAGTAACTTGTATTTAAACTGTTTATTCTCTTTTTCCTCCATATTAGGACCTGAAGTTCAGCAATTGCATTTTAAGGACACTTTTTGTGTTTACAATCAATCATACATGGATTATAAGCAGAGCTTTGGTTTTTGCTTCTTATTACTCGTGTTTATCTCTTGCATAGCTATAAAATATTTGCCAAAAATAAATCTGGTAATAATAATATTGACTAATGGGCAGACTTTACTTAAGCCCAGAGATTTTTCTGTATCATAAAGTGTTCGCTGACTTATATTCCATCTCATCATCTCTTCATAAAATATTGTCATCTAAGCAAGTTTGTCATTATATTTTCCATCCTGTCAATGTGTAAATGTCATTTTACAAACTCTTGCCCTGTGTATTTGACCTCTATTTTTGTCACAATTACATATAAATTAGACGTTAGACATTGTTGGGAAGAAAAACACAAACGCAAAAAGTGCTGTTTTCAGTATATAATAGAATAAGAGAACTATCCATGCATGCCACTGATGACAAAAACTTTGAGCCTAAATTGCTGCTTCCAGAAGTCCACACTGCAAGCACACCATTTTTTTTTTTTTGGTCAACAAATGCTAAATATTTTAGTAAACATGTTTTAACATATGTACACATTGTGCATGGACAATGTCCCCACACTGTTCTTAGAGTTTTCAGTCATTCCTAGCCTCCGTGATGACTGCTTTGATGTTATTAAGCCCTTCTTTATTTCCTTCATGCTTTTTATTTGTAGAATGCCTCCTTTACTAATTCTTTGAGAACTTAGTTTTGTAGATAAAGGGAGAAAATCAGACCCAGGAACAAGAAAAGCCCAGCACCCGAAAGGCAACAAGCCTCTATACATGGACATGGATTTGCTGATGTGTTTGTTTTAGTGGAATTCAGAGGAACTGCATCAGCTTTGAATTTTCCTTACTTTTCCCCCTGCATTCAGTTTTATTGCTTATTTTCTACTCTTTTTTCACATTGCTTTGAATTTAGTTTCTCCTTTTTTTTTTTTTTTTTTTTTTTTTTTCTTATTTGGTGAACTGCAAGTCTGGGTTGCCGTGTCTTTTTAAATAAAAATTATAATTATTCTCACTTATAAGTGAATATTAGTCAAAAGCTCAGAATACCTATGATACAATTCACAGAGCACATGACTCTCAAGAAGAAGAAAGACCAAAGTATGGGTGCTTCAGTCCTTCTTAGAAGGACAAGCAAAAATATTCCCAAGAGGAAATACAGAGACAACATTTGGAGCAGAGACTGAAGGAAAGGTCATCTAGAGATTGCCACACCTGGGGATCCAGCCCATACACAGCCACAAAAACAAGACAATATTGCTGATGCAAAGAAGAACATGCTGAGAGGAGTCTGATATAGCTGTCTCCTGAGAGGCTCTGCCAGAGCATGACAAATACAGAGGTGAATACTTGCAGCAAACCATTAAATTGAGAACCAGGTCCTTAATTGAGAAATTAAAGAGTGAATTGAAGGAGTTAAAAGGTTTTGCAACTATACCAACCAACCAGAGCTCCCAGGGACTATATCACTATCCAAAGAGTACACATGGATGGGCCCATGGCCTTGTTGACTTCAATGGGAAGAGAAGCCCTTGGTCCTGCCAAGACTCAATGCCTCAGTGTACTGGAATGTCAAGGCATGAAGGCTGGAGTAGGGAGGTGGGAGGGTGAACACCCTCATAGAAGCAGGGAGAGGGGATGGTATGGGGGCATGGAGAGGAAACCGGGAAAGGGGATAACATTTGAAAAGTAAACAAAATATAATCCAATAAAAAAAAATTCCTCACATCTAGAAGAAAGCCAAACAAATCAAAAGTATTCTCCTTCCTAGTAATTTAACTACATGTTACATTTTTTGAAATGCTGTTTGAGTAAGAGAAAACATGCCCTTTCTAGAAAGTTCTTTTTAAATTCATAATACTAACACAATTGTGACTCAATTTATAAGAAGTCATGGGATTCCCTTACATATGACTGATTTTATTCATCTGTTACTTTATGATTAATCCAAAATATATGATTTCTCATGTAAACAAGCACATTTTTTCAGTGAATGCCATCTACATTATTAGATATTCCATGTATGCTTAAATTTATATTCAGTTATATTTATGTAAAATAAACATTTGCATGATTCAAGTTTGTAGCTGGACTGTCAAAGAGCAGTTCCTGATACATATTCTTTTGTGTCTAAGGTGTGTGAAAACTAATAGTACTTCTTATAAAATGCCTATATCCATTTCAAATATTTCTTCCCAGTTCTTTGAGAATCTCAGCAACACATAAACAAACTTTGGAAGAATACAGAGAAGATTAATACATCACCTTGTTCTCATTTCTATTTTAAATAATAAAACGATGAAGGGCTATTTTGTCAACAACCTAAACAATATATCATAGCCAAAATTTATGTTTCAATTACAATTAATGAAGTACACACAGAATGTAACGTAGTCCCTTAAACACATTCAACAGCAATGAAGTTATAAAAGTCATCCTGCTTAATCACAGAGTATCTCTCAGGATTACCATGAGATCACTTAAACTTGACTGATTCAAAATCAAAATATGTTGTTTTCATTTAGTGATTTTCTGACTGAGGAAGAAGTGTTTCATTTTACATTCTTTAAATCATATCTTCTGTCCTAATAGTTAGAATTAGATTTTCCACCTAATTGGTAGTAGCTTCAGGAAATGGAATACTTACTTGGTATTCTCAGTAATGCGCTTGCATTTGTAAATATGCATAGGCTGAGCCTCCTGATTGTATCCCTTCTGCCCACCAGGTTAGAGTGGAGGACTGTGTACCTTCCTGTATTTCCTCAGCAATGCAGGAAGATCTGTCTCTTTCCTCTCTGATGTTCACTCTGTACTTTCCGAAGAGAGTTGGATTTCTGTTTGCATTTAACTTAGGAAATACTTTTCTTCAATATTCCAAAAACATGTTCCACTGAAAAGGAGCAAACATGACAAAAGTGAAATTGTAACTTATCATGCATGCTGTTGTGCCAGTCATTATAAACCATAGGTAAGTTTTCTATCTTCAGTGCTCAAACATCAGGCACATAGAAAATCTTTTAATGAAGCACAGTCAAATACTGAGAGAGAATCAGTCAAGGAACTGAAAGTGTGAGTCCATTATTAATTGTCACTGAACACTGAAGAACATAATGCTGTTTGTGCTTCAATTCCAAATATCCTGTAAGTTCTTTCCGTAGCCAATTCAAACGATAAAAATCAGCTACTTTAATTGCAACGCGAAATGACCTCTATAAGCCTAGATTTATTTTGTTCCAGTTCTAGATTTTGTGCTTTGGTTATGAGTTGTGTGGTGGTAGCTTTCATACATTCCTTTCATAATGTCTCTAAAAACAAAACAAAAACAAACTGGCAACATTTTATAATAAGAATCGTGAAATTCCTTAGGTTCAAGTTAGGTTATATCTTCTCAGTTAAGAATAATATCAGATATCTGTTTTATATTAATACATTGTGATGAATTTTAGGAATATGCCTTAGGCTACAGATCTATAATATCTTCAAATTCTTCTTCTTAAATATATCGATTAACTCAAAAGCCACACTATGGCTGGTGAGATGGCTCAGTGGTTAAGAGCACTGACTGTTCTTCCAGAGGCCCTGAGTTCAAATCCCAGCAACCACATGGTAGCTCACAACCATCTGTAATGAGATCTGATGCCCTCTTCTGGTTTGTCTCAGGACAGCCACAGTGTACATATATATGATAAATAAATAAATTTTTAAAAAAGATAGAGAGAATTTAAAAAAAAATATGTTATCTTTGTTTGTTAAAATAATGTTTAAAAAAGAAAAAAGAAAAAAAAGCCACACTATGCCATACTATTATTAAGAAACCTGAATAATGAACATTATACATTATGTAAGGATAAATTAGAGCTAAGTGATGAAATATTTTAAAATATGATGCAAAATCGAAAAGACTACAACAATTATACTTGCAGAACTAAGTGCCAATGTTAGAAAAAGTAAAATCTTAAGAAACAAAATCAATGAACAAAATGAAACAGCACTGATATCTTGTCTCTTTCTTCATAAAGAAATTGATTCTCTCTACTTGGGTTCATAAAGTTTCACACATAACTGATGTCTACAATTCTTTGTTCTGTTTTCTCATCACTTTTATACAATAATACTATTTGACAAAGATACACACTAACATACTACATACTGATCACTCTTACTTACACTGGTCCTAGTCCACTAACTTCCCTGTTCACTCATTTCTTCCCTACAAATAGGCTTCCTTGTAAATAGACAATGGATTCAGTCCTAAACTGTGAGCCAGACACTATTAAATGTTTCCTACTTTTGAGCTACCATGGTCATAATGTCTCTTCAGAGCAATAGAATGTCTAACTAAGATATCATCTTAATGTAGTTACTGTCTAAGAAATGAATATTTATCTTTGAATGTTAGGTTCTTGGCTTAAACATAGGAAGACATCACCACATAAACACAAGTGCATTCCAACACAGGAGAAAATTTGTACCACTACGATGGAAAGGCTTCTTAAAGAAAAGACAATTTCCTCATTGAATTAAAGTTTTGTTTCTAATGATCAAGGTGATATTGAATATGGTAACAGACTTCAGTTACTTGCAATTGCCGTTCCTTTTCATTGTAAACTGTGAAAGAAATTTATTTCCTTGTTTATTTTTAGAGACCAAGTAGTTTAGTACATGTACCCTTTAATCTCTTATTGACTAGATTGTTACCTTATTCTATCATATTGATAGCTAACATACTATATAAGATACTATGATGATTTTAAATAGTAACTTATCACAGCTTAGAATCACCTTCAATTGAGATGTTTCCTTGATGTTAGGATATCCACCACAAATGTGGTGATATTGCTGGTGTCAGTACACATAAAAATGCAGTGAGGATGGAGAGCTACTCATCTCTTACTGACTTGTCCTTCCCCATTGTCCTACAGTTACTGATGCACCTGCTGCTGTTATTGCTGGCTTGTTTGCTTATAACACAATCAACATTTCCAGGCTCCAAAAGCTAGGTGAAGACCTGCATCTCTCCAGAAATACTTCAGGTCTTCAGCATCAGATTCAGACAATGGGGACACCCAGCTTTGGAAACAGGGCATTTACTTTCTTGGCTTTCTGCTGTGAGCCAGGCATTGAAAAACAGTCAGTCCTAACAAACAAAGTGTTCCTGGTTCTTCAGCTTCCTGTTATGGGAAAGGGCTTACCACTTCATTGTAAAGAAGTTTTATCTTTCAAGTTTTGTATTTCTTTTGTTGGTCCTATTCCTGGAGAAAATCTTGACTAATACAAATAGGGAAAAAAAGAATTATTTTTAGTTTCTTAATAATTTAAACCTCTTTAGTGTTGAAAATGCACAACTCCCTGCTTGAACCTTCCATTTATACTGGATCTGTTAATATTATCAGAAATTAACAGATCATATGCAAAGCAATGAAATGGTCATAATTTACCATCTTCTAAGCCAAAAGTTATGTATGAAATCTGCCTCATGAAACAGAAAGTAAATCAGTGATTCTGTATTGTTTTCTATCTTAACAATGTAAGGGCAGAGTTGAGATTTTGCTCCAGCTGTGTTCTAGCCCTTTAATCCCCTATCCAGTCACATTATTCACATTATGTCGCTAATCACTACCTTAACTAATTAACCATTTTTCTATTATTGACTTGTAATCAAGTTGTAGAGTTGGCTCAGAAATTATAGATGTCTACCACATAATACTAACCACCTGAATTCCATCTCATGAGCATGAAACAATGCAGCGAACTCCATAATGAAATGCTTTGAAGAGAAGTCCTCACACTTGCATAGTGCTCTCTCTCTCTCTCTCTCTCTCTCTCTCTCTCTCTCTCTCTCTCTCTCTCTCTCTCTCTCTCTCTCTTTCTCTCAGACATAATAAATAGAAAACATTTTTAAAAACTTCTAAAAGTTGTGAGGAAACTTCAAATGTAATTAAACAGTAATTTATGATGAAATAGTAAAATTTTAATATATTTTATATTCTGTGACATTTCTGAGAAGAGAAGTTGTAATTATGTGTGCATTATCATATTCCTCTTATTGAGTAGTTAAAACAATTACTGCCTAAGGCATGGTAAAATGAGTTTTAAATGCTTGTGATATTCAATAAAAATAAAATATTGATATCCGATTATGAGAAAAATCATGTTTGAACATGAGGTATGAATGTACTTTGGAGTAGTTATAGCTTGTTAATTATTGAGTGCTTTAATATAATATATGAAGTAACTTAGAGAATTACTTCCCAACATTCCAAGTAATTTAAAAATCTCTGGCTCCATCATTAATAAATATCAGTGTCTGGTTCATTAAACTGCTTCTCCTGCTAATGCTCAAGGCATAGATTTAAATGAATCTATGTAGAGTACAGACATGGTGTTTGTGATCCATGGTAAGGAAATTCTAACACATACTTTGTATAAACAAAAAGAAACAAAAAATGTTAAACTGATAAAGAGGTACCTGTACAAATGGCTCAGCAGTTAAAAGCTTTGGTTCTCAACACCCATTAGGTGGCTTAAAACAATCTCTGACTTTAGTTCCTAAAGACCCAATTACTTCTGACTTCTACAGGTAGCACGCATGCATGTGCAAGAATCTAGATGCAGCCAAACCCTCACATTAAAGAAATATGTTGTTTTTCTTTTTTAAGTGGATAGAGAAATCAGAATTTCCTTAGAAAAAAATAGTATGATCTTGCCTTCAAATGTAAAGTCTATGCATCATTTGTGTCCCTCAGATCTTAGTTCGGTTCTATCATAATATAGCACAACAATTTCTTCATGACTTAACTCCTAGGAAGGACATTAAAATACAAAAACAAAAAAATTCAGATGTAAACACCATATACTATATAAAATCAGTCTCTAATAAAAGGAACATAAGCTTTAATGTTTTACATATAAATGTGTATTAAAAAAAGCTGAAGACACAGTTTGGAAAGTGAACAAAGGGAACCAGAGATAGGACAGCAAGGGATAATTGATGTAATTATTGTATAATTTCAAAAACAAAAGAAAAATAATTGAAATAATGAAAATCCCCTTTATTAAGAGTCCCTTCAAACACTTTTATATTCCAAATTTGTTTAGTAAACCTAACTTTCTTCTCTCAAAAAGACATAATGGAAGATGACAAAAGTGCAATCCATGTATTTACTTTAACAACTCTGTGTATGGAAGATGAATGAAATATTGAAGGGTTGATTGGGTGAGATTATCTGATGACCAGATTAGTCTCACAAGAGACACAGAGACACAGGACAGAGAAAAGTCACAAATGCTGTGGACCAGGGTAAGTCATGCTTTGAGAAAATAAACTGTAGTTTTAGAGGTGTGTTATCTGGAGAAATTGAAGGAGGGTACATAGGAGAGAGATAAAGAGACAAATACAGCTTTGTGTGTGTATGTGTGTGTGTATATCTGCTTGTATGTATGTGTATCTGTGTGTGTGGCTGTGTAGAGGTACTGTCTGTCTACAACTGTAGTAGCTACATTTGCTCTTACAGGGTTGAAAAATCACAGAAGTGAGGTTTATATATTTCTCAGTGTCCAGTAGATAAAAATATATGAGAGATCTTTTATGTTTCAGAAAAATGAGATGTATCTTCTATTTATTATTATTATTATTATTATTATTATTATTATTATTATTATTATTATTATTATGCTTAAGAGTAAAACAATGATACTTGTAGGAAAAATAGTTGGAATAGCCATAATTGTGCTAAATCAAATATGGACATGTTTAGAAACAACATTCTCATAGGAGTGGGAAAGTTAAAGTGAGGTCATCAGCCAAGGTCAAATCTAATTACTGTTTGTACATGAAATGTCAATATGGATCCTGAGCAGTATTGTGGAAGATGGAGTATGTTACATAGAGAAGGCTTTCTTACAGCCTTGTCAGGAAAGATAAGCTAAACTGGATGCAAAAGTCTAGCCTTGAGGATGGTGCCAGGAAAGCTCTATTGTTTGCTGTGATCACAAGTCTGACCAGCTTCACAGAGAGAAGTACACTGAGACCCACAGTTACACCTTTAGTGACCTTGGAGACTTACACTAGGAATGACACCAAAATAGTTCTTGAAATCATGATTAGGGAACTGTTGTTGGCTTGAAATATGATGATAGAAATTCAGCTACATTGATTTGAGTGTAAAACAGAGTAAGGGGCCAGACAGTTATGGTTTAATACTGAAGTAGGTGACACAAGGTAAGTGACATTAAATCCACCTGTACTTAGCACATCAGAAAATAGCAGTCGTGAGCCAATGATGGAAATGGAGCTCAGTATTCTCCAATGGCATTTGTGATACTGAACGGGATATTCAGAGGTACGGCGGTCAGGTGATCCCAGGATTCGTTAACTAAGAGGAAACAGCTCCCATTTACAAGATAAAATATTTGTTAGGAAATCTTGGTTTTAGTTAGGATCAAAGAAGAGAAGCATTGAAGACAATAAAAGGAATTAACTACTGAGGTACTATCATCTCCAGCATCTCCAGCGGGCACAATGTGGGAATCTCAGGGGTTAGGTAAGTAACACACAAAACGGCATGAAGACAGCAGAACTTGGTGGAATTGGGATGAGTGTCTCAGGGTCCTAGGGAGAAGAAGTCATGCAAAAGTGCAGTTAAGGCACAAAAATGTATTCTTCATTACATAAGACAAAACACGGTGTTTTCATTTTGTAATGATCCACCTAAGCGACACATTCATGTACTGCCTCACATACATGTACTTTTCATGCACTTTATTATGTACTTTATGAGTAAAGCCTTTATTGTAAGTAGACACCATAATTCTCTGTATGTGCTTAAAAGGTCTCCCGCACCCACCCGAACTATACATTAACTGGCAGAAATTAAAAGTAGATAGTCTACTTATAGATACACACTCCATATAAAAATTTAGGTTATTTTTTAAAAATTTAAAATTTTTTATTTAGTTTCTCATATTTGTAGAAATATAAAAAGAGATTATTTAAACTGAAATCCTTATGAAGACCAAGTTTTTCAGCATTAGCTATTAAAGGAATTCTGTCCAGGCTTTAAATTTTTCAATTGATAAATATAGGGCAGATTGTAAAGGGCAATGTATATTTTTGTCGGGGTTTGGTCTGGTGCTGCTGTGTATTCAAATGCTAAATACTGGTCCCCAAGGTCTGGGAGCCCCAGGAGCAGATCCTCAAGCATTACCACCTAATGCTGTGTAAATTTTAACTCCCCAATTTAAAGCTATTGGTTAAATAAAATTGGCTATAGTTAATTATTGGGATGAGTAGAGAAAGAATTTCAGTTATTGGGCAGGAATGATGAGGAGAGAGGATATGAAAAAGGAGACAGAGACAGGCAGAGGTCTCCATTAAAAGCAATGGGCTAGAAACACATGGCCCAGTGAAATGCCCCCCCCCCCCCCGAGGACAGACTAATGAACAGAAATAACTCAGGCTACACTCTAAAAACACTTATGTGGGGAGCACAGCTGAGAATTAGACTTGCCTATAGAAATGTCAGATAATCCCCCAGCAATTGGGATAAGCTGATTAAATAAATAAATCTATAGGACTCTCCCTCAATTATTGGAGCTGGGGCTAGCTGGCTCATATCAATAACTAATCGTGTCATTAAATAACGTAAAACTACATATTTTGTTTTAAATTTTCATTGTATATAGATGAAATCAAGTTACATAATATATTTGTCACATTATTAAATTAGGTTTTAGGTCTAGTGATATTGCTAATAAACTGTTCTTTTGTCAACTATGCAGCCAGTGTATGATTACAAACTGCACTTCCCTATGCTGCAACGGATCACTCAAAGCCATCTCTCAAAGTAAGACTGAATGGTGGGATCATTTTTACTTCTTTCCCACTTCATTCCTACCTATGCTCACTTTAAAAAAGATGACTCCTTTTAGATTCTGTATCTATATGAAATCTTGGAATATTTTTCTATTGTGCCTGAAATAATTTCACTTATCTTCTTTCAGACTGTATAGTAGCCTTTATCTGTGTGTTTGTCTCTATTTTCCTCCATCTGTCCATCTGTCTTTCTGTCTGTGTGTCTCTTTCTTTCTCTCTTTGTCTCTTTCTGTCTCTCTCTGGGTGTGGGGATCCTAATGCCTTCAGATATCTAACCAGACATGGAGATTGAGGGCAAATTTCATTTAGAAATTCAATTTATTTTTTTTAAGATCCTCTCATACTGTTTTCTACAATAGGTATGGTAATTCAGATATTTGTCCCTAGTGTGCAGGAGTCCCCTTTTCTCTACACCCTTGCTGTAGCTTGTTATCAATCTGTATTTCGGTAGCCCTTCTAGCAGGTGTGAAGTGATACCTTCTTGGAGTTTTATTTTGCACGTAATTCCTGACTTAAATTGTCAAGCTCCTTGTTACCTGCTGGCTGGCTGGCTAGTTTTGTAATTTGCCTCGTTAGATCCTTCACCCTTCGCACGTTTTAAAAATTGGGAAATTTATTTTCCTCTGAATGAGTTATTTACACCCTTCCTATGGGTTAGATACTAGCCCTTTGCCAGCTTTTGCTTGCACATATTTTTCTCACTATGAACATTTTTCTTTTGGCTATACTAATTGTTCTTTTGTGTGTAGGGACATTTTGATTTAATTTAATTTTCTTTCTCCCCTTTTATTCCGTTTGTTGTTGTTGCTTGCATGTTTTCCTTCCAGAGTCTTTAATACATACTGTGATCTAGCTTAGTGTTGTAGATCTGTTTCCCTTATATTTTTTTCTAGGATCTTTGCAATTTCAATTTTTTCATCTTAGTGAAATGAAACCGAGTATGTATTTGTAAACAAATTTGACAAGTAAGAAGTTTGAAAGTCTGGCAGAGGGAGGAAACCAAGCTTTTCTGTACAAAATAAATTGAGCTATGCTTTTTTTTTTTTTTTTTTTTTTTTTTTTTTTTTTTTGGTCAGCAAGGATAAAGGCCCTTTACCTAACATATGATTTATAGAGTGCTACTGCAAAACATATTATTCAAGGACCCACTTGAACTTCAGGTAATTTATTAGACATATATTAACTGAGTTAATGAATCATGGCTAGGTAGAATCCTGTGGCTTTCAAAATTAAGGGTAAATATGATGGACCTTTCAAGTCCGAAGATATATAAGCCTCCTAATCTTTAATGGCAATTTATGTCCCTGGTTAGCTTTTATGATCTGTCTTAAATCCCATTTTTATTCCAGGAACTATGGTTCTGAGCTCCTAAGAGTCGGTTCCTACCACTCCCTGAGAGCACTGAATGCGTAGAGAAGTAATTTAATGCTGTCGCTTTCAAGTTCACTAATGCACTAGTAATTGCAGGAGACTATGCTTTGATTACACAAACACGGGCATAAACAAGATACAAGACATGGCTTCATGGGAGCTTGTTTCCCAACCTAGATGACTGCTTGTTTTGCAAGCTGTGCAGCAACTGTTTAGAATTCATGGCAGAGAGGTGATATCTGAGCAACTTCACAACGTAAAGTATGTGCTAATTGTACTACTTTTATCTAGTTCATTGCCTAATTCTTATCTAAGAAGTCTTTCTCCTAAATAATCAAAGACAGAGACTTTTAACATGGGTTATGCTATTTAACTTAATCTCTTGTAGGTGTAAGTAGTAATGTAGTACTGTAAACCACATTTGACCTTGAAAAGTGTGGCAAATAGTCACTATTATTCTTGTGTTTTCTTGAGCAGCAATAGGTATACTTTATGAACTGATTTTAAAATACGTATTTAAAGGACAAGGTAGCTAGTCTTTCTGGACTGCCATGTGATTAATTCACACTTTGTATCTCTTGACTTTTTAGGGAGATGCATCCAGAAACTGTATAGCAATGTCTGTTAGGAGGGTGCCACACTTCTTTGCCATTGTTTTATAGCATAAGGAATCTGAATTAACCTACTGGATGCTAAGTTTCCTACTGGGACACGGAATTTGAACACAGTGAGTGCCAGGCAAAGTGGATAAAACCCTGTTGATATTTTCAGACTTGAGCCAGAGTCCACAGAGACAACTATTAGCAAGGAATCATCTAATTCACACTTAAAACACGAAACCACACAAGCCCATTGCTTGGCCTTTGTTCCTGGGTAATTTTAGGAAGAAAATCTAACTAATTTTATGTTTGTCAGTTGTACGTTTATTTCCTGGTATTAAAGCCATTTCTGAATAGTTTAAGAAAAGAAACATAATAGAACAAGAGTGAAAACAAAGGCAAATCTAGGTTAGTATGTACAAAGCCTCATGTTCTTTAACATATACATAAATTAACTGCAAAAGAGAAATTAGTAATATGTTTAATTAATGCTAGATTTTCTGTGACTGCTTTAGGCAGGGAAAT
This sequence comes from Micromys minutus, assembly GCF_963924665.1. NCBI lineage: Eukaryota > Metazoa > Chordata > Mammalia > Rodentia > Muridae > Micromys > Micromys minutus. The sequence continues at coordinate 39,020,003 of NC_137974.1, forward strand.
ATTGCAATAAAAATAAGTATGGCAAATTGGTCCCCTGAAGTGACCAAGAGTACTGGAGGCATACTGTGGCCTCATTCAGGTTTTTGAAGGGAAGTAGGGTCAACTTAAGCCCTGCCTCCTGATTCCAAGTAAAGTCAGCAGAAAACAGGGTCTCCATTGCACAGAGACTTGTACTGTAGCATACAGAAAGCATATTGTTCTTAAATATGCCATAAATCTCACACTATCTCTGTTGTAGTTAGTCATCCAAGGAATGTGAAATGTGTGATTCCATGTGCCACCTTCCTTCCCCTGTATTTACTGGAGGCTCCTATCAACGCTTTTGGTTGTTTTCTAAACTTCTAAAGACAACCTTTTTTTCTCTTCAAAGTACATTCTTTCTTACCACAACTCTTTTGTTATTCACACCTCTCATCATGGCACATAGAGGTAGGCTACTTTCTAGGGAGCTAGATTTCCTAAACGTCCAAACACAAGTATCTCAAGCACTACTTCAGCAGTAATTTGATATTAAATCAATGTTATGTTCCTAATCTTCAAATATTATGTTGGTTCTGCTTAAAACAATCAAATTTGTCTGTCTGTATTTGGCAACACTTTCTAGTTTTTTTTTTTTTTTTTTTTTTTTTTTTTTTTTTTTTTTTTTTTTTTTTTTTTTAACATATACTGTTTTACTATTTTGTATCTGTTTTTACCATGTAGACTGCTGTCTGTTGGGTGGAACAGAAGAAGACTGTAGGATAATGTATGGTAGCTAATGTAAGGAAAAGAGGATGGGGCACCAATGAAAAGAAAAGTCACTGAAAGAAAGAGTCACAGGGCACCAATGTTAGGGGAAGGATGAAGAGAGTGGGGGGCATATGGCCCATGGAGGTGCAGAGAGACCTGAGGGCAAGGGAGATGCCTCTGGGGGGGGGGGTCCATGTTGGGAATCCCTTCCCTGAGGGACCAGCCACACAACAGTATAGTATGGAATAGAGTTTATTCAGGTCATGGGAGAGTTAAGAGGGTGGTAGAGGCAGAGAGAGAGAGAGAGAAGTAGAAGAGTAGAGGCCGGCCATGAGCACATGGAGAGAGAGGGGGAAGGGAAAGGAAGAGGAGGGGTAGGAGGGAGAGCAAAGCTGCAAGAGCACAAGAGCAAGAGAGGCCAAGAGAGAAGAGGGGTCAAGCAGCTCTTTTTATAGTGTCAGGTCACTGGGGCGGAGCATACCTGGCCACTGCTGGGTAATTGAGGGGTGGGGTATACCTGGCCATTGCTAGGTAACTGAGGGGTAGGGTTCACAGAATCCCAACAGCTAAAATTTACATTTGGTGTCTAAAGCACAAGGTTAAACAGTTGAAAGTAGCACCAGGTATGATGATCAGAAATCACTTGGTGATTACTCGGAAGTCTTCCATCCACACAACTTTTGGCCTTCCATCCACACAACTTTCTTTGACTAACTCTCATTAATGAAAGCATGTCACTGCTTACCAAGGTGGTAAGTTAGCACTCCTCAGGCAGCCTTCATCTTTAGGACATGGCAGAGTCAGCCAGGAAAAGGTCTTGCTACCAGAAGGGCCTTTCTAATAGGTATTCTGTGCCATTCTTCAGTCTCTTAATTTATATTATCTCTTTTTATTGGATATTCCCATTTTTATATTTCATGTGTAATCATCCCCTTCCTCTCCTGTGCACTCCCATTCCCCGAAGGTGCTCCATCTCCCAACCACCCTCTTCAACTCATTTTTTGGCATTGCCTTACACTGAGAAAATGTACCTTCACTGGACCAAAGGCCTTTTTTCCCATTAATGCCAGACAGTGCCATCCTCTGCTACATATATAACTGGAGCCATAGGTCTCTCCATGTGTGCTCAATTGTTGGCATTTTAGTCCATCTGAGTTCTGGAGGGTTTGGTTGGTTGATAATGTTGTTTTTCCCATGGGCTTGCAAGCCCTTTTTGCTCCTTCAATCCTTTCTTTAGCTCTTTCATTGGGGTCCCATATTTATTTCGGTGATTAACTTCAAGCTTCCTCATCTGTATCAGTATGGTTTTGGCAAAGCTTCTTATGAGACATCCATATCTGGTTCCTGCCAGTAAGCACATCTGGCATCAGCAATAGTGCTTGGCTTTAGTGGCTGCATATGGCATGGATCCCTAGTTGAGGCAACCTCTTAATGATCCTGTCTTCAGTTTCTGCTCCTCTATTTCAGCTTTTATTTCCTAACAGGAGTGATTTTTTTCCCTTTCTAAGATGGACTGAGGTATCCACATTCTGGCCTTCCTTTTTTTTGGGGCTTCATAAGGTCTGTGAATTGTTTCTTGGGTATTCGGAGCTCTTGGGGACTGGTATCTGCTTGTCAGTGAGTGAATACCATGTGTGTTCTTTTGTGACTGGGTTACTTCACTCAGGATGATAGCTTCAACTTCAATGTATTTGACTAAGAATTTCATAAACTCATTGATTCTAACAGCTGAGTAGTACTCTATTGTATAAACTGTTTGTACCAGCTTGCAATCCCACCAATAATGAAGTAGTGTCCCTCTTTCTCCACATCCTTGCCAGCATCTATTGTCACCTGAGTTTTTGATCTTAGCCATTGTGACTGGTTTATCAGGATTGTTTTGATTTGCATTCCCTAATAACTAGGGTTGTTGAACATTTCTTTAGGTGTTTCTTAGCCATTTGGTATTCCTCAATTGAGATTTTTTTTTTGTTTAGCTTTGTACCCCATTTATTTTTATTGATTTGATTTTCTGAGTCTAACTTTTTGAGTTATTTGTATAAAATGGATACTAGCCCTCTATCAGATGTAGAATTGGTAAAGATCCTTTCACAATCTATTGGTTGCTGTCTTGTCCTCCTAACAATGTCCTTAGCCATACAGAAACGTTGCCATTCTATGAGGTCCTATTTCTCAATTCTTGATCTTAGATAATAAGCTATTGGTGTTCTGTTCAGGAAATTTCCCCCTTTGTGTATGTGTTCTAAGCTCTTTCTCTTCTAATAGTTTCAGTATGCCTGGTTTTATGTGTAGGTTTTTGATCCACTTGGACTTGAGCTTTGTACAAGGAGAAAAAAGAGATGGATTTGCATCATTCCTTATTTTATTAAAACAAGATTGAAATCTTGATACCTAATCTAAAGTTTAATGTGAATTTGACACTGTTTCTTTTTCCAGTTCAGGTTTTCTTATTATTATTCTCATTGGCTAAGGTTCTTTTAGGCTGGAATCTACTTATGTCAAATGCTGAACTCTATTTCTGCATCAAGGAAAAAGTAATGAGGATGTCTTCCTCTGTCATTGTAAGTTCATTCATTTTAATAACTTGTTAACTATACAACAATTAATAGTTTCTGTATATAAACCACTTTTATGGTATTTAAGTTACAAAGTTATAGTTTATAAATCAAAAAATAGGATTTATGTGACAGTGTCAACTATTTACATATTTATATTTACAGTGGTTTCACCATTGGTTTTTTACTGTAACATTATACTTCTGTTTCTTCTTTTCTTTATAGCTTGAAGTAAACAGATAAAATAAAATTAACTTCCCAAACAAAATGCAATACCTGTTTTGTATTATTTGAGAATTTATTCAACTTATATGCTGCATTGGTTCGCAATGTCATATAAGCTCTTAATTGAATTAATCAACCATTGAGAATATTATTTAATAATGACCAATAGTCATAGAATATAATGCATATCATAGTGCTCATTGACAAAAGTTGTAGTTGAGTAGCTGTGTAGTAATAAATATAATAATGAATAAGGATAAACATAGAGTTATAAATGCAATATAGCCATGCATTTTCAATTTTCATTATGTATTGAATTTCATTAATATCATGAGATAGTCTTATTTTCCTGAGAACATCAAGCTGCCTGACTTTTAACTTTAGAAGTGAAACACATTTTTTTAGTTGACAGAGTTCCTTATTTTTCTGTCTCCTTTTGTTTTAGAGTTTTTATTGTTATAATTTACTCCTATCTTAGGTCTTGACTGTGAACAGTTATTTCAAAGTGCAAGACAATTTAGGATGTTAAGAAATGCTAGTTTTTCAGTTTTATTAATTTAATTGATTTTCATTTGAAAATAGTTTTATTCTGTCCATTAAGGTTTTAGTATCATCAAAATAAATTTGAAGTATACCCTGGATGAGCTGTGTAAAAGCATCTTTTATTCACCTAAAGTAAGGATAGTCTCAAATGATTATTCTCAATAACCTCATTCTTTCAAGTTCTTTCTGAACTATGCCTGGTTGGTTCAACTAAACTCTTCTGGCTCAATCTGCTCTCCAGGCTGACTGATTTAATCTGGGTTCTCTCATTTTTTCTTCTGAATTGCTCTGCTTGGCCTCAAATTAACTCTAGCAGATTGTTCTAATCTTCTGGTTTGTTTTTGTTTTTGTTGTTGTTGTTTGTTTTTCCTTAGTCTCTGGCTTCAAGTGCCTCATCTCCATAAACTGAATGGAACTAAGCTCAACTCCGCTGCACTGCCTCTTGCACTGACTGATAGAGCTATATAAAGTGAGATAACTGAAATGTATGTACTGAACTCAACCAATCAACAACCTCAACTGAGTGAACTCAACTCAACTGAAACCCACTCACTGCATTCCCATTAGATGTTACTTTCAAATGTGGCTGTTCTCTTCTACTTTTCATATATTGTTTGGGCATAAAGAAGTGTCCCAGAAGTGTGTTTGTAGTCCAACCAGATCATACTGTAATCCAGTGTGTGTCTGTGTTCCATATGTCTAGAACGTCTTTGGATGTTATCCCTTGCCATGTTGCTAGACTAACATTTCTCTACAATGCTTTAAAAGACACCTCAAAATTAAGCTTTCCTGAACTTTCCCCTGGATAGAGTTTATGGGAATCCAGAAAATAATAGAAAGACTTACAGGTTGGAATCTTATATATGAAATATTGGTGGTTTAAAAAAAAGTGTTATTAAGTCAGTACATATGTTTGCTTTTTTAAAAAAATTAGTGAAAAATTATTTCTAAAACTTTATAAGAATACAATTCTAAAAATGCACCAACATTTTTTCTATCTTATTGCAATTGTAAATAAATAGGAAGCCATAATCTTACAAACATATATAATCAAAAATCATTAATGCACAATCATCCTCAAACCCATGATGGATTAAACAACAATGTCAAATAACTTTTATTTTTAAACTAACTTTAAGTGGATTTGGAAATGTAATTTCTCCTTGTGGTAACATAAGTAAACCATTTTCCAATTTAATATATGGTACAAACTGCACTGGTGGGAGCAGTTAATGGAAATATGATATGATATTTTCAGCAATAAAACATGTTTTATCTACTTTTACCATAGATGAGTGCACCAGGTACATATGCTATCTATCTAAGGCTCTCCTATGAATATCATAAAGTTAAATATAAAATTATAAGCATGTGCTTTCTCTAATATATGATCAAATGCTATACAGTTTGAGAAGAAATAAAAGATAATAAAAGGTGAGCCTATCACACAAGATGTTTTTGTAGTATGGACTCCTCCAATGGCTATACCATGGTGACATGCTGCACAGAATATCTTGGTTAAGTGATATTTACACTTTCTAGTTGACGGAGAAGAAAAGAGGAACATAGGGGTTCAGCTATGACTGCAGCCTTGCCACAGCTGCCCGTGATCTTGGAAGATAACAGACTACATAGGAAATTGAGAGTTGATTGAAAAGAGGACTGTAGGAAACAACTTCTTCTTCCTCGGTGCTGTGAGATAGTGTTGTCACTACTGTGGGAATCCCTCATGAGTGTAAGGAACCCCTTGCCTGTGTTTCCTGGGTAACTACAGTAAACTCAGTGGTTTTCTAAGTTGGAACTTTCCTCAGAAAGTCCTACATTGTTCTGTATTTGGAGCTCTATCTAATTTGTATATTTATTTATTTGTACTTCCAACAATTAACTAACTCAGCAGAATTTCATAACTTTCTGAAAAACACAAGTACAAAAGCATCTATAAAAAAGTAATGAATATGAAATAATAAAATTATATAAAGTTTATAGTTGGAGGATATCAATGATAAAACAACAAAATAAAATTTAAGGTTATGAGTGAGTAGCATAATCTTGTTTGTATTTCTATCTCATGTTTATGACAAATTTACACATGTATGTTATGTATTCTTTTTTAATAACTATATTATGATTTGTAACATGCAACTTTTTTATACTGAATAATTATATTTCTAAATGTTTATTAGGTTTTGTCCTGTAGGTCACTGTCAAGGCGATACATGATTGGACAGTAGGGAGTGGGGCAGAGACAAAGTTTTTGTAAAGAGAACAAGGAGGAAGAGGAGAATCAACGTGGAAGATGAAGACGACCCATCTCTGTCTGTGTGGCTCTGAGTAGCCATGGGTAGATATGTATACTTTCTAGGGATGGATTTCTATAGGTCAACTTATCTGTTCTGTGTTGATTGCTGAGTCGTGATTTTACCAGGCTGTGAAGAACAGTTTGTGAAAGCAGTAGCTGAGAGGCAGCTGGAGCGTGCAGATCCAGCACGGGGGCCCATGTAATAGGATGTGTGTGTGTGTGCCAGGCATGGCAACTAACCATCTAGGGCACTGTGTGGAGAGGGCTACTAAAGACAGGTGGGTGAGGGCAGCTCGGCGTACTGTGTGGCAGAGAAACAGTTGTGTCTAGTACTCTAGGATTTTTTAAAAATATTTATCGCAACCTTTTTCTCTCGGAGGAAATAAGTAAATCATAGTTTTCAGATCCCTAATCTACTTTGACCTGAAGAAGACAAATCTGCAAAAAGAGACACCCTCATACACACACACACACACACACACACACACACACACACACACACACACACACACATACACACACACACACACACACACACACACATGCACATGAATATGCACATCCTGTGTCAGAGGAAGCCTGAATACTCACTAGCCAACAAAATCCTGGTTCCTGCGACATGGTCTAAGTAATCTATGTCTCAACACTCTACCTTGTCTCATTGAGTAGGCTGAATTTTAACTGTCTGCTTCCTCAGACAAAAAGATAGTAAATTATTATTTTTCTGTAGTTGTTTGAATGTATGGCAGTATCTGCATTAAAGATTCTGAACTTCCCTCATGTAGGACAGAAAGACACTGCAAATGAATGACTTGAATTTTGTTGATATTAATTTAAGAAAACCAAAGTATCATTCATTCACTTTAAAAACACATTTATACAATATGAAAAATACATAAAAGCTCAGGCTTTCCTACACAATTTTCTAGATTCCAATTACAGTCTCTAAGGAAACCAAAAGAAATAGTTAAAGTTAATTGGGGCCCAACAAGATGTTTAAAATGCAGAGCAGTAATTAAATCCAATTAAATTACTGATAAATATTTTGGTTACCTTAATCATCAATGATCTCAGTATGATACCCACCAATCTGTTATTATTGTATAACTTTGTTTTATACTATTTGCGAGATATGAAAAGTAATTACACATGCAAAGACTATCAGAATCAGGTAATGATGAAGTATTTTTAAATGTTTATCATATCTTGATTTGTTGTATGAAATTTATACAAAATATTGAAATTTAAAGTCAAAATTATCTTAAGCAAAATCTTGCCTTAAAACCACAGATGTTTGTAGTTTACTGAACCATTTTCTTTCCCATTCTTCCTTTACTCTTTTTGTACATTTTCTCATTCCTCCACACATTATTCTTAGTTCTCAATATTCTTAACACTACAATATTAAAATCTTCATTTCTCTACTTAGTTTATAAACCTGATTCTTACCAGATTCACTGACATACTCAGTTGTCTTCTATTTCTCCCATAGACTATCAGTTACTAAAATCATCTACTCTCTTCTGCAAATGTGAGACAAGACTTCATACTTCATGAGAAATACTCATATAAAACCAGAAAACATAAACTAATAACACTGGAAAAGGCAGAAGTACTAGAAGACTTACCACTGCTAAACACACCTTTGTGTGTGTGTGTGTGTGCATGCGCCTGCACATGTGCGTACATTCACGGTGTTTTCCTTGAGTAAAAATCTAAGAGCATACAACTTGAACTGCAAGCACTAAGCAGACAGAGAATAGTAGGAATGGCCTGAGCCATTAAACTCTCACTACTGGTTCTACTACATACTTCTTCCAGCAAAGCTGTGTATCGTATTCCCACCAAAGCAATGCCATCACTTGGATCCAAGTATTACACACACACACACAAACACACACACACACACACACACACACACACACACACACACACACACACACATGTTGCATAATACACCTGTAACACTAAATGCTATCATGTGTAAGGTGAAGCTTCAGAAACATGTTGCCAGCTTAAGCTAAATACAATTTAACATAAAATTGTTAAACTATTAATGTCCACAAATTAGTATTTCAAAGAATATAAACCAAGAAGGAACAACCAAGTTTCATTTGTATAAATTACCTTGTGCAAAAATTAGTAAATTCTAAATGTTTTTGAAATGCAAAGGATGGAGAATATCACAGAGATCTCCATCGAACATGTGATGATGGGGTTACTAAAGAATTTAGCAAATCTCAGGCCAGAAAACATATAAAATTGAGGAGAAAAGTCACAGAAGCAATTTTGTTCTCTGGAAATAGGGCACATTGAAATTAGCCAAAAGGATAAAAAGAGAATTTATGTATTAAAGCTGCTCGAATTTAGGTCAGAAATGAGGCATCCATGGGGTCCCTGCCTGGAGCTGCTCCAGTTCCAACAGCACATCCCTGCCCCATGTCTACATTAGTTTACAAGGCAACATTCCCCAGGCGAATCTGGCTGTGAATACCAGCAACTTTACAGCTGAAGAAGTCTGGATACATTTAGATAAGCACACAGAGACAGGTGCTTGCTGGAGTTGTCAGTAATAACCACAGCACTGATAGAAAACTAGGAGGGGATATCACACATCTGCAAGCCCAAGGTCACAACCAGGCATGCACTGAGTACAGATCAGGAGAAAATAGAGTTTTAGAAGAAGATTCTGATAGTTGATCTGAGCAAAAATCCTTGTCTCACAGGAAGGTTATAAGCATGAAAGAGAAAATATAAAAAGATCATGATGAATTAGTTTATACTCCCACCAAGTACACATTTCTAAGGGGCTTTTATTCCTCTACACCCATGGCATTTACTGCCATTTTTATTCTTGATGATATCCATATTAATTATAATGAGGTGTAGTAATAAAATTATTTTTAATATTCATTTTTCTGATAGTCAAAGAAGAAGAAGACAATCAGGCACTTAGAAGCATTTATATTTCTCCTCGAGAACTCTGTTCAATCACATAGCTATTTTGAGTAGTTCATTTTTCACATATTTAGTTTTTAAAGTTGTTAGTATAATTGAGACACTAAGCCTTTGTCAGTTTCACATCTGTCAGTGATACTCTCCCTTTTCATGATCTGCCTCTTCACCAGACTCACAATTTCTTTGGCCGTAGAGAACATTTTTAATTTTTAATTTATTAGTTATTCTGAAAGATATGTTCAAAAAATCCATACCTGTGTCTATATCTTAGAGTGTACTTTCTGCTTATTTTCTCTACCAGACTCAATTTAACAGGACTTCTTTTGAGGTCAAATCAGAATTAGTTTCAGTGCCTTCTGAAAGAAGGAAATTTGCTTTTGTTCTCCTACAAATTTCAATCCAATATTCCCAGCCCCAGTGGTTGAAGATACTATCTTCTCTCTAATATGTAATCTTTAATTCTTTTTGTCAAAAGCAAGTTTGCTGTGGTTGAGATAGTTATATTTGGGCCCTCCATTGTATTACCTTAATCCATGCTATTGTGCCAATATCATGTTGTCTTTATTACTACGTCCTGTAGAACAACTTGAGACCAGATACAGTGATTCCTCTTGCAGTATAAACATGTGAGAGTATGAACAAATATAGCTGCATTGGTAATAAATCTGAGGTTTTCAAAAAAAAAAAAAAAAACTAGAAATGCTATTTTCACTTGACTCAACTAGATCTAATCTGGGAATATATCCAACAGATTCTCCATCACCCTACAGAGATATCTGGGCACCCCTGTCAGTCCTTGCTCTATTTGCCATGTCTAGGCACCCAAAGCAGCTGAAATGTTTGTTAGATGACGAATGGGATATAAAAATATGGTACAAAGTGCAGGTTGTTTTAAGTGTGAAGAAATTATAAAATTCACAGGCAAATAAGAGAACCTGGAAAATAATGCACTAGACTCAGAACAACAAAAAATACATATTGTTTTTCAAGTGTGAAGCCCAGCTTCAAATCCTTAGACATGTATGTTTAACTGGAAGTATTTGTGGAAAGAGGTCATGGTGAAAGAGATGGGAACATCCCTGCATCCCATCACCTATGGAAGGAAATCATTAAAAACACTGATAAAATGAAAGAAGATAAAGAAGATACTACAATCATAAGGATCAAATCAAGATAGGAGAGTCTGGGAAAAAATGAGCATATAGAAAGTGGGTAAGAAATAAAGGAAAGGGTGTACAAAAAGATCAACTGAAACCTGCTATGTAACCAAACTAAAAATAATGAAAACTGAGATATAAGGGAGATAGTTGCCATTTGATTGGACCTATTAAAAATGTGGTTTTAAAAAAGTTATTATGCAGTGAGCTTGAAAGGATGACATATTTAGCTCCTGATTTCTAGAAAAGAGAAAATTGTCCTGATTCTGTTAAGAAAACAGAATTTCTTACTGAATTTCTTCTTTGGAAAATCTCACACATATGTAGTGCGTTCTGATTACTCTCACACCATCCTCTAGTTTCCCCTCTACCTCTATGTCTCCACATACCTGTGTTCTTATTTTGTTTATGATTCACAGAGTTTACACTGGGCTGCTGATGTGACCAGTGTTTTCTACTGTATTTTTGAACATAGTGAATTCATCCATGGGTGCTAAATGTATAAGCATGCCTGTCCCTCTGTACAATCTATTAATAGCCCCTAGTTTTGCAAGGAGGGGTTTGGCCACATGAGTCTTTCACGATCCATGATTGACTAAAAGGCTGAAAATTAATTCAGTGCCTAATAAATCTTTAGGCATTATCATAATAATATGAAGATTATATGATAGTATAAAGATTTTTTGCAGTAATTGATTCTGCAAAATACAGTTTGCAACATAAGCTATAAAGTTTTCCAAATTACATATACTCAAAGTAACAGATATTTACTTTAATTTTAGGCTGTTAAGATGTAACGCCAGTATAAAACATTGTTTATGTGGGAAGAACATATTTCTAAGAATGTAAATGAGCCTCTGGAATATATAAATCAGGAATTTTGTTTTCTTAAAATAACTTTGCTGACCTGAAAATAAAATAGTACATGTCATAATCAGTGGGACAAAAACTTTATCAAATGACTTTAATTTGGAAAATGGAAATTTTTCTTAGAATCTCAAGCATTCCGTGTTTTCAAGTGTTAGAAGGAATTGGATACATCAAACTAGTAATTATAGTCTGAGGTGTCATGAGAATTTAATGAAGTTTGTGAATGATGTTGATGATAACTTAATTTGTCAAATTTGTGCTCGAATTGGGCATAAAACCAAAGAACAATTTACTAAAGTGTTTATAATTTTTGAAAGCCTTTCTTATATTTATAAACATAATAATTTTTCAAAACCTTTCTTATATTTGTAAACAGAATAAAGTTTGTAAGTCAATTAAGAGATTTTTGTTTATCATTTACTTTTACTTATAAACTACATATATATATATATATATAAGTTATATATTTAGGGATATATTACTATATACAATATGTTCAGCCCTTATAATATCTACTTTTATGTAAACATTTTGATCTCAAAATAATTCACTCAATAAATTAAAAAAAATTATTTTAGTGTGATAAGATTATAAAATTCTCTGTTATTGTATGTTTAGAATTCAAACTCTGTAAAAGTTTTAGAGATATTTCTGTATTTTCTTTTTTTTTCCTTTTTTCATTTTTTTCTTCTTGTTTTGTTTTTTTTCTTTCCACTTTATTTAAAAAAAGGGACACATTTACAGTTTTTAAAAAGCATTTTGTCTTAATATTATATGAATAATTTTGTTAGAACTTAAATCTTTTAGAGGTTTGATAGCATGCATAAAAATCCCACTAGTTACCATAAGTATGAAGCACATATAGGACAAAGTGTAACATGGAAACAGATTTCTTGTTGGATATAGATTAAGCCTAAAGAACTCTGAATACCAAAAATTGCCACAAGGCTATTATCCTAGTTCTTGGATTATTAATGATTTGAGGTCCAGGTATACCACAGGTGTTATACATTTATTATTTTTACCCTAAGAAGGACTGACGCTTTTTTTTTTTTTTTTTTGCCTTTGTTTTTCTTGAGCTTCATATAGTCTGTGACTTGTTTCTGGGGTGTTCTGAGCTTTCTGGGGTTAGTATCCAATTATCAATGACTGCATATTATGTCGGTTCTTTTGTGACTGGGCTACCTCACTCAGGATGATATTCTCTATATGAATCCATTTTATAGGAATTTCATAAAGTCATTGTTTCTGATAGCTGAGTAGTACACTGTGTAAATATACAATAAATTTTGTATCCCTTTATCTACTGAAGGACATCTAGGTTTTTTCCAGCTTCTGTCTATTATAAATAGGGCTGCTATAAACATTGTGGTGCATGTGTCTTTGTTGTATTTTGGAGTTTCTCCGGGGTATATGCCCAGAAGTGGAATAACTGGGTCTTCGGGTAGTACAATGTCCAATTTTCTGAAGAATCGCCAGACTGATTTCCACAGAGGTTGTACCAGTTTAAAACCCCACCAACAGTGGTGGAGTGTTCCCCTTTCTCCACATCCTCATCATCATCTGATGTCATCTGAATTTTTTTTATCTTAGCCATTCTGACTGGTGTAAGGTGGAATCTCAGGGTTGTTTTGATTTGCATTTCCCTGATGACTAAGGATGTTGAGCACTTCCTTAGATGCTTCTCAGCCATTCGATATTCCTCAACTGAGAACTTTTTGTTTAGCTCTGTACCCCCCTTTTTTAGATTTTATATTTTCTTTTCTTTTTTTAAATTGAACAACTTTATTTTTTAAAAAACAGAGAGAAATGTACAGATTTTCTAAGCATTTTTGCATAAAAGTATATGAATACATTTTTGTCAGTACTTGATTTTTCTAAAGGTTTGATAGTATGCATTAAAATCTTACTAGTAACAATAAGCATAAAGTACATGTAAAACAAGATGTAACCTGGAAATAGTCAAAGTTTTCTTGGTGTGTAAAGATAAGAAATGGTATCTTAAATATGTTTTCAAGAAAATAAATATTAGATGATTAAATAATAAATATGATATATGACATTTAAAGTAAACTTTTAAGAAATTTTAGTGTCTGTTAAGAACAGATGAGCATATAATTGAGTGTTGAGTAGCAATTATTAAGGATGCCTGCCTTGCTTGTCAACTGTAAAAGTAGAATATTTGAATATTTTAGTTATTCTGTAAGATACATAGTAGCTCTGTATGTAACATTAGATTAAACATGGATCCAGGAGAAAACAAGTCTTTTGGTGATATACAGGATTATTATGCTGGCAAAAAGTAATCCACATTTTTGGAAGTGATATAAGACTCTAACATTAAATTTCAAACAAGATCAGAGTATATACTGCAACCAAAAAATGAAAACAACCAGGATTAGGTATCAGGATTTCACGAAGAAACTCCAGCTAATAATTAAGAAGGTATTTAAATCCAAATTATATTTCTTATAATGTTAATTCTATACTAAATTAATATGAAACATAATAGCACACTATACCTGTATTATTTTGAGTAACAGTTCTTTATTTTCCAATATTTAGAAATAAATATACATATTATATATTAGTTTACATACACATATGTGTATATTATTTAAAATGCACATGTAGTGTGAAAAACTAAAATTGATAAATTAAAATGAAAAAAATGAAATGACAAGAAGCTGTAAAAAAGGGAAACATGTCTCTGGAAATCACTCTGGCGATACCTCAGAAAATTGGACATAATACTACCTGAAGACCCAGCTATTCCACTTCTGGGCATATACCCCAGAGACACCTTAGTACACAACAAAGATATATGCACCACAATGTTCATATCAGCTCTATTTATAATAGCCAGAAGCTGGAAAGAACCCAGATGTCCTTCAGAAGATGAATTGATACAAAAATTGTGGTACATTTACACAATGGAATATTACTCAGCCACCAGAAACAATGACTTGGACAAATTCTTAAGAAAATAGCTGCATCTAGAGAATATCATTCTGAGTGAGATAACCCAGTCACAAAAGAACAGACATAATATGCAGTCACTGATAATGGGATGCTAACCCCAGAGGCTCGCACTGCCCCAGAAACAACTCACAGACTGTATGAAGTCCAAGAAATAAAGAAAAAAAAAAACAAAACAAAACAAAAAAAATCTTTATACAACAAGAAAACTTTGACTATTTCCATGTTACATTTTGTTTTACATGTACTTTATGCTCATTGTAACTATTAAGTTTTCTATGCATACTATCAAACCTTTAAAAAATCAAGTACTGACTAACAAATATATTCATAGAGTTTTATGTAAAAATTATTTTAAAATCTGAAAAAATGTACTGACAAAAATATATTGTATAATTTTATGCAAAAAATGCTTAAAATCTGTACATTTATCTTTATTTTGTAAAATAAAGTCGTTAAAAAAGGGAAACATGTAAAAAATCTATGAACAGATATGTATGATATAAGAATGTTTTGGGTAAAACATTTGTTTTCATTTTGGTTTATTTATGTCAATCTAGAGTGCTCTAGAGGATGACAAGCACACTAATAGTATATTTAAATAAACCAAATAGAGAAGTTAGTATAGATTCATTGTGAAGAGTAGAGCTATGTAAATATTTAGTGAATGGTGCACAGTTGGATGCCAAGATATGGTTTTATATTTTTTGAAATTTGGACACTATCTACACTTACAACCCTTGTTGAAAGAATTCTAGGGTCTGTCTCCACATTAGGAGGGTAAAGACCCATCTAGGGTGGTTCGTGTGTGCAGTTTGAAAATTGTGTGATGAGTACTGTTGTGCTCTGAGTTGGTTTTGGTGATGGCGTCTGTGTGGAATCAGTCTACAGTGCAAGTCAGTGTATAAAACACACTTTTCATGTAAATATCATAATGTTGATAAACTGATCATTTGTTTTAAAAATCTGACTTTTTGAATAATAAATGCGTAATATTGAAGAATAAATCTTGGATGTTGTAAACTATGGCTGTCCAAGTCTGCATAGTCAAGTCAGTGCATGCATATATGTAGTTGCACCACTTAGAGTCAAGGCATGAGCTACAAGCACAGCTGTGAGACAGCATATATCATACTGTTTACTAGCACAGCGACTTTCTAGAAGGCAAATTTCTCTACCTTATTCCTTTTTATGTCTCTGAAATATGTACTCATCTTTAAGATCTTAATGCATGTAGCTCATTAGCTTTTAGATAAACAATAATATAATGCCCGTAAATCTTTTGTACCTACAGGTACATGGTTGGCCCATAGATGATATTTGTTTTACAAAGGCAACCAATGAAAAGGAAGAGAAGTCGGAAAAAAAAATAAAAATGCTGATCTCATCTCCAATGTATCTTACCATCTTGAAAAAAGATTTTGTCTAAAGCAAGATGTGGTTAAATAGACACATAATTATTCATACGAAAATGCATCTTAATGCAATCATTTTAATGGCATGTAAAATTGTTTTTGCATAATAATATTTCTACTGCAATATCCACTAAAGTCTTAGTAATTATTATTTCTGATGGCTAAATTTGATTATTACAATTTGAAAGTCTTGGTTTGGGCCAAATGCCCATAATTACAGAAGCCAATATGCTGGGTCTGAACTTCTTACTTTTGATATTTTAATATGGCCTCTATTATTACTGAGTATAACTTAAGTTGATACCATTAGCAATATTTTTTGAGGGGGGAGGATTTCATTGATGTTGCTCGACTTTGTGGCATCCATATACATTGTTTAATTTTTTTTCTGATACTGAAGAAAATGGTACTAGGCATTAAAGTGCGTTACATTGAATTTGCCGATTATTTTGTAGGATGTCAATTTTAGTAATATTAAATTGAACAGTTCCATAGCCTAGAATTTTCTTGAGGTCCTTTAATTCATGTTTTAATGTTTTCTTCGATAGCCTTTCAATACCTTGTTGAGTATTGTTGCCAGTAATTCTAAAGATCAATTTAAGTATTTTCAATGTTTTAAAACACATATTAGATTATTATAAATATGTTTAATAAATATGTTTGTATATCCGTGCCTGTGTGAGTTCGACTCATTCATGCAAGTACAAGCAGAGAGCGATACAGCTTGATGCTCAGTGGAACTAGAGTTTGAAGCAGTTGTGAGTTACTTGGTGTGGTGCTGGAAACTGAATCCAGGTACTCTAAAACAGCAAGAAATATTTTTCCTTTATTTATTATTTATTATTTTATGTCAAATTATCTGTCCCTTCTCTCCTGCCAGTCCTACCTCCCCGCACATATCTTTCCCCCATTTTCTCTCTCCTTCTCCTGTAGAAAATGGGACATCTTCCCTTGGTATTACCCAGCCTTGGCATATCAAGTCTGTTCAATACTAAGCATGTCCTCTTCTGCTGAAGCCAGACAAGGCAGCCCATTTAGGGTAAAAAGATCCACAGATAGTAAACAAATTCAGGCACAGTCTCTGCTCCTGTTTTGGGGGTTTGAATAAAGACTAAGCTGCACATCTTCTACATATGTGCAGGGACCTAGAATTAGCCCATGTTGGATTTTTGATTGCTAGTTCTCTCAAAGCTACCTAGGATCCAGGCTACTTGACTGTTGGTCTTTCTATGGAGTTTCTATCTTCTTCAGGTCCCTCAAAATTTCCCTGAGATCTTCACTAAAATTCTCCGAGCTTCCTCTACATCTGTTTCAATCAGAGCATAGTTATGCTAAGATCGTGTCTGCTAGCATAATAGAGTGTCATCAATAGTATCACGATTTGGACTACTCGTTGGTTGGCCATTATCTCTCTCTGTTCCATCTCTACCCTGATGATCTTGCAGTCAGGACACCTTGGCAGTTCGGGGTTTGATGGGTGAATTGCTATCCTTTTCTCTCCACTGGGAGTTCTGACTGGATACAAGAGGTGGGGAAAAAAGATGACATTTAAAATGTTAATAAAATATCTAAAAAGAGATGTAAATGAAAATGGGTTATAGGCAAGAAGAATTTTACCACTGAGCCAACTATATAACCTAATCCCAAGGTATTTTTAATATTTGTTTTTATTGATCAAATGTACTATCTGACATGTTGTCATACATATCTTTTTATATTTATGCAAAGATGAATATCATTTTTGAGGCTTTGGTGCATAGACTCTGATTTCATTCTTGTTATGCTTCCTGTGTGCTGTAAAATCAATTTACATTTTATGTGTGTATTTTATTTCTTGCAACTTTGATAAGCATGTACATCAGTTGAGGGAGTTTTAAGGCAAAGTTTTCAAAATCTTTTATGAATAGAATCATGTCATTTACAAAAAAAAAATCATGCATGTGAATTTCTCCTTCCTAGCTATTCTTGTCTTTGATTGCTCTAAGATGAAGCATTGAGTTGGCCAGGTGTGGTACAGATGGACATTCGTTTCTGGTTCCTGATTTTTGTGGAATTATTTTAAAGTATTCAGTATTTAAGATGATTATGATTATTGAGATATTTTTCTCATGTCCCAGCTTTTATAGAACTTTTATCATCAAGAACCACTAGATTTTATCAAGGGCAATTTTTCCCACTAAAAAGAGGATCAGGTAGTTTCTGCACTTCAGTCTTCATGTGAGAAGAAGAAAACACAGTTATTGGTTTACATATCTTAAACCATTTTTGTATCTTTTGAATCAAGAAGATATGAACATGACGGAAGGTCTTCTTGATATTGTCTTGTTCGTTAGCAAATATTTATTGAAAAATTTTGCATTCATGTTCATTTAGAATATTGGTTGATTTTTGTTGTTATTGTTTCTGGATCATTACTTATTTGCAGGTAAAACTCTGGTTTTAAAAAGCAGTTGAAAAATTTTGCTATTACATAAAATAATTTGATTAGAATCTGGACTTGTAGTTTTTTGAAGGACTAGTAGAATTATGTACCAAATCTATATTTCTCAAAGATTTTTGTAATTACTTTAAAGCAAGATGAAGTAAGTCATTTAAATATTCCTATAATATAAAAAACATAGAAGAATAATTAAACAGAAAACTATCTAATGCAATGGATCATTTAAATTTACCCATAATATAAAATGATAGAGAATAATTTCTGCTGTTTTTGCTTTTAGAAGTAGAATTGTGTCTGTGTGTCTTTCTTCTTTTGGTTTTCTTGTTTAGTTATTTTCTTGTTTTTACTAGGATGTAGTTTTTCTCTTTGTATTGGGTATTCTACCTATTATTCTTTATAGTGCTGGATTTGTGGTCAGATATTGTGTAAATTTAGTTTTGTCCTGGAATATCCTAGTCTCTTCGAATCTCTGGTGATTAAGAGTTTTTCTGGGTATAGCAGACTGAGCTGACATTTGTGTTCTCTTAGAGACTGTATGATGTCTGTCCAGGATCTTCTTGCTCTCATAGTCTCTGTGTAATTCAGGTGCAATTCTGATTGGTCTGCTTTTATATGTTACATGACCATTTTCTCTTACTGCTTTTATTATTCTTTCTTTGTCTTGAACACTTGGTGCTTTGACTATTAGGAATAATTTCTATTCTGGTCAATGTCAGGAAGAATTTCTTTTCTGGTCCACTCTATTTGGAGTTCTGTAGGCTTCATTTATGCTCATGGTCATCTCATTCTTAAGGGTAGGGAAATTTTCTTCTATGATTTTGCTGATGATATTTACTGTGCCTCTTAGTTGATATTCTTCACCCTCTTCTATTCCTATTATCCTTAGGTTTGGCCTTCTCATTGTGTCCTGGATCTCCTGGACATTTTGGGTTAGAAGCTTTTTGGCTTTTCATCTTCTCTGTTCTGTCTGTTTTCAATGTTTCTTTGGCTCCTGAGATTCTCTCTTCTATCTCTGTAGTCTGTTGGAGATGCTTGTGACTCCTGATTTCTTTTTTTTTTTTTTGGTTTTCCACCTCTAGGGTTGTCTCTTTTAGTGTTTTCTTCATTGTTTCTATTTCCATTATCAATTCCTTCTTTCCTTGGGTTCTGTTTTTCTCTACTTCTTTGATTTCTTTGAGTGTTTTTTGTGTTTCCTCTTTAAAAGCTACTATTTGTTTCTGGTTGTCCTCCTGTTCTTGTTTAAGTGAGTTATCCATGCTCTTCTCAAAGATCTTCATCATCATTTTGAGGTATGATTTTAGGTCTGAGTCTTCTTTTTCTGGAGTGTTTGGCATTCCACTGCTTGATGTGATAGGAGAGCTGGGTTCTAATGCTGCCTGGTTATCTTGGTTTCCATTGCTTAAGTTCTTTTCCTTTCCCCTTGCCATTTTGTTGTCTGTGATTATATGTGGTCTTCTTGTCAGTGATTGGTACCCATCTCTCCTTTTTACCTGAAGGTCCAAGATTCCAGGAACAAACCCAATTCTAAGGGTTTGGCTTTTGGTGAGCAAGCATTGATTTTTGTTAGCAGTGACTCAGCTCCGTCTTTGTGGGCTTAGATTTGGGAGCTCTTGTGAGGCTGTTCTGGTAGCTCAGCCCTGTGCCCACAGGTCCTGAGTACTACTGGCAGGGACCTGGCTCTTTCTGTAGGTAACTACAAACCCTTTTCCCAATATCACAGTACTTTCTGCTCTCTGAGGACTCCCAATTTGCTCTCTCTATATGTCAGACTCCTTTGTAGTCTAGGTGTAAGAGGGTCTGTGTCGTTGAACTTCAGGCACTGCCTTTCCAGGGCAAATTCCAGCTCCTGCTGACATGGGCTTGTGCCTTACTGTGGGCCTGGGTGTCTCAACATTGAGCCAGGGCTTTTCGGGCAGATCCTGAGTCCCTATGCCAGAGTTCCGGCTTCACTGTACGGAAGGGCTGCATTTATCGTGTGCTCAGCATCGTGTGCTTTGGCTACTCTAGGCACAGTCACACCAGGCCTGTGTCCATGGATCTCTGCTGTTCCAGGTGGCAAATGGCCTGAGCATTTGGTCCACGCACAAGGGCTTTCCGGGCAGATACCATGTCCCTATGCCAGGGTTCCTTCTCCCCTTAACCAACTGGAGGACCACGCTTTCCACAAGCTCCACCTGGCCCTCTCTGTGCTTTGGTTACTCACAGCGCAATCTTGTCAGGCCTGTGTCCCTGGATCTCTGCTGTTCCTGGTGGCAAATGGCCAAAGCGTTTGGTCCATGCACAATGGCTTTCTGGGAAGATACCGAGTCCCTATGGCAGATTTTCTGCTTCCCTGAACCAACCAGAGGGCCATGTTTTCTGAGTGCTTGGACTAGACCTCTCTGTGCTTTGGCTACTCACAGCGCAGTCTCACCAGGCCTGTATCCCTGGATCTCCGCTGTTCCAGATGGCAAATGGCTTGAACGTTTGGTCCACATGCAAGGGCTTTCCAGGCAGATACCGAGTCGCTATGGCAGAGTTTCTGCTCCCCTGAGTCAACCAGAGGGTCACATTTTCTGCATACTTGTCCTAGCCCTCTCTGGGCTTTGGCTATCCACAGCATGATTTTATCATGCCTGTGTCCCTGGATGTCTGCTGTTCCTGATCTACATAAGTACTTATGAATAAAATGATTAATTAACCACTTTGTGATTACACACATTTATTGACATAGCTAAATAGTGCTGTAAATTTTCTTTTTAGGAGTGCATCATGTGTACCATAGATTTTGTTAGGTTGAGTTTTCATTTTCATTTAATGATATAAATTAAAAAAAATAAATGATTTTATTTATAATAAATTATTTAAAATAAATACACATTATACTTTTCTATCCACTATTAAAATTAGTTTTATTTTGATTGTATTTAATTTAATTTGTGTTATATATCTTCTGCTTCATTGTTAATAATTAAAATATAAGTAGACGTTCAAGAGAGGGAGAGAACAGAATCAGAGAAAGAAAGATCAAGAATAAAATATTGTTTCTTTCTGATTACTAGCAAAGAAAAAATACTGATAAGAGAAAGATATTACTGTAGAGATTCTGTACAGAGGTTTCTCATGCTGACATATGTAAGCACTCACATACACACACACACACACACACACACACACACAGTGTCACACACAAATATTCACATCATTATTTTAGTATCTTCATATAGGTACATAGTCTTTTCCCATGAAGCCATCTTCCTTGGGTAATTTCAGAGATGTTTGCCAGAAATGAATACCATCACTCATTTATTAAAATTAATGTTGAAAGCATATGTACGTGCTTAATTGTTGGCCTCTTAAAAGAGCATGGATTCTACAGTTTGATTTTTAGTCATGGAGATACCATCAGTATGGAGTCTGAAAAAGACTTTAGTTTATATCTCTTAAAGTATACAAAAGAGGTAAACTGAAAACATTTTTATAGAAAATAGCACAATATGATTTGGTAGAAATTCAACTATCTATTGAATAATAGGTAGATAGAAAACAATATTCTATGATCTGGTTCAATAGGATGGCTGACACGGGCACAGTGGCTATTTCCTCAGAAGTGAAAGAACATTTCCTTTCTTGTTCCTATTTTTCGAGGTGGCTGGATCTTGTTCCAAATAGAAGATATTTACTAATCAGGTAGATCTGGAAGCATGATTTGTATGGCTACTTGTTGTAGATTTGTTTTTAAATGAAAATGTTTGCCAGCATAATTGATTTGCAGACAAATTCAAGTAACCAGTCTGAGAAACTAAAGAGCTAAAATTCATTTCAACTGAATCTCATTCTGATTTGAGTTTGCATATTTGTTTGTTTTGTAGTACCATATTACAGCTAAATTAATAAATATACTATGATAGATTTTACATTAAAAATTTTCAATTTCCTTTTGTTTCAAAGTTCTGAAGAAAATGCTTGTACAAATATTCACTTCATAACATGAACAAATGATGTTACCTTTTTAGAACCTTCCTGAGTTCTCAAAGTAAACAAAGCTTCTGAAAGAAATCCAAGTAGAATCAAATCACTTCTCAGGAGGAATTATTCTATTCTTTGGCTTTCATCAATGCAGGATGACAGGGAAAACTACATATTCAAGAAGGTAGCAAAAATATTCATTTTTTCCCACTCTGGATGATAGCAGCACATATTGAAGGAACATTACAAATGTCTAAGAAAACAGATCCCAGGTCTTTCAATTATTTATAACACAGTTCAGATTTCAGTTCTGTGAATTTTACATGTTTGTATACAGAAAGGTGATCACTTCCAATGCTCCTATTCCAGCTGTTTACTTACAAAGAAAACTTGAACAGAACTCTGCCTAATTTTCAAAAAAGTCAACCTCTAATCGTTTTTACTGCTTCTACTAATATTTGTCATTTGTTTTTATACCTCAGGACTGTCCTTATTAATGTACAAAGTTTATACACTTTTTGAACTGCAAATTATACATCTTAGATGATTGGATTGGAAGCATTTTTAGTCTGAGTTTTCTATATTTCTAATTTCTAGCAAATTAATTTTATCTTAAACTTACAGGTATCTTGCTTTCATTTACTAAAGTGATTTTCTTCAAGATTTATGAGGTAAACTCTGAAATTTACACAATATAATATATTTTTTGAAAAGAGAGTATGTTGCAATTTGAAGCAACTCAAGCTTGTAATTACTTTCCTTCTGTAAAATGCCATTACAATTTATTGATAAATGTATGTTTTTTTCTTCTTTTTAAACAACTTAGTAGATTTATCCCTACTTTAGCTAATTAGTATTTCTTTCAAGTTCAGTAAAATATTTTGTTCACTATTCAAGTTTACTTCTTGAAATGATTATTCAGTTTCATTGATAAATCAAATATCAGAAGAGATTGTACTCATTATTTAAAATACTACAATGTTGTTCCAGCATTTTCTGCAAAATTCATATGTATAAACAATAGAATATACATCATAATACCTACGTGATCATTTCCACAGAGGTATTTTAGTAATAAAATATCAATACTATTTTGTAGTGTCCCTGTATTTGTTCACTCAGTACATAAATATAATGTAATTTAATTTTATTAGAACATACAATGTGATACTAACTAATGAAATCCTTTTAGTTTTTTGGTTAATTAGCATATTTTTATTGTATAGAGGTCTAATAAAGTTTATTATTTTATATGTTATTAATTTAATTTATGTGTTAATTATATTATTTATTTATTAAAATTTATTAATATATCATTGTATATATGTTAATTCATATATATATATATGCAATGAGATATTAGCAAATCTACCTCTAATCTTCACTCTTACTAGCCTCACAATCCCAAAAGAACCTCTAAGAACTTCTAAGTCACATCTTTTTTTAAAAATTGAATATTTTACTTACTTATATTTCAAATGTTATCCCATTTCCCGAATTCCCCTCTGGAATCCTGCTATCTCATCCCCCTCCCTCTGCCTCTGTGAGCATGTTGCCCCCCAAGACCACCCTTTCCACCTCTCTACCCCGGCATACCCCTACACTGGAGCACTGTCCCTTGACAGGGCCAAAGGCTTCTCCTCTCCTTGAAGCCTGATGAGGGCATTCTCTTCTACATATGCTCTTGGAGCAGTAGGTCCCTCGATGTGTGCTCTTTGGTTGGTGTTTTAATCTTTAAATCACATTTTTATTTCGTTGTTAGAGAAAAGCTACTATTAGGGCTGCTAGTGCTGCTGATAGGAGGAGCCTGACTGTGGTTCCATCCATTGGATTCTGACTAACCAGTATTAACACTTTTAAAACTATGAGCCTCTGTTCCCCCAACAGATAACCATTTCCTTATAGCTTCTCAATAAAGAATGGAACCTGAGGATTATCTAACCCATCTAATCTGCACTGTGGCTTGTTTTGATTCTGTAATGGTCATTCAAGTAAAGAGCATTTTCAGTGAGTTTATGAACATGGCTTGCATGTCATTTTCAAAAAAAAAACAAAAAACAAAAAAAACCAGCATTTCAGAACATTCCTCACAGACTTTCAAGTGTTTGTCCAACTCCCTTTCTCAGATATTACCTAACCTTGGAGGAGATGGACCCAATAATAATGTCTTGTATAAACAATAGTAACAAATAATATAAAATATCTTGGTGTGACTCAACCAAGGAAACAAAGAAACAAGGACACATGTTTGACCATGTACATAGCAGCCTCACTTATAATAGCCAGATGCTGGAAAAAACCCAGATGTCCTTCTACAGAGAAATGGATGCAGAAAGTGTGGGATATTTATAAAATGGAGTACTACTTATCTATTAGAAACAATGAGAACAACAATGGCTCGTGTTTTAAGGTCAAAGATTGACAAATGGGACTTAATGAGATTGCAAAGGTTCTGTAAGGCTAAGAAAACTGTCAAGAAAACAAAATGGCAAACAACAGATTGGAAAAAGATCTTTACCAACCCCACATCAAATAGAGGTCTAATATCCAATGTAAACAAAGAACTCAAGAAACTAGATGCCAGAGAATCAAACAATCTTATTAAAAAGTGGGGTAGAGTGCTAAACATAAAATTCTCAATTGAGGAATATCGAATGGCTGAGAAGCATCTAAGGAAGTGCTCAACATCCCTAGTCATCAGGGAAATGCAAATCAAAACAACCCTGAGATTCCACCTTACACCACTCAAAATGGCTAAGTTCAAAAACTCAGATGACAGCAGATTCTGGCAAAGATGTGGAGAAAGAGGAACACTCCTCCACTGTTGGTGGGGTTGTAAACAGGTACAACCACTCTGGAAATCAGTCTGGCAGTTCCTCAGAAAATTGGACATAGTCCTACCTGAAGACCCAGTTACTCTACTCCTGGTCACTTACTCCAGAGATGCTCAACATACAACAAAGGCACATGCACCACAATATTCATAGCAGCTCTATTTATAATAGCCAGAAACTGGAAAGAACCCAGATGTCCTTCAGTAAATGAATGGATTAAAAAAAAACTGTGGTATATTTACACAATTGAATACT
Organism: Micromys minutus; assembly: GCF_963924665.1. Lineage (NCBI taxonomy): Eukaryota > Metazoa > Chordata > Mammalia > Rodentia > Muridae > Micromys > Micromys minutus. The sequence goes on from NC_137974.1 coordinate 39,045,210, forward strand.
ATTCAGCTATTAGAAACAATGATAAATTCATAAGAAAATGGATGCATCTAGAGAATATCATCCTGAGTGAGAAAACCCAATCACAAAAGAGCAGACATGATATGCAGTCACTGATAATTGGATACTAACCCCAGAAGGCTCTGAACACCTCAGAAACAACTCACAGACCATATGAAGCACAAGAAAAACAAAGGCCAAAAAAAATGAAAGCCTCAGTCCTTCTTAGGAAAAAAAAGTTATAGCGCCCTTTCTGAGTGTGATATACCTGGACCTTAAATCATTAATAATCCAAGAGCTAAGAATATAGCCTTGTGTCAATTTTTCCTATCCAAAGATCATTACGCTTATTCTATACTCACCAAAAAAAAAAAAAAAACAAAACAAAACAAAAAAAAAAACAAAACAAAAAAACAAAAAAAAAATGTTCCCACTTTATGTTCTGACCTACATGTACTTTATGCTTATGTTAACTAGTGGTATTTCAGTGCATGCTATTAAACCTCTAAAAGAATTAAGTACTGACAAAATATATTCATATAATCTTATGCCAAAATGCCTTTAAAGATCTGTATATGTATTCCTCTTTTTAAAAAAATAAAGTTGTAAGAGAGATACAATGACTTTATAAAATTTGTAGGCAAATGGATGGAACTAGAGACTATCATCCCGAGTGAGGCAACCCAGTCAAAAAAGAACAGACAAGGTATATACTCACTGATAAGTGGATACTAGCCCCAGAAAACTCTGGATACACAATAAACATTTCACATACATTATGAAGCACAAAAAGAAGAAAGGCCAAAATGGGGATGCCTCAGTCCTTCTTAGACAAGAGAACAAAACTCTAATGGGAGGAAATGCAAGGTCAAATAGAGGAACAGGGATTGAAGAAAAGATCACTCAGAAGCCTCCTCACCTGGGGATTCACCACATATTCACCCACCAAATCCAAGCAGAATAGCTGATCCTGTACTTACTGGCAAGAACCATATAGAGATTTCCCCTTAGGGACTATGTCAGAGACATATAGATACCACTGAGCATGCCTGCAGCTAACCATTGGAATCAAGATGGGCAACCCAATGAGGGTGCTAAAAAACGGACTCAAGAAGCTGAAAGGGGTTTCAATCTCATTAGAAAAACAACATTATCAACGAACCAAACCCTCCAAAACTCCCATGGAATAAAAGACCAACCGTTGAGCACACATTGAGAGACCTATTGATCCAATTGCATATGTAGCTGAAGAAACCAGTGTCTGCCATCAAAGCGAGAAGAGACTTTTGGTCCAGAAAGGGCATGTTTTCCCAATGTAGGTGAATGCCAAGGCAATGGAGTGGAGAGGATGATTAGGAGTAAGTACACATTTGTGAAGGCAAATGGATGGGGAGGGGGATTGGGAGCAGGGCAGGGGAAATGGATAACATCTCAAATGTAAATGCAGAGTATCTAATAAAAATGAAGGAAAAAGTTTAGTATACAATATATACAAAGAACTTGCTCTCTTGTGTTTCTGCTCTTTGCTTTCCCTGCTTTTGCTCGCCTTCCACCTTTCCTTTCCCAATTCCCTTCGCCCCTCTCTCTCCAAGTGTTCATGGACAACCTCTGCTTCTCTACTACTCTTCTTCTCTTCTCTCTCTCTACCTCCACTACTCTCTTAAGTCTCCTCCTTATGCCCCGAATAAGCTCTGTTCTATACAAAAAAAAAAAAAAAAAAACCAAAAAACAAAAAACAAAAAAAAAAAAAAAAACACAAAAAATTAGAGTCCAGGGAATCAAATAATCCTATTAAAAACGGGATACAGAGCCAAACAAAGAATTCTCCACCAAGGAATATTGAATGGCTAGAAGCACATAAAGAAATCTTCAACATCCTTTGTCACCAGGGAAATACAAATCAAAACAACCCTGAGATTCTAACTTACACCAGTCAGAATGGCTAAGATCAAAATCTCAGGTCTAGATGCTGGCTAGGATGTGGAGAAAGGTATATTCATCCATTGTTGGTGGGAGGACCAGTTGGTACAATCACTCTGGAAATCGGACTGGCAGTTCCTCTGAAAATTGTACATAGAATTACCTGAGGATCCAGCTATACCACTCCTGGGCATATACTGAAAAGATGCTCCAATAAGGACACATGTTCTACCATGTTCATATCAGCCTTGTTTATAATAGCCAGAAACTGGAAAGAACACACATGTCTTTCAACAGAGGAATCGATACAGAAACTGTGGTACATTTACACAAATGTGTACTAGTCAGCTATTAAAGATAATGACTTCTTGAAATTCTTTGACAAATGAATGGAACTGGAACCTAGTCTCCTGAGTTAACCCATTCACAAAAGAACACACAGGGTGCATTCACACTGATAACTGTATACTAGCCCAAGGTATAATTCACATACCACATGAAGCTCAAGAAGGAAGACCAAAGTGCAAATGCTTCAGACCTTCTCAAAAATGGGTGTAAAAAATAGGAGGAAATGTGGAGACAATGTTTTAAGCATACACTGAAGCAAAGGCCATCCAGAGACCACCACACCTGGGGATCCAGTCCATATTCAGCTACCAAACAGAGACAATATTGCTGATGCCAAGAAATACATGCAGACAGAACAACAATACCAACCAACCAGAGTTCCCAGGAAGGAATCCACCATTCAAAAGTTAAAAAATGGATGGACCCACGGCTCCAGCTGCATATGTAGCAGATGATGGCCTTGTTGGGCATCAATGGGAAGAAAAACCATTGATCTTGCCAAGGCTCAAGGCTGCCGTGTGTGTGTGGGGGTCTGCAGATAAGCAGGGGAAGGGGGGATGGAATAGGAGGTTCATGGATGGGAAACTGGGAAAGGAGATATACTTTGAAATGTACACAAAATATATCCAAAAAAGAAATGTCATGTGTAGAACAAAATAGACAACACTGTTCCCCTTATTCTTTACATTATGTAATTGAAATTTGTTTTCGTTTGTTTGTTTGTTTCTTTGTTTTTTGACCAATGTTGGCAGAAGTCCACTCTGTGGAACAAACATATTTAGAAGGCAATTTAACATCATGAGCCTTAGCCAAATAACAGTAGCAGGTAGGAGCTTTGAGATTTGTGCCATCACTATTGTAAACTTTTGAACAGAGTCAATCATAAAGCAAGGTATCTACTATTGTGGAAGAGGCTTTAGATCTCATTAGCACAAGGAATGGTACTCTACAATACTATTACCATTATGGAAGTTCATTCAGTCTCCCCTATCCTTTAAAATATGCACAAATATATTTTATATTTTCGAAGAAAGGGATTATAATTTTTAAATGAAGATGTATTTATGAATTCTAATTGGAAAAATATTGAGGCTCATTCTTTGAGCAAATACATATTAATTCCATGAAATAAAACAGTCTAATGTGTGAAGATTCTTTATACAATTTTCATTGATAAGAAAAGAACATGAAGTAGTTTTAAATATAGATACCTAAAATGTAATGCATTTATTCAACTGTTACCTATTTTTGTTTAAATGTTTTATTTAAATAAAGACTAAACTTGAACTTGCAAAGAATTAGTATAAGAATATGAGATACCAAGCTTCATTCAACATTTCCTTGAAAACTTCTCTAATTTACAGGCAAGCTATTTTTTTCCTATGTTGTTTGGCCATTTAAAAAGTAATCTACGGCATTTCAAGAGTGAAAACATCTTGAGAACTCAGTGGGATGAAGCATATTATGTGTATATTGAATGCATCTAGTTGGGAAAGCATTAAAATTATATAAAGACACCAAATCAAACTGTGATAATTGGTCTGCATGGGATAAGCTGTTATACATTATTTAGGAGTTCTGTTGGGGAGCTGTGCTTTTTTATCCCATTGTCTTAATACAAAATATATTTGGAAGAGTAAAATATCTTTAAGTGTACATAATCCAATGATTACAAGTTTAAAGTTGCATTCTTAATTACCCACAATGAGCAAGTTCATATATTATGATATAAATAACCTAATGATTTTTATATTTTAAGATATTTTAGAAATGTCATTCTTCAAACAAATAGATTGCTATTACCTTTACATTGTTATAGTTTACAATTATAAATTTTATTTACTTATATTCTTTGTATTAATAAGATTTAAACTACCTAGATGTTAAAGAAATATTCTATATTTTAGAATATGAAATTTAAATTTTGAGCTCTTAAAGTTCATAAAAATAATTACCTCTGTAAGTTAAATATGATTGCAATGAGTTTTATGTCTTTTCATACCTTGAATTTATATATGCAAATGCTTTTATTTGTTATTAATCATTTTCTTAATTTGCATTTCAAGTGACTTCTCCCTTCCCAGGTTCCCCTTCACAATTCTCTGATCTCATTTCCCTTTGCTTTATGACAGTGCTTCTTCACCCTCTCACTCACTCCTGCAACACTGCTCTAACATCACCCTACACTGGAGCATCAAATCCCATGGGGCCAAGGGCTTTTGTTTCCCATTGATGACAGTTATGAAATTTGTTACATATGAAGTTGGAGCCGTGGATCACTTGATGGATACGCTTTGGTTGGTGGTTTAGACCCTAAGAGCCTGGGTGGTCTGGTTAGTTCATATCTTTCTAAGGGATTATAATCATCTTAAGCTCCTTCAGTCCTTCCCTTTGTTCTTCTATTGTAATTCTTGGGCTCAGCCAATAGTCGGCTGTGAATATCTACATCTGTATTAGTCAGCGTCTGGTAGAACCTCTCAGAAGAAAGACATACCAGGTTCCTGTCAGCAACTGATGCTTGGCATAAGCAATTGTGTCTCAGTTTTGTATCTGCTGATAGGATCGATCCATAGGTAGTGTGATCTCTGTATGGCCTTCCTTTTAGCCTCTGTTCAATCTTTGATCCTGTTTTTCCTTTAGACAAGAACAATTCTGGGTTAAAAATTTGAGATACAGTTGAGGATGCTTACAGCTAAACATTGGATGAAGACAGTGTCCCCAATGTAGGATATAGTGAAAAAACTGAAAGACCTGAAAGGATATGCAACCGCATGAGAGAACAACATTATCAACCATCCAAACCCTGAACAACTCCCAGGGACTAAAACACCAACCAATCAGTATACATGGAGAGACCCATAGCTCCAGGTGCATATGCAGCAGAGGATAGCATTTTCTGGCATCAGTGGGAGAAGAGGCCTTTGGTCCAGTGAAGGTGCATTTTTCCAGTGTAGGGGAATGTCAAGGTGCTGAGGTGGGAGAGGGTGATTGGGAGAGGAAGCACCTTCTTGGAATCAAGTGGAAGGTAAGGGGGGATAGAAGTAGGAGGAAAGGGGGTAACATTTAAAATATAAATACAGAGAATATACAATTAAAACAAAAACTATTTAAACAAAGAATTCAGATAATTCAATAGTGTTCTCAGAATATTCATGTATTTTATAATCAGTTGGAATGATACTACAAGCATTCTTTGTTTTTTATAACATATTTGACAGTGCTACCTTGTAAAATAATGTAGGACAAAGTACTTGGTGAATGTAATTTACAATCTTCCTTCTGAAGCAAGGAACTACAATGGAACAGCTACAGGTCTGACAGATATCTGGTGCCCTCTAACATAATGGTGAAAGTAATCTAAAAATTTAAATTCTATGTTAATTGACTTTTTAAATCTCTCAGCCCATCTTGTGTGCATCCTCTTACTTGCCATTACAGAACAATTACACACAATTAATAGTAGTCTTTTAAAAGTAGGCAAATGTGTTAGACATGTTTTCTTTTGACTAGCATTACCAAAGAGAAATAAGATGTACACTTCCTTTTATTTATAATGTAAAATATTAAACCTCAATACCATAGAATTGCATTAAGAACAGTTAAATACCACCATCACGGTGGTTAACGGCCATTGAGCTCACATCATGTACAGGAAGAGGAGCACAGACACTGTGAGTCTCTTTGTGTGTTATACAATATTCTATAAGACAGATGGGAGAGAATGAACAGATGACTCAAAACGATTACTAAGAAAAGCGAAGCTTTGTTCTGGAGCTCAAAGGAACAGATATTGTTGAAGACAGCACACATTGCTTCATATTGTTATTGCTGACCACAGTGATCCTTGATTTTACATCTTCCAACAGAACCTTGGCTTTCAGCCTTCCTTCCTGTGTGTGCTATAGACTATTGCCACTGAGCCCATTATCACCTACCTTCATTCTTTTTTCTACTCAGTCTGTGTTTTGACACAATTCATGTCACAGTTAATATCATGCTTTATTTCATTATATATCGTATGTCTTAAACTATGCTGATCACTTTTAAAAGGCATAAAATCAACATCTACATACCATCTTTGGGATGACATGTTTGCTTATTAGTTTTAATTTAAAATAAATTACTGGATAAACAAAATTTAAAAGAGAAAATAATTAAGTTAGAATTCATAAAACATACATCAAAACAAATCCTAATTTCATGTCCTACCGAATAAATAGGTCTTTCCCACAAGTCATCATATAATGAAAATGACAATGATCTTTTTTTCCAGGTTCATCACTTTTTTAAAAAAATTTTAATCTTACTTCTACTTTTTCCTCTTAATTTTAATGTTTTAATTCTCATGTTATTAATTAAAGTAAATTTATAGTCAGTTTTAAAGGCATGCAAATTGCTAAACACTTATAAGAAGCTTTTTCTAACTTCTTTTTTAAAAAATGGAACAATACACCACAAATTAATAGCATCTTGAATAGTAAATTTTTTTCTCCTTTTCCTAATCTGCCTTTGTAGACATCTTTTAACCAACCTTATCTATTAGCAGAACTGAAAATAAAATTGGTAATGGCCATCTGTTCAATATTCTGCTATCAGGCTGCCCTAATGCTATAACAGTAGCGTATTTTGAGAACTGCAGAGAAACGAGGTGACTCATAGAAAAATGTGTCTGTTACTGCTTTCCTAAACAATCTAGACATATGCAAATTTAAAATAGGGTAAAGTATTAGATAGAATTGAAGGTTAGCTCGTCATTTGAAACTTCAAGAGAAAATTTTAAGGAGAATATTTAGGGTAATTTAAATCTCTTTGATTCCCAGACACTTCCTATTACCTCTAATCATTGATGAAAGAAAATAATTTGGGCTTTCTAAAGTGCCTCAAGAATTCTGGACTTTCAAAAATATGGCCAAGATCTTACAATAAAATATTTAAGTAAAGCTATTGTTATTTATACCCATTCTGATTAGTTTTAAATTTTTTTTATAATTTTGTGCATATATGAAGAGGAAGTTAAATTTTGTTATTTTGTATATTATAAGCTGTTATCTTATATATTATATAGTATATTCAATAAGAATCTAATAAACTTGGTTTGAAACAGATAACCTCCGTTTCCAAATAAAACTATAAAATTCAAGGAAGCTATTGGGAGTATACTAAATATTTAACAATAAAATATGTAAAACACTAAAAAGAATGGGGTTCCCAAGGGAAGAGTTAAAGGACTTAAGGAGTTGAAGGGGTCAGAAACCCCATAGGAAGAACAACAAGATCAACCAACCAGACACCTCAGAGCGCCCTGAGACTAAATAAACCACCAACCAAAGGAACCCATGACTCAAGCTGCATCTGTATTAGAGAACAGCTTTGTCGGACAGCAAAGGGAGTAGAGGCTCTTGTTCTTGTGAATTCTCAATACTCTAGTGTAGGGGCATGTCAGGGTGGAGAGGTGGGGGAAAGTGTGTGGGGTAGCACTGTCATATAGTTCTTAACTCTAATTCCCTATAAAATAAAAAAAGAAAGATCACAGATTTCCAACAGATAATTTCAAAGGATACATATTGTCATTCAAAAATCTATGGAGGAATCATAGTAAGGAAATGCTGGACCAAAGTGAGACGTAAGACCAGCTAGAAAAACTCCAAACTCTGTATCTCCATGTCTGATGTCAAAATGGTCTTCAGATCTCCTATGCCTATCAGTTTTGTTAACTACAAAATACTTCATTCCCTTGATCATGATCTCTTCCCTGTTAGCAGCTTTCCTTGGCAAATATCCCATGACTCTGGCATCTTTAACCTCTGGGGTTCCCCAAGGCAACCCAGGATTTACCTTCACTGCTTTACATATGGCCTTTCTAGGCCTCCATGCAGTGCCAAGCCCTGGCACACACCTGTTACTAGTGACTTTGCACAAAGCCTTTCTTCTTCTTGACTTTAATTCCAAAACTGCATGACTAAAGCTGCCAAGTTCTGCCTCTTGTTGTGGCAGTAACTTGGTACTTTTGTTCAGTAATGTCTTAACCAGCTTTCTGTTTTCAATGGTTTCCTTCACTGCTTAACCTTGGCTTCCTTGGAACTTGCTCTGGAGACTAGGCTGACCTTGAACACAGAGGTTTGTATTTTCTGTCTCCTGAACGCTGGGATTAAAGAAGTTAACACCAGACATGTACCTGAACTGTTCTTTAATTTGCTTTTGCAAGATGAAAACTTAGCTAGATGGGATCTTGTCTTGAGGTAACCATTTCTTTTATTCCATTTAATACATTTAATTTGTTTATCTCTTTGAACACATGATTCAGCTCCATTCCACTTCCTGGTGCCCCCTTTCACCTTGAATCAAGCATTTTGTATTTTTTCTTTCTTAGCTTGCTCCTTTTCATCACACCCTCTAGACAAGGGAAACAAATTAGACACATTTTTTTAACCAAAATACTGTAAGAACAATCTCTAGGCAATATACTATTTTTTCCCTTTGAAACCTCTTGAGCTAGTCCCCTACAGTTCCAATTACTTCCAGCCTTCTTCGGTTCCACTAATATGGCCCATTAAGGGATGTCTTAAAGTATACCACTGCTTTCCTAATCTAAATATCCAAAATCTACATTTTTTTTCCAAACAAAATCATGTGCCACCTTATCAGAGCAATAACTCAGTCCCTATTACCAACTTCTGTCTTAGGATTTTAATACTGTGAAATGACACACATTATGTACAAGTCAACTTTTATAAAGAACAATATTTGGCTAGTGCTGGTAAGCTTCAGAGGTTTAGTCCTTTATTCTCATGGTGGGAAGCATGACAGCATCCAGGCAGACATGGTGTTGAAGAAGGAACTGAGAGCTCTACTTCTTGATCTGTAGGCAGTAGAAAGAAATTATGTGTCACACTGGGCATAGCATATGTATAGGAGGGCTCACAGCCTGCTAACCTAGTGACACATTTTTCTCTAATAAGACCACACTTACTCCAAACATGTCAAACCTCCAAATAGTGTTACTGCATATGGGACAGGCATTCAAACACAAGAGTCTATGGGAGGGTTGCATTTCTATTCAAATAATCCCACCAATATAATTTTACATGGAGAGAAATTAAAGAACAATTCTTTTAAAATTAGAAACAAATCACGGTTGACCATTTCTTCCATATGCACCATTTCTGACATAGCACCTGTGGGTGTGAGGACTGGCGCCCGGCCCTAAGATAACATAGACACCATTTTTGCTGTGGTAAAGCACAAGTGACATCACTCATAAGAATAAGTGCCACAGTGTAAAAATAATGCTCAAGGTTTTAATGGCAAAGGATATTGTTAAAGGATGTTATATTAGGTTAAGTAAATTCTGGGTAGTATGAGCAGAGTCTATCTCAACACACAGCATTTGTAGAAATCCATGAAGAGCATGTATGCAGCTCATGCCATCAGAAGTAAGCTGTGTATTTAGATTCCTGGCTTCTCCAGTACTTCTCTGTGTGTGCAAGGCCCTTTTGCCCTGTACAATTTGTTCCCCGGCAAAGGAGGCATTTATCCTTTTATGAACAAGATTGCCCTGCCTGTTAACACTGTATAAAAAGCCACTGTGTTCTGTGCAAGCAGTTGTAGGTGGTGTTGTGTATAGTTAAGATAAATATATACCTACCCTGGATTTTCCTTGTAAACAGATGAAGCATTGAGACTAGGTATGTTTGCTATCTTTTTACATTCCAATGTGCATTGAACTGTTGCATTTCAAGCATTTTTTCAACACCGACAATGTTCATGAGTAAATAATGATCATCTATTTTGTGGAAACAGCAAAATGATTTGAAGCTCAGACTTTACAATATAAGGAAATTGACCTGTTTGCTTTACTGCCTGATTGTATACTTTTTAAATTGAAAACAGACCATTTTCCCCCTCATATAAAGTTTTCTGATTATGGTTTCTCCTTTCTCTGTTCCTTCCCGTTCCTCTCTACCTCCTTGAGCACCAAGCTGCACACGTTTCCTGTCTCTTATTAGGAAAAAGAAAATGGGAGTCTAAGAGATAATAAAGTGAAATATAAAATAATAAAATATATAATAAGTTAAAAACAAAAGATGGATATCTGAATTGGAAAACAAACACATAAAACAAAAAAGAAGAAAAAAAACCCAAAGAAGGTTTAAGAATCAGAAATCCATTCATTCCCATAAAAAAATCCTAAACTGGAAGTCATAATACATGTGCAGAGGACCTGATATGAACCCAGTCAGGCCCCGTGCATCGCTCAAATGACCCTTCAACTAGCTGTCTCATTCTGTATCCTTCTCCTCTTCCCTACCTTCATGGTTCCAAGATATTTGCTCATGCTGTGATCCCCAAGATCATAACCTGAAAAACCTAGTTGTGGTGTGGTTCATCCCTACTAATTACCTTGAATCCAAGACCTAAGTAACGTCAGCATTAGGTCAAGAGGCAGAGCGAGCAACCAGCTGGTAGAGAGTGAAACTTCACCACTAGATCCTGCCCCCATCTATTCAGAGCTCTGCATTCAATTCCCTTTCATAATTAAATCTGTTAGACCCCTGCTCCCTTACTCTATACTCAAGCTCTGTGGTCCTTTGGGACCTCGCTTGGATAATATTGATAAATAGCTAATATCAACACATAAGTGAATAATACTATATTTCTCTTTCTGGTTCTGGGATGCTTCATTTAGCATGTTTTTGTTTTTAATCTAGTTCCAACCACTTAGCTGTGTATTTCACAATTTTATTATTTTTAATGACTTAGTAATGTATATGACATAAATATACCACATTTTTCTTGTTCGTTCTTCTGTTGAAGGACATGTAAGTTGTTTTCTGTGTCTGTTAGGAAGAGATCATCAGTGTCTCTATGTAAACATTTGATCTCGTGGCTGTCATTTCTCTAGCTAAGACTTCACATAATACATTGCACCGTACATCTTAGACACAATTTCTGAGTTAACAGTACCCATTCTTGTGAACAAAGCTAGATGTATTTTGTGAGAATCATAAGAAAAGGTCTGTTTTCCATTTTTAAAATACACAATCAGAAAGTAAAGCTACAGGTCAATTTCTTTATGTTGTAAAGTCTAAGCTTCAAATAACTTTGCTGTTTCTACAATGTAGATTACCATCTAAAATTGTTTTGTTTTATTAGTTTGGGACTGAGTGAATTATTATTTTCCCACAGTTGTGCTGTGCTTAAATATGGCTAAAGCAAAATGAGGTGGTCCAGACTCTGGAAGTCCTCATCCTGCAGCAGTTACAATCAAACCAGGCTGAGATGAGCTTCATTCTTACCCCAGTGTATTTTCCCTGCCTGAAGTAAAGCCTGCAGAAGAATTATCATAACAAGTTACTATATATCTTAGATATATCAGAAACTCATGAGCATATACATGCATTCCTTACAACAGTTTTATTCTACAAATTTCAGAACTTTATCTTTTTTCATGAAAGAAAGAAAAAAATTAAAATGAAGTGGAAAATACCATTATAAAAGGAAACTAGTATATGTTTCAGATGGAAGCTGCGTTCATTGTTTTTCCATGACGAAAATGCTGACTAAGGGAGGAAGAATTACTGAAAGTAAAGACTCAATAAAAAATAACTTCAGCTCCTGAAGACAGAGAGGGATCTTGAAAATGAGCTGCCAAGTGGTGCTATTTATAGATGGTGTCTTTTCTTATCTTAGGAACTGATCAATTTTGTAATTAATTTATATAAATTATATATCAAGATCAGGTGATCCTGATGGGTGATATTAAACATTTGTTGGGAATTTTGATAATTAGTTGAGAGGTTGGGTAAAGGATCTCAGCTCCAGAAAAACCTTCCCACAGAAGCAAAGACTTACTCCAGAACTCTAAGACATGAACAGAGCAAAGGCTGGCTGATGAGTCAGGTCATTTTAGATTTTAGCACTTAAACTCACAAACTAGTTTGAGTAGTGTCATTTCTTCTAGAATGTTTACACATTCATTTCTTCTCTGACCTTTAACTATTACCTATACCTACAGAATGGATCATTTTGTTCTTAATTCTGAGTATAAGAGCATATATTCATATATTACAGAATTATTTTTTGTTGAAGTAGCACAAAGTACATTTGATAATATACCTTCATTGGTATATTGGAATTGCTGAACAATGCCTTCATAGAGTGGAATAAGGACAAAAAAATGATATAAATGTGGTGCTGTTTGCACTTAAATAATTTCTCTGCATAATCTTTGTAGGTGAAAATATTTATAAATAATAATATTAAGGCTAGGAGACTGTTAGAATGAGTGAACTTTTAAATGAATCATCTAGGCACTTGTGAGATGACTCAGTGGATACAGGTATTTGCTTACCTTTAAATACAAATACTTAACAGAACCCACATGTTCTATGGAGGGAACATTAGTAAGCTTACTACTGAGTGACAGTTGTAGCCAATTGAAATGAAGTCAACAAAGGACTGCCTCTGTGAGGCTAAGAGAATGGAAGAAGGTAAAGCATAGAACCAGTTACAATTTGTCTTTTGACTTTGATAACATCAACCAACAAAATAACTGTGCTGAGACTCTGAGGAATGAGATGCAGCCTGCCTATCAACACAAATAGCATCCTCATTCTCCACCAGAAGGGCAATGGGCATGTTCTCAAGCCACATTTTATCTTTGATTTTCTAAAGCCATCCTTGATGTGGCTGCGGTCTAGCTTGAGTGAAACAAAAGATACAAATAGAGAGTTAAGCATTCCTTAGGGATTTGTTGAGGCATCTATCTGTTCCATAAATGAGAAGTAGGAAAGCATAGTTTGTGCCAGAAGTCTCACAGTCAGTTCTTGTCTGTATGAGAACTGGACATGGGCCAGAGATACAGTATCATCAGGAGGGAAAGTTTCTGCACAGCTCCTACCAAGCTTACCTTCTTCCCTGGGAATTTTTTTCATTCCTCAAGCTCTTTGTTTGCTCCTTTGTACTGCTTATCTTGTAAATCAGTGGCCCTCAGGCATGCCCTCGACTTTCTTTATTTCAGAAAAAGGTCAAACCTTTCTGCTTTTCTATGTAGAAAGAACATGATCAATAGTCCTGCATCAGATACTTGCCTGGGGTCCTGCTAACCATGAGGGGCTGCAATACTCTATTGAAGCTGATTTTGATCTAACTTTTCTTCCAAAAGTATATATTTTCCATCTAGTTCTTGACTGTGTTGTGTTTCCATTATTGACTCCAGTATCAAATTCAATAGATGCAAGTGCTTGGAATCTTACACAACACTGGCAAGTCATATTTGCTGCTATGCTGGAGATATTAAACCTAGATTCAGGGAATTGTGACACTGCAAATTTAATATGACTTCTGTGACCAATAGATGTTTTTAGATAATATTTCATGGTAAGACGAACTGAAAGACCAACCAAGTGTAATAATTAATTTCTGTAATCTAAAATCTTAATTGGGAAAATAATATTATTAGTATAGTATATTGCAGTGATTCTCAAGCTGTGGATCTTTACCCTTTTGGGCCTGAATATCATATACATAGCCTATCAGATATTTACATTACATTTATGAATTTATGTAAAATTTATAAGGGAAGAAATTTTAATGTTATAAAATAGCAGCAAAATAATTTTATGACTGGGGTCACCACAACAAGAAGGATTATATGAAAATGTAGCAACCTTAGAACGGGTGAGAACCTGTGGTCTCCAGGCAAGTCAGAAACAGACACTTTTGTGATTAGTGGTTGATGTGGGACAGCCCAGACCTGTACAGATTAAGTGCTGCTCTTTTATATAAATAGCAAATGTATGCAAGCCAGAAGGTACTACCAATAGTATTCTATGGTTTCTGCTTCAGTTAGAGCCTCCTGGTACCTGCTTTGACTTTCTTTCTTGCTTGAATTTTCCAAGTGATGCATGACTGTTAATATAAAAGTATGAAATGAAATCAACTCTTTGTCCCCCAAGTTGTTTTGTATCATATTCTTTATCCCAGCAATAAACACCGTAACCAACAGTATCATCTATCTTTCTAATCATCTATCTATCGACCTATTTTTCTATTTTTCTATGAATTATTTATCTCTATAGTGTTCATATATATATATATATATATATATTATAAAATATTAAATGGTCATTTAAAGGTTTTTGTTGTAAAGTACTAAATTCATCTTAAGAAGATAAGAGACTTGGATAATAATGGGTGATCCTAGACTTTAAAGTGTATATCAGAAAAATGGTTTATACTTTTATATAAGTAGTTCTTTTGAAGGCCATTCAGGTAAGCTGATGTGAATAGAAGAGATTAATGCTTCCAAATTCCTAGAGCTGAGAAAAGAATAGAATGATTTTTATTTCCTGGGAGGAAATTGAAACTCCATTCTTGTCATTGGTGTTCAAAGTAAAGACCTAGAAAAGAAACAGATGCCAACAATGAATTACTTCCTACACAAATCATGTCGCAGATAAGATAACAACCTAACAACAGTTGAAACACATAGCCAACAAGTTGTTAGAGTTATAGTCTAAAAGAAAGTTGGGTTAAAAATTAAAGTATTTGAAAAATTCCTCTCTCATTTACAGACCATCTAATTCTAATTTTTGAAACAATTTTGACTTTGAATAGAATGTTGCAGATGAAGAATTATGTACAGATGGGGAAACTGCAACATATATTCCACAGTCACATATAAGACTTTAAATGAATTTATCTCAAAAACAAAGTCTCAGTCTGTAAATATTTGAGTTTGAGACAAATGACAGTTTGAACGCATCTGAAACACTCCTAAAGTAGTGCCTCTGTCTCAAAACTGTATGTACCACATGTTTTGCCAACATAGTTGCACTTTAATTGTTTTGAAAATAAAAAAAGAAAGATCTTTAGTTTAGTATACAGAATCAATATATAACAACAACAACCTGAAAATTCTCATTATTTCTCATAGATATTTACTAGGTAGCAATATGAATTATGATACCTAGGCTTTGTTTGCTTTCCCATTGCTGTGATAAAAACTATAACCAGTAGTAGTTCATAAGACAAAACATGCTTATATCAGCTTATATGTTCTGGTTACCCATTCAACTTTGAGGAAAATAAGGTCAGGAACTTAAGAAAACAACTGAATTTGAAACTCAGATGCTGCATATGAGCTCATTCTCTAGGAGTTGCTTGGATAGCTTTCTTAAGAAGTCTGAATCCATTAGCTTTATTTGAGTTTATTTTAAACTTTAGCTTTATTTATTCCTGAATCCATTAGGAATGGTGGTGCCCATAGAGGGTTAGGTTCTTTTACATTAATTATATATCAAGATGTCTATCTCATAGTGATGGCTATAAACCAGGCTGATAAATCCAATTATTCTGTGGAGGTTCCCTCTTGCCAGATGACCAAGGTGACCCTAGGTTCTGTCAAGTTACCAGTCATTATTAACCAGAACATCTTCACGAAGAATTTTAACAAATGGAGTTAAAAATTATATTTCTTATCTTCTGGTCTTCATCTGTAACCAGGATAGGGCACATCTTCATAGGCTAGTCCCACTGCCATATGTCCACAAAAGCTGTCTACAGAATCTCACAGGAGCAATCTCAATCCTTAACCCACAGGCTCACAGGTCAACATAAAGAACAAGCTCTAGTCAGGTACAGTAAGGGAAACTAACTTTACAGATAAAAAGATGGAAAATGGCAACTGCATAAGAAATAAAAGATCTATATAACAATACCATCAAGTCTCTCAAGGAAGAAATCAAATATCTCAGAAAATGGAGAGATCAACCAGCTCATGGATTGCCAGAATTAACATAGCAAATATGGCCATTCTACCAAAGGCAATCTGCAGATTCAATATATTACACATCAAAATCCTTACACAGTTTCTCAAAGACATTGAAAGAGAATTTCTCAAATTCATCTGGAAAGGCAAATATCCCAGAACAGTATAAACAATTCTTACCAATAAAAGAACTGCTGGGGGAATCACCATGCCTGATTTCATGCTATACTGCAGAACAATAGTGATAAAGACTGCATCGTATTGTTTGGTATTGGTAGAGACATGTAGGTTGATCAATAGAATAGAATTGAAGACCTAGAAATAAAATCACATAGTTTCAGATACTTGATTTTTGACAAAAAGACCAAATAGATACAATGGAGAAAAAGAAGTGTCTTCAATAAACAGAACTGGTGTAACTGGCAGTTTGTATGTAGAGAATTGCAAATACAACCATATTTGTAACCTTACACAAAGCTCACCTCACACAAAGCTCACTTGCAAGTTGATCAAGGACCTGAACATAAACCAGATATACTAAATCTAGTAGAAGAGAAAGTGGGAAAGAACCTTGACTCATAGGCACAGGGGAAATTTTCTAAACAGAACTCCAATGGTTTATGCTCTAGTAGCAAGATATGATGGGACTTCATGAAACTGGGAAGCTTCTGTAAGTCAAGGGGCACTGTCAATAGGACAAATAGGCAACCTACACACTGGGGAAAAAATAAAACTTTTCTATCTCTACATCCAATAGAGGGTTAATACCCAAAACATATAAAGAACACAAGAAGATAAACCCAAACAACCCAATCAAAATGGAGTAAATGATCCTAAGATGCCATCTTATACCAATTAAAATGGGCAAGGTCAAAATCTCAGGCGACAACACTTGTTGGCAAGGATGGAGAGAAAGCACATGGTCCTCCAGTGCTAATGGGATTGTACACTGTTACAACCCCTCTGCAAATCAATCTGGAGATTTCTCCGAAAATTTGAAATAGGTTTGCCTAAAGATTCAGCTATACCACCCCTGGGCATATACCCAAAAGGTGCCCCACTAGTTCACAGGGATATGTGTTCCACTATGTTCATAGCAGCCTTGTAGGGGCTATGAAGCTGGAAATAAGCCAGATGTCTAAAAAGAGACTGGATTCAGAAAATATAGGTCATTTACTCGGCTATTAAAACCAAGGTTGTCCTGATTTTTGCAGCAAATGGATGGAACTAAAAAAATAACATCCTGAGTGAGGTAAATCAGACCCATAACAAAATGTATGGTATGTACTCATTAATAGGTATTACCCCCAAAATGTACAGAATACCCAAGATTATAGCCCACAGAACCAAAACAGTTAATAAACAAAAGGGCCCACATGAGGGTGCCCGAATACCACTTGGGAGGGTAAAGAAAGGGACCACAAAGTGGGAAGTAGGGGGGACCTGGGAAGGAAACAGGACAAGGAGACGAAAGGGGGGAAATGATCAGGTACTGATTGGGGAAACAGGACAGAAGTCATGAGAGCCAGCAGAAAGAATGGAAACAGGCAACCTCAGGAGGTGGGGGAGGAAAGGATGCACCAAAAGGTACCACAGACCTGAGATGTGATAGAGTCTCAGGGTCGAAAGGGAGCAACCTTAGATGAATGCTCTACAGTGGGGAGAGGGAACTTCTAGAGTCCGCCTCTAGCCAAAAGACAGGGCACCAACTGAGGGAAGGGGTTATTATCCTAAAGTCAAAACTCTGACCCATAATTGTTCCAGTCTGAAAAAACTGCAGGGATGTAAGTGTATAGGAGCCTGAGGAAAAAAATGTCCAGCGACAGGCCCAAAGTGGGATCGAGCTCAAATTGTGGTCCCAAGGCCTGGCAGTAGTACTCAGCCTATGGAGCACTCACAGAAAGAGCCTATAATGACTACCCTGTGAAAGACCCAACAAGCACCTCAAAGAGTTAGATGCAGATATTTACACCCAACCAATCAACAGAAGCTGCTGACACCTGTGGCTGAATTAGGGAAAAGCTGGAAAAAGCTGAGGAGGAGGGTGACCATGTGGGAAAACCAGCAGGCTCAATGAATCTGGACCCCTGAGATCAGACACTCGATCATCAACCAGGCAGCATACATCAGCTGATGTGAGGCTCCCAACACTTAAATAGTAGATGTTTGAGAAGATACACCTAACCCTCCAAGACTGTAGGACCCAGGGAGTTGGGATGTCTGGTGGGGTGGGATGGGGCTAGGGGAATAGGGACAGGAGATAGAGGGTAGACTGAAAAAAATGGTGAAATCTGGAGTGTAAAAAAAGATTAAGTAAACTTTTTAAAAATAATTTTTATACATAGGTGTTTCTGTATTCTGTTTATGTGTTCTCTTGTGTTTGCCTACAGAGCTCGGAATGTATAAGATACTTGGAGCTGTAGTTTCAAGTTTTACCTACAGGATTCAGATTCTGCAAATTAAACCAAGGCTTTCTTAAGAGCATCAAGCATTCCAAATCTTGAAAGCCATCTCTCAAGTCCCCACATGGTTTGTTTTAATCTGTGTCCTCTATGCTGTCAGATGGGAAGAACTAATTCTCACTCATATTTCCCATTCATTCCAGGACTCGGTGTCAAGGAATGGATTGTTGCCTGTTTCCCAGTCATTGTTCTGGCAACTCCCGCATAAAGGAATAGATACAAGGATTGGCTTTTATTTCTTTTTAAATTATGTTTGTGGCTCCTGGATCTTTCATTACCTCAGTCATCCTCATAGGTGCCATCGAAACACTTGTCCAATGACTCTGGACTTCCCACAGCTTTTGGAGCCAACAAATGACCTTTCTTGTTATAATCAGATAGTCTAGATACAGGCTGCAATTTGTTTACCTTGCTGAAGTGTTCCTGATACTGCTATGCAGTTCTCCTTCTTCCACATAGGGACTCTTGTGTCCTCTGTGAGCTGTGAATTATCATGGATGACCAAGTGTCCACAGACATTCCTCAGATTGAAGTGGATATTACTCATGTGATACTCGTCTTAAAGTCTTTTTCTCTCATCTTGAAGAACATATACATTTTACTCCTAAGGCTGAAAATAGTCCATTCCTATGATGCATTTCCTTCTTGAGGTAGCCAGTAAAAAAGGATGGAATAAGATAAGAGAAATAAGAGTGGGAAAGCAATGGAGAAAGATGCAGGTTTTAGGTAGTCTATGCTGCAGATGGGGAAAGCAGGGAGGGTCAGCCTTCATAGGAAGAATTTTATGTGTTAGGCTAATCAATATTGTTTTTCTTTGGCTCCAAGTGCAAAATATTAAAGTTGGTGGTAACAAACAGTAGAAATTTATTTTTGCACACTTCCAGAGTCTCAGAGACCACATTTAGATTCATCAGGGCTTTGTCTCTAAAATACTCTCTCTCCCAGAGCTTGTAAACTGATACTTTCACATGGTGTCCACATGAGGCTAGTCTTTTTGGTTTTTTTCATTTCCTTAAAACACTAGTCCTTTAGGGTCAGCATTTTATCTTTATGACAGCAGTTAGCCCTATCTCATTTAAGCCCCAACTCTTAATGCAGAGATTCTAATGGTTAGGGAGTCAATGTATGAATTTTATACATGTACAAGTGTGCCAATTACAATAACTCATTAAGTGTGCACTTTTAAATAGTAACCTCTCTTTCCTTCATAGCTTACATTTTCATTGTTGTTGTTTGGTAAACAGGAAGCTTTTATGTGGTTTTACAGGAAAGAATAGACTTACATTAGCAAGTAAGAATCACAAAGTTGTAATTTAATATTTCTGCTTTATGTGTATCTAAAATTATCAAGAGACATTAGCTAAATCTCTCTTAACATGTTATATGATTGAAGAAATAAACTTTTGCTGAGATATTTGTGAGATGGGACCAGAGCTGAAGGATCCAGAACAGACATGTAAGAATTCTGAATTGCTGGGCTAGAGACCACTCTTTTCCAGTGACATTAACAACAGAGACAGTACTGAATGCATTCACTTTAGTAAGCAAAAAACATTCTGAGGACTAACTCATTAAAACATCTGCTCTTTCATCTCTACTGCCAGAGAGTTTCTGCTTAGAAATCGGTATTTTCGTTTCCTCGGGCTTCTTGCATAGTACTGCTGGGTTTCTTACACATGAGCACACAACAGGAAATCATTGCCTCAGAGCTCTTTGGATACACATAAGGCAGGAGTATGGGGCAACTAGTTCTAGTTTCTTCTGATATTTGTGAGAGAAAGATCTGTGTAAGGCAGTGCTTTTGGTCCTTCTCCACCTCTCTTCCTACATTGCCCACTTCCCCTTTTCTTGCTCGCCACATCTTTTCCTTGTGCTGGGGATCAAATTCATACACAGGAGAGGCAGTTCCCTTAGACCCCAGTATCCAAAGATGATAGCATCCTGTTTCACTTTGGATTACAATTTTAATAAGTGAACATAAAATGGAAACTAACCTGAAAATTATTCTTAAAAGTAACACTTTATTCTGAACAAAAGTTCACTTATTGTTTAAATCTTTGATGCAAATGTTGAATGTGTCTACTGTGGTTTGAAGGTGGAATCTCCCATTAGACTCTAGTGTCTGAGTACCTTGTATCCTGAACTTGGTATTACTTTGGAAATCTGTACAACTTCATAGTGAAGGCAAGCCTTGAGGGACTTTATCTAGCTCCACTCCCTGTCTGCTCTTTGCTTTCTCATTTCTCTGACTCCTGCTTCCATGTCCTCCTCCCTGTCCATGGTGGACTAGATGTGTAGCATTCGGAAAAGCACCTGTCTTATCTTTCAGTGTTTCCCCCTGGTTGTCTGACCAATAAAACAACAAAATTAAGACTAGTTAGCAAATAAATGCACTTAACCCTCCTTGTTGTTTTTTTTTTTCTGAATTCTTATATTAGAATTCACAGAATAAACATCTTCTTATCCTGGTGGTTTATTAAAAATATTAATGTTAAATGGTGAAAATCTTCAGTGATCTGACACAAGCTTAACCAGAGAAAGGTATAAATTAGTTAAGATCATTTCAAATATCAGAAAAAGTGATTATAGTCCCACTAAGACTCGCTAATTTTACCACCAATGCCATACACATTTGTATGTAGTAAGCAAGTTTTATTACCTAATTCAGGCTAGATTTTGCTGATTAGTTGCCAAAGCAAAGTTAGTAGTAAACAGACACAGTTCCCATTGAGATATTTTATCCTTCCATATCCCAGTATCCTAAATATGTGTATTTCAACATTTTAATTACTGAAAATGAAAATAGTTAAAATCTGATTTTCCTATGGTAGAAGAACAGTTTGAATTCTTCAAGAAGAAAACAAGAGACTATGAACTGTGGGCTGAAACTCATTATGGAGTTAGATTTTTATTTCCCTTGTAAGCAGTAAATCCCTTCTGCTTCCACACACAACAATTAGTGTCATTATCTGCAGCTTTATCATCAAGCTCAGTATGCCAACCTGTAAATCATCCAAACCTTCAAAACCTACGAATGACGGGAGAAAATAATCATTTTTTTTTTTTTTTTTTTGGTTTTTTTCACCTTCTGTATTCTGCTGATGAATGTAGCCCTTTGCCTGCTGAGATGTCAAATCCCGGAGAACATATGCTGAGCTGAGAAGACCCAAGGATGGGGATGATCAGAGGAATGATGTATGGGAATGATTTCACTATTGTGTCCACCAGAGGATTTACGATCTAAAACGGGACAGAAACATGTCAGTTTTAATGATATTTATAGTCAGTGAGGTTCCAGCATTACAGTGACATAATCAAAGTTTCTCAGTCTTAGACATCTGACCAGATCACCTAAAAATAATCACAAATATTATTACTGCATTTGTTCTTGTAAAATATATCAAACACATTCAATAACATATAGAGCATGATCGCTTAGGGTCAGAATATATGGGACCTTATAGCCTAATGAATTAGCATCCATTTTTTATCCATAAATTTGAACAAAAGAACTTAGACAATGTTTTCAGGTTAAAATTTTTTCTTATGGTTAAAAAAATAGTGCAACTTCTAGTTTTTTACTTAATTTTGAAACATTTTTTTTGTTCATTGCTTGCTTTTTCAATCAAGACACATTATACATATAAAATAAATTCAAAACTCTCAAAGTCTATGTTGTATTTGTTTCTGGGTGAGTTTGAAGATACATCTCTGTAAACAATCATGCTTAATTCTGCACGATTTACTCTCTTTATCATATACTGACTCATTCTACATTTTTTTTTTTGAGTAAAAGACATGTTTCTAGATTGATGTCTTAGTTAGGGTTTTACTGCTGTGAACAGACACCATGACCAAAACAACTCCTATAAGGACAGTATTTAATTGGAGCTAGCTTACAGGTTCAGAGGTTCAGACCACTATTATCAAGGCGGAAACAAGGTAGCATCCAGGCAGGCATGGTGCAGGAGAATCTGAGAATTCTACATTTTCACCTGGTGACTGCTAGAAAAATACAAGCTTTCTGGCCAATATAATGAGGGTCTTAAAGCCTATACTCACAGTGACACACCTACTCCAACAGTGCCATATCTTCTAATAGTGCCAGTGCCTAGACTGAGCATATGCAGATTATCATAGTTAACCTTTATGAAGGTCCTAAAAGAAAACCCCAGCTCAAGCATAAAGCTGCAGTATTGAGCTGTGTTCTCTCTCTGTCACAGACAGTAAGGCTGACTGTAGGACTTAAGTGAAAATTAAATAGTATAAGTCATATTTTAAAGTTTCACCATAATAAAAGAACAGCTATTTTGTAGAATTGATTCTGTGTGTGTGTGTGTGTGTGTGTGTGTTTGTCTGTGTGTTTGTGATAAATTTTGAGAGCCAATTTTCAGGTGTTACTGCCCAAAGCAAAAAGAAATGGCACAGTTTTAATAACATCATGAAGAGTGAAAATATCACCAGAGTCCTTTCTGTCAACTCTTGGGAATTGGCTTCTGCCCCGAGCAAAAGTGTACTAGTTAGGTTTCTTTTCCTGTGGTAGATACCATGACCAAAAGTAACCTGGGAAGGTGGGGTCTGTTGGGTGAGGAGGTTATAGTTCACTCTTAGGAGAAGCTAGAATAGGAATTTGGATGCTGGAATTGAAACAGACCATGGAGTAATGCTGCCAGTTCTGCTCCTTTTGACTTACTCATCTTTGATATTCTTCAGAACTACATGTCCTGAGATGTCATGACCACTGAGGTCCTATCTCATTCCAACATCAATTTTAAATTAAGAAAATTTCTCAAAGGTATGAAAACAGGCCATGTAATGGAGGTATTGTCTCAAACGAAGTTCCCTCTTCACATATAATCCTAGCTTGTGTCAAATATACATGAAAATTAATAGGCAAGAAAATACATTTTGATTCCGATCATGTTTGCTGCCCTTACTACTTAATGAATAAAAAAAAAGCCTTAAATTTCATTGTATAAACACAGATACATACACACACACATACACACACACACACACACACACACACACACACACGTGACAGAGACATGTATATGTGGGAATCTTTGCAAATGCTACCAACAGAGTAATGATATCCAAAAAACAAAAAGGAAATCCAATTTAAGGCAGTTAGTGTTGGTTAAAACTTCTACAGTCTGTCCCAGAACAGTTTATTTTTGACATATTTAAGCACAGTATAACCTGGGAAAACATTTCTTAATGACAATCATCATAATAAATAGGTATGGCTACATCAAAACTCCTACCAATCCAGCTTTGTTCTTTCTTGCTCCATATTTCTCTCTCTCTCTCTCTCTCTCTCTCTCTCTCTCTCTTTCTCTCTCTCTCTCTCTCTCTCCCTCTCTCACTCTCTCTTCCTCTCTCTCTCTCCCTCTCTCTCTCCCTCTCTCTCTACCTCTTACCTCCTCTAATTTCAGGCTATCTGGCATCATTTTATGACCTAGGCTGAAATTAAGTATCTGAAAAGCAACAAAATATTTATTAAAATTTTAAGCAATAATGAGTCTTATTTATAAATCACTCAACTATACTACAACTGATATATATGCTGAATATTTACACCTTTTTGGATGTTTTTCCATTTTATAGTTTATGAGAGTCATTGAGAAAGACTCTAGATTGCAGATAAAACATGGCCCATGACATGATTGCATAAGGCTGGACTATAAATTAGATTAAAATGTACACTAGGCTATATAGCCAAGTACTAGTATATATTATCAACATAAGATAAATCATTATATAAAATCCACTCCTAAAGACAATTGGAAGCATTAGTTTCCTCAGTTATTTAGAAAAGCACATTACAACTTTGAGGTTTTCCTATTGGAATCCAAATCATTAATTTATATTTTCTTTCAAATATTGATAAGATCAAAATTAAAGAAGTTGCAAATTTAATTTTTTAATTTTTTAACAACTTTATTTTACAAAACAATTATAAATGTACAGATTTTGAGCATTTTTTGCATAAAATTATACAATACATTTTTGTCAGTACTTTTTTTTCAGATTTTAAAATAATTTTTACATAAAACTATATGAATATATTTTTTAGTCAGTACTTAATTTTTTTAAAGGTTTGATAGTATGCATTGAAAACTTAATAGTTACAATGAGCATAAAGTACATGTAAAACAAAATGAAACATGGAAATAGTCAAAGTTTTCTTGTTGTGTAAAGATTTTGTTTTGTTTTGTTTTGTTTTCTTTATTTCTTGGACTTCATACAGTCTGTGAGTTGTTTCTGGGGGAGTGAGAGCCTCTGGGGTTAGCATCCCACTATCACTGACTGCATATTATGTCTGTTCTTTTGTGACTGGGTTATCTCACTCAGAATGATATTCTCTAGATGCAGCCATTTTCTTAAGAATTTGGTTAAGTCATTGTTTCTGGTGGCTGAGTAGTATTCCATTGTGTAAATGTACCACAATTTTTGTATCCATTCATCTTCTGAAGGACATCTGGGTTCTTTCCACCTTCTGCCTATTATAAATAGAGCTGCTATGAATATTGTGGTGCACTTATCTTTGTTGTGTACTAAGGTGTCTCTGGGGTATATGCCCAGAAGTGGAATAGCTGGGTCTACAGGTAGTACTATATCCAATTTTCTGAGGTTTTGCCAGACTGATTTCCAGAGTGGTTGTATTAGTTTGCAATCCCACCAACAGTGGAGAAGTGTTCCTCTTTCTCCGCAACATCTCCAGCATCTGCTGTCATCTGAGTTTTGGATCTTGGCCAATCTGACTGGTGTGAGGTGGAATCTCAGTGTTGTTTTGATTTGCATTTTCCTGATGGCTAAGGATGTCTAGCACTTCCTCAGATATTTCTCAGCCATTCGATATTCCTCAACTAAGAATGTTTTGTTTAGCTCTGTACCCCATTTTTTAATAGGGTTATTTGATTCTCTGGTGTCTAGCTTTTTGAGTTCTTTGTATGCCTTGGATATTAGGCCTCTATCTGATGTGGAGTTGATAAAGATCTTTTCCCATTCTGTTGGTTGCCGTTTTGTTTTCTTGACAATGTTCTTAGCCTTACAGAAACTTTGCAATCTCATTAAGTCCCATTTGTTAATCTTTGGCCTTAGAGCTTGAGCCATTGGTGTTTTGTTCAGGAAATTTTCTCCTGTGCCTATGTGTTCTAAGGTTTTTCCTACTTTCTCATCTAATAGTTTCAGTGTATCTGGTTTAATGTGGAGATCTTTGATCCATTTACACTTGAGCTTTGTACAAGGAGATTAGAAGTTGTGCATTTAATTCATTGGATTTATAATGTTGCTCATGTGTTATTTTGCTTATTTGTTGTGATAGAATAGTTATCACAAAGCAACATAGGGAGTCAAAAATATGTACTTAAACTTAAAGGCTGCTATCCACGAAAGAAAGGAAGGCAGAGGAAATATCAGGCAGGAATCAAGGAAGAAGCAAGTTTTCTCACTTTATTTCACACTCACATTCAGGTAGGGTCCTCATATATCAATCAACAATAAAAAAACATACCCCTCATACATGGCTACAGGTAAATCTTATGTAGGAATCTCTTCAGTCAAAATTCTATATAGTTAAATATGAGTATGTTACTGTAAGACAATAATGTATATAAAGTAAAATGCTAGTGAGAGAAAAATTGCTCCTTGTTGCAATTATTTTTCTCCATTTATTTACTTGAACACTTTAACACTTGTAAAAGAAATTCAATATTTCCTGGTATATTATAAAATTATTCTCTCACTCAGATAGTAAATTTTAATACCTAACTATATACTTATTATTTTATGGCCAATTTCACTCACTATTTAAATACTTCTCTCTTTTATCTCCAGGGACATTTGCCATTATATGTAGATAATACATTAATATGAATATATTTCATGGATACATGAAAGAGTAGATAAATAAAGCTATACATTCTAGAGCTTATTATTTTCGCTTCTAATAATCCAGAATGAATGTCATTTATATTTAGTTTTATTCTAATATAACCTAACATTATGCACTCTAATTATTAGTGCTATAATTTCTATAATGCACAGTATTCTTGCCAGTTTTGTATTAGCTGATTAAACGATATTATTTTCTTTTGTTTAAGTCAATATTTTTATGATCAAATATCAAATGTCAAATATCATTTAGAGTACTGGAGAACATAGGTCTATACTCATAGAATAAACACTGATGAAAATTTTCTTTTTTTATCGATATTTTTGTTTACTGAACATTTTTTTCTCTTGTGTTTCATATTTTAAAAATTGGATTTAATTGGATAACAAAGTAGTATATTTACTTCTGGATTTTTTTCATTCACCATTCATTATATTAACCTTCATCTCCAACAGTACTTTAATTTTCTACTCCCTTAAAACTTTTACTGCTGTCTCAACTATGTGTATCAACAACAAGCCTCAAATACAATGTTAATTAATTATTCACTATAATGAATGCTTTACATTAAGGAGATTTAGCTCAGCTTTCATGTAAGATGTTGAAAATGTTACATGGTTAGTCTGTTATGTATTACAGTTATCTTGTGTACATAATTTCTTGTGCTCAGAGCTTTCCCAAAGCAATGAAAAAGTTTCTTGTCATTTTTTTCTTTCATTTAAAAAAAAAGATAAATGTACAAATATTCAGCATTTTCGCATAAAAGTATACAAATACATTTTAAGGTTGTAATTAAGTACTTGTGGGTACATATACATACACATATGTATATATGTAAGAATAATATAAGAAGAGAGGCTATTAATTTGAGGGGATAGGAGAGAGTCTAGGAGGGGTGGTAGGGAGGAAGGAGGGATGTGTTACAGTTCTATTTAATTAAAATACATTCTTTTTTTGTTGAACTTCACACAGTTTGTGGGTTGTTTCTGGAATGTTCAGAGCATTCTGGGGTTAGTATCCCATTATCAGTGACTGCATATTATGTCTGTTCTTTTGTGACTGGGTTATCTCACTCAGGATGATATTCTCTAGATGCATCCATTTTCTTAAGAATTTCATTAAGTCATTGTTTCTGATAGCTGAGTAGTACTCCATTGTGTAAATGTACCACATTTTTTGTAGCCATACGTCTACTGAAGGACATCTGGGTTCTTCCCAGCTTCTGGCTATTATAAATAGAGCTGCAATGAGCATTGTGGTGTATGGATCTTTGTTGTATGTTGGAGCATCTCTGGGGTAAATGCCCAGAAGTGGAATAACTGGGTCTTCAGGTAGTACTATGTTCATTTTTCGGAGGAACCACCAGTCTGATTTCCAGAGTGGTTGTATCAGTTTACAACCCCACCCGCAGTGGAGAAGTGTTCCTCTTTCTCCACATCCTCGCCAGCATCTGTTGTCATCTTGAGTTTTGGATCTTGGCCAATCTGACTGTTGTGAGGTGGAATCTCGGGGTTGTTTTGAATTGCATTTCCCTGATGGCTAAGGATGTGGCTAAGAAAATTTTTTTAGAGAACACGGGAAATTGAGGGAGGACAGATAATCATGTATGCACGAACGACCTTCATGTGTACCTTATCTGCTTACAGCTTTTTGTAAAGTGAAGACAAGGTCTGCCAGAAATGAATGCTTAGATTGGTTCTGTCTCAATCCAATTCCATCTGCTTTTTAATTAGTGTCAATACCTCTCCAATTTTGATATTAATTGCTTATGAATTTTAACATCTACACACATTGAGAAAGTTAGTCTGTTTCGGCATTAGTAGATATCTTTTTAATGGCAAGGAAGTATGAACAAATTAGATATATTCCATTTAGGTCAGGACAGAATGCCTTTCCAGATTTTAAAGGTTGGATAATTGCTTACTCAAGGACATAATACAAATTACTGATTAAAAATGCATGTTGGGTCAATGTGACCTCATTCCTCTATTCTTTCAACAGGAGTTTATATGCAAAACATGTTCTCATTTTATGGTGGATCCTGGATTTTTTTTCCTTTAAAACCTGATTTGGTTTTATATTTGTTGAGTAAAACTGATAAAACAGAATCACACAAAAGGACTGGAGTGTCAGATTCACAGCAGTACTGGCTTCCCTTTCAGATGACCACACTTTGGTCTTCAGCATCCACACTGCTGCTTACCATTATCAGAACTTTGAGTCTTAGTGGATCTTATGTCCTGTTCTGGCTTGTAAGAATATTGCAAACACATTATGCCCAGACTAGCATGCACAAAAATATCGCTACAACAAAAATTATAAAATTATTAAATCATTAAAAATTATAATAAGAAAAGATAATTTAAGTATGATGGTGTAGTGATTTTAAGGCCTTCGTACTTGAACAGTCTCCAGTTGGTCTTACTGATTGGGGATGTTGCTTCCAGTTTGAAGAATAATTGTCCTTACAGGGAGGTATTGAAAATTTAAAATGTTTTTGTCTTTGCTTTCTTGTTGTGGTTTAAGGATAAGAATGCTCAGAAGCCTGTTGCCTGTTGCTACACTTACCATCTTGATGATGGTCTTTTATCTCTTCTGATCCATGAGCCTAAATACACTCTGTTTTCTGTATGTTACCTTGGTTTTAGTGTTTTATTACAGCAATAGAAAAGTCCCAAATACCGAAGGGTATAGCAAAAGAAAGTTTTGGATGGTATCAAGGGGTTAGTGGATACACAGCAGTGAGATATTTTATAGTAATAGTATCAAAATGAAAAATGCTCCTGAAAATACTAGAACTCACAGACACAAATAAAAGCAAATTGCTTTTATTGTCATTAAATTTCTAAAGGGAAATGGTATTTATATAATTATGCTTTTCATGTGACATTTGCCATCTAATTCTGACCATAAATCATAGAAAACACAAAATACATATAGATGTAAACTTTTGTAACATTGAACATTTCTTTCCATTAATTAATTGATTCACTTTACATTCTTATCGCTGACACCTCCTCTCAGTCCTCCCTCACACACTCCCTCCTCCATTCCCTTTCCCATTTGCTAAGAGGGTGTAGCTTCTCTCAGTTCTTCCAATCCTGTCACACAAAGTCTGTCCAAAGCTAGGAGAATCCTCTCCCACTGTGGCCAGACAAAGCAGCCCTGTTCGAGAAACAGGATCCACAAACAGGCAACAGCTTTACGAACATCATCTGCTCCAGTTCTTGGGAGACCCACATGAAGACAGAACTGAATATATCTGCTGCATATGTGTGGGGTACCTAGGCTCATGCCATGCATGCTTTCTTGTTGGTGGTTCAGTGTCTGAGAGCCTGCAAGTGTCCAGTCTTCCTGTGGAGTTAATATCCCTTCCAGGGCCCTTAGTCCTTTCCCAATCTCTTCCATCTTTATATTTTATATAAGAAAGACAATAACATTTTTGACATATTTTTAAGCAAGAAACTTGACCAATTTACAGTGTTATGATATATATGATTAATATGTTTAAGGTAAGAAAATTTGAAAACTTAGTGTAGAAATTAAAATGCCAAATTGAATATGTAAAAACTAGATGTATGAGTTTGAGTTTTACAATAGCACACATATAGTTTGTGAAGCTAGAAGATAAAAAGCAGCTGCTCCAGTCAAAAGCATCAGAGGATCTTGGGGTGCATAGCAGAGGGGACTTGTCAACACTCTGTGTCAGGGTCTGTTTGAACACAGCTGCAGTTGGGATTTTTGTGATCACTCCCATCTGGAGAGGACTACAGTGCATCTGAGAGGTTTTCATCAGGGCCCAGATGACCAACAGAGTAGGTCAAACAGAAGGACAGATGGCAGAGGAAGCCGAAAACACTTGATACTTTTAATTATGAAAAATTCTTTCTTTCATAAATCTTTAAAGTTATCCTAGGGGCTGAAATAACTCATACGAAAGAATGGGAGAGACTGAGATGTAGGTGAATGCTTTTGGAGAGCCCCTCCTTTATAAGGTGTTCTCAATTTAAGCTTTGACTTGGAAACCATCGAAAATACAATAAACTTTCTTCTGCTGTTTTGTCTCATTTTGCAACTATTATTTAGGGTAATTTTGCTTTTTTGTTTCTTGTGGGTTTTTTTTCTATTAAAAGCTTTAGGCACAATAGCTAGACAGATAATGAGATATTCTAACATACTGACAGCTGAATTCCCAGTTACATGTCCTATTACGTGCCATCTTAGTCTCATCTCGGCACCTCTTTCCTTTTTTATCTTCATTGCAGTGGTGACTACCAGGTTCTCCCCTGAGTCCACCTGTCTCTGTGTCTTTGTCTTTCTGTGCCTGTGTCTCTCTGTCGGTCTCGGTCTCTCTCTCTCTCTCTCTCTCTCTCTCTCTCTCTCTCTCTCTCACACACACACACACACACACACCTTTTCCTCTCCTACCAGTTATTTGCTGCCTATATCTTTATTTGACCAATCAGAAGGCAATGGAGAACAGTATTTCATCTTAACCAAGACTGAGTACTCTAAAACATGGTAGTCTCTCTTTCTGTAATTTGTTTTAGTTTATGCCAAAACAAGACCACTGTAGCACAGGGAAGTCTTGATCTGATCTGCATTACTTTATCTCCTAAATACAGTGTTCACTGATGAACCTGTTTATAATCTAGTAGAGTGTGACAATCATCATCACACTGTGGAGTGCCAAATTTCTATAAACTTTGTTCTTTCTGTTTCTGTTAATTAAAAACCTGCAAGAAGGAACAGACTTTGCTCCTTGTTCACATGCTTCTTAAGACTCTACAGTACAGAACTCAGGGCATAATGACACTGTAATTTCCCTGAGGCCAATGAAGAAATACTTAAGAGGAAATTGTCTTTCCAAACATACAGGTTTAGTGTGAACCAAAACTAAATGTGACATTTAACTCACAATATTTATAGCTATGATACCCCCTTTATTTTATGCTAAAAATAAAGAAGATGTGATCCAATCAAATATGTTATAGTTTTTTCCTTACCTGACATGGTCAAGGCAGGGCTCGGGAAGAATAAAGTAATCCATATTTCTGTTGAGTAACATCTAGACCCTTTACTCCTTCTGGCCAATAGAATAAAGGCTAAATTAATATGTTTTGAGTGAGTACCCTTGTTGAAGTGTGGGCATATGCCCAAGAATGGTATATCTGAATCTGGAGGTCAATTGAGTCCAGCTTTCTATGGACATTTTATATTGATTTTGATAGTTGGTGTAAATGTATGCACTCTCACTACCAATGGAGGAATATTAATTCCTCGTACTCTAAATCCTCACCAGCATGAGCTGTCACTTGTGCTATTGAACTTACCCATAATGACGGATAGAAAAGCTAAAGGATTCTGGCTAAAAATTCCATGGATTACTCATCTCTGTATTGTTTTATCTTTTATGTGCTGAAATTTAAATGTTATCTAGGTTTCCTGCCATTTTTTATCAACCTGAATATTTTAGCTTTCATGTTTTTTACACATTAAACATTCAGCATACAGGCTTCTTTTTCAGTTTTATTTATTGTTTTTTATTTTTTTTTTTTTGCCATTTCTTGTGTTTATATGCAGTTCACTCTAATTTGTTGTGAAAGTAATGCGAACATGCATGTGTTCTTACAACAACTAGCTGATGAGTCACAATCTCAGGACTGAACTTTCAGACAGACGGCTTGAACTAACCCTTCCCAAGGAGGCAAACGGTACATCAGCAACAACATGTACAAAGATAGGTAAGGTCTAGCTGAAGAAGTCAAGGTTTTCCCTGTGTTAGGTTATTTTTCTCTATATAAATACTTCCTGTGAGCATTGATGGGTGAAGATTTATGACTCTAAAATGTACAAAATATAAATTTATTAATATTCTTTAATAGAATAAACTTCTACGTTATATTTCTTTAAAGATTTTCTAATAGTTAGGTTTTGAAACGCTAGTAGTTCACTATTTTACCTAAGAGAAAAAGCCAAATGATAGTCTTCCTAAATAGGTTTCATTTTATTTAAATGTAACAATAATAAAAATCCTCTTTTAAAAGATTTATTTATATTTTTCATTAATCAAATCCATGTCTCAACCTTTAGTGGTTTACCAGCATTTTTGTCCTTGTCTTTCCTTTGAGCCTCAAGTTATAAAAAGCTTTATTCCTTTTATTGCTTCTAAACCCTCTAAAAATTGTGTGTTTTTCTGGTTATATAGTAAGGAACACAATGAAAAATATCTTTGCTATTGCAAAAAAATCTTATTCAGACAAATAACTTGTATTTTTAAGCAATATATTTCTGTTGATTTTGAATACAAAGGAGAAATTATGTGAATAATTCTACAAAGGAAATGATTGAGCTACTCTGTACATTTCGGTCACTTTTATCCAGTGGATAATTTTTTTTAATCACTAATTGCCAGTGTGCTCTCTAAATTTCTATAATTTATTTTTTATCATTATGAACCATCACAATAGGAAAATTAAATCTTTGAAATAAAGAGTAATTCAAGTTAAAATCAAAGAGTAACTTTATAATGGGTTGGAAAATTAATTAAATTATTTGAAGAAACTTTGGAGAGTACTTTTATATAGCAGAAGCTAAACTTTGTGTTTCATAAAGACTGCCTAGTTGAATTTTTCTTATGGTACAAGGTACTTTATACATAGCTTATGTTTCATATCTGGATTATGATAACCATAGAATATGGGTCCTACAAATCTGTCAATTAGTAAAATATGTCATGAATCTTACACATATGGATGAGAGTCTAGAAGAATAAAAACATATTTTGAATTTCTATGACAAGACTTAAAACAAAACAATAGAAATACTTTTAATTATAATAATTTAGAATTTGTCTTGTATTATATTAAAAACTATATCACATATATAGAGAATATTTTAAGTTGTATCCCTTTAATGAAAAACATGTAACTAACTAAACGTAACATAGATCAACAACATTTGCACACAGTTAGGCCCATGAAAGGTTCACAAGGAAAGCAAAACAATGTAATACATGGAATGTAAGCCTTTTGACACTGCACATTCACTATGTAATTATAAATAATAACCCAAACAACCAATCAAGCAAAGAAGATACTTTGATATATTTGTTCATATTTTGTGCAAAGAATAATTAACATAAATAAAGTTAAATATCAAAAGTTAAACAATGGAATTATTTAGAAAATTTTAAAACACATAGATGATAAAGTTTTCTAGGTGAAACTAAAAACCTTTCTTGGTGTTTTCTTATTGTTTTACAAAAAAATGTCTCACAAGAGAAAAGTGATAAATATTATTTCAAAAAGCTTTCATTTAAAATGTACTCTGTTAGAAAACAAGAAGGGGCATGATACTTGAAGTATAAATAAATAAAATAACCAATTTAAAAGAGAAAAGAAAAAAATAATTGATGGCTGGAGACATGATTTAGTACTTGAGAGCACTTTTTACAATTTCAGAGGTCCTGAGTTTGGGAGCTGGTCCAAAAACTCCTGTATATCTAGCTCCAGAGGATAAAAATTCTTTTACTTTAATTAAGGCAGTTGAGAGGGGAGAATCAACTAACACTTATACTAATAGGGGGCACATATTCACATACAATCATACACATATTCATAAATAAAGTGAAACTAAAATTTAAAAACACATGAATTGAGAAGTGATATAGTGAAAGACAATCAATTCTGTACAGTTCACATAGACTGTCAAAATAGAGAAAAAGGACCAAAGTTCTTCAGTTAATAAAATAACCAATCCAACTTGAAAACTGGAAAAAGCTGTGAAAAGACATTTTCAAAAAATATCAAATAAACATGTAAATATATTCAAAATCATTAGAAGTTAGGGAAGAGCAATTTTGTTGCCAAGAGATAATTCTGTGCACATATAAAAAAAGTTGCAATAAAAAGGTATGGAAAAAACTAAATACGTTTGAGAGCTCATAAAAATAATATTATTCCTGAATTGCTTTTAGTAATTTTACATAGTTAAAATGTTCTGAAAACATTTTGTGCCTTCTTGTAAAAATATACATGTTCCAATCATGCCGTCTCAAAATATTCTTCTTTTGTCTTCCTTGAGAGCACCCAGTTTGCAGAATGTCCCCTTGTAATCTTCCCAGTGGAACTTAGAAAGAAGCAAAATGTTCAAGACTACATTATGGAGATAAACAAAGACATACTAAGTAAAATTATTGAAGAGATTCTTACCCAACTAAATAAGAGTCAAGATAAATAAAAACCTTTACACATCAAAACTGTATCAAGTATATATTGTATCTCGATTTCCATATCTTTTAAAATGCACTAATGATAAACTTTATGTTACTAATATTGTATTAGTGTAGTATTAGAGGTGGACCTTAAAGCTCTTCTCCTGGATATCATTGCTTTAAGAGAGAACCTAGTTTGTACTCTCATTCCTTCTGATGCTCTGGGTTTGAATCTGTAAATTCCTGAATACTTTCTTATGAAACTGTCCCTTTGTCGTGTCTGTCAGTCTGTGTCTGAGTGTCTGCCTCTGACCGAAGGCCATTCTCTTTTATTGAGCAGCACAGAAAAGTACAAGTGGGGATAAAATGAAGGATCCTTTATAGAAATCCTTAATAGAGCTGTACAAGACATTAGGTCTGTGAATCCCCACTGGCCCCAACAAACACAGAAAAGAAACGGTAATACAAATTCATTACTAACTAATAAATATATACTATATGCAATATTTTTAAACATGTGTCAGTAGTTTACTATTACTGTATTTAAAAACTAGTGAAGCCAGATTATTTTCTCATAAAATTATTCTGATTATAGTTTCTCCTTCCTGGACTCTTCGTAGTTCCTTATTACCTTCTTTCATCTCTGAATCCACTGTTTTGTGTCTCTCATTGGAAGAGGATAGAATTCTAAGAGATAACTATCACACATGACAAACCCTATATGGTGAAACAAAATATATCATATGAATGTTTTACACTGCAATACCATGGAAGAAAAAAAAAAAAAAAAAAAAAAAACACTGTAAAAGCTGTCAGTATTGTCAAAGGCCCAACTGCTCTCACTGGAGATTCAGCAAAGTTCTAAGCAAATAGCTATAACATACATGCAGAGGACATGTTATAGACCCATTATAGACTCTGTACTTGCTGCTTCAGCCTCTGTGAACTCCTATATACCTTAGTTGTTTCAGAAGGTCTTAGTCCCCTCATGTCCTAAATTCCAATGGCTCTTTCACTCTTTCTGCTTGGGTTCCTGCAGAATTCCTGGAGCTATGGGATAGGGAGATTTGATGGAAACCATACATGTAGACGCTTTCTGAATAATGTCTACATCTGTTCCTATACAATGCCACTGGAGCCTTTCTGATGATGACTATGTAAGGGACTATCCTGAATATAGCAGAATATCATGATGGATAATTAAATTGGCATTTTTTTAAGTAGCATTTATTTTAAACCTAGGTCTCTGGTATATCTGGTCTCTTATACTCAGCTACGCAAGAAGGCTTTACCATTCTTTTTACCCTAGTATATTTTGCAGAGAACAGATTGTAGGTCAAATGTTTTGTGTTTGGGTTGGTGTTTGCTGTTTTCTTCAGTTTTCCTCAGAGTATGTTCCCATACCAAAGAATCTAGAAATGTAGGGTGAAAGCTCCATGTATGTAATAACTTGACGTCACCATGTTCATTGAGTCATGTGGCTGCTGTTCTTGGCAATCAGATTCTGAATTTTATCAGTGAAGAGCACCACTTTGTGTTAGCATCAGTCTGGGTCATTTTGGGAGTTCCATGGGACCTCCTTGGCCAACAACTCTAACCCAGTCCCTCCATTGGAATTCTTACCTGCCTATAAGAAATAGCCATTGAGAATCTGTATTCCCAATTACTAAGAGTTCTTACTAGAAACTCCTTCATGGATACCAGTAAGTTTCCACTGCGCCTTTCACTCCCATGCTTCCCTCTACTACCCCTGCCCCTAATTCCATCTATCTGTCCCTGAACCCTCTAGCTCTATCCCATCATCCTCTTCAAACAGTTTCCTTCACACGTGTTTCTGCTGCTTCAGGCCATTCACAGGGAATTCCATATACTACCATTTGTTAGTGAACCTCTCTGCATCTCTAGATTATAGCTTAGTTTTCACTTACTCAGTGGTGAATATCTACCTATAAGTGAATACATACCAAATGGATGCAGCTAGAGAATATCATCCCGAGTGAGGTAACCAGTCACAAAAGAACACACATGATATGCAGTCACTGACAAGTGGATACTAAGCCCAGAATGCTCTGAATATCCAAAACCAACTCACAGACCTTATGAAGCTCAAAAAGAAGTAAGGCCAAAATGTGGAAGCCTCAGTACTTCTTAGAAAAACAAAAGAAAAAAATTCTTGTATTCATCATATATTATTATGTAACACATTTTGTGAGCTGTAATAATATCTTATAAATAAATTAATTAATAAAAATGAAATATAAATACAGAGAATATCCAATAAAGGAATGCTTGCAGCTAACCTTCAAACTGATTACCAGGACCCCAATGGAGGACCTAGAGAAAGGACTGAAAGAGCTGGAGGGGTTTGCAACTTCATAGAAAGAATAATAATATTAACCAACCAAACACCCATAGCTCTCAGGAATCAAAGCACCAATCAGTGAGTACACATTTAAGGAACCATGGTTCAGGCTGAATGTGTAGCATAGGATAGCATTTTCTGGCATCAGTTGGAGGAGGTTTGTTGTACTGTAAAGGCTCATTTTCCAGTGTAGGAGAATGCCAGAACAATGACATGAGAGTGGGTGGGAATAGGAGCATCTCCATGAAAGCAAGGTATTGAGGAGCAGTGATCGAAGAGAGGGAAAGGTGATAACACATGAAATGTAAATACAGAGAATATCCAATAATAGTGAAAAAAGGAAAAAAAGTTAACTAATGCTTTACTGTGCAATTATACCAGATTTTTTAAAAACCCATTCTTCCTTTATCTAGTGCGATTGTAGTTTCTGGTTATCATGAATAAGCTACAATGAGCATCACTTAGCAAGTGCCAGCTTAGTAGGATGGGTATACTTTGGGTATATGTCCAGGAGTAGCATAGCTGTATTTTGAGGTAAATCAATTCTGAACTATTTGATGAATTGCCGTATTTATTTCCATCATGACTATGAAAGTTTCTGATTCCACCAGCAATGGAGGAGTGTTTGCCTTGTTCCATATCTTTATCAGCATGTTTTATTATTTTGGCTATGCTAACGGATGTAAGATAAAATTTCATAGAAGTTTTGCTATGCTTTTCTCTGCTGGCTAAGGATTGGGAATAATACTGTGAGTGTTCCCACCCATTTGAAATTCTTTTATCCAGAATTCCTTGTTTAGTTATACCCCATTTTTAATTTTCTTATTTGGTCTTGTTATATTTAGTTTATATATATTGGATATTATCCTCTGTTAGATATGGAACTGATACAAGTCTTCCCATTCTGTAGTCTGCTGCTTTGTCCAGATGATAGTGTCCTTATCGTGCATAAGCTGTTTAGTTATGATGCTCCATTTATTAATTGTTGATATTGATGCCTAGACTAACATTGTTCTGTTACAAAAGTTCTCTCCTGTACCATGTTCTCTTCTAACAGTCCCATGTGTCTGGCTTTATGTTGAGGTCGTTGATCCACTTAGAATTGAGTGTTGTGCAGGATGACAAACTTGGTTTTATTTGCATTATTCTACATTTATACATACATTTAGACCAGCACCATTTGTTGAAGATACCTTCTTTTATCGAGTGTGCATTGATTTTCTTGCAGTAATCCCGTATCCAGCTATTTTGCCAAAGGGGGTTATTAGGTGCCATAATTTTGAAAATCATTATTGTACCATCTTTCATATTTTGCCCTCTTCCTTTCTGCCTTATATAGCATTGGTTTCATGCAATTGTCTTATGGCTCTAGTTAAAACTTCAAGTGTTACATTGAAAGGATATTGAGAAAATGGGCAACCTTATCTTCTTCCTAATTTTAATACACTTGGTTGAATTTATCTTATCTTAGTTAATAATTGCCACGGTTTGATACAAGTGACTCTTTTATATTTAAGTATAACTCTCATATTCCCTAGCTATCCAGGTCTTTATCATGAAGGGGGTTTGGAAATTTGTCTAAGGACTTTTCACATCTAATGAAATTATAATGTGGTTGTTTTTTTCCCAGCTTTTTATATGGTGGATTTCATTTACTGATTTTTTATATTAACCTATACCTGTACCTCTAGAATGAAGCCAATTTCATCATGGTGCATATTTTTTATGTGTTTTCAGAATCTGCTTGCTTATATTTTATTGAGAAATTTTATACCTACACTAATAAGGCAAAATGGTCTTTAATTTTTTTTTGTTGAACATTTACATAGTTTAGGTGTCAGGATAACTGTGGACTCACAGAAGGAATTTAGCAATATTCCTTTTGTTTGTATTTTGTTTAATAATTTAAATAGTATGAGGATGATCTTTTCTTCGAATGTCTGTTAGAATCCTGTGTTAAAATCTTTAGGCCTTAGGCTTTTGGGCTGAGAAGAAGGATAAATGGCTATTTCTATTTCACGAGGGGTTATAAGTAAATTTATGTTGTTTATATGATTTGGGCTTGTCTTTAACACAACAACAATCCATGTATTTTAGATTATTTTAAAAAATATTGTGCATTATTGGTTTGTAAACTATTCCTGGATTTCCTCTGATGTCATGCCTCCCTATTTATTTCTAATTTTGGTAATTTGAATATTCTCCCTCAAGGCTATGTTCAATATTTATGTGAATATTCATTATATAAGATTGCTTTCAAACCATATTTGCTGTTTTTCTGCTAATGATTATCATAAGAAACATAACATATATGAAATGCATTACCCTTGATTCAGGAGCAAACATAGTTTGAGATTACTGCTGTGCATTTGCTTAGGTTGTAAAAATTTGATTGCATAGTAAATTCAAGATTGGTATAGATGGCTGTTACATTGGTCTCTTAAAGGTAGGCTAAGCAGACAGGTTTAAACAGTAGGATAAAAGTCCTCAGTCCTAGGTAATATCAAAGTATATTATTAACACCTGCTTTGAGGTTGAGCAACAGTCTTGTCTCTTAGAACATGAGAGAGAATTTATCAAAATGTAATAGCAAGTACTTTATAGTAAACAAAATCAAGAAACAGCCTAAATTCTTTCTGCTGAGTGAATGCTTAACATTCAGACCTTGAACAATACAAATAATAAAAGGGAAAATTGTCTGCTAATCACAGCAACACTTAAGATAGCAGAAAACTGTGAAAAAAACCTCAGCCATAAAATTTACATACTCACCGATTTCATTTTATAATTGATTTGACAAAATTGTTGTAGTAAAGAACAAGCCAGAAACTTCTACAAGAAGAAACAAGAGCAGATAAGAATAAATTGGGTTGGGCATAAAAGGTGAAACAAGAACTGCTAGGGATGGAAATGTTTGTATTTACATCTTCTTAATGTCAAGATCCTTGTTGTTTTGCAAGATTTCACCACTGGGGACCAGCTCACTGAAGAGCATAAGCAATCCTTCTGGATTAGTTGTTAAGACTTTGTGTGAATATAAAAGTCTCAAAGGAAATAGGCTAATTGAGAAGGAAGAATTACCTGTCTACATAGAATATTAATAAATATATATTATAACCAAGGGTATAAAGATAGTTTTAAATGGAAAGTATATAACTAACAAGAAAATTAGGAGAAAAAGCCCTAACATAATTCCACTAGAAAAATATACACAAAGGAATAGAAGCAAAAATTCCCCATCCAAACAGGCAAGCTCCTTTACTGCAAATAATACAGAAATTTGCATTTAACATGTGTGTTTCAGAACTTCACTTAGCTTAAAAGGCAATTTGTCTTATATTATTTTGATGAAAATTAAGCAACCAGAATTTTCCTCTGGTCTTATTTGTGTCAGAAAGATTTGCATCTTGAAGACATGGTAGATCTACAAAACATTTATTCTTGGAAAGAAACTTGGGAGCATTGGGCCAGCTGTAGAATATATACTACAGAATGCCCATGTCATTAAGTAAAATGTAACAGATTTATATGGGGCATTAAATCTGAAATAGTCCATTGATCACAGAATAAATTTACTTAAAAATATTAAAGGATACATATTTGCCTTATTGTGGGAATACTATGATAGCATTTGATTTGCAAGGATGAGCCAGAAAGGTAGTATATTATTAAATAAAACAATTCAATGATATTCTAGACTAAAAACAAGCAAATAATATTGACATTCAGCTATATAATCACCACATCATTTATCATGCATAAAAATCTAATAACCATATGAAATTAAGGCAATTGTTCACCATAGCAAAAGATTTTTTTTTTTTTTGAATGAAGCAATTAAGGGACAGAGCTAATGACTTTGGGGTCAATAATTTAAGGCAAAAGAAAACAAAATAAAATAAAACAGAAAATATAAGAAGTACTAGTAAGCATACAAATGGTTGTGATTTATACAATATTTAGAACAATATATGAAATAATTACATATTTAAAATAAATAAGACATACTAGAAATGTAGAACAAAATTCAAGTCAATTTGAAGATATAGGTTTAAAAGCTCATCAGACCAGAGTATAGAACAGAGAAAACAACCCATATAAATCAAAACCTACATGAAAACTATGTCATTTAATTAATTTGCACTTTTGAATTCAGACAGAATGACTGCTAAGAGGAAAATAGTGTGTGAAATAATGATTAAAATTAATAAATTGTTACAATAAATAACATCTCACATATTGTGAAGGAAAGTTCAAATAAACAAACAATTTAAAAAGCAGATGCTGAGAGATATGTGCATCTGTATAATTCTATTAAATAAATTGTCATTGGTGCTGAAATAGTAATAAAATGAAGCACACCAGAATCAAAGTAAAGTACTCAAATATATTAGCCATTAGAGAAGATATTTTTCTGTTAAAAAACTAAAAGGAATACATTTCCATAATTTACTATCCTCCCCCAAACAAAGACCTCTAATATTTTTCAAACTATAGTCAGAGGCATATGAAAGTACATTTCTATAAGACCCCAATGTTTATTTATTTTACTAGTTTTAGAGATTTCCAAGTGATATGTGGTGATTACTCTCCTAGATAGGGTTCCTATTATTGTCATGAAACACTATGACCAAAAGAAAATTGGTGAGAAAAAAATTTATATGGCTGACAATTCCAAATCACTGTTCATCACTGAAGGAGGTCAGTACAGGACCTCAAACAAGAGGTTAGAGTGGCCAAAGATGAGGAAGGGCCATAGAAGAGTATTACTTACAGGCCTACTCTTTATGGCTTACTCAATCTGCTTTTTTATAGTACCCAGTGCCACCAACTCCATGGCCGTCCCAACCACAATGGCCAGAACATCCTGATTGATCACTAATTAATAAAATGTTCTACAGGCTTTCTTATAGCACGATGGAAGCACTTTCTCCATTAAGAATATAGCCTTCTGAATGGAGATCCAGGGACACAGGCCTGGTGAGAAGGCATTCCTAGTATCCAGGGAGGAGAGAGATCTCAGACAGTGCTCAGAAAGTGTGCCCTCAACTCCCCCACTTCTTGATTCAGGGAAGTAGGAAACCTTCTTTGGGCTTCCTGTTATCAAACCATCCCCATGCTTACAGAATTGACACGCAGGACATCTGCCACCAGGAACACAAAGAGATCCAGGGACACAGGCCAGGTACAAGGGAGAGGCAAGAACCAATCACTGACAACATGACCACATATAAACGCAGACAACAAGATGGCAAGAGGAAAGCTAAAGAACATACCCCAGGGAAACCACAACAACCTTGGAACACCAGAAACCAACTTTCCCATCAGAGCAAACAGCAAGATGCCAAACACTCCAGATATAGAAGACTCAGACCTGAAATCATTCCTCAAGATGATGATAGAGATCCTTAAAGAAGAACAGGAAGAAAAGAACAAAGAATTAGAAGCTTTTAAGAAGAAACAAGAAAAACACTCAAAGAATTCAAAGAACTAGAGGTAAACAGAACCAAAGAGATGAAGGAATGGAAGAAGGAATTTAAAACAGAAACAGACAAAATAAAGAAAACACTAAAAGAGACAATGCTAGAGGAAGAAAGCCTAAAAAAGAAATCAGGAGTCACTAATGCAAGCATTTCCAACAGACTACAAGAGATGTAAGAGAGAATCTGGGGAGCCTAAGACAACATTGAAAACATAGAAAAAACAGTCAGAGAAGATGCAAAAAACCAAAAAGCTCCTTACCAAAATATCCAGGAGATCTAGGACACAATGAGAAGACCAAACCTAAGGATAATAGGAATAGAAGAGGGTGAAGATTATCAACTAAGAGGCACAGTAAATATCTTCAACAAAATCATAGAAGAAAATTTACCAACCCTTAAGAATGAGATGACTATGATCATAAAACAAGCCTACAGAACTCCAAATAGGTTGGACCAGAAAAGAAATTCCTCCAGACATATAATAGTCAATACGCCAAGTACCCAAAGCAAAGAAAGAATATTAAAAGTAGTAAAGGAAAAAAGTCATGTAACATATAAAGGCAGACCAATCAGAATCACATCCGATTTCCCTACATAGACCATAAAAGCTAGAAGATCCTGGACAGACATCATGCAGACCCTAAGAGAGCACAAGTGTCAGCCCAAGCTGCTATACCCAGCCAAACTATCTATCACCATAGATGGAGAGACGAAGATATCCTAAGACAAAACTAAATTTATAATATCTGACCACAAACCCAGCACTAGAACAAATTATAGGTGGAAAACACAATACAACCTGGGCATTATATCTTAGTAAAGAAAAGAAAACTTCTAAGCAAGAAAACCAAAGAAGAAAGACACAGGCACAATTCTACCTCAAAAACAAAAATAGCAGGAAACAACAACCATTACTCCTTGATATTTGTTAATATAAATGGACTCAATTCCCCCATAAAAAATATAGGGTATCAGAATAGATACATAAAAAATACCCAGCATTTTGCTGCATACTGGAAACTCATCTCAGAGAAAAAGACAGATACTATCTCAGAGTAAAAGATTGGGAAACAAACTTCCAAACAAATGGCCCCAAGATGCAAGCTGGAATGGCCATTCTAATATCAAATAAAGTAGATTTTCAACCAAAAGTTATCAAAAAAGATAAGGAAGGACACTTTTTACTCATTACAGAAGGAATTTTTCAGGAGGATCTCTCAATTCTTAAAGTATATTCTCTAAATACAAAAGCACCCATATTCATAAAGAAACCCTACTAAAGCTACTAAAGCTTAATAAATACATTGCACTCCACACAATAATAGTGGGAGACCACAGATCATGGGAGCAGACACTGATCAAGGACACAGTAAAACTAACAGAGGTTATGAACCACCTGGAATTAATAGATATCTATAGAAAATATCATCCTAAAACAAAAGAATACACCTTCTTCTCAGCACCTCACAGCACATTCTCGAAATATGACCACGTAATTGTTCACAAAATGAGCCTCAATAAATATAAGAAGAATGAAATACTTCCATGAATCATTTCAGATCACCATGGTCTAAGGCTGGTCTTCAATAACAACAAAGAAAACAAAAAGCACATATGCACATTGAAACTAAACAATGCTCTATTAAACGAGAGTGTAGGACCGCCTTTTGGGGACCACCACTCTAGTCTCAGGACACGGGGTTACCCAATGAAACGTGAGAGGAGCTCCGGGCCGATACATATCTCACGCAGGAGACAGAAGAACCGACTCTGAAATCAATTAGGGGGGACATATCTATAGGGAAAATTACATAAGCAGTTAGCAACAAGCACATAATAATTTTATTGGTTTATTCAAATTAGCACTCTCTGCTTTTGGATATGATTCAACTCTAGACCACTCTGTTTTGGGGCACAATGCCCTTCATACTGGTTTTTATCAGGAC
The DNA here is from genome assembly GCF_963924665.1 of Micromys minutus. NCBI lineage: Eukaryota > Metazoa > Chordata > Mammalia > Rodentia > Muridae > Micromys > Micromys minutus. The sequence continues at coordinate 39,089,614 of NC_137974.1, forward strand.
TGCAAGGCCAGCCCAGACCTTATCGAGTCAACAGGTCTGGGTTTGGGCCATTTCTTTAAACAAGTTATTTTGTTCTAAGACTTGAAGCATACTTGTCCTCAAAGCAGGGTAAGTGGGAGCTAACTTGAAATTTTAACACTTTCAGATAGCAGGGTCAAAGAAGAAATAAAGTAAGAAATTTAAGATTTTCTAGAATTCAATGAAAACGAAAACACAACATACCCAACCTATAGGATGCAATGAAAGCAGTACTGAGAGGAAAACTCATAGCTCTGACTGCTTCCAAAAAGAAACTGCAGAGAACATACAATAGCAACGTGACACCACAGTTGAAAGCTCTAGAACAAAAGGAAGCAGATAAATCCAAGAGGAGTAGAAAGCAAGAAATAATCAAACTTAGGTCAGAAATAGACCAAATAGAAGAAAAAGAACCATTCAAAGAATCAAAAAAAAAAACCAGGAGCTCATTCTTGGAGAAAATTAACAAGATTAATAAACCCTTAGCCAGACTAACTAGAGGGCAAAGAGAGAGTATCCAAATTAAAAAAATCAGAAATGAAAATGTAGTCATAATAACTGAAACTGAGGAAATTCAAGATATCATCTGATCCTACTTTAAAAGCTGTTCAACAAAGCTGTAAATTCTCTAAGAAATGGATGAATTCCTAGAAAGATACCAGATACTAAAGTTAAACCAAAACCAGGTAAACCTTATAAATAATTCCCTAACACCTAAAGAAATAGAAGAAGTCTTCAAAAACCTCCCAACCAAAAAAAGCTCATGTCCAGACAGGTTCAGTGCAGAATTTTATCAGACATTTATTGATGACCTAATACCAATAGTCTCATAACGATTCCACAAAATAGAATCAGATGGAACACTACCAAACTCATTTTTTTGAGGCTTCAATAACTCTTGTTCTTAAACCACTCAATGACCCAACAAGGAAAGGGAACTTCAGACCAATCTCACTTATTAGCGTTGATAAAAAAAAAATATTCAACAAAATCCCTGCAAACCGAATCCAAGAATACATCAAAATGATCTTTCACCATGATCAAGTAGGCTTCATCCCTGGGATGCAGGGATGGTTTAATATAAGGAAATCAATCAATGTAATCCACCATATAAACAAACTCAAATAAAAAAATAAACATGATCATCTCTTTAATTGCTGAAAAATCAATTGACAAAATTCAACACCCCTTCAGGTTAAAAGTCTTGGAAATAACAGAAATCCAAGGCCCATACCTAAACATAATAAAAGCAATACACAGCAAAAGAACAACCAACTTCAAACTTAACAGTGGGAAACTAAAGCAGTCCCACTAAAATCAGGGACTTGACAAGACTGCCAACTCTCCCCCTACCTATTCAACATAGTAATAGAAGTGTTAGCCTGAGCAATTAGACAATAAAAGAAAATCAAAGGAATACGAATTAGAAAGGAAGAGGTAAAAACATCACTATTTGCAGATGACATGATAGTGTACTTAAGTGACCCCAAAAACTCCTCCAAAGAACTCCTACAGCCGATAAACATATTCAGCATAGTGGCTAGATATAAAATTGACTCAAACAAACCAGTAGCATTCCTATATTCAAAGGACAAACATGTGGAGAAAGAAATTAGAAAAAGTATACCCTTCACAATAGTCACAAAAAATATGAAATACATTGGTGTGACTCAAACTAAGCAAGTGAAGACCTGTATGACAAGAACTTCCAACCTCTAAAGAAGAAAATCAAGGATGATCTCAGAAAATAGAAAGATCTTCCATGCTTATGGATTGGAAGGATCAAAAATGTAAAAATGGTTATCTTACCAAAACCAATCAACAGATTCAATGCAATCATCTATCAAAATACCAAGTTCTTCATAGAGTTGGAAAGAACAATGTGCAATTTCATCTGAAATAACAAAAGTCCTAGAATAATGAAATCTATCCTCAAAAAAAAAAAAAAAAATCTGCAGGAATCACTATCCCTAACCTCAAGCTATATTTCAAGACAATTGTGCTAAATCTGATGGTACTGCTGCAGAGATAGGCACGTGGATCAATGGAGTAGAATAGAAGATCCAGAAATGAGTCCTCACATATATGATCACCTGATTTTTGACAAAGGTGCTGTAAATATTTAATGGAAAATGGAGAGTCTATTTAACAAATGGTGTTGGTCCAACTGGTACTCAGCCTGCAGAAGAGTGAAAATAGACCCTTTCTTTCTTTATTTTAATTATTTTTTTAATTTGAACAACTTTATTTTTTTTTTTATTTTTTTAAACTTTATTTTAAAAAACAAAGATAAAAGAAAAAAACTTTTTAAAACATTTTGGCATAACTGTATTGAAATACATTTTTGTCAGTGCTTGGCTTTTTTTTTTTCTTATTTTTAAGGTTTGATACTCTGCGTTAAGGTCTTACTATTTACAATGAGCAAAAACTACATGTAAAACAGTATGTAACCCAGAATTAGTCAACGTTTTCTTGGTGTTTAAGGATTGAGCGAAATTTTTTTTTGTTTTGTTTTGTTTTCTTTTTTTCTTGAACTTCACACAGTCTGTGAGTTATTTCTGGGGCATTCCCAGCCTCTGGGGTTAGCATCCCAATATCAGTGACTGCATATTATGTCTGTTCTTTTGTGACTGTGTTATCTCACTCAGGATGATATTCTCTAGATGCAACCATTTTCTTAAGAATTTGGTAAAGTCATTGTTTCTGATGGCTGAGTAGTACTCCATTGTGTAAATGTACCACAATTTTTGTACCCATTCATCTACTGAAGGACATCTGGGTTCTTTCCTTCTTTTGGCTATTATAAATAGAAATGCTATGAACATTATGGTGCATGTATCTTTTTTTGTATATTGGAATGTCTCTGAGGTATATGCCCAGAAGTGGAATAGCTGGATCTTCATGTAGTACTATGTACAATTTTCTGAGGAATCACCAAACTGGTTTCTAGAGTGGTTGTATCAGTTTACAACCCCACCTACAGTGGAGAAGTGTTCCTCTTTATCCACAACCTCACCAGAACCTGCTGTCAATCTGAGTTTTAGATCTTGTCCAATCTAACTGTTGTGAGGTGGAATCTCAGGGTTGTTTTGATTTGCATTTCCCTGATGGCTAAGGATGTCATGCACTTCCTTAGATGTTTCTCAGCCATTCGATATTCCTCAATTTTCAATGTTTTGTTTAGCTCTGTACCCCATTTTTTAATAGTGTTATTTGATTCTCTGGTATCTAGCTTTTTGAGTTCTTTGTATACATTGGATATTAGGCCTTTATCTGATGTGGATTTGGTAAAGATCTTCTCCAATTCTCTTGTCTGCCATTTTGTTTTCTTGACAATGTCCTTAGCCTTACAGAAACTTTGCAATCTCATTAAGTCCCATTTGTTAATCTTTGATCTTAGAGCTTGAGCCATTGGTGTTTTATTCAGAAAAATTTTCCTGTGCCTATGTGTTCTAAGGTTTTACTCACTTTCTCATCTAATAGTTTCAGTGTATCTGGTTTAATGTGGAGAACTTTGATCCACTTACACTTGAACTTTGTACAAGGAAATAAGAAAGGGTCTATTTTCATTCTTCTGCATGCTGAGTGCCAGTTGAACCAACACCATTTGTTGAATAGGCTGTCCTTTTCCATTGAATATTTACTGATCCTCTGTCAAAAATCAGGTGATCATATATAAGAGGGCTCATTTCTGGATATTCTATTCTACTCCATTGATCCACATGCCTATCTCTGCAGCAGTACACTGCAGATTTAGCACAATTGTCTTGAAATATAGCTTGGGGTTAAGGATAGTGATTCCCACAGATGTTTTTATATCCTTTCTTATCTTCTTGTACAAAGTTTATGAGTAAGTGGATCAAAGATCTCAACATTAAACCAGGTATACTGAAACTACTACATGAGAAAGTGCGTCAAACCTTAGAACACATAGGCACAGGAAAAATTTTCCTGTAAGGAGCACCAATGTCTAGTGCTCTAAGGTTAAAGATTGACAAATGGGACTTAACTAGATTGCAAAATTTCTGTAAGGCTAAGAACACTGTCAAGAAAACAAAATGGCTACCAACATAGTGGGAAAAGATCTTTACCTACCAAACATCAGATAGAGGCCTAAAATCCAAGGTATACAAGTAACTCATGAATCTAGACACCAGAGAAACAAACAACCATATCAAAAAATAGGGTACAGAGCTAAACAAAAAGTTCTCAATTGAGGAATATCGAGTGGCTGAGAAGCATCTAAGGATGTATTCTCCATCATTAGCCATCAGGGAAATGCAAATCAAAACAACCCTGAGATTCCACTTCACATCAGTCAGATTGCCCAATATCAAAAATTCAGATTACAGCAGAACCTGTGAGGATGTGGAGAAAGAGGAACACTTCTCCACTGTTATGTTTGTTGGAAACTGGTACAAGAACTCTAGAAATCTGTCTGGTGATTCCTCAGAAAATTGGACATAATACTACCTGAAGATCCAGTTATTCCACTTCTGGTCATATACCCCAGAGAAACTCTAACATATAACAAAGATACAGGCACCACAATGTTCATAGCAGCTCTATTTATAATAGCCAGAAGCTGTAAATAATCCAGATCTTCTTCAGTAGATGAATGGATACAAAAATTGTGGTTCATTTATACAATGGAGTACTACTCAGCTACCAAAAGCAATGACTTTATGAAATTCTAATGAAACTGGATGCATCTAGAGAATATCATCCTGAATGAGATAACCCAGTAACAAAAGAACAGACATAATATGCTGTCACTGATAATGGGACACTAGCCCCAGAAACCTTTAAACATCCCAGAAAGAACTCACAGACTATATGAAGTTCAAGAAAAACAGAAAAAAAGAAAAAAGAAAGAACCATTATGCTTAATCCTTACACACCAAGAAAACTTTTACTAATTCCATGTCACATCCTGTTTTACATGTACTTCATCCTCATTGTAATTTTTAAGATCTTAATGTACACTATTAAGCCTTTTAAAAAAAGCACTGAGAAAAAAGTTTACAATGCATTTATGATAATACTAGGATAGTTTTATGATGAAAAGCATTATTATGACTTTATTATATATACAGTATTTAACAATACATTAAATATTTCCTGTAAGGCAAAATTATGATCAGTTATTGTTTAGTTGGAAATTAAGCATGGCATAAGAAAATATTATTATATACTACGTATAAAGTGGGTTGATTTGAGATGTTTATTCTTTTTTGTCAGCTTGAATTAATCTCTATTCAACTAAAACCTAATTGCTTGTTACACATGGGAGGGATGTATTTATTTTTTTTAAATAAATAATTAGATACAAAAAAAGAATATATCCTTCCTCTCTGGAGACTTATAATACATCATGTTCTCTCTGAACAATCCAGCTCATCTGCATCGCTTCTCTTCCCTACTCTCCTAACATCCACATGCCTGTTCTTATTGTCACAGCGTCATATATTTTTGTGCTGACCACATACTCTTGGATGCATGGTGTGGTTTTCTGGAAAGTATTATCAGTGTACCAAATACTGTAAAGTTAAAGAAAATTGGTTTTCTCTTTCACAAAAGTTCTTAACAGCCAATGTCTGCTCATCTAAGAGTTGAACACTGTATCTGATTTCATCCTCCAGTTTTCCTTTTGTCTGGCTTGAGCTTCCATACCTCATTATTCTAAATCCTGGATGTTTCCTCCTGAGATACCCAAGTCTTTTATATTTGCATATGTCTGATGCCTCAGAATGGTAACATTTTAGGGTTACAGGCAAGCCTGAACTTGAAATTAATAGTAGTAAATGCAGGGCAATGCTTTTTATTGGCTTATATTAGTCAATATTTATAAATGTTATCTAAATATTTAGCTGCAAAAAGTTGACTTATATTTTAAAATGCATCAAGTTAAAAGTAATAATATGAAAAAGTCTAAATGCAAATGATGCCAAAGATGGGAATGTGTATATCTTCTGATATTTAGCTTCCTGATAGAAATTAAATAAGATTTGGCCAAGTTTTTCATTTATATCTTATACATCAAATAAAAAATAAACAACAACAACAAAAATGGATTTCTGACTTGTTTAGGTAAGATTGTCACATTATATCAATATTAGATTGTTTCTAAAATTCAAAAATAGCACTATAATATGCTATTGCCCATGAATTGTTTATCTTCAAAATCAGAAGAGATTCTTTACAAATGTTGACACTCATTTTATAGTTGATGTCAGAGAAAGTTTGACAGGACCACAGAAGCTGGAGGGGAGGCTGGGAGTAAAAATCAAGCCAACAAAGCCGAACAGAAAAGCAAATGAACAACAGGAAACACAAGCCCACCCACCTCCTCCATGTCATCAGCTTTTGTATAACCACTGATGCTAATAGAAACAGAAAAGGAAGTATTTAATTCCCTAGGACACTCCAGATGGGAGGCTGGGCTACTCTGTCAAATAAAATATATAAGGAAACAGTAAAGAGACAAAAGTAAGCATGAAATTTCTCCCTTCATAATTGCAGACAAAATTATCAGATCTTCAGAGAAATGAGATAACACTGTGAAGCACTTTGCAGATAGTTTAGGGAACATGAGGCTAAATGCTCACAACTTTAGTGGAGAGAAATAGCAAATGAAAAGTCTGACAGTAGTGCAGCAATAAAAATATCAGGGGACCTTTCTGATTTAGTACAAATAATTTCCAATGTCTCTCCAGAAGATATTATATATCCAGGTCTCCATCTCTAGGACTAATACCTTCTGAGCCATATATGACATAGCATAAGTCAACTAATGTGTCTGGGACGAGCAAGAAGAAGTCAACGCTAAAGGATTTTCTGTAGAGAGGGACTGAGTATGATTCTGCTTGGTAAATAGTTAACTTCTTCAAACTTGTTTACAACTCCCTTCTAGAATTCAGAAAAGGATAAGCAATATACAACTAGGGAGTTAAACAACTAATGCATGATGGGTAAGCCCCAAGGAATTATAAACATGAAAAAACATTTAAAATATAACCCACACTAAATTTGAGTTTTAGAAAGGAAGTCCTTAAGGACACACACCACAGATAAATCTTCTGGCACTGACATATGTGATGGTGACATTTGTAAACATAATGAATATAGTTCCCCAAATTCCGGATGGAGAGGATTTAAAAATAATCGCACAAAATAATATAAAGGAATTAACTAGTGCTTTAAAAATCAATGTGTATACATATAGTGTATCTTAATAAGAAGAGTGGAGCACAAAAGAGGTATAAACAGACACTGTGCTAAACTTGTCCCCTCAGCTCCGGATTTGCTGCAAAAAAGAATACAGGGAATTGTGAGTAGCTGTTCAGTATTAAGTGCTGTTAAAATGTATTTAGAGTAGCAGTCACATTGTTGCCTCAAATTCTAAAAGTAAAAAAGTACACAAGGCTTAGCTGAGCCACATAAGAATATCCCTGCACATTCATCTTTAAATTGCATATGCAGCTTTATGGGCCCTGTGTAGAGAAGAAATTTGTCTCAGGCTTAAACCACCTGAGGATGCAATTATCCTCATGTTAGTGGGTCTGTGCCCACAGGAGGAATCTGGAGAGGCTGCTTGTATACAAAATGTATGAATTGCTTTTCTTTACTCCTGTCGTCCTGCAAGGAGATGACTTCTATGGTAGAAATATTAAGTACTCTCCAAGTTCCCTAAGTAATGGGTTAAAAGTAAAATGAATAAAGTCAAATATAAACTCTAAAAGACTTGAACATAAATTTTTCATTTTATTTAGTTACTTAATCCATTAACTACTGAAAAGAAAACATGCTTTAAGCGAGGGTTATTTGTGAGCCTTTATATTTGATCACAGGGTAAAGACTTCAACTTGCTTTTATTAAAGTTTTGGAAATATAGAAATTTGTGTTTTAATGTATAGAAATATTTATATTTATCACATGAATGTTTGTTAGGGGAAATACATTGTCAGTGAATATTGATTAAATTTGGAAAATTGAATATTATCACATTAAAATTACTGAATATATATTAATCTCACTCAATTGTGAACCTAGAAAGCCACAACCACTGCCCCGGAAAAATCTGCCCACTGGTGCAAAGGCAGCACAAACATAATCAGGGTAATCAACCACTCTCAAATTGGATCTAAGTTCGACTTCAGGAGAGGGAACCCATATCTCGCACTAAGAGGAGATTTTGGGTTGGCTTCAACAAAACTGGCCTCCACAGTCCAAAGCGGGTAGTCACTGTTAGGAGGTGTGACATTCTTAGAGTGCATGTGGCTTTGTTGAAGAAAGTGGGCTTTGAGATCTCAGAGGGTCACACCAGGCCCAGGGGCTCATTGTCAGTTCCTGCTGCAGAACTCTCCACTATCTCTGAAGTACCACGTATGCCTGCATGACATCATGCTTTCTGCCATATTGAGAACAGACTAAACCTCTAAACTGTAAGCTAGCCACCATTAAATGTCCATTGTAGGAGTTGTTGGGGTCATTGTGTCACATCGCAGCACTAAATCTTTAACTGAGACAGGATCTTTGTCTATATAGGTCACAGGATCAAGATGGTAGTTTACTGAATGGATATTATTAAAGCAAATCTATGACTTAGAGCTATACCTGTATATCGGAGCATCTCCCAGTTCTCATCAAAGAATCTTCTCTTTGTAGTCGAGAAAAAATGAATGCAGGCACCAAAAACAATTTAAGCTTCAAAGAATAAAAACATGGTAGACTTCTCAGCCCAAAAGGGAACATTCATATCATCAGCCCAGTTAAGACTCACCAATCTTCGTAAAAGAGGAGGCAGAATGTTATAAAAACAAGAGTGGTTTGATGACATCGTGGAAACAGTATTTGTCAAACACAACAGGGCATCTTCACATATGCTGTCTAGAAATTGTGTGGCATGTAGAAGACCTATCCCTAGACAGACAAATCCTTGCGGGGGAGGGGTGAAGTAGGCACTAAATGACACTGGCTTGGGCATTGTGAGCAGATAATAGCTACAGGAAGAGAGTCAGTTCTGCTCACTGCTGTGATCACTGGTAGGACATCAAGGTGCCAGAACAGGACCCACTCCCAAGAGTACTTGATGAATTAATCTTGTAATCTGACCACCAACGATTTGATAAGGAGAGGAGGAAAAAAAGTAATCTAAAAAAATTGATAAGAAGAAATGGAAGGGTGGTTCTGGGAGGCACTGAGAAAGGTAAACATATTCAAAGAAAATTGTGTGGAAAGAAAAAAAAAAAGAAAATAAAAAACCATTATGCTTAATACTTACACACCAAAAAAACTTTGACTAATTCCAGGTCACATCCTGTTTTACATGTACTTTATGTTCATTGTAACTAGTAAGGACTTAATGCACACTATCAAACCTTTAAAAAAAAGGCCAAGCACTGACAAAAATGTATTTGTATACTTTTATGCAAAGATGCTTAAAATTTGTACATCTATCCTTGTTTTTTTGTTTTTTAAAAATAAAGTTGTTTAATAAAAAAAAAAGAAAATTGTGTGGAATTCTCAAGTTCAGCAAAATGCAAAGATTGTAATGACATACTCGTGATACTAACATCCAACATAAAGTGACAACTTTTAACTTATGAATGTGTCTTTATATGCATGAGCAACTGAGTAAGATATATTCTTTTTTTCTTTCTCTTTTAAATTTTTATTGTATAGTGCATGTATTTTTATTTCAAATGATATCCCCTTTACACAATTCCCCATACCCCTTCCCGCATCGCCTTGATTCCATGAAGATGCTCCCACTCTCCACCACCCAGTTCCACCTCATCTCCCTGGCATTCCTCTACACAAGCCTTCACAGGACCAAAAGCTTCTCTCCTACTGATGCCAGACAATGCCGTCCTCTGCTACATATGCAGCTGGAGCCATGGGTTCCTCCATGTGCACTCATTGTTTGTGTTTATTAGTTCATTTGGTAATTTTGCCTAAAAATATCATACGTATATTATAGATAAGTCATACAGATATACTTTATATTAATATAAACAACAGTTAAGATTTTATTACATTCAAAAAATTTCCTAAGGTAAGTGATTTACATACAAACTTGCACAGACATACATGCACACATACACACCTCAAAGAAAGACAGGAATATTCTGGAATGATGGCTTTGTCTTCAGCGTATGCTTATGTAATGATTTCGGTGATATGTTTTTTTTTTCAGACTAGGTGGATCCCTGCCTTAATTTGTTCTTGCCTTATATTTTCTCAGAAAGAAAGCAGTGTTCTTCTACTTCTCCAGTCATGATATACAATGTGATTCCAGAACAGCTTTATGAGATGCAGCTTGCATGGAGTCTGTGACTGTTTGAAACAGGAATGACAACAGCTTTCTGTGTTGCATTAACATTTTTTAAAAAGTGATATAATATGTATGTTTTTCTCTTAGGAGTTAACTGTACTACAATTTATTTATTCTGCTATTACAGTACAAAAGCAGACACCGAAGTTACACATCATAGACTTCACTGTGTTTTAATAAAACTTTATCTAAAATAGCAGTATTTCAGATTTCACCCCTGGGCTATAGACTGCTAATCCTGATTTGCATAATTTTTTTCAATGGTTGAACGTAGATTATGGATTATTATCCCATTAAATAATACAGCATTAATAATGGAGTTGTCGATGTATAATTGCATTAGAAGTTAAAGTTAAGCAAGGATTTAACAAGTTAGATAATCTGTGAACATGTAGAGGTTTAAAAGAGGAAACCCAGGCTTGGAGATGAATTAGAGAGAAAGATGGTGATAGAAACAAAATTGTTGACCACACAGTATGGTCTGCTTGACCAAGGGAAATTAGGGCCATTCAAACACATTTACTCTTATTCAAAGAAAATAAAATAAATTGTTAGAACCTCACAAATGTCATTGGTATTCTGGTAGTTGTTTCTCTGCTGGCTCCCTGTTACTTTTATGATTATAATTTTTATATTACTGAAACAAAAACTCTCATGACAGCTGACATTTGCAGTCCAATATAAAGACACATCACCTCAGTTACAAACATGATTTAGCAGTTACCTGAGAACAATTGCTTAATCAATGATCTATTTTATTCTCAGCTTTTGCTCTGGAAGCTACTCTATATAGATGACAGAAGACCCCCACTGCAGAGAGAAAGGAGTAGGTTTTGTCAATCTCTAGGGAAGCAGTACAATTGCTGGCTAAAATACAGAGTACTCTACATAGAGTTTTCTCATCACAGAATAGAGTGAAGACTGTGTGGGCATGGTAGGGAAGCATTGGTGTGATTCCTAACTGGTATCTAGCATTGTTTTAAAGAAAGCAACCTTTCTTAACACAATTGCGAACACACTAATGCTCACATTAAAGTCAGAGCAACTGCAGGGAGGAGATAAAGGCTTCAGTAAGTCATATGTCTTCTGAAATAGGACAATATATTGACCTACCTAGGGACTCTTGTAAGGTACACAGAAAGGAGCCATAGAGCAAATAGGGAAGAATGCAAGCCAGAAGAAGGAGATAAAGAGCTACTTTCCTTCAGTCCATTGCTGCAGGAATGGCACTAGGTCATGAACAACATGTCTCTAAAAACACTCCCCAGGAGCTCAACAGTTAGCATCATTCTTCCTGATTCTAAAATTTTCCTTTTTGATCAGAATTCCTTAGGAAGTAGTGATGGAGGGGATTAAATTATAAATATTGATTGGGTATCATTAAGACTAATAAATCAACAGTGTAACACATACATTTAATCCATATCTTATTCCATTAAATCTAATGCATGGAAAGTAATTTTATTTTTCTTTCATTTGAGTATATGTGTGTACTTGTCTATTTAGGTCTCTGTTCAGGACAAGGTATAACATTGCATGACACTTAATGGGAGCCATTTTGTTTAATAACAAAAATGTTTTCCAAGCCTCCTTAATTGCCCTAGAATTGATGCAATGTTAATTATAAATTTGTCATATGAAAATAAATGTGTATGTAGTGAGAATATCAGAAGTATGTCCCAGAACTAAAAAGAAAGAGACAAAGGCACTTGGGTTTCCATAGTAACAGCATAGCCAGCCAGTTCTGGGGACACCATGGTTACTGAAAAATGCTATGGCTTGTATTGAAAGCATAAAATTGTAAAATCAGAAGATTCATATTCTGACTGATGGCATTTGACTAAAACGCATGAATTCCTAATTTTGCTTGGCCTCAGGACCATCCTTGTGCTTACAGAGCTGAGTTAACCAAGAATTAGAGACTTCCATGATTTTGATGTGAAGGATACCTGTGGTTGCTGCATTCTCTACTCCTAAGTATCATGTTACTCTGCATGCTTTGGAGACAGGTGTGGGAGGGGTGTGGAGAAGGGGCTACACCAGGGATTAGCATTAAATTTTGTTTGAGGAAGCATTTGGTGTATGTTTATATTGATGCATTTCACCAAATGCACAGTTTTTATTTAGTTCCATTTTTCAAACAACAAGAAAAAAAAGACAGGAGATCAAAAGGCCTTGCAAGCCATGAACAAATATAACTAAAAATTTTAGGCTTTAAATGCTGAAGAAACTTATTTACCTACCTTTAATTGAGTAGACAAAAAGAAAACTGAGAAAAAAATATCAGTAGCTAAAGATTGACATGTATCTTGTGGTTGAAAGTCAAATTGAAATCAATATGTTTTATATAAACTGTTTTACTATTCCGATTCCTGATAACTGAAGATAATCTATGTGGATGGAATAAAATTATTAGGATGAAATAATATAATCCTGCCATTAAGTTTCTGAATGATATCAGCAGAGAAAAATGTCATACATCTCTCTCCTTCTCTTTCTCTCTCTCTCTCTCTTACACACACACACACACACACACACACACACACACACACACACACACACACAAAATTCCCTTAATAAGGAAATGAAGGCATTAAACATAAAACCCAATTAAGACTGTAAATAGTCAAAACCACTTATCCACCCACTCTAAAATGTGAATACTTAAACAATAAAATCCACAAGATTTAAAATATATATAAGTTTTTTCTCCTATTTCTCCCTCCCTCCCTCCCTTCCCCCCCCACCAGATTTTCTTCCCCTCTCCCATTTCACCCTCTGACTCTTCCACATCACATATCCCTACTCCAACTGCCCCACCAGACTTCTAAACACCCTGGAGCCTCCAGTCTCTTGGGAGTTAGGTGATCTTTTCTGACTGAATCCAGATATGGCAGCTCTCTGATGTATTTGTGTTTGAGGCCTCATATCAGCTGGTGTAAGCTACCTGGTTCGTGGTCCATTGTCTGAGACATCTCAGGGGTTTAGGTTATTGAGACTGCTGGTACTCCTACACAGTCACCCTCCTCTTCAACTTCTAGCTTTTCCCTAATTCAACCACAGGGGTCAGCCAACCACTTGATTGGTTGGGTGCAAGTATCTGCACCTGAACCTTTGAGCTGCTTGTTGGGTCTTTTGTAAGGCAGTCATGATAGGTCCCTTTTTGTGAGCACTCTGTAGCCTCAGTAATAGTGTCAGGCCTTGGAGTATCCCATTGAAATGGATCCCTTTTAGGCCTGTTCCTGGAACTTCTTTTTCTCAAGCTCTTCTCCATTTCCATCTCTGCAGTTCTTTCAGACAAAGACAATTATTGGTCAGAGTTTTGACTGTGGGATAGCAACCCCATCCATCAATTGATGACCTGAATTTCTGCTGGAGGTGGGCTCTACAAGTTCCCTCTCTCTACTATAGGATATTTCATTTAGGGTCTCTCCCTTTCAGTTCTGAGAGGCTCTCATCTGCCATGTCTCAGGTACATTCTGAAGGGTCCTCCCAACTTCCTTCTTCTGGCTTTCAGGGCTTCTTTTCACCCCACCTAATACCAGATCATGTTCCCTTCTCTCCCATCTTCTTTCCCTCCTAGGTTCCTCCCTCTCTCCTCCCTGTGATTGCTTTCTTAGTGAAATCTCAAAAGCACATGGAAGAATCTGGATAATTTACAAAATAAGAAACAAGTATATCTTTATCTTTAAGAGAAGAACAATATAATTAATACATCCAATTAAATGACTCTATAAAAAGATATATTCCACATGAAGAGAAAACAAATTAGAAGTTCATGTATAGATATTATTTTGTAAAAGTAGGAAGCTAGAAATAAAGCTCAGTTAGTGAAGTGTTTTCAGCATAGATATAAAGACCTGATTTAGATCAGCATGGACTGAGGAGAAGAGGCTTGAAATGGTGAGTGTGGCCTTTCAGTCCCACCAGGAAGCAGAGCCAGGAGAGTCCCCCAGAGTTTTTCACCATACAGCCCAATCAACAAGTAGGTCTCCATTCCCAGTGAGCTAACTTATCTAAAACCATACAAAGTTGCCATGAAAGAAGGAGATGGAGGTTGACAACTACATCCATCTCTACACGTGTTCATATATATGCAGGCTCATAGAATATAAGTATATATGCATACATAAAGAATATATTTTGATGAGATCATTACATTTTAAACACTTACACCTGAGGGTTGTGATAATTGTTTTGTAATTAGTAAGTCTATTAATGTACGCACAGTTATCAAATTAGGAGTTTGATAATGCTTTCATTTTATATTATTTTTGGAAATCTGGCTCCTTAGTCTCAAGCACCCTATGTGGCTAACAATGATTTTGAAATCCAGATCCCTCTTTTTCTACCTTAAAGTGATGGGGTTATAGGGATACTGGTGGTGCTTTATTGGTTTTTATGATTTTTGTTTGCTTTTATCTATTTAGTTATTTAATGTATTCATGTGTTTGTGTGTGTGTGTGTGTGTGTGTGTGTGTGTGTGTGTGTTTTGAATCAGGCTGGCTTGATTTTGAGATTGTTTTTCCCCTTCTTACACCATGACCATGCATCAACCTTAAAAATATGTAAAGAATGTTGTAACTTAAACTGGAAAAAAATAGACTAAAGGAGATAGAGATGAATTTGTATAAGATGTAAACACAGATGTTAATTGCTGTATTCGGAACTGTAACTACTCAAAGAAGAATGAAAAATAAATTTAACGTAGTCCTAAAAATCTATTAAATAGTCTGAGCTTGCTTGTGCATTCCTTGAGTTCAAGGCATCTAATCCTACATTGTGAGTCCCAAGACAGCCAGTCTTACAAGGCTTCTAGAAAACAAAGAGAACATAATCAATTCCATTTTAAAAAAAAACAAATGTAAAGTGGTAATGGTAAACCATTTTTAAGTGTATTGCTAAAGATTAGCAAAAAATTGAAAGAGATAAAAGAGAGATATCTCTGTGTTAGAGCTAGTCTGTCAAACATTCCTAATTCAGGGTTCCAAAAACCTCCTCCTCTGCTTGAATATCTCAGTCAATTGTTATTGTCTCTAATTAGGAAAGGTTAGGGATTTTGAAACCCCAAAAATGGCCCCCAGTAACACACCTACTGCTAAGTTTTTAGAAAGAGTTCCATTGAAGATTTAGTATTCAAGTATATAAGCTTATAGAACCATTCTCATTCAAGCCAGCACACTGTGACAGTGGCTGCTAGAGTACATACATCATTTTGTCTACAAATCCTAAGGAAACACTTCACTGAGTGACAAGGAGACTGGTCACTAATTCTCTGCTCATTCTTCAGTGCCACTCTCTTCTTGGCAAGAGAGCAATCGTATTCCAAGGTACAATATTCATCAATGTTGAGGTATCATAGTTCCAATGGAAACTATTATGCTATAAGCATATTAGAACTGGCTGACTGTAGTCTTCCGTTGCGTTTGGAATACTGGCCTGAAAGTGTAGAGTCTTTACAGAGAAAATTTAAACCTGTTTCTAATTAGGATGTGTCTCATCTATGAAAACATGCCTTTAATACTTCTAGCTGGAGTACTGGCACAGGTCATGTACACACCTTTAATCCCAAACAATGAAGGCAAAGTGAGTATGTAGAAGAAAACATGATGTTTAAAATGATGTCTAATTGAGTGGCTAAAAAGAGATGAATCAGAGAAAGATTTGACAGAATGGGATTTGCCCAGCTCTCATTAGAAGAGAGAGAAAAGGTAAGCTACTTAAGAGAGAGACAGATAGTACATGAAGAAGCATGCATAGAAAAAGAAAATTAGAGTTTGTGGAGGTCAGTAAGTAGAGTTGAGAGGGTGAGTAGCTCAGCACGGAGGAAAAGGAGGCAGAGACAGATTGAGGAGAAAACATGCTAGACAAACCTGAACACAGAATGAGCAAGAGACAGAGCCAGAAGATTAGAAAAGACTGCTAGAGGTACTTCGATGCCAAGCAGAGAAATTCAGAGGTGGAAAGAAAAGCCAGATTGAATAGATCAGCTGGGAGAGGAATTTAGGCCAGAGCAACTGAGTTGAATTAGCCAGCTAGAGTTCAAAAAGAAAAAAGAAAGCATGATTGTATTTAGTAGAAAGTCTCAGAGGCTGAGAACAATGCAGGACTAGATTATACATAATTTGGGCTAGAAGCTGCCTGGAATAGGCAGTTTAGTAGACAGAGAGATTCAGTAAGCATCTGAGAGATGAGAACTACATCAAGTAAATAAAAGTTACTTTTATAACACACAGTTGTCAGATTTCCAGAAGTGTACTGAAAACCTAGGAAATGTTTGGGGAGGTGTTTCTTGTATGCATCTCACAAAACTTAAAGAGGTACTGAAGACCTGGGTATGAATAGGTAGCTTCGGGACCGATACCTACATTGATTCTAATATTCTGAATTTTTAGAGCAGATAACATGATATACCTATTTGGTTTGAATTCCTGTTATTTGTGATTTCATTTAAGTTATGTCCTAGGCTGAACTCTCTTGCATTCTATGTAGAATTCTTCTGTATGGTCAGGCTGCCATTTTTGTGGTATGCAATGTAATCTTTGTCATTGGACTTCTACTATAAAATGACTTTGTTTAAAATATAAGTCTAAATATGGCCTAGTTTTCAGATGCTAAATATCATAAGCCAGTGTTCAGAAGAGTAAATGGAAAGGAAGTAACAGTGATGGTACACCTCCGGTGATGGTTAGAGGGTGGTAGACATCAATAGTGCGTTTTATATAGGTGCACAGAAGTTATGGACAGTAGTATTAAAGAAGTCAAATAATCTCAAATAAATTTACAACACTAACTTGTACAACCTGTGAAGATTCTTGATGTTTGTACATGAATTAAGAAGGCATTTAAATCTACTAAACAAACTTGTGTATGTAATACAAGCAAATGTTTGGAACTCATAAATTATACACAGCACCTCATTGAGGTAAAAAACATTCTTAACGAATACAGGGATGTTTGCCTCCTTTACTAATACATGAATATATAAATGGATTAATTAAAATGTGTTAACTCCTTGTGAAAACTTTCTGTCTTCCACTAAGAAAAAAAATGTAAATGTAATCTATTTTATTGAGAAAATTATACTTGTCTGAATTTGAAAGTGTAAGGGTTGTAAAATGTAATCTTGAGTTAAGTTCCATGAGTTCTTATAGATTACAATTTATAGCAAGTGGTAGGAGTTTTTTACATTTATTAACAACTTTGAGAAAAAGAAGCTCACAGTAAATGTGGGAAGGATGTGGACACAAATGCTGCAGTAATCCACAAGAGATTTCTGTATCTCTTCCCATCTGAACAGGCAGGTAACAGGTTATGCATTTTCTTTGAAGGAAAAACACTGTGTCTTTAACATTACAGGTGCTTCCATTTTGAATACAATGACCTGTGCTTCCTATAATAACCTATAATGAACACAGCATTTTAAGACTTTGAGAGCAATTAACTAATGAGTCTATCATACTGAAGTGAGGATGAGCAAAGTCCCGACACATAAATAGTTTATAATTTTCTAGTTATTTTGGAATATATTTTTGTTCATTTATGATACTTATGTACTATATAAAATTATATATATAATTAAAAGAAAATCAATGCATTTCCTCAAAGCATGTTCTAAAATTATATTTCAAAATGATATAAATAATATATAGGATATGTCTCAAAATAATCAAAAATTTTTTCTAAGAGAGATTTTTATAATTTAATTTTAAAATATTTCTTCAATCTGTATTTTTCTCATAAACCAGTAGTTAATTAGAATAATTAAGGGGGGGGGAGAAAATAATCCCTGGGAAGTACCAGGAGAGAGGTGTCTTGGAGGGAGAGAGGAGGGGAAGAGAAAAGGAAGGCAGTTCAGATATGGGAGAATAAGGGAGAGAACTACAGAGGGTCTGAAATTTGAAAGTAGGTGTGTAGCAGTGGGGGAGGGATATTGTGGGTAGTCCCAGATGACAGGAACACAACAGGGAGGACATTAGCAAAAATATGAAAAAATCGGGAGATAGGACCTGTACAGACCATATCTAGTGGATAGGCATGTCTACAGTTTGAGTGATGGGGTAACCCACTCACCTCAAAAATATTGATCCAGAATTCTCTCCTGTCAAATGAAAATGCAGAGACAAAGAGTGCAGCAGAAACTAAAGGAAATGGCCTCAACTAAGGATTCATCCTGTCTGCAGACACAAAACCGAGACACTATTGCTGATGCTAACAAGGGCTTACTGACAGGAGTCTGGTATAGCTGTCCCCTGAGAGGCTCTGCCAGACCCAGACCAATAGAGATGTGATGGACATAGCCAAACATCAGACTGAATGTGGGGACCCTAAAAATGAAATTAGGCCAAGGACTGTAGGAGCAGAATGGGTTTGCAACCCCATAGGAAAAACAACATTAATCAACCAGACTCCACAAAGCTTCAAGGGAGTAAACCACCAACCAACGAATACACAAGGGTGGGAGAGTACCTATGGCTCCAGCTGATTATGTAACACAGGATTGCATTATCTGGTATCACTGGGAGGAGCCTTTTGGTCTTGAGGTGGCTTGATGGCCCAGTGTAGGGAAATGCTAGGGCACTGAGGCAGGTAGGGGAGCACTCTCATAGAAGCATAGGGAGGAGGACAGGATGGGGTGCTTGTTGAGAGGATATTGAGAAGTGAAGATATCAATTAAAATGTAAATAAATAAAATAGCCTGTAAAAATAATACAGATTTAAGTGTTTTCCTATAATTTGGGTCCCATTATTTCCCACCTAAAGAATATTTTGAGGTAAATATCTAGAATTAATTGTGAAATTTCAAGCTTACTTTTCTAAAAAAAAAAAAAAGAATTTAAATCTCAACATAGAAAGTATTTATTTCTCAGCTTTTATTTCTCCTGTCTTAATTTGCCATCTTTCAATCAGACCTATTCCTCAGGTAGAAATGAGGTGAAATGTGTTTCAATTGATTTGTGGCAGTCCACACACAGCTGTATCCCTTACCTCTTTTAATTATTTTTTTATTAACAATGATTTATTTAA
This sequence comes from Micromys minutus, assembly GCF_963924665.1. Lineage (NCBI taxonomy): Eukaryota > Metazoa > Chordata > Mammalia > Rodentia > Muridae > Micromys > Micromys minutus. Next base: position 39,108,995 of record NC_137974.1, read on the forward strand.
ACATTGCTATTCATAATTTAACATCTGACTAAGCCACAATGAAACACATGAAAACTTCATACATTCCTACATATGGCTGAGCAAAGAACCCTGGGTTTCTATTCCTGTTGTGCTTGCTCCTTTAATTTGCCTGCCAGTTTTAGAATAGCAATAATTAATGTCAAACTATGAGCTTTTTGAACATGTACTCCTGGAGTCAAGTTTTTTTTGTTTTCAAATGATAAATTTTTCTTTGAAAAATGTAGCCAGGTGAAGGGTGTCTGTCTGTGTCCACAAGGCATTCCCTTGACAACAACTGTTCTTACAGTCTGTCTCTATGCTGTCCTGCACCACTGAAAGTCACTGCTTCTCTTAAGTGCCACATATCAGGAAATCATTGAGAAGTGCTTAATGCGAAAAAACAATAGGAGTTTTGCTTAACATCTGTCAGTGCCCTTAGTTACATCTTTGGCACAGTGTGTACTCTATGACTAAACACTGAAGACATTTGTCAACCTTGTGTTCTAGGCTGACAATGCATTATAAAATAATGACAATGGATGTTTATTTGAAGAATGTAGGTTGTACTGTAGCTGTTACTATTTTTTTACCTTATTTACTTTTAATTGAACAACTTTTTTTAAAAAACCAAAGATAAATGTACAGATTTTAAGCATTTTTGTATAAAAGTATACGAATACATTTTTGTCGATACTTGGTTTTTTTAAAGGTTTGATAGTGTGCATTAAGATCTTACTAGTTACAATGAGCACAAAGTACATGTAAAACAAGATGTAACCTGGAATTATTTGAAGTTTTCTTGCTGTGTAAAGCTTAATCTCAATGATTTTTCATTATCTTTTTTTTTCTTGAACTTCATATAGTCTGGGAGTTGTTATCAGTGACTGCATATTATGTCTATTCTATTGTGACTGGGTTATCTCACTCAGGATGATATTCTCTAGATGCATCAATTTTCTTAATAAATTCATAAAGTTATTGTTTCTGAGAGCTGAGTAGTACTCCATTGTGTAAATATATCACAATTTTGGTATCTATTCATCTACTGAAGGACATCTGAGTTCTTTCCAGTTTCTGGCTATTATAAATAGGGCTGATATGAAGAGTGTGGTTCATGTGTCTTTGTTGTATGTTGGAGCTTCTCTGGGGCATATTCCCAAAAGAGGAATAACTGGGTCTTCAGGTAAGGGAGTCCTTTCTGAGGAATTGCCAGACTGATTTCCAGAGTGTTTGTGCCAGCTTACAATCCCACCAACATTGGAGACATGTTCCTCTTTCTCCCCATCCTTGCCAGCATTTGCTGTCATCTGAATTTTTTATCTTAGCCATTTTGACTGGTGTGAAGCAGAATCTCAGGGTTGTTTTGATCTGCATTTCGCTGATGGCTAATGATTTCTAGCACTTCCTTAGATGCTTCTCAGCCATTAGATAATACTCAATTGAGACCTTTTTGTTTAGCTCTGTACCCCATTTTTAATAGGGTTGTTTGATTTTCTGGTGTCTAGATTACTGGTACAGAGATAGGCATGTGGATCAATGGAATAGAATAGAAGATCCAGAAATGAGCCCTCACATATATGGTCACTTGATTTTTGAAAAAGGAGCTGTAAACATTCAACGGAATAAGGACAGCCTCTTCAACAAATTGTGTTGGTTCAACTGGCACTCAGCATGCAGAAGAATGAAAATAGACCCTTTCTTATCTCCTTGTAAAAACTCAAGTGTAAGTAGATCAAAGATTTCCACATTAAACCAGACACACTGAAACTATTAGAAGAGAAAGTAGGGGAAAACCTTAAAAACACATAGGCACAGGAGAAAATTTCCTGAACAGAACACCAATGGCTTATGCTCTAAGGTCAAATATTGACTAATGGTACTTAATGAGATTGCAAAGTTTCTGTAAGGCTAAGGACTGTGTCAAGAAAACAAAACGGCAGCCAACAGAGTGGGAAAAGTTCTTTACCAACTCCACATCAGATAAAGGCCTAAAATCCAAGGTATACAAAGCTGTTAGTATTTTAATGTTAGTTCCACTTACCCCAAGAAGGGCTGGCCAGTCATGTGACTCCAACTGAACCTTCCCATTTTAATTAGTAAAATAAAGAAAAGCCAGTGACTTGGTGGGGCTAGGAAAGTGGAGAGAACTGAGGAGGTCAGAGGAGGGGACAACTGAAGGGGAAGATGGTAGCATCATGGGACTTCCCAAGTATCAATTAGACCCAGGTGATATTTATTGATATCAAAATTTATGAACATTAAGAATTTTATAAGTCTGTCATTTTCTATGAAGGGCAGTTTGTATCATTGTGTATTTGATGTAATCTTATTGTGTAGAGGGTTTGTGGATTGAGAGTTGAGCATATAAACCTGTATGAAAAGCTATCGGGCTGTAGAGTTGTGTTAGTGCGGGATTTTGGGGTACAGAAATAACCTGGGACAGAGGCAAAACACAGGTGGTAAAAAACCGCCAAGGGAAGGGAGTTGCGGGGAAAACTTGGGGTGCCAGAAGATTGCGCAGGTCCGCATTAAAACCGGGTCTGAGTGAGACTTCAGGGTCGGTAAAGAGTTAAACCCGATCTATTTTTTAATATTTACTGCAACAGAAGAACCAGTGCGCAGCTTAGCTTAATTCCTAGTGGAAAATCATAATGAAGTAAACCACAGTGTAATGATGAACTACCCAATTTTGGGAACAGCTATTCAGTTTACATTTTTCTATTCGCATTGTCTTATGTTGTCTTACAAACTTTGGCAGGATCCATCAAAATTTACATGATCCATAAACCACCACTTTCCAAAAGCCAAAACAGTTCTTCAGGAATCTGCATACCATTTTGAACAGAGAGCAGTTTTTTCCTTACTCTATCAAAACACACCTCATCCTTAACAGTTTAAATGGAGTAAAGAAGAAAACTTTGATCACAAACAGGTCATTGCATTTATATTTTCTGTAATATTGCATGCATTCTTTTTATCAGTGATTTATTTATTTATTTATTTATTTATTTATTTATTTATACAAGTCTTGTCATTCAAAGTGATCTCAAGCTGCTTATATGCATTTTAGAATGACCTTGAACTTCTAATCCACCTAATTCAGCCTCACAAGTGCTGAAGTGAGAGGTGTAACTCTACCATGATTACAGTAAATTTGTGCATCTTGCTTCAATTTCATTAAGCTTATTCTTACATATACAAAATAAAATTTATAGAGATTATAGACATTAAACATTGAACAACCTTGGAAGTTGTACATATACTTTGATGGGTTTGATTTTATTGAAGCCAGGGTCATGGAAATGAGCTCCTTTTCTTGTCATAAAGAGCCATATTATCTTTCTTTTTAATCTTTCAAAAATACTCTTGCATTGTGACTGAAATATTTTTATCAACAGTTTATAGAGGTATTCTCTTTGCTGGCCAAAAGTTCATTTTGTGTTTGTTGTACCTAGTGAATTTCTGGCATACAATTGACTAACGAACAGGTTCTTAGTTTCATGTGGAAAATGACCTATTTGTCAAGAATCACTACCTATGGCTAAATGCCCTGCTCTTGTGCTTCCTCTTTCTCCTCCTCACTCTTCTTCTTTACCAACTCTTCCTTCCCCTCCTTATAATTCATTCCAGGACATAAATTACTTATGAATACAGACATTTTCACTGCACCATTCCATTTTGGCATGCTTAGAAGGATTATGTTTATCCCTATAACTAATATAATCAAGGTACTGTGACTTAAAGGATTCCTTGTCTAGTAAGGCATGCTAAAGCACTTGGCACCCTGACTTAGCTCACTGATATGAACTAATGAATTTAATAGCTTTGTCCAACTGCCTACCTGCTCCTCCGAGAGACAGGGAAGGACATTTTACACATCACTGGCTATAGATTTAATTTTGTTTTGTTTCTATCCTTTTTTGAAGGATGACTAATCTTTAGGGATTCCTATTAATTCTTCATTCAATTGATATTTTCAATATAAGTGGGAAACATAAAAAGCACATCTTTGAATATCACTGAACTCCAGTCAGCTGCATATCAAGTCACTTGCACTTTTTGGCAGCTTCCTACAGTATAGGAATGTTGTTCCCTGCCATTAACAGATGGAGTCTCAACGTGAGAATCACTACATTAAAACCTACAATATGTTAGGTTAAAGATTAAGTGAAATCAATGTTGAGGATGCTGGCTGACACATCATATATTCCAATTGTATGTACTCTGCCAATTATAAGCTTCATGAATTTACTTATTAACAATGAAGATTTATGTTAAAAACGTCAATATTACAAAGGTGTTGGATGGCAGCAAGTTTATGTCCCTGAGGTGAGTGGCAGATGCCATGGAAACTGCACAGCAACTTGCTCCCCTGCTTTCCAAATTGCAGATGCACAAAACAAGAACATTTTTATGGGAGGTTGTTAAGATCGATGAAGCAGAGACTTGACAGCTTTTAAAATATTTAACTGTGTATAATGGCATATATCAATTCTTCAGCATCAGTAATTTTTCTCATCCTTTTCCTGATAAATGGCTTAATTTCAAACTATATTGTCTTAAAATTTTATAGTTTATTGAGCAAATTACTTAATACAGTGAGATATTCATTTTATAATTGGGCTTAAACTCCAAGTCTTCCTATAAAAAAACAAATGATCAGATTATTAAATTAGCCTTGTATTAGATAATTTTCCAGTTATCAGTCTGTCATAATATGTATTTATGACTTGAATCAGTTATGAGTGAATTGGAGACAGTTAGAAAGGTCTGAGAAATTCCTTACTTTAGATATCAAATATGTAATCTTTAGCTCAAACAAAGAATCCACAAAGTGTTTTACTAGTGACATGGCTTGTTTAACATACTAGAAAGCATGTAGGCTGTGAAAGATTTCTGCTTAGTACTTGAGCCTTTCTTAGCTTATTTGATACTCCATGTGTCTTAAGATTTCCAGTGCTTTGAATGGACCGCATGACCAAGGCAATTCTTATAAGGACAACATTTAATTGGGGCTGGCTTACAGGTTCAGAGATTCAGTTCTTTATCATCAAGGGAGGATCATGGCAGTGTCCAGACAAACATGGTGTTATGATGGAGGAAATGATACTTCTAAATCTTCATCAGAGAGCCACTAAGGAAAAGACAGACTCTTTCAGGAAGCTAAAAGCACACCCTCTCAGAGACATACTTCTTCCAACAAGGCCGCATGTATTCCACCAAGCCCAGACTCTCTAATGATGCCACTCCCTGGGCTGAGCATATTCAAACAATTACACCATTCATACTTTCCGAGTTTATTTTACAAAATCAATGCTGAGCTAAGCATTCCATACACAAAGGGATTCATAGCACCATTTCCTTATCAGAAAATCCTTTTCTTATTCCTAGGAGATTGACCATTGGATGTCTTAAAAAGAAATTAGGTAGACACATTGGTCTTCACGCCTTGCAGGTACGCCCTATAATAGAAAACTTAGTAGTAGCCATATTTATCACTTTTTCTTCCTCAAGGCAAGAGAAGGATAGTGATAAATTGTTAATAAATTACATGATTGTTGAAAGAGGAATGTTTTATTTTTTGACATGTAAAGAAATTGTATATATTCAGCAAATTAATTAACATAATTGTATTAAGACATTTAATGTCTGTTTACTTAAATTTAAAGAGAATAAAAAACTTCTAGAAAATTATTTATCATATAAAAAATTAAAAAATACTATATATAGTAAATTTACATTTCAAAATTATTTATAATGTTAAGAAAACAGTAAATGACAATTGATATAGAAATTTTGTATTTGAGTCTTAGTAATGAGATTATTTCTTCTGTTTTACTAAAATAAAATTTCAGAAGTGTGAAACATGCACTTGACGTTCAGAAGCATTAATTATCAGCCATCCTTCTCTCTTTTATATCCCATGGATGCTGAAAATGTGTTTTGTGTTTCAGGTTTTAGATATAATGTCTTATAAAATGTTTACATTTTCCATGCAACTGAATCCTGTCAGATCAACTTCATAGTGTCTGATCTCTCTCTCTCTCTCTCTCTCTCTCTCTCTCTCTCTCTCTCTCTCTCTCTCTCTTTCCTCACTCACTCACTTCCCCCCTCCCATTTCATTTCTACATAATCTAGAAGTTCCATGTGTGCTATCCATATATCTGTATACTCCCAGGTGTGAAGTCATCCCCTTCACGTCTTTAACTTGCCAGGGTCACATCCTTAAAGAAAGTTCATTTCCCCTCTCTTCTCCCTCATGGTGCTCTCTGAGCTATGGAGAAGGAAGTGTGATAAAGACAACCCATTTAATGCTGAGGATGTCACTCAGTATATTTTGATTTGTTGTGACTTTCGGTTGGACACTGTCAAAAGAAACATGTCTGATAAATTTGTGGATCTGAGTAATATGTTGAAATAGGTATATAAACCTAGAGAGCAGTTTGGTACTCTGTTTTTTCTTATCAAATTAATTGTAGTGCATTTACCATTTTCACCTATGAGCTACCTATCTATAGATTCTTGGCCAGATTTATATATTTTATTATGTTGCACTTCTTATTAAATATTATTAAATAATTTATTTTGGATTGACACTGTATAAAGTTTGCACAGAACTGAAACCAATGCTACCATGAATACCTCTGAGGACTTTAAATCTTTCTAGTTGCTATCATCACATTCTTTTTCACTGATAAAAAAATCAGTGGTGCTTTTATTTTTTGCCTATTCATATCAACACAGAAGGGTAGGCATCAATGTATAAGGCAGGAAGAAGAGGAAAGTACGTGTCTCTGTCTAGATTCACATACTTACTGAAGTGCTAAGAACAAAATAGACCTGTTTTCAGAGATTTGATGACAACTGGACAAAGCACTGGAATATAGCACAATATCTCTAGGAATCATTCCATTTTTCTTTCTAGTTGTATTTGGTTCTATACCAGGTCTCTGGTCTATAAAGCATCAATCGAAACCCATGTTTCTCTGACCTTTTTGTCTGCACTTGAGAGACTCTTCTGACTATTGGCTTGCATGATCAGCATTAATATGAGAATTTTCCTTTGTTTTCCTGTATCTTGTTTTATCTTTCTTGGTTGTCATCTCTTGTAGGCCTGTTGTTTCCTATGGAATAAAGAGGGAATGGAGAGAGATGGAGGATGGATCGAAAAGATGGGGAGCTGAGAGGAGAGAATGGAATAGAAACTATAGTCAGAATGATTTGTATGTGAGAAGAACATTTTTATTTGCAAAAGGAAATCTGAATATATGCATTAATTTCTGATGCAAATGATGCTATACTTCTTATATCACATGTCCATGTCATAGATTAATCTTCCATAATTTCTCAGATGGATATAGATATACAGCAAGCAATTTAGGCACCATGCAGTAAACCCATGGCTATATAACTAAACTTTAGGAAGTACACTTGATTCATTTAAGATGATTGTATTTTTTCTCAAGTCATCACTTTTACAGCAAATTTCAGATTTCATATCACATTAACATCTTATCATCCTTAGCCTCTTTGTCTCAGCAGTTTTTATGCTTTCTACTTTTCTGATGGCCTTGGAAGTTGTGAATATGAACGATGAAGAGGATTATCTTATGTTATTCAACTGAGAACTGCTTAATGTTGTGACATTGGCTAAAGTACAGGTAGAGGTTTAGCACATGAAAAACACAAGGATAATTGCAGTTTCATAATATTATGTCTATCAAAGATACCATCCATCTGATTATCAATCTTCTCTATGTTCATCATCTGGCTGAGATATTGTTGGTCAATTGTTGGCTCTAAGGCCTTCTTTCCTTTCCAAGTATCTGATTCAAAGTGCCTGTCTTGTAAATTCTGTGTGGAACTGTCATCATAGGGTTTAGTTTTGTCTGTTGATGATAATTTCATAGAAAAGCATATCACTGTGAACTTCACTCTGTATTTCAGACATTAAGATTTTTTTTTGAATTTTATAGGCTGATGTTTTGAATAAATCACTTCTGTGTATAAAGCAACAAATCATAAGAATATATTGTTTTTTCTTTATTTATAAGGAAAATGCCTTTTACTACTTGAAATTACTACTTAAAGATTTTATAATTATTCTCCAAGTAGGTTATTTAATAAAAATATTTTTAAAAGAATAAAAAGACCTCCATTCTTACTTAGTTCCTGCACTAAATCAGTATGAGCCAAGTCATTATGTGTAGTTTTGTACTTATTGTTTGGCTGTTATCTTATAATAATGACTTTTCTATTTCTTTCTTTGTTTCCTGTGACAGTCTACTTAACCTGTAGCTAATACTTATTATTCCTATTATTAATTATGACATGGCCAATTAGAAACATATTAATATGGGTGGAGAGATGGTTCAGCAGTTAAAGATTAGGCTCACAACTAAAAGTATAATAAATGCATTAATATAAAAGCATATAGCATCTACAGTTCTTACATTTCTCATTTCTGTAACATAATGCCTGATAAAGTGTATTATAGAATAGATTATTTAGACTCCGTTAGAGTGTTCAAAGTCCACAGAGGCAAAAACATAGTGGTTTCAGGGAACATGAATGTAGGAAAATCTAAGTGGAACTCCTGAATACACATCATGATGTACCAGCAAGCAAGAACAGAAGGGAAGTTGGACCAGGTGGTGAAATCTCAAGACCTAATCCCAGTAAATGTTTCAATTGATCCACTGTGCTTCTAGCTTCTAAATGTCTAGTTGCCAAATAATGTCCTAAGCTGAGGTCAGATAGTCCAGCTCCTGGGACTAGTGATAACATTTCACACTCAAAACATAGCATCACATAATCCATTTAAAATCATGGTTTATATTGAGATCCACATTATATATCTATAGTTTTCCTCTCTGTCTTCCTAACTAGTTTACCATTAATTCTGAGACACATACACTCAGGATAAATTACTTCAGCATTCCATTTGTACTGCCTATGAATTTGATGATGTAGAAGATTATGTGGTTGTATATGGAATCCTAGATTGGTGTTTCACAAATAAGTTTATTTATTTTCAACAAGGCTTTTCATGCTTGACATCTCTCTTAGTTTTCTCTTGGTTTATAACAAAAACTCTCCTCTGACTTTTAGTTGTATCACTATGGGATGACACTCCCTTCCAAATAACCACAGGTGCTTTTTAGCATCTGTCTCTGGCTTTCTGAATTTGAATAGTATACTGAGTTTCTTTTATGTTTACTGTGTATGTTTTTCTATGAACTGCATAGACCTTTGATTTGATGTCTATCATTAATTTTTGAAAATTTCTCATTCATTATTACTTAAAATATATTTTAAGTTGACTCTGTTCTTTTCTCATATTCCAATTTATGTATAGTTCTTTTGATACATGTGCACACACTTCTTTGACATTCTGTTTGTTATTATAATTACTTTTTCTTTGCTTCTCAGCTTGAGATGTTTCTATTGAAGTATTTACCAAACTATTGATGTTTTCTTTAGACATGCTGTTTTTACTCATAAGCGCAATAAAGATAGCCTAATTGTACCTTTGATTCCTTCAAGGACTTCATTGTTTGTTTGTTAATTTCCTTAAAATGTATATCTTCCGGGACCTAAATTATATCTCAGTAATAGAGTGCCTGTGTAACATGTTCAATGTCTTGAGTTTGATGTCCAGAATCTTAAGAAGTTCTCAGTATTCTATCCATGTCACTCTGTTATTAATTTTTTTTTATTTCCTTATAGACTGAAAATTACAGTTAATTTAAATATTTTCTGTAATTCCAATACGTTATCAGTCTGTACATGAGTTTTCATGGAATATTTCAATTTGTCTTATACCTTGGATCCCTGTTATTGCTGTTGAAAACTGGCATGTGTTAGGTAATAAGAACTTTGATAAGTGGATATTTTCAGAATGCTTGTTACTTCTGTAGGATACAGGTTGTTTTTAAGGTCTTTGGTTGATTGTTGTTTTTGTTTTTGTTTTTTCTTAGGTAATTGGGTTTTTGTGGTTTTTTTTGTCCTTTCGATTTTCTTCCTGTTCACTTTGGCTTTGACATTAGTCCAGTCTGACAGGGTCTGGTTCCTCCAGTTCTTTCAGCTACAGTTCTTTGTTATTATCCTGGCATCTTCTTACCTAGTTCATATCCTGTGTGGGAGGTAGAATAGTCACTAGTATTTTGAATGACTCTAATTTATAATGAATGTATGTAGTTTACTTTCTGATTATACAGCAGCATAGGCCCCTCTTCTCCTTATGTACTACAGTGATGGAACCCCTTGTTAACAGTATGCCATCTGTTAATTATTCCCTGGTACACACCATCCAGTCACAAAAACATCGACAATCTATGAATTATTTAACAGAAAGCAATTCAACATAGCATCTCGTTCTAGTAACATAACATTAACACTGATGCCCAGTAAGGAATGGCTGAGCATTTCATATCACCAAATGAATTCTCCTGTTTTTATGAACTTCAAATTTTCATAATATAAATGAAATATATTCCCTAAAGTCCCAGCTCTGTTTAACCAATTATCCTATGAGTACTAAGTGTTATACATCATATCAGATTATTTTGAATACCTTTCTAAAAGTAGTTTATGTTTTATCAAGTACATCACATACTTTAATTATTTTTTATATTACTATGTAGATATGAACCTACATTCTGGAAGAACTTTTTACATGAACCATCAGAATGAATGCAATCTTCATTATTTCTTTTGAAATACATGCTTTACAGAGCTAAACAAAGAATTCTCACTGAGGAATATTCAATGGCTGAGAACCGCCTAATGAAATGCTCAATATTCCTATTCATCAGGGAAATGCAAATCAAAACAACCCTAATATTCCACCTCACAACAGTAAGAATGGCTAAGATGAAAAACACACATGACAGCAGATGCTGGCAAGGATGTGAAGAGGAACACTCTTCCACTGTTGGTGGGGTTATAGGCTGGTAAAACTGCTCTGGAAAACAGTTTGCCGGTTGCTCAAAAATTGACATAGTACTACCTGAGGACCCAGCTATGCCACTCCTGGGCATATACCCAAAAGAAACTCCAACATCTAATAAGGACACATGCTCAACCATGTTCATAGCAGCCTTATTTATAATAGCCTGAAGCTGGATGTCCTTCAACAGAGGAATGGATAGAGAAATTGTGGTACATATAAACAATGAATTACTACTCAGATGTTAAAAACAATGACTTCATGAAATTCCTAGCCAAGTGGATGGAACTTGAAGCGATTATTCTGAGTTAGGTAACCCAGTCACAAAAGAATACTCATACTATGTACTCACTTTTTAGTGGATACTAGCTCCAAAACTCGAATACCCAAGAAACCATCCACATAGCTGATGAAGCTCAAAGAGAAGGAAGGCCAGAAAGTAGATGCCTTAGTCCTTATTAGAAGAAAGAATAAAATGTTCATGGTAGGAAATGAAGGGATAAATAGAGGTGCAGGTATCGAAGGAAAGATCATTCAGAGACTGCCTTATCTGGGAATATACTCCATGTGTAGCCAATATACACATGTACTATTGCTGATGCTAAGTAGTGCTTACTGGCAAGAACCTGATATCTATGCCTCTTCAGAGGCTCTGCCAGAACCATATTGATACAGAGGAGAATGCTTTCAGCTAATCATCAGACTGAACACAAGAAACCCAATGAAGCAGCTGAAAGGATCTGCAATCTCATGGAAAGAACAAAATGATTAAAAAACCAAACCTACTAAAGCTCCTAGGAACTAAAACACCAACCAATGAATTTTGATGGAGAGACCCATGGCGCCAGGGACATATGGAGCAGAAGATGACATTTTCTGATATCCATATTACCAGAAACCTTTGGTCCAGCCAAGGCTTGTTTACCCCATGTAGGAGAACACCAAGGTGCTGAGGTAGGAGCGGGTGGTTGAGAGAGTGAGCACCTTCATGGAGGCAATGGGAATGAGAGGGGTTATGGGATTATGGGAAAGGGATAATATCAGAAATGTAAATGCAGAGGATATCCAATAAAAACTTTGGAAAAATAATTATGGGTCTATTCAAATAAAGTAGATATCAACTATAACTCTAACTCAGTTCTAAATAATAAATAACCAATTATATTACCTTTAACATCCTTCAAATATGAACTCATCAGTTATGTAGTCAAGTAAACTTAATATGGGAAACATTTTAAAACACATTTGCCAAAACATAACACATATATAAATTGGATAGGGAGACAAGAGATAATTTGACCCACAATTTCTACATGAAAATAATATTCGGATTCATCTATTTCTTATTTTATCCAGGACAACATTGTCAAAAGATTCATTTGGAGCTCAAAAATTAAGCTAGACAAATCTCATCATAAACTAAGATTAATTATTTTAATACGAAACAGCACCTGATTGTATAAAACATGACACTACATTCTCCTTATAAAACTTAAAAAGTTTTCATTTATAAACATTTTTTATTTATTATCCTTACAAAATCTGCTAAGTTTTGGCATTACCTACTCTCAAAAGAACAAGCTCTTATTTCTATAAAATTTTAAAGTAAAAAGTTTTTAATTCCAAATACCTGCCTTTAGTTACCACTTCTTCATTTAATTTTTAGTCCCATGTGATAGGATATCATTTACCTTGATGGGGAAATGAAACAAAGTAGAATGTAGAATTCAGTCAACCTGGAGATACAGTCACCTTTTTGATTGAGCCTGAATAACCCTTCGCTCATGGTCTGTAATCCATTGCAAACTTGTGAAATGATAGCTGTGGGATGGTGCCTTGTAACTACCATGGATGCAAGAACCAATAGCTTTGTTGACCTGCCTAGCAACTGACTGGTTTGACTCACATTTCTCTGGGAGGTACGAAAATAACTGAAAGACAAAGGAGCATCTTCATTCTCTGTAGTTCCACCTCAAATACAGGGTACATGGAACATGTTAGAAATCATGGGCATCACACTGAGATGATGTAATACAAGCCAGTGCCAACACAGAAGTGTTTCCAGTGGAGGCAAAGACAGTGAGAGCTCAGGGGCTCTTCTATTGTCAAGATACTTTACCTTGAATTTACTCCAATAAGCAGTAAGAGATTTACCTCATAATTTATATCGTAGTGTTTTGCCAAGAGAATGATATCTGCAACCCCTACACTCAGGTATCAATATATCTTTGCTTTCAAATCTAGGAAAAGTAATAAATCATTGGCCAACATGCAATACAATAACAAAATTGTCCTCACTGAAAGGAAAATGTGTTACTGAGCTTTACCGTTATAATAATGCTATGATGATTTAAATGAAAATGGCTCACATATGTACATAGGGACTTGTGTTTTTGCAGATGTTATCTGGTTGAAGGAAGAGCATCACTGTGACTCTGGATTCAGACGCTCAAACCACTGACACCCTCCCTTCCTGCTGCCTGAGGATCCAGATGTAGAACCATAACCTACTTCCCAAACATCACATCTACCAGAATGCCATTCATACTTTCTGTTATCATGATAATGGACTGAACTTTACAACTGTAAGCCAGCCCCTAGTAAATGTTTTCTGTTGTAAGAATTGTCATGGTTATGGTGTATGTACACAGCAATATAAACCATAAATAAAATGCCAGTCTTTTAAACCTTGATTGATTAACTTAACATAGACCAAAGAACAACTGAAAAGATTGTGACCAATACTTAAATTACCTAGTTAGTATTAATGCTGTTTCAGTTTTATAAACAACTTTATTTCCCTTGGACTCACTCATTTTTATTTGATTTTAGTAGGATTATTTATGATCCAATGCAAAACAAAAGTATATTGACTTCAACACAGGCCACTTTCTGAAAAAATTTAGTAAAATATAACAATAAGACTTGAAATGTAATCCACCATATAAATAAACTCAAAGAACAAAATCACATGGTCATCTCACTGGATGCTGAGAAAGCATTTGACAAAATTCAACACCCCTTCATGTTAAAAGTCTTGGAAAGAACGGGAATCGAAGGTCCATACCTAAACATAATAAAAGCAATATACACCAAACGAACAGCCAACATGAACCTTAACTGTGGAAAACTTGAAGCAATCCCACTAAAATCAGGGACTTGACAAGGCCACCCACTATCCCCCTACCTATTCAACATAGGACTGGAAGTCCTGGCTGGGGCAATTAGACAGCAAAAAAAAAAAAAAATATCAAAGAGATATAAATAAGAAAGGAAGAAATAAAAACATAACTTTTTGCAGATGACATGATATTGTACTTAAGCGACCCCACAAATTCCACCAGAGAACTCCTACAGCTGATAAACAAGTTCAGCAAAGTGGCTGGATACAAAATTAACTCAAACAAATCAGTAGCCTTCCTATATTCAAAAGACAAACATGTGGAGAAAGAAATTAGGGAAAAGATATCCTTCACAATGGTCACAAAAACTATGAAATACCTTGGTGTGAATCTAACTAAGCAAGTGAAGGACCTGTATGACAAGAAATTCAAACCTCTAAAGAAGGAAATCGAGGAAGATCTCAGAAGATGGAAAGAACTCCCATGTTAATTGGAAAATCAACATTTTAAAAATGGCCATCTTACCAAAAGCAATCTAGAGATTCAATGTAATCCCCATCAAAATTCTAAAACAGTTCTTCATGGAATAGGAAAGATCAATGTGCAATTTCATCTGGAATAACAAAAGACCTAGAACAGTGAAATCCATCCTCAACAACAAGAAAACACCTGTGGGAATCACTATCCCTGACCTCAAACTATATTACAAGGCAATTGAGCTGAAAACTGCATGGTACTGGTACTGAAATAGGCATGTAGATCAGTGGAATAAAATAGAATATCCAGAAATGAGCCCTCATGTATATGGTCACCTAATTTTTGACAAAGGAGCTGTAAACACTCAATGGAAAAAGGACAGCCTATTCAACACATGGTGCTGGTTCAACTGACACTCATCATACAAAAGAAAGAAAATAGACCCTTTCTTATCTCCTTGTACAAAGCTCCAGTGTAAGTGGATCAAAGATCTCCACATTAAACCAGATACACTGAAACTATTAAATGAGAAAGTAGGGAAAACCTTAGAACACAGGCACAGAATAAAATTTTCAGAACAAAACGCCAATGGCTCAAGCTCTAAGATGAAAGATTAACAAATAGGACTTAATGAGTTTGCAAAGTTTCTGTAAGGCTAAGGACATTATCAAGAAAACAAAACACGGCCAACAGAAGGGGAACAGATCTTTACCAACTCCACATCAGATAGAGGCCTAATATCCAAGGTATACAAAGAACTCAAAAAGCTAGACACCAGAGAATCAAATAACCCTATTAAAAATGGGGTACAGAGCTAAACAAAACGTTCTCAATTGAGGAATATGGAACTGCTGTGAAACATCTAAGGAAGTGCTCGATATCCTTAGCCAACAGGGAAATGCAAATCAAAACAACCCTGAGATTCCACCTCACACCAGTCAGATTGGCCATGATCCAACACTCAGATGACAGCAGATGCTGGCAAGGTTGTGGAGAATGAGGAACACTTCTCCACTCTTGGTGGGGTTGTCAACTGATACAACAACTCTGGAAATCAGTCTGGCGATTCCTCACAAAATTGGACATAATACTACCTGAAGATCCAGCTATTCCACTTCTGGGCATATACCCCAGAGACACCCCAATATACAAAAAAGATACATGCACCACAATGTTCATTGCAGCTCTATTTATAATAGCCAGAAGCTGGAAAGAACCCACATGTCCTTCAGTAGATGAATGGATACAAAATTGTGGTACATTTATACAGTGGAATACTACTCAGCCACCAGAAATGACTTAACCAAATTCTCAAGAAATTGGTTGCATCTAGAGAATATCATCCTGAGTGAGATAACCCAGTCACAAAAGAACAGACATAATATGCAGTCACTGATAGTGGGATGCTAACCCAGAGGCTTGCACTCCCCCAGAAACAACTCACAGACTGTATGAAGTCCAAGAAATAAAGAAAACAAAACAAAACAAAAAATATTATTTACAAAACTAGAAAACTTTAACTATTTCCACGTTACATTTTGTTTTACATGTACTTTAGCTCATTGTAACTATTAAGTTTTCAAGGCATACTATCAAACCTTGAAAAAAATCAAGTACTGACTAAAAAATATATTCACATAGTTTTATGTAAAAATTATGTTAAAATCTGAAAAAAAGTACTGACAAAAATGTATAATTTTAAGCAAAAATTGTTTAAAATCTGTACATTTATCTTTGTTTTGTAAAATAAAGTTGTTTAAAAAACAAAAAATAATATAATGAATGAAAATTGAATGTAAAGGAAATAAAAGGAAATGATCATGCTAAAAAAAAAGAAAGAAAATAAAAATTAGTGATGATCTTGTGAATTTAAGCCTCCTTCACCTCCTGGACATAAGCTGAGGTTTTATATATCTCAAGAAGCAGGTTGGTCATCAGTAAAAGGAACAAGAAAAGAGGACTGTGTTGTGTCAGACTAAGCAGTTGAGAAAAGTAAATGGCCCTAAGATAAGCACAGCTAGGAAGGCACTGTCCAGACTTTATGCTAGGAAGAAAAACTCACCTGTCAAACAAATGCTACTCCAGCATATACTTTACAATAGTGGATTGTCAAAATGTACCAAAATAAGCATATGAATATAATAGTTATGATTTGTGAGTTATTAGAATAGAATGGGTACCTAAAATACCTGTTTTTTTTTTTCAAAAAATAGACAGTGTAGCTCTAATCTCTCTATGATCAGTTTTATGTAAATATGAATAAAATTAAAATGGGATTCTATAATCAAAAGGAAACATAGTCTTTATGAAACCTTGAGCTAATATCTGACTTGTAACTCCTAACACATCAAAAATACAATAGCATGCTAGATTTATAACAACATACTTGGATACATAGTAAACAAATTATAATAAACTTAAATGTCAAATTATTAATAAATATGTATATTTAGTAGTAGATTTTAATGTTATTTATATCCAAAATAGTTAATAAAATATTTCAGATAATCATAAAATTTTTAAAGAAATCTATATACTTAGTACAAAATTATAAAATATTATAAAGTTTGAAATCAAAGTAAACAAATGACTGTTCTCTTATGAAAAAGAGAAAATGATTAGAGATGAAAAAGACATGAACAGGCATGGCATATTAAAAAGAAGAAAAGAGAAAAAAACTGGTTTCATAAAATCTTTCACTGGTGTTCTTTAAATAACCTTGATGAGATCAAGTTAATGGTAATGAGTGAGGAGAATAATAATAATAATAATAATAATAATAATAATAATAATAAATATACCCACAATTTTAAAAGTGAACTTTTAAGACTAATATTTAACTGACTATGCCAGTATAGATCTGTATGCCTCAAATTAAGGACTCTGCTTAATAGCATTACAAGAGCACAGTGATTCAAATTTTGACCTTAGAAGGTTAGAAAGTAAAGTTCTTTTATCTAATCCCTGAAGGTTTCCTTCACTTCTATTTTAGGTTGGTGTTAATTGCTGATAAATAGTGGTAATTTGTTAGATGTAGACAGTATTCTATCTAATCAGTGGAGCAGAGAATAGCATTGTTAAATAAAATTCCTGAGATCTTTTGGAGACCCAAACAAAACAATATGCAGGTAGTACTGAATTTATTGGGCATTAGGAAAAAATGGATAAACATGATGCACTCAAGACTTGTGCTTTTTTTATAGTAAATGTAGTAACAAATGGGTAATATTGTTAGGATTACTGACATATGTCAATATGTATATTTGTTTTCTTCCATAGCATAACAGTGTTGCTGTATGTGTAGCAGCTTAGAAATATACACACTTGTTAATCAGCAGTGATTCAGATATAGATGTGATGCATATCCATTTCACATATTAAAAGTTGAATTCAGTAGGAGAGATTCCAGTTTCTCATACAGTTTAGAGTCCATTTTTATTTATGTGTACTTTTTAATGAAATTCAATTTCTTTTGGTTATAGAAGTAAGGATATTATTTTATTGGAGGCTATAGATTAAAGGTTGTTTTGCAATATTTCATTCTTAAAGCATAAAATCAGAGTTATGAAAGTCAGGAGATAGCTCTTTTGGTTGTCTGTTATGATGTAAGGAGTCATATAATATAAAATAATCTTTGATAGATTTAATCACACTCAATACTACAGGTATATACAAAGGGGCTGTATCAGGTAGCAAGAATCTTGGGGTTTAAACTTTTGATACCACAGATATGATGTTGTCCTCTCAACTAAATATTCCTTTGATTAATGAAAGTTATAGCTGTCTCTTTAGAAGCTATGCCAGAGCCTGACAAATACGAAGTTGGATGCTCACAGCCACCATTGGACTGAACACAGGGACCTCAGTGGAGGAGTTGGATAAAGGAGCTGAAGGAGTTTGTACCCCCATAGGAAGAACAACACTATCAACCAATCAGACACCCCAGAGATCCAAGGAATTAAAACACCAACCAAAGGGTACACATGAAGGGACCCAGGTCTCCAGCTGTACATTATGTAGCAGAGTCTGGCATCAGTAAGAGGAGAAGACCTTGGTTGTGTAAAGGCTCATTTCTCCAGTGTAGGGGAATGTCAGGGTGCTGAGGTGGCAGAGTGTGTGTGAGAGGGAGAGCACCTTCATAAAAGCAGGAAGGGGGAATAGATTAGGGGGCTTCTGGAGGGGAAACCAGGAAAGCAGAAAACATTTAAAATGTAAATACATAACATACCCAATAGAAAAAGAAAAATCCTGGTTATCTGGCTTGTTTATGAAGTGAAGCAATCCAAGGATTGGTGGGAAAAAAATAAAAACAAAGAAGCTGGCTATTAGTGATGGTGATGCAATAGATACCAATTTACAGAGGCACTGTGGGCGAATTGAGAGGCCATAGTCAGATCAACATGTAAGCAAACTATATTCCTGTAGGTTTGAAGCCATTAAAAGAGAGGTAATGAGTCATTCACAGAATATTAGAACTGAAAAAGTTAGGTTCAGAGACTCTTCTAAGAAAAAGAGTCAATTGAAAAACTTTTGGTGGATGGTATATTTTACACACACACACACACACACACACACACACACACACACACACACACACATATATATATATATATCATATTTATATATGATAAATAACTATAGTTTGTTAGATTTCAAACAATAACACACGTCTTCATAATATTTACCATAAAATTATGAAAATGAGTACATCTCAGTAATGATTTGAGGTAAATCTGAGAGGGTTAAATTAGAAAACAGGACCCTGAAAGACATGAGGGTTTCTGTTAGGAATGCATTTACACCAGAGATATAAATTTAATGAACATTAACATACAGTTGAAAAATAAAATATTAAGATTGATTCAGGATGTAGAAATATAGATTTAGACATTTGAAGACCAAGAGCAAAGACTCAAAAAATTTTTTTGTAGGTAAGAAAGAGATAACCCCAAACAATTCTGACAGCAGAATTGACGTCTTCCAACTGTGGCAGACTTACACTTTTAAAGGAATCAGCAAACAAATATGGCTGGGTAAAACAACAGAAAAGAATCCTAAATGGGAAAAATAAGGTCATTCAGAAGTAAGAAATAATTGACACTTAAACTCATTTAGACAGAAATTTAATATGAATTTAATACCAAGATGTCACATGTGTATTGGAGAGCAAGTAACAGAAATAATACATGGTGGTCAGTGAAGATTATTTTATTAATTAAATGTTTTAAATAATGTAAATTTAATCAGAATTGTTTATTCAACTGTCATATATTAGGGTAAAAATTACAAATATAGTAAAACTATTTTAATGTAATAGCAAATGCACCAATGAATTTTAAATAACTAATGTGTTAGATTCAAACACTTCATTTCATCTGAATACAAAGAGACAAATGGTTAAGAAAAGGTTCAATGCTAGTTAGTAAGTTTAAATTTATTACTTAGAAAAATTAATCAGAAAGCCAATTTGCTATTTGCTTTCAAATTAAATTTTCTTTATTCTAGAATGTTCTGACCTATACAACAATATAATACACAAAATAATTGACATAGATATCAGAAAGAACAAGATTAATTTTATGCCTATGATCATGATTAAATAGGTACTAGTCCTATGGATAAAATGCCATCCTTCCAAGACATCAACAAAATTCATTTGTAGATATGCAATAATCCTAATTTTATTTAATATACAAACATAAACTTAACATTGATTTCAAATATGTTTAAAATGTCAATATAAGACTTGAACAATGAAGAGTAAGAGGAAAACAAGTGAGCACACCAGAATTGTCTGGGTGAAGGAGAACTGAAAGTCAGGGTCTGTGTCATCCCTATGACCTCAAGCTCACATCCTGCTCTCTGAAATGAGAAGACTAAGAGAAAGTGTCAACACAAATGGAAGAATATGTTTAAATTCCAGAAAATAAAACCATCTGAAACTGGCCATTGACAAAATATATAAGATTAAATAGAATAAAATTACATTCATGAAAATGTAGTGTCTTTACATTTTGAACTTATGGACTTAATTCAATGTAAACAGTGTAGCATACAAAGTCAAACAAGTACACTATTGAAAAGTTAAGGAAAACAGAATACAATATTATAAAATGTAATGTAGCATTTTTTTAAACATAGACAAAAACTGGTACTTAACTAGTATATACAAATAACTGCTAACTAATTTCCATAATAAATAAAGAATTTTATAAAAATTATAATATATATAGAAAAATCAAGAATGAAATCAAGATATAGAGAGAGTATTGTGCTATAATTTAGCAAAACTATCTTTCTCATTATAACAACTTTAAGTCTGAACATAAATATCACAAATATATTTTCAGTTATCTGATCCCCATGGAATTGCATGAACATTGAGACCTATGTTGGTTGAAGAAAGAAACTCTCATTTGCATGGAAACACATGCACACATGGAAAAATATAGACATGTACATGGATAGCCACATGCAGAGATATGCATGCACGTACACATGGAACATAGTCTGATTTATAGTAGAAGGCTGACAGAGACAAAAAAAAAATCACAGCAAACAAATTTCAAGAGATTCATGGGAATTCTCTAATTAAAAATAACTAAAGGACAAAACTAATAAAACAGGGGCAATGACCTTCAAAAATAAAAGAGGAAGACATATAAAGACATAAAGGGAATGTGTAAGGAGACAAAGACCAAATAATTTAAAATTAAAGTATCAAGATAGCTGTTCAAGAAGACTGATAACTTATGATACACAGAAGGCAATTCCTATCACATATTTGTCAAAGATAAATTACAAAAACCAAATCTTTGAAATCCCTGAAGAGGGAGAAAATGACATATGCTACATAGGAACAAAATGGGATGGGTCAGGGATGACTTCTCTTTGCTCACTATCCGGCTTCTGGTTGACAGGAGAACATTTCAGGAAGGATAACAATGAAACAACAAATTCAGAAATGTACATCTAGTAAAACAGTTTCACATATGTAAGTAAATAAATGTACTTGTTTATAACACAGTGTCGGAAGGACTTCAGTATAGTGGATCAGAAATGAATCTGTTTTCTTCCTGATGGAAGGTAAATGTACAGAGAGTATGGAACAGACTGGAGACCCTGATAAATATTATTTATATATTAATTTATAAGTACAGCTATAGGTAGTATGGAATTAGCTTCTTAACTTGAAAGTTATCTATATATCCTCTAAAATCATATATTCTCTTATTTGTATTATCGAAAGGAGCAAAACTTGAACTTACAAGCAGAGTGACAGAATTTTATAAATTACGCAAACATGCAACATTCTCTGGAACCTCATGCTTAATCTCTGTAGCATTACGGCTTACCAGAAATGAAAGTTCTATAAAAAGTTGGTTCACACAGTGTCTCATAAAAAAACTATGTCATGCCACTTGTATCAAAGTGACAAGTGAACAAACCTTTCAGAGGAACCCCAGGCATACTTCGACTCTTTTTTTTTTTTTTTTAGAAGATATGAACTATTCCCCTGAGCACATTTATTTGACTCATATCATAATAGTGCTCACCAGAGTGGATAATGTCTTAATTAAACAACTTACTTAGAATTGAAAAAAAGACAAAATGAGTCATTCTAGAATCCATGTGACGCTGGAGATCCTTGCCACTGCAAACCTATAAGAAAAGTGATGAAAAGTGCATATGACATAGATAGAAAGAAGTAGAACTACATTTTTCACAAGTCATATTTTTTATAGAAAATCTAAGAAGTTTGTTGGAAAATCAATATAAATTTATCATATATTTTAAGAATGATATAATGCAAGATTGCTTGAAGTGTGTGATTGTTTCTGCATGTACCTGTCCCTTAGCATTTGTAGGAGATTTATTTTGTATACAACAGCATAGTGTTTGCATAAAATCTACAAATGATCTCTCACATACTTTAATAACTAGTTCCTTACGATACTGAGTACAATGTAAAGCATAGATAATAGTTGCCAGTAATGTTCTTTACAGAATAGTGAACAAAAAGGAATTCTGTACATGTTTAAGGACAAACTATATTATTTAACAGACAATAAGTTTATTTAATTGATAATATCAGCCAGAACTCTGATTTTTGATTCTAGTCTTAGAAAGAACAAATAAGTTCCATTTTTGAGGCAATATTTTGAGTAGGTGACATGGGAATATCTTAAGGAAGTAGGATCTCAACCAGTGTTTTTAGCCTTCCTGTTCCTGTGACATTAATATAGTTCATCATGCTGTGGCGATCTCTAACCATGACATCGTTTTGTTGTTATTTTTTTTATTTCTTGAAGAACTTTATTTTTTAAAAAAAAAAAAACAAAGAAAATTGTACAAATTTTTAAGCATTTTTTAAGGTTTGATACTCTGCATTAAATCTTACAAGTATATATTATTTTCTATAATATATAAATAAGATGGAGAAAAAATAAGATGGAGAAATAGGTAGATATGTGATAGATTGATTATAGAGATATAGATGATAGAGATATAGATAGACAGACAGACAGACAGACTGAAAGATGGATTAGACTTTGGTAAAATTTCTATATGCTGGTATTGTGATTAGACGTTTTCCATTATGAGTCGTTATCTATTCTATTTCATTTAACACTTCCATACAGAAAAGATCACAAGGAAAAGAACAGCACTATTTCTAAAACATAATAAGGTTTAATGTGGAGATCTTTGATCCACTTACACTTGAGCTTTGTACAAGGAGATAAGAAAGGGTCTATTTCATTCATTTGTATGATAAGTTCCAGTTGGACCAGCACCATTTGTTGAATAGGCTGTCCTTTTTCCATTGAATATGTACGGCTCCTTTGTCATAATTCAGGTGACCATATACGTGAGGGCTCATTTCTGGATGTTCTATTCTATTCCATTGATCCAAATGCCTATTTCTGTACCAGTACCATGCAGTTTTCAGCACAATTACCTTGTAATATAGCTTAAGGTCAGGGATAGTGATTCCCACAGATGTTTTCTTGTTTTTGAGGATGGATTTCGCTATTCTAGGTCTTTTGTTTTTCCATATGAAATTGCACATTGATCTTTCCAACTCAATGAAGAACTGGATTGGAATTTTGATGGGGATTGCATTGAATCTGCAGATTGATTTTTATAAAATGGCCATTTTTAAAATGGTAATCCATCCAATCCATAAGCATGGGAGATCTTTCCATTTTCTGAGATCTTCCTCAATTTCCTTCTTTAGAGGTTTGAAGTTCTTGTCATACAGGTCCTTCACTTGCTTAGGTAGAGTCACACCAAGGTATTTCATAGTTTTTGTGACTATTGTGAAGGGTACCTTTTCCCTAATTTCTTTCTCCACATGTTTGTCCTTTGAATATAGGAAGGCTACTGATTTGTTTGAGTTAATTTTGTATCCGGCCACTTTGCTGAACTTGTTTATCAGCAGTAGGAGCTCTCTGGTGGAAATTTTGGGGTCGCTTAAGTACACTATCATGTCATCTGCAACGAGTGATGTTTTTACCTCTTCCTTTACGATTTGTATCCCCTTGATCTCCTTTTGCTGTCTAATTGCTCCAGCCAGGACTTCCAGTACTATGTTGAATAGGTAGGGAGAGAGTGGGCAGCCTTCTCGAGTCCCTGACTTTAGTGGGATTACTTCAAGTTTCCCACCGTTAAGTTTGATGTTGTATGTTGACTTGCTGGATATTGCTTTTATTATGTTTAGGTATGTACCTTGGATTCCTGTTCTTTCCAGGACTTTTAACATGAAGGGGTGTTAAATTTTGTCAAATGATTTCTCAGCATCTAGTGATATGAACATGTGATTTTGTTCTTTGAGTTTTTTTATATGGTGGATTACATTGATGGATTTCCTTAGATTAAACCATCCCTGCATCCCAGGGATGAAGCCTACTTGGTCATGATGAATGATGGTTTTGATGTGTTCTTAGATTCGGTTTGCAAGGATTTTGTTGAGTATTTTTGCATTAATGTTCATAAGTGATATTGGTCTGAAGTTCTCTTTTTTTGTAGGGTCTTTGTGTGGTTTTGATACTAGGGTTATTGTAGCCTCAAAAAATGAGTTAGGTAGTATTCCATCTGATTCTATCTTGTGGAATAGTTTGGAGAGTATTGGTGTTATGTCCACAATAACTATCTGATAAAATTCTACACTGAAACCTTCTGGACCTGGGCTTTTGTTGGTTGGGAGGCTTCTGATGACTTCTTCCATTTCTTTAGGTGTTATGGGATTATTTAGATGGTTTACTTGGTCCTGGTTTAACTTTAGGATCTTGTATCTGTTTAGGAATTCATCCATTTCCTCCAGATTTTCCAACTTTGTGGAGTATAGTTTTTTATAGTAGGATCTGATGATTTTATGAATTTCCTCAGTTTCAGTTATTGTGTCTCCACTTTCCTTTCTGATTTTGTTAATTTGTATCCTCTCTCTTTTCCCTCTAGTTAGTCTGCCTAGGGGTTAATCAATCTTGTTTATTTCCTCACAGAACCAGCTCTTGGTTTTGTTGATTTTTTTCAATGGTTCTTTTTATTTCTATTTGGTCTATTTCTGCCCTAAGTTTGTTTATTTCTTGACATCTACTCTTCTTGAGTGTATCTGCTTCCTCTTGTTCTAGGGATTTTAGCTGTGCTGTCAAGTTGCTGATGTATGCTCTCTCCAGTTTCTTTTTGGAAGCACTTAAGGCTATGCGTTTTCCTCTCAGTACTGCTTTCATTGTATCCCTTAGGTTTGAGTATGTTGTGTTTTCGTTTTCATTGAATTCTAGAAAATTCTTAATTTCTTTCTTTATTTTTTCTTGGACCCTGCTATCCTTTAACAGAGTGTTGTCTAGTTTCCATGTGTATGTCGGCTTTTTGTTGTCTTTGTTTTTGTTAAAGAGCATCCGTAGACCATGGTGATCTAAGAGAATGCATGGGAGTATTTCAATGTTCTTAAATCGATTGAGGCTCGTTCTGTGTCCAATTATGTGTTCAATTTTCGAGAAGGTGCCATGGGGTGAAGAGAATAAGGTGTATTCTTTTACTTTAGGATGATATGTTCTGTAAATATCTATTAATTCCAGTTGGTTTCAAGTCTCTGCTAGTTTTACAGTGTCCTTGTTCAGTTTCTGTTTCCATAATCTGTCCATTGGAGAGAGGGGGCTATTAAAGTCTCCCGATATTATAGTGTGGGGTGAAATGTATTTTTTGAGCTTTAGTAGGGTTTCTTTTATGAATGTGGGTGCTTTTTTATTTGGAGCATATATGTTAAGGATTGAGAGTTCCTCCTGACAGATTTCCCTGGTAATGACTAAAAAATGTCCTTCTAATCTTTTTTGATAACTTTTAGTTGGAAATTTACTTTATTTGATATTAGACTAGTCACTCAAGCTTGCTTCTTGGGGCTGTTTGCTTGGAAGTTTTTTCCCCACCCTTTTACTCTGAGATAGTGTCTGTCTATGTCTCTGAGATGAGTTTTCTGTATACAGCAAAATGCTGGATTTTGTTTATGTATCCAGTCTGATAGCCTATGTGTTTTTATTGAGGAGTTGAATCAATTTATGTTAATAAATATCAAGGAATAGTTGTTTCTGTTTCCTGCTATTATTGCTTTTGTGGGTTGAGTTGTGTCTGTGTCTTTTTCTTCTTTTGGTTTTCTTATTTAGGAGTTTTCTTGTTTTTACTAGGCTGTATTTTCCCTCATTTTATTGGGTGTTCCACCTATAATTCATTGTAGTGCTGGGTTTGTGGCTAGATATTGTGTAAATTTTGATTTGTCTTGAAATATCTTCATCTCTCCATCTATGGTGATTGATAGTTTTGCTGGGTATAGCAGCTTGGGCTGGCACTTGTGCTCTCTTATGGTGTGCATGATGTCTTTCCAGGCTCTTCTAGCTTTCATAGTCTCTGTTGAGAAATCGGGTGTGATTCTGATTGGCCTGCCTTTATATGTTTCCTGACCTTTTTCCCT
Organism: Micromys minutus; assembly: GCF_963924665.1. Classification (NCBI taxonomy): domain Eukaryota; kingdom Metazoa; phylum Chordata; class Mammalia; order Rodentia; family Muridae; genus Micromys; species Micromys minutus. The sequence goes on from NC_137974.1 coordinate 39,135,510, forward strand.
TACTTCTTTTAGTATTCTTTCTTTGCTTTGGGTACATGGTGTTTTGACTATTATGTGTTGGAAGTATTTCTTTTCTGGTCCAACCTATTTGGAGTTCTGAAGGCTTCTTTTATGCTCCTGGTCATCTCATTCTTGAGGGTAGGGAAGTTTTCTTCTATGATTTTGTTGAAGATATTTACTGTGCCTCTTAGTTGATACTCTTCTCCCTCTTCTATTCCTATTATCATTAGGTTCTGTCTTCTCATTGTGTCTTGGATTTCCTGGACATTTTGGGTTAGGAGCTTTTTGTTTTTTGCATCTTCTCTGGCTGTTTTGTCTCTGTTTACAATGTTGTCTTCTGCCCCCCAGATTCTCTCTTCCATCTCTTGTTGTCTATTGGAAATGCTTGCTTCTGTGACTCCTGATTTTTTTTTTTCTTTTTTAGGTGTTCTACCTCTAGGGTTATCTCTTTTAGTGTTTCCTTTATTGTGTCAATTTCCATTTTAAATTCCCTCTTCCATTCCTTCATCTTTTTGGCTCTGTTTTCTTCTAGTTCTTTGAGTTCTTTGATTGTTTTTCTTGTTTCCTCTTTAAATGCTTCTGTTTCTTTTTGCTCTTCTTCCCGTTCTTGTTTAAGTATCTCTATCACCATTTTTAGGTATGATTTCAGGTCTACATCTTCTTTTTCTGGAGTGTTTGGGATTCCAATGTTTGCTGTTATGGGAGAGCTGGGGTCTGGTGTTGCCAGGTTGTCTTTGTTTCCTTGGGATATACTCTTTCACTTTCCTCTTGCCATCTTGTTGTCTGTGATATTTTCTTCCTTTTCCCTTGTATCTGGTCTGTGTCTCTGGATCTCCACTGGTTTAGGTGGCAGATCGGCTGAGCCCTGTTCTGCACCCCAAATTTGCTGGGTGTTAACAGAGGTTCCAATGCTGTGTCCTTGGTCCCTGATACAGGCAGGACGGGGGGGGGGTGCTTTCTGTGTGCACTCCGCAGAGATCTCTCTGCTCCCTGGCTGCCCAGATCTCCTATTGACCAGTCTTTAAAACTTTAGGAACTGCTGGTCAGGTTTCAGATTGGCCAATCCCTGTTCTGTGCCCCAATGTCGGTGGGTGGAAACAGAGTTTCCAATGTTGTGTTCCTGATCCCTGGATCAGGCAGGGTGGAGGTGTGCTTTCCGTGAGCACTCCACAGAGATCTCTCTGCTCCCTTGCTGCCCAGATCTCCTATTCACCAGTCTTTAAAACTTTAGGAACTCTGCTTCTTGGATCTTATTGCTGGGAAAATCTTCAACCCTCTTTTACTCTGAGGTAATGTCTATCATTGTTGCTAAGGGTTGTTTCTTCTAAATATTAAAATGATGGATTCTGTATTGACATTTATTCTTTTTCCCTGTGTCATTTTTTTGGAAAATGGAGTCCATTGGTGTTGAGAGATATTAATTCCAATCATTATTGTTCTTATTATCTTGTTATTTTGTTGGTGGTGGTTGTAGTGGTGTGTTTGTGTGTGTGTGTGTGTGTGTGTGTGTGTGTGTGTGTGTGTGAGTGTGTGTGTGTTAAAGTTATTTATTTTCCTTTTTTTTTTTTGTTGTAGTTAACCTTCTTTAGTTGGAGTTTTCTTGGTAGTTTATTACTTGGCCTTATTCTCTTGCAATTTTCAAAATTCTTGCTATTTTCAATATTCTTGCTCTTTATATTTAGTGTTTTAATTATTATGGGATAGTAGCACTTCTCTAAACATCTCATATGTTTATAGGCATCTCTTTCTGCCTACCCATCTATTCTTTTAGCCTGTGTCGTTTTGTTAGGATATTGAGTCCACTGATGCTGAGAAATACTATTGATCATTAATCCCTCTTATTTGGATGTTGGTGGTGATATTGTGTGTGTGTGCATTTGTGTGTATGTGTATGAGTGTTTCTCTGTGTGTGTGTACATGTGTGTTTGTGTGTACTGCCCTTGTTTTTGGTTGTATGGATTTACTTATTTTTCATATTTTCTTAGATGCAGTTATCCTCTTTGAATTTGTGTTTTCTTTCTAGTATTTTTCGGTAGGTCTGGATTTTGGATAAATACTATTTACATTTTCATTTGTCTTGAAATATCTTCTTTTCTTTCCATTTAGGGTGATTGACAGAGTTTTGTGTAGTATTGTACTATATGATGACATCTGTGGTTTGTTAAGATTGTTAGATATCTGACAAGGCTCTTCTAGTTTTTAGAGATTCTGCTAAGAACTCTGGTATAATTCTGATAGGTCTTCATTTAGATGTAACTTGTTTTTTCCTTTACCACATTTAATATTCTTCCTTTATTGTATAGATTTTCTGTTTTGATCATTTTGTGGCATGAAATAAAAAGAATCAATGAAACAGATGGTTGGTTCTTGGAGAAAATCAATAATATAGGGAAATCCTTAAACAAACTAAAGTCAGAGAGACAGTTTCCAAATAAACAAATTCAGAAGTGAAAGGGAAGACATTAAAAAAAAAACCAAGGAAATTCAAAGAATGATTAGGTTGCATTTCAAAAACCTGTACTCTACAAAATTGGAAAATCTTAAGAAAATTAGTGTTTTTTTAGACAGATAATACTTACCAAACTTGAACCAAGATCAGGTAAATTATTTGAACATACTTATAACAAATAAGGTAATAGAAGCTGTCATTAATAGTCTCCAAATAATAGCAACACCAAAAATATTCCAAAAATGTTCCAGGGCTAGATGGTTTTAGTGAAGAATTGTAATAAACTTTCAAAAGAGAACTATTACCAATACTCCCCAAATTATTTCACAGAACAGAAATAGAAGGATTGCTTCCAAACTCATTCCACAGAGCCAGTGACACTGATGCCTAAACCACACAAAGACTCAACATAGAAAAAAGATGTTAGCCAGATTGTGAACATGGATTCAAAAGTACTCTCAAACTGGATATAGGATCACATCAAAGATGTCATCCACCGTGATCAAGTAGACTTCATCCCAGGGATGCAGAGATGTTTCAATATATGAAAATCTATCAGTGTAATAAATCAAATAAACAAACTAAAGAAAAATATCACATGATCATTTCATTTGATTTTGAAAAGTCTTTGATAAAAGCCAATATCCATTCATGTAAAAACCCCTTACATAGATCAGACATATAAGGTGGATAGCAAAACATAATAAAAATAAAATACAGCAACCTAATAGCCAACATCAAACCATATTCAGATAAAGCAATTTCTATAAAATTAGGGACCAGAAAATGTTTTCCACTCTCTCCTATCTATTCTATATAATACTTGAGGTTCTAGCCAGTGCAATAAGACAATTAAAGATCAAGGCGGAACAAATTGAAAAATTAGTACTTGAGAATATCATACTGAGTGAGGTAACCAAACCCAAAATGACATGTATGTCATGTACTCACTTATCCACGGATATTAGACCAAAAATACAGAATATCCACCCTATATTCCACAGGCACAATGAAGCTAAGGTAGACAGAAGGTCCAAACTAGAAGGCTTGAAATTTACTTAGAAGAAGAAATAAAAAAGTTGTTGAGGGGATGAATGGCAGGGCAATGAGCAGGATATAAAATGACTAAGTAAAAAAAAACAAACAAACAAAGAAGGAAGAAAGAAAAGAAAGAAAAAGAGAGAGAGAAAGAGAGAGAGAGAGAGAGAGAGAGAGAGAGAGAGAGAGAGAGAACAGAACATATTCATAGGAATGAGAGAGATGGAGGGAGCTGGGTGGGAGAGGGAATGTGAAGGTGTATGTGTGGGAGGGGTGATGCAGGTGCCAAACATGAATGGCACTAGTGGGAACAGAGTGACATGGTTCCTGCCCCTTGGACAGGGTCTTCACATCGGCCTCCAGGAGTGTTGACGGTTGCTGTGGGGCATAGGACTTGTTTGTATAGTAATACACATATTTCACATTCCTCCAAGTCTTCCTTGTTAGCATTAATGACTCTGTGATAATCACACAGCATGAGCCCATGAGGTGAAGATGGTAAAAAGTGGGAACTTTAGGGGAGCTGGGAAGGCTATGAAAAATATAAGGATGCAATTTAACTTGTGAGGAGCTTCATAAATCTAAGGAAACAAAGGCAGCTACACTTTGAGACAGCATGTCAGAAAGATACAAAGGCAGGCAAATTTCTTCAAGGTCAAACGAGAATAGAGAAAGACTATGCCCCAGTGTGGTAGAAACAGCAGTTTCAAAGCATGGTCCCACCCAACTAATTTATCATTTCTACATAAAAAAGGAAGACAGATATCTAAATTCTTTAAGAATGTTAAAAATAATATTTGCTTGTTGTCTGCAAAAATCTCTTTTCATTCAGAGGCTGGTCCTAAAAGAATGGGCTAGAGTTATGGGGAGCTACGTGAGAGATGGCAAGATGGTCATAAGAATGAATGGAAATCTGCAATGGATGGAGCAGAGAACATCTCGAGGATATGACAGAAACCTGGGATAATGGAGGTGCCTAAGAATCATTGAGCATAGACCTCATTGTGACTCAAGCATTGGGAATATAGAATGTGAAGAGCCAATCTACTTTAGGCAAGCAGGAAGTGCAATAGAGTAATACAGACAATAATCCATCCACAAACTTTCAAACCCCAAATTATCCTGTCTACAGGAAATGCTGGGAAATGGAATGGATCAGAGACAAAGGGAATAGCCATGCAATAACCGGCCCAACTTGAGACCCATCATATGGAGAAGCACCAACTCCTAGCACTATTAATAATACTTTGTTACACTTGCACACAGGAATCTAGATAGTATAAGTATGCTGTGAAAGGCTCCACCCACTAGCTGACTCAGGCAATGCAGAAACCTTCAACCAAAGAGTGGTAGGAGCTTAAGGCCTCCCTTGAAAGAGTTAGAGAAAGGATTGAGGGCCCTAAAAGGAATACGGACTACATAGGAACACCAAAAGAGTCAACTAACCTGAACCCTTTGTGCTCTCAGAGACTGACCCACCAGCCATATACAGGAATTACAGGCTGGACCTAGCCTTTCAGGACATATGTACCAAATTTTTACTCAGTCTCCATGATGGTCCCAAACACTTTGATTGAAGCTATTGTAAAAGCTGTTGCCTGTTTGTGAGATATGGGCTTCTAGAAGGGCAGTCTTGTCTGGCTTTAGTGGGGGCAGATTCACTACTCCTCATGGGACCTGATATATCAAGTTGCGGTAATGCCCAAGTGAGATTCCTCGTCTCAGAGGAGAAGGTGATGGGTGATGGAAGGAGAGACTGTGTGAGAAGATGGATGGGAGGAAAAAACAATTGGGATGTAAAAAGAGTAAATTAACAGAAAATAGATAAAAGTTGGTTACAACCAAGGAATACTTGCCCCTATTGAATTGTTCATTTTACTGTGCCATTTTGTTGTGGGGTTTGGGTATTATATAGCGTGGTAGGTCTGTTTGTTGCCTCCCTTCTCTGTGTACATCACAGATGATAGTCCTCAAGGAAGAAGTATTCATTTCACTTCCAACTCAGGGGCCCCTAGGGTCTGTTTGTAAAATGTGTAGTGTCTTTAGAAAACTGGACTAACCTTCAATAGCTGGTGGGTAACAAATGGTAATAGCAATACACTACATGCTTCTGAGTCTCAATAACTAAAGAGAAGGTCTGGTATTAGAGGTTTTGTCATGTGCTTTTGCTAATTTGAGGGGAGCGCTAAACTCCTTATGAGAAAATGTCATAGTTCATTGAAATTATATATGAATATTTAGACAGAAATACATGTATTATAAAGTTTTTAATTTTATATGTGTATAGCATGTTGTACTATGGCTTTTCCAAATATCCTTGTTTTCATTTTATCCTCTCTTTATTTCTTCTTCTGTCTTTACTTTCCGCCCCCCTTCCAAACATTTTCAAATGTTTCCACAAAAACAAAAAATTTGTTTTAAATAAGTGATTTTCATATCATTTAAAATAAATCACGGAGATCAGACGATCACCCACCAGGAACAGCAGAGACCAAGGGAAACAGGCGTGGTAAGAAGGATTTCCGACTAGGCAGGGGGCAGAGAGATCTTTGCTAAGCACACAGAAAGTGCACCCCTCCCCTGCTTGATCCAGAGACCAGTAACCCAGCACTGGGGCCTCTGTTCCCAACCAGCAGCTTTTGGGTGAAGAACAGTCGGTTGTACCATCCCCACAAGGAACAGCTGAGACCCAGAGACACAGGCCCGGTTAGAAGGGGTTCTGACTAGCAATGGGGCAGAAAGATCTCTGTAGACCATGCAGAAAGTGCACCACTACCCTGCTTGATCCAGGGACCAGTAACCCAGCATTGGGCCTTCTGTTCTCAACTGGCAGCTTTTGGGTGCATAACTGGGAATAGGACCATCCTCCACCAGGAACAGCAGAGATCCAGAGACACAGGAGAGGCACAAGGGAAAGGTGAGAACCGAACACTGACAACAAGATGGCAGGAGGAAAGGGAAAGAACATACCCCAGGGAAACCAAGACAACCTGGCAACACTAGAACCCAGCTCTCCCATCACAGCTAACAGCAGAATGCCAAACACTCCAGAAAAAGAAGATACAGACCCAAAATCATACCTAAAGATGAAGATAGAGGTCCTTAAACAAGAACAGGAGGAAAAGCATAAAGAATTAGAAGCTTTTAAAGATGAAACAAGAAAAAAAATCAAAGAAATCAGAGAAATAGAATAAAAAAAGAACCAAAGAGATGAAGAAATGGAAGAAGGAATTTACAAAGGAAATGGACACAATACAAAAAAAAAAAAAAAAAAAAAATTAAAAGAGACAACCTTAGAGGTAGAAATTTTAAAAAGGAAATCAGGACTGACAGATGCAAGCATTTCCAACAGACTAAAAGAGATGGAAGAGAGAATCTCGGGGCTGTGGACAACATTGAAAACATAGACAAAGCAGTCAGAGTAGATGCACAAACCAAAAAGATCCTAACGCAAAATGTCCAGGAGATATAGGGCACAATGAGAAGACCAAACCTAAGAATAATAGGAATAGAAGAGGGCAAAGAATATCAACTAAGAGTTACAGTAAAAATCTTCAACAAAATTGGAGAAGAAAATTTTCCTACCCTTAACAATGGATGACCACGAGCAAAAAAGAAGCCTACAGAACTCCAAATAGGTTGGACCAGAAAAGAAATTCCTCCTGAAACATTATAGTCAAGACACCAATTGCCCAAAGCAAAGAAAAAATACTAAAAGCAGTAAGGGAAAAAGGTCATGTAACATATAAAGGCAGACCAATCAGAATCACACTCGATTTCTCAACAGAGACTATGAAAGCTAGAAGAGCCTAGAGAGACATCATGCAGAACCTAAGAGAGTACAAGTGCCAGCCCAAGCTGCTATACCCAGCAAAACTATCAATCACCATAGATGGAGAGATGAAGATATTGCAAGACATATCTAAATTTACACAATATCTGACCACAAACCTAGCACTACAAAGAATTACAGGTGGAAAACCCAATACAATGAGGGGAATGACAGCCTAGTAAAAACAAGAAAACGCCTAAGCAAGAAAACAAAAAGAAGAAAGATGCACAGGCACAATTCAACCTACGAAAGCAATAATAGCAGGAAACAGCAACTACTATTCCATGATATCTATTAACATGAATGGACTCAACTCCCCAATAAAAAGATATAGGCTATCAGATTGGATATTAAACGAAATCCAGCATTTTGCTGCATACAGGAAACTCATCTCAGAGAAAAAGAAAGACACTATCTCAGAGCAAAAGTTTGGGAAAAAAACTTCCAAGAAAATAGCCCCAAGAAGAAAGCTGGAGTGGCTATTGTAATATCGACTAAAGTAAATTTCCAACCAAAAGGTATCAAAAAAGATAAGAAAGGACACATTTTACTCATTACAGGGGAAATCTGTCAGGAGGAACTCTCAATCCTTAACATATATACTCCAAATACAAAAGGACCCATATTAATCAAAGAAACCCTACTAAAGCTCAAAAAATACATTTTACCCCACACAATAATAGTGGGAGACTTTAGTATTTCACTCTCACCAATGTGCAGATCATGGAAATAGAAACTGAACAAGGACACTGTAAAACTAGCAGAGACTCTGAACCAACTGGAATCAATAGATATCTACAGAATATATCATCCTAAAACAAAAGAATACACCTTATTCTCAGAACCTCATGGCACCTTCACAAAAATTTACCATATAATTGGACACAGAATGAGCCGCAATCGATATAAAAAGTTTGAATACTCCCATGCATCCTCTCAGATCACCATGTTCTAAGGCTGGTCTTTAATAACAACAAAGACAACAAAAAGCCCATATCCACATGGAAACTAAACAATGCTCTATTATAGGATAGCAGGGTCAAAAATAAGAAAAGAAAGAAATTAAGAATTTTCTAGAGTACAATGTAAATGTAAACATGACTTAACCAAACTTATGAGATGAAATGAAAGCAGTACTCACAGGAAAACTCATAGCTCTGAGTACTTCCAAAAAGAAACTGGAGATTGCATACATTAGCAACTGGACAGCACAGTTGAAAGCTCTAGAACTAAAGGAAGCACATACACCAAAGAGGAGTAGATTGCAAGAAATAATCAAACTTAGGGCAGAAATAGACAAAATAGAAAAAAAAAAAAACCTATTCAAAGAACCAACAAAACCAAGAGCTGGTTCTTTGAGAAAATTAGAAAGATTGATAAACCCTTGCCCAGACTAACTAGAGGGCAAAGAGACAGTATCCATTTAACAAAATCAGAAAGGAACGTGGAGAAATAACAACTGAAGCTGAGGAAATTCAAAAAATCATCAGATCCTACTACAAACACCTATATTCAATAAAGCTGGAAAATCTGGAGGTAATGGATGAATTCCTAGAAAGATACAAGATATTAAAGGTAAACCATGAGCAGCTAAACCACATGAAATATCCAATAACACATAAAGAAATAGAAACAGTCATCAAAAGCCTGCCAACAAAAAACAGCTCAGATCCAGATGGGTTCAGTGCAGATTTTTATCAAAAATTTATTGATGACGTAATACTAATACTCTCCAAACTATTCCACAAAATAGAATCAAATGAAACACTACATAACTCATTTTTTGAGGCTACAATAACCCTCATTCCTAAAACACACAAAAACCCTACAGGAAAAAGAACTTCAGACCAATCTCACTTCTGAATATTGAGGCAAAAAAAACTCAACACAATCTTTGCAAACTAAATCCAAGAACATCAAAACAATCATTCACCATGGTCAAGTAGGCTTCATCACTGGAATGCAGGGATGGCCTAATATAAAGAAATTTATCAATGTAATCAACCTTATAAACAAACTCAAAGAAAAAAATAAACACATGAACATCTTTTTAGATTCTGAAAGAGGAATTGACAAAATTCACACCTTCATCTTAAAAGTCTTGGAAAGAAGAGGAATCCAAGGCCCATACCTAAACATTATAAAAGCAATATACAGCAAACCAACAGCCAACATCATACTTAATGGTGGGAAACTTGAAGAAATCCCACTAAAATAAGGGACTCGACAAGGCTGCCCACTCTCCCCCTACCTATTCAACATAGTACTGGAAGTCCTGGCTGGAGAAATTAGACAGCAAAAGGAAATCAAAGGGGTACAATTTGGAAAGGAAGAAGTAAAAACATCACTCTTTGCAGATGACAAGATAGTGTACTTAAGTGACCTCACAAATTTCACCAGAGAACTCTTACAGCTGATAAACAAGTTCAGCAAAATGACAGGATATAAAATTAACTCAAACAAATCCGTAGCCTTCCTATATTCAAAGGACAAACATGTGGAGAAAGAAATTAGGGAAAAGATACAATTCACAATAGTCACAAAAACTATGAAATACCTTGGTGTGACTCTACCTAAGCAAGTGAAGGACCTGTATGACAAGAATTTCAAACCTCTAAAGAAAAAAACTGAGAAAGATCTCAAAAAATGGAAAGATCTCCAATGCTCATGGAATGGAATGATAAATATTTGAAAAATGGCTATCTTACCAAAAAGCAATCACCAGATTCAATGCAATCAAAATTATAACCAATTCTTCATTGAGTGGGAAAGAGCAATGTGCAATTTCATCTGGAATAACAAAAGACCTAGAATAGTTGAAGTCCATTTTCAAAAACAAGAAATCATCTGCAGGAATCACTATCCCTGACCTCAAGCTATATTACAAGGCAATTTTGCTAAAAACTGCATGTTACTGGTACAGAAATAGACAAGTGGGTCAATTGAATAGAAAGAAGATCCAGAAATGAGCCCTCATGTATATGGCCACCTGATTTTTGACAAAGGAACTGTAAACAGTCAATGGAAAAATTACAGCCTATTCAACAAATGGTGTTAGTCCAACTGGTACTCAGCATGCAGAAGAAGGAAAATAGACCCTTTATTATCTCCTTGTACAAAGCTCAATGTAAGTGGATCAAAGATCTCTACATTAAACCAGGCACACTAAAACTATTAGATGAGAACGTAAAGAAAACCTTAGAACAAATAGGCACAGGAGAAAATTTTCTGAACAAAACACCAATAGCTTGTGCTCTAAGGTCAAAGATTGACAAATGGGACTGAACAAGTTTGCAAAGTTTTTGTAAGGTTAATGACATTGTCAAGAAAAGAAAAAAAAAAAGGCAGCCAAATGAGAGGAAAATTTTCTTTACCAACCCTACATCAGATAGTGGCCTAATATCCAAGGTATACAAAGAACTCAAAAAGCTAGAGTCCAGAGAATCAAACAACCCTATTAAAAATGGGGTCCAGAGCTAAAAAAAAAAAGTCCTCAATTGAGGAGTATCTGATGGCTGATAAACATCTAAGGATGTTCTGGACATCATTAGTCATCAGGGAAATGCAAATCAAAACAATCCTGAAATTCCACCTCATACCAGTCAGATTGCCCAAGACCCAAAACTCAGATGACAGCAGATGCTGGTGAGGATGTGGAGAAAGAGGAACACTTCTCGACTGTTGGTGGGGTTGTAAACTGATACAACCACTCTGGAAATCAGTCTGGCGATTCCCCTGAAAATTGGACATAGTACTACCTGAAGATCCACCTATTCTTCTTCTGGGCATATACCCCAGAGACACTCCAATATACAACAAAGATGCATGCACCACAATATTCTTAGCAACTCTATTTATTATAGCCAGAACCTGGAAATAACCCAGATTTCCTTCAGTAGATAAATGGATACAAAAAGTGTGGGACATTTACACAATGGAATACTACACAGCTATCAGAAACAATGACTCAACGAAATTCTTAAGAAAATGAATACATCTAATGAATATCATCCTGAGTGAGTTAACCCATCACAAAAGAACAGACATAATATGAAGTCACTGATAATGGAATACTTACCCCAGAAAGCTCTGAACACCCCATAAACAACTCACAGACTGTGTGAAGTTCAAGAAAAAGGAAAAGAAAGAAAGAAAAAAAATATTATGTTTGATTCTTTCACACCAAGAAAACTTTGACTAATTCTGTGTTACATCCTGTTTCACATTTACTTTATACACATTGTAAGTAGTAAGACCTTAATGCACACTATCAAACCTTTGAAAAAAAAAAAAAAAAAGCCAAGCACTGACAATCATGGATTCGTATACTTTTATGCAAAAATGCTTAAAATTCGTTCATTTTTCTTCGTTTTTTAAATAAAGTTATTCAAAAAATAAATAAAAATAAAATAAATCCAAATTACTTAGAAGAAGGGAATGATAAAGCAACTAAGATTGAATTTACTGAACTGCCTCAATTCACGTAAAGAATAATGCAAATTAAAATATGATTCCACAGAATTGCTGTGAGAAGAGCTTTAGCAGTGCATAGCAGCACAGTCAGTCTCACTAATTAATTAGAAAAAAAAATTGAATGAAATGATGGAAGGAAAGTGGCCATTCTTTCCCCAAGAGCTCCAGCTACATTCTTTGAAATCAGGTCAGACATTGCTCTCTACACTTGTCCTTCCTTTATAGAATCACTTGATGCCATGTGGCAGAAACTGAGAACAGAGGGGATAACCCAGTTTCAAGTTTGTCTTTGATGTACTTCCAAACCTCCTCTTGTGGGAAATGAAAGTGAATTGCTCTAAGTGGGTAAAGAGTAGAAATAGATCAGAACAGCCAATCTGTGTGGCCTTGGTAAGAGGATGCTGAGCTTATTTCTTCTTAGAACAATGTGTCTTGATTGATTGTCTGTTTCTGGTGAAATGAAAAGGCCTGAAATATCTGAACCAAACTTATCATTCAATCAGGATAATTACCTCTAAGGAAAACTACTGATGTTTGTTATATTAATCAAAATGCCAAATACTTCAGGTTTGCTGGTTCCTGCAATGTTCTTGCAAATTGGTGCTTCCTCTTGTGATTGCTCCATTATTTTAACTAACAATATTTTAAATACAGCTAAAGCACTATGTTACGAATATCTGTAACTGGAGAACACTGAAGAATATTTTACTGTAAGAAATTGATTTACTTTCAATGTTGAAACATTGTCATTATTTCTTATACTATGTATTTTTGAACAGTTACATATAACATCCACATAGTCCCCAAGTATCTTTTTACATACTTCTTTTCAAATAGGTCTTTTATCTCAAACAGGACAGACAAATGGGTTTGGGGATTACTTACTGCCTAGCATTCTGTTATTCAACCTAACAGTAAGTGGGTTTCATATCCTCCTGCAGTGTGGCTCATTGCTATAGTGTCTGATTTTCACATTTACCCACATAACAAATAATCAAGAGGCATTTACTGATTAGAGTATACACAAGTGAGTTTTCTTATTTTAAATATTTTATGAATTTTAAATTCCAAAATGACAATTCTGGCAACTGTGTGTCATCTGAAAAGTTATAGTTGAACTAAAAAAGTGAAGAAAAAATGCTTTTAAGCTTTATAATATAAATGTTCCTAAATCTAAACTTGAGAAAATGGTGGACACTAAAGTTGAGTTACAATTTCCACATAGGCATCACATCTGCCTGGTAAGAGATAGGCTTAGAGAATTGGTCTTATACTGGCCTGAAAATGAGATATAAAATTTTATACTTTAATATATAAAAGCATCTTTAAATCCCAGAGTCATTCATAACAATTACAAGCCTAGGACAGTGCTAATGAGTCACATTGTTATTTTGAAATGTAACAAATGTCAAAATTTTGCATCTATATTCTCTTCTCTACAGGCATTACGCTTCGTTGAACCAGAGTAGGTGTTATGTATTTCAAATTACACTTTCTCTAGCTAACAAAAGAACAGTGTATGACTGAATTGTCACCATCCTATTTTTCAAACCATAGAGAAGCAATGTGAGTATACAATAAGTATTATTTGAAAACACTAATGGAATGAAAATAATAGAATTGTGTATCCTCACAGAAAGAAATATACAAACCTTCTCTATAAGAATTTGACCTCTACCACAGTAAATTATGCCTTACATTAATATAGAGTTTAAATGCTTATATAACATGTGAGTATGAGAAAAAGTTTTCATTGCCCTGTAAAGATACTTTTAGAAGTATCAGATTGACAGCAAGATCTATAGGCTAAATTCATAGCTGTATATAATGCCTTGAATTTCAAAATATAGAGTGCCTTAGTCTACGAACTGGTAAAGTTAAATATAGTCTTTTTGAAGCAGAACAAAGAAAATCTAAACTGTCCATACTATATTCAGGCAAGTAAACTGAACAGCTACACTTCAAAAGTCAGCACAGAGGTTTAAAGGATTTTATAGACAGGAAGAGCAATGATGGAAAGATGGCTGTCTTCCATTAACATTGGGTAGCAGAAGGCAAGGTGCTTGATGATATTAAAGTTAAGGAGAAGTTTAAAGTTGACTTAGAAAGCTAAATGCACTAAAACAATTTTCCAGAAGAAATACAACTTTAAATATATTTTCAGATAAGGAAATCTCAGTATATTTTTTACAATAGTCTCATGATACTTGGTATGCTAAAGAGGATTTTTCCAAGCCTAAAAAAGAAACATACTAAGAGGTAGCTATCTTTAAAGAGAAAAGAAAAACAGGGTAATCCTAAAGAAAAGATAAACATATGTTTGTATTCTTTTCTTAAACTCATGAAAATACAAAGATGAAGAAAAGGAAATAGGCATCCTTTATTTAGATGTAAGATACCTATAGTAGTCAAGTAATATTGGTTAAAACAGCAGTGAGATTGTCCTAAAATAAGGTAATTGACTTCATCAGAAATGCATTAATGCAAGAATATTTATAAGATTGTGTAAAATATAATTAAATATATTTTGTTATTTTTACCAACCACAAGAAAAATATACAAAGACTCTTTATAAATACTATATACCTGACATGAATAAATACTAAACAAATTCTTGGTGTGTGTGTGTGTGTGTGTGTGTGTGTGTGTGTTGTAGAGGAATTTTAATCCAGCAACATTGTTCCTCTGGCAAGGGATCACATCCAAAGATCTCTAGATCTTTGTGATCAGGCTGAATAACAAACCTGTAATCCCTCTTGCTGGAATGCAGAAATATTAGTAAACACTTTTAATCCCAATCAGTAAAGGTAAATTTAGTATGTAGAAGGAAGCAGCCATATTTGGAAATGGCATCTAATTGAGGGACAGACAAAGTGATGAGTCATAGAATGGTTTCACAGAATGGGTCAGGGATAGGATAATGAAAATGGAAAGGAAAGGTGACTTAAGAGAAAAGTGCAGAGAGAGGGAGGACTAGAGAGTGAAGGTAGTTTTACAGGTCCAAATTTACAAAAATAGGCTGCAGGTGAAATGAGCCAGAGTATGAGAAGGAAACAAAAAAGTAGAACAGATTGCTAGAGTTAGTTTGAGGCCAATTCTAGCAACTTAATTAGAGTCAGAGGGAAGCATGTTAGAATCTGTCAACTTGGAAAGAATTTTGGACCACAATAGCTGAGTTGAACCAACCAGGCAGAGTTCAGGAACAGCTAGTAACTGGAAGTTTATTCAGTGGTTATTCTCTGAGACAACAGTTACTTTCATTGAATAAAATTACCTTTACAGTATGCCATGATGTAAGATTGTACTATTGACCAGATAGGCACATAAATAAAGAAAAATCCACAAAATATGTAATTCCAATGATTGGAAAAGCAGAGGTGCTTTGCTTCAGAAGATATAAGAAATATTAATAAATGTACAAAGTAGCATTTAACATAGATTTCAATGAAACACTGTGCATTAGGAAATTGGAAGCATTTTTATTTTTTATGGGATATGTTTTTTATTTACATTTCAAATTTTTGCCCCTTTCTGGATTGCTCCTCTCTGCCTCCCAGGCATGACATTCTCCCACACTAGGACATCAAGCCTTCACAGGACTAAGTACTTTTCCTCTCATTGATGCCCAATAGGGATCTGCTACATATGCAGCTGGAGCCATGGGTTTCTCCATGTGTACTCTTTTTATGGTGGCTTGGTCTATGGGAATTCAGAGAGAGCTGGTGGGTTGATACTGTTATTATTATGGGGTTGATAATCCCTTCGGCTCCTTCATTGCCTTCTCTAACTCCTCCACACAGTACCCTTTTCTCAGTTCAATGGTTGGCTGCAAGCATCCACCTCTGTATTTGTCAGGCTCTGGCAGAACCTCTAGAAGACAGCTATATTAGGCTCCAGTTAGAATGTACTTGGCATCTACAATATTGTCTGGGTGTGGTGTCTGTAAGTTGGATGGATCCCTAGGTGGGGCAGTCTCTGAATGGCCTTTCATTCAGTCTGTGCTCCAATATTTGTCTGTGTATTTTCTCCTTGTTTGGCCTTCTATGAAGGCCTGAAGCACCTACATTTTGGTCTTGCTTTTTCTTGAGCTCACTGTGATCTGTGAATTATCTTTGGTAATCTGAGCTTTTGGGCTAATATCTACTTATCAGTGACTGCATATCACACTCATTCATTGTTGGTCAGATTGCAAGCTGGTACAACCACTCTGGAAATCAGTCTGGAGGTTCCTCAAAAAAAAAAAAAATGGACATACTACCTGAGGACACAGCTATACCACTCCTGGGCATACACCCAAAAGATGCTCCAACATATAACAAGGACACATGTTCCACTATGATCACAACAGCCTTATTTATAATAACCAGAAGCTGTGGAGAACCCAAAGGTCCTTCCACAGAGGAATGGATACAAAAATTGTGGTATATTTACACATTAGAATACTACTCAGCTATTAAAAAAATTAGTTCTTGAAATTCTTAGGCAAATGAAGGGAACTAGATTGGATGCATTTCTATGTGTTTGTGACAAATGATTAATTGTTTTAAGTCCAAGAGTTAAAAATCAATTAATAGGAAAAGTCAATGTGATCATTTTATTTGAAAGTTCAAATTGTCCATTGAATGACCAAAATATATATTTCTACATCTGAGAGTAACATTAAGAAAGCATCATCTCCACAAAGATCAGTTCACTCTACACAACCATAACTAAAATAATAGCCATAATAATACAAGAAGATCTCAAAAATTAGTTCTAATCATAATTTCAAAGCCATCAGTTGAGAGCAGAAACTTTGAATCCCTTTGTAGAGCAGGGAAATGGATACTAAAGGAAAGGAAGAGCATCCACTGTGGCCTTGACCCCTTCTGACATCAAATGTAAATCTTAACCTGGAATTGTTTTCCAATTTTTTTTTCTTTTTTTCTTTTTCTATTGACTAAATATTTCACTGGTACATAGCAGCAGCATGAAATTTTCATATATGGAACTTTTACATATCTAACAATAAAGTTTTAAATTCCATGTGTTCTGAAAAAAAAATGGGCTTTTGAGTCTCTTGGTTATACAATGTTTCTCCCAAACAACATAAGACACAGTGGTATTTAAGGAAAGACAAAAATTATACAAACTGAGCATCAAAAACTTATTTATTTCACTATTAGGAACAAGTTAAGATAATAATGTATTTGACTACTTTTTTAGCTTATGTCACACATCAGAATTAATTAGAACTACATAGGCATCAGTAACTGGTATTCTTTGTTAATAAAAGGACTGAGTAGATTAATTTATTTTAAACAATATAATACTGATGATGTCCACATTTTGTGCTATGTATTTCTTCAAAAAGATACATTGATTCTAATACTATGTTAAGGAATTATGGTATGTAAATGTGTTGAGGAAATGATATACAATGTTAAATTTCACAGACCAATTGAAACAGAAAAGCTGTCACAGGAGTATGTAGTCCCTTCCAAGGCTCACTGTACCAGGCAGCACCATGCAGAAGGTGTTAGAAGTGTGCATTTGTTGTGATGAGAATATTGTAGACAGATTAAATGTGACAAAGACTGAAACCAGAGACAGGCATGGTGAGTGTATAATACATGGTCATCGCAAAAATGACTTCAGCTTTTACCAATGCCTCAAATTATTGCCCCGAGTAGCACATGCTATCACTGAAGGAGAGGCAATCACATTGTCTTCATCTTTATGAACAACATTTGGGAGTTCATTTTAAAGCATCTGAATAATATTGAAGGTAATTTAATTCAACAATCACATTATTTTAAATTTTATTTTTAATAGAAATTTCAAATAATTTCCAAATATTGAAGTTGTATTGATTACATTTTCTAGTGTTTATGCCTTTTATCACATGACCTTGATGCTTTACTATCAAAGTTGCTATAAATTATTCTCAAATTAGGTGAATATAATCAAGACCAACTTAAAACTTTCTCAGGCATTATTTATACAGTTTCCTTCTTCTTCTTACTGATTCCTAAGTATGAACCAGGCAACTGTTTTGCTGCTTTTGTGTTTAGAAGAACACATTCCTAAGACAAATAAGAAAATCTATAGAAGTTTTTTGTTTGGACTACAGATTTTATTTACTTGAATACTTTCATAGAGAATATGATATTCTAGCTATTTTCTTTCTTTGGAAAGATATTTCCTAAAGGATTATGATGTATGATACTTTTTTGGTAATGGTAGGGATAACACCTTTCAGTTGTATGTCATTTTAAATCATAAGTTTGAACATTTATATACAAATTTGAAGCTGGTTAAACATTACTAAGCTTATGGTTAATAATTGTTAAAAAATAGCATTAAAAAATAAAAACTAAATTTCAGGTGATAACTGTTTGCCAAGATCAGCATGAACATTCTCCCTCTCATAGTGGAAACTTAGGTTTTTGTCAGCAGTGATTTTGATATAGAAAGTGCTTACTTAGGTGTTTTCTTCTGATCAAGAAATATAATAACAGAAATTTACTTAAACTTCTGCCAAACATTAATAATTGGGCTAGGAAAATTTTGTTCTGATGGAGTTTGTGAACTGTTTGATCACAAATATAACAAAGATGTCTCACAACTGTGCAGCTCAGGTCCTTTAGTTACCAGTCAGGATGACTCTAACCTCTCAAGAAGTAACACATCAATGACAAGGTGACAGAGTGTTCATCAAAACATTAAAAACGCTTGCAACTCTCTCTGACCTTCTCTCCTTGGGATGGAGAAGAAGTGATTGAAAAACGTAACAGCTTGTCACATGGAGGAAGGAATTTTTAAGGTGCTAAGCTTGCTTTTCTAATGCAGCTACCATTCCAACTTTTCATGGAACATTATTTGCTAAAGTAGTAATTATTAAATTAAGAATATACTTATCAGCAAGATTCTTAACAAAGATAAATAGGAAATTAAACCTATAAAACTATGAGAGTATAAATAAAGGCTTAGTGAAATTAAATAAGTTCCATGTCTGCTAATTCTTAGAGTCTTTAAAATGTCATTTTCAATAATTGTGAGTATATTATTAACCTTCAAATTTTGGGGAATATAAGCTTGTCACTTTAACTTTATAGTTTTATATATATATATAGCACTAATAGCATTAGTTAGATATTTTCTGTAAATATTCGGGAAGGAAAATATATATGCTAATTTATCACACACCTTTGACATTATGCCAGGTAATGTTTAAACATCTTATCTTATGTGGTGAATTATGATGACAGATCCTCATCTTGACAGGAATATGCTTGTGTGGGAAGTAACCACACCATTTTACTTAACAGTGTTTTCTTTGTTCCCTCAAATTAGGTTGAGATATGATTATTTCTGAATTTAGGATAGACTTGTTCCAGAGTTAGGAGTGAAAACTCTGTAATATTAGGTGCAGATAGCTTTCAGTACTATGAGACAGAGAGGACACACGGTATTTTATAAGAGCTTTCAACTTTTTAAACTTTGTGAATCTAATTCAGATATTATCTGTGTGGAATCAGGAAACAAAAGCCAAGGTCACCAACACAATGTGTCCTTGGCATGGACATCCCCAGAAGAGCAACACCAAGAGCAAAACATTAAAAACTCAAATTTAAATATGTACAAACACACACACACTATTGCTGATCCTAAGAGATGCTTACTGACATGAGCCTGGTATGGCTGTTTGCTAAGAGGCTCTGCCATAGGCGGACCAATACAGATGCACATGTACAGAGCCAAACATTAAAATGAGCACGGGGACACCAATGAGAAAGTTAGGGCAAGGATTGTAGGAGTTGAAGGGAATTGCAACTCCATAGGAAGAACAACAGTATAAATCAAACAGATCCCCTAAAGCTCTTAAGGACTAAGAGTACGGGGGGGGGGTACCCATGTTTCCTGCTACATATGTAGAAGAAGATTGTTTTATCTGGCATCACTGGGAAGGGACCTACTTTCTGGTTTGTATTCTACTATAAACTTTTCACTAGCTCTGAAGTCTCTGACAAATGTTTATATACCTGAGGCCTTATACATTCCGAGGTGATTGACAGACCCACATGGATTTATTGTTTTATAAAAAAGCAAAGATATATCTTTGCTCTTTTCAACAAATTCTCCCATTATTCAATAATCTTACAAGGTTTTAACACCAGCTAGTTATCAATTGTCAGTTTTCAGGAGGGTAAGTGAGTCATGCCTCCTCCCAAGAAACTGAATTTAGGTATTACTACTACGACCATTGATCAGAGTTCTGGAGTTCCAGTTTGTCATTATAGAACCTATTGTTGGTGAGGAAGGGGTACAGTCCTAATGATCCTTCACCTTTTTATATCCAAGTAACCACCAAATGTTATCATTTTCCAATTAATATTATTATATTAAAATGTTACTTTCTTACTTAATTCTCTTTTCAAATACAACCCCCATTAATAAAACTGCTCAAGAAATAAGATCCATTGGAATTTAGAGTTGAACTGAAATCTATATACAGAATATTATGTCAATAATTAACATGTTCCAGTATAATCATTACTAGTGAGACTATGTTCACAGTGAGAAATGTCTTTCAAAACATGGATTATCTTTGTATGGTGTTTGCTTTTACCATAAGTGATGTATAACATATGAAAATGCTACTTTTATTTATGTTGAATTCCTGGAACATAGAAAAAAATCATAATCTAACCTTCTAGGCTAGTAATATGGCTCATTTGGTAAAGATAAGTGACCTAAGTCAGATGATCTGAGCGTTATTTCTGAGATTCACAATGTTGAAGATAAAAATGGATTCCCCCACTTCTGGTAGCTATTGCTGACATTTATATCATGTCATGGCATATATCCCTTATTCACACAGGCAATGTGTTTTTCTTTAACAAAACAAATTTCTGATATCATAAGATCTCATAAACTAAAACTAACTGATTACCTATCGTTTTTAAAAACAAAAAACACAATTTTAGAATATTACTAATCAATAAATAATGGGTCCAGTTTCCTGCTTCAGACTCTAAAACCTTCATCAGGTTTGTGTCATCAAAGGCCAAAAGGAAACTATGCTTCTAGACACTTAAGATATTTTCTTTGCTATAACCAAGGCTTTCTTCTGGGTAGCTGTTAAAAACAATTCTTCTTGTGCACTGAGATACAACGTGTTGTTTGAGCTACCTGATGGTAATCAATGGTTATTAGTGATTCTCTGTATTGGATGCAAGTAAGCTGGTCATGGGGTAACTAAAAAAGCAGCCTTGGAAGGAACTTAGGAAGATTTTTGTATGAATCTTTGATCTTTTTACTTCCATTTATATTTATCCTGTTTTCTTCTGGTTTCTCTTAACAGGCTAGAAAAAACTCACTTTTTAGACAGAGAATCACAATCAGAATGTCTTACAAAATGAGTATTTCTTGCTCTTAGAAAATTGCTCTCTAATTCTTTTTCTTTTCGCTGTTTTATTTCTTTGTTTATTTATCTATTTTTGATACAGAATTTTATAATGCAGGTGAAGCTCTCCTTGAAAAAAATATATGTACATACACACACAAACACACACAGAGAAACACACACACACACACACACACACACAGTAGCCTCCAAATCTCCAATTCTTCTGCCTCCATTTTTAAATACTGGTGACAGGACCTCTATTTCCAGTAGTGTTTGTGTGCATGTGTGTGTGTGTTTGTGTGATTTATGTCTTCTTGGTTTTAATGCCTATTTTCCCATACCAAGTTCTTTACAATAATTTTAGTTTACTTGCTGACTGGTCACAGTTTCAAACAATGTTAAATGTTTATTTCCCAAATGTACTATTGTGTGTAACTCATCTTTAAATTTATTGCCCAGTGCTACAAACCTAAATTCTTTATGACATCATGAAATATACTTAATAAAGTCACTGTTATCTTTTCATTGAGAAAATATGTAATGGTGCATTATTGCCTGACCTTAAAATATTAACAGAACTCTAGAACTGAAAAATCAATGCAAAATATAGAAAGAAATATATAACAATGCCACATAATAAAAAGCCTGTAAGCAAATGAAGATGTTTATAGTAAGATTGTTTCTTTTGCAGATCTAAGAAGATCCACTGAGATAAGCTTGTTAGGAAGATCCTATGTCCACATTCAGACCAAGCCTATTGTCAGCTATAAAATAATCAACATAAGTACATTAAAAATCTATAGATGATTCAGAAGATAAGCAAGCCTACCATGGTATAAGCTTTAAACACTATATATGTATTAAAATAATATTATGTCAGTGAAATGTGTATAATTTTGATGTGATACAGGTACATATGCAACAGAGGATAGCACTTTCTGGCATCAATGAGAGGAGAAAACTTATTCAGTGAGGTCTCCTTTTCCCAGTGTGAGGAATACCAAGGCACTGAGATGGGAGAGGGAGGTTAGAAGAGAGAGATTGGGAAAGGGAGCACATTCATGGAGACAATGGAAGAGGGAGGGGAATGGGATGGCAGAAAGGGGTTAACACCTGAAATGTAAATATAGAGAATATCCAATAGAAAATAAAATAAAAATAAATGAATAAACTTTTAGTTGTCTTTGTTGTTGTTTACCTGCTTATATGTTTGTTTCTATTCTGGTTTGTTTTTTATTTCATATCGTAATTATTAATTTTGTATTTCAATTTTATAAATTCTAGTACAATTTGGGGAGTTAGAGGGAGGGAGGAAGGGAGGAAGGAAGGAAAGAATGTGGAGAGAGGGGTGGAAGGGAGGGGAAGGCAGAAGGAGGAGAGAGAGAATGAAACAGATCATTTGGTTGACAAAGGGAGTATGTGGACCAAGAAGAAGTTTGGAGTGAGAAATTGTAATCAGTATACAGCAAGCATATGGGAAGAAGACATATTTTCAATATTAAAAGAGTGAACAATGAGCCCCAATGCCACCTTGTTCATTAGGTGTTTAGGACACTCTGAGTAACACATTAGCAACTTCCAGATTCATCTCTTCTCTTTCTGTTGACTTCTGCACCATATCCTGCTCTCTAGTTGTTTTAAGTTCTGGTTCTCAAATCCTTCAAGGTTAAGATACAAAGTCTTTAAAAATAGATAAAGACCATTACAGGTCATGCCCTACAGATTCAGTCAGTCTTTGAATCTTTCCATGTCTCCTTAGATATAAGAATTTCTGATGAAGTAATTACATCAGTAAGTCTCTCAACTGCTTTTATCCATTTTTACCTCATTGAGCTAGAATTGTAGTGGTGAGTTATATAATTTTCAATAATATTCATCCTGATCCTAAATTCTTTCTGGTATTCTCACATATATGTTCACACTGAAGACGAATTATTATACCTTGTGACATTTCTTTATAGGCTCATGATTTTGATTGTGGTACAGCATAGTAAGATTCATTATGCTATCTTTATAATTTATACCAAGTATTTTGATCTTATTTCCTACTTAAAATATTCTTTCCCTTCTACTTTATCTTCTTATTACCAATTTTGATAATAATATCCCTAATATCACAGAATTCATAAAAAGAGTTCTTTATTAGGTACCAATGACATGTCTCCATCTCTCTTGAACCATTAGCTCCAATAATCACCTCTACTATCAGTAGTGATTGTACACAAACATTTTTATCAAATCTACCTCACAAAATAGTTAACATTTAAACATTTTTAATCATAATATTTTTGGGAAAAAAATTACTGTTCAATGTTATTGCTTTACTTACCTTGGTACTATTCACAGGCCTGAAACGGCAAATAAAAGGCCCTTAATTAGTTGCAACATTCTTATCTCTAATATCATGCACATTCCTAAGCACTGTGTATTCTTAAATTCAAGAATAGTCGCATATGCAGCTTGGTTTCCCTAAAATCTCTTTCTAATAAACTTCATTGTGAGAAAACTACATTAGAGAGAACAGGGAGGTTATTACAATATTTCTGATACATGTTCTTCAGCAGCACCTAGAAATACCCTCAGCTATGTCCTGAGCAAAGCCATGAATTCTGGAAAGTACCTACTGAAGTTATAAAAGAATGCATGAAAACATCATTTTATTTTCCAATCAGATCTTATGAAATAAGAATGCTACCCTTAATTTATTTCAGATTAGAAACAAATTATTGTGTATAATGTGTTAAAGAAAGATATATCCCAAACTTGCTATGATTCTTTATTATTTATAACATACAAACAAGCATTCAGAAACAATGCATAAAGTCATGAGCCAAACTGAGAAGTACTTAGACATCTGGATCCTGTGATACTCAAGACTTTTGCATTAATCTTGTAAAATGATACCAAGCCAGAAGTTCCGTGGCAACTTGTGCCCCAAGACCGCTTTTGGAATCTAGGAACCCTGTGTTTTTCCGGTCTATACCATGTCTAAATACAATCCTAAAATAAAACTTTTTCTAAAACTAGCCTTCTGTGGGCTGAACTGTATACCCACATTTCAGGATCCCACAAACCAACACAAATCGAACTGGCATGCAAAAGCAAACAGTTGTTATACCCTCTGACCCTTCAACATCTCCAATGCAAAGGAGTGAGTGAGAGTGAGAGATCCCTAGCTGGTAAAGCCTTGACTATTTATCTGAGATTCAACATGGTGAAGGGCTTTCTAAACTAGCAGTTAGGTGGTTGGCTAACTAGAGCTTGGCACATTCCTATTGACTATCGATGATTTCAGGTTTTGTGTAACTTGAGCAATCTATTTTAAGATATTTGAAATATTAGGAAAGTTTTTTCTAAGAGTCAATTGCTGTCACTAAGCATGGAGTAGCTGTTGTTGGGGAAGTTGTGGCTGTTGCCAAGGGGTATCTTGGTTCCTGGATCAAATCATGATTTTTTTCCAGTTCCTGAGTTGAACCTGAGCTCAACATAAGATGGAGTCTGGGTACAAAATGGAGTTTGTCATGTTAGGCAGTATCCTGCAGTGTAGTTTCTATAGTTTTTATTAATATGAGATTTACATTGTTAAAAATTACATGAGCAATTAATATATTATCCTCTTCTTAGGTGGATCAAATGCTATTTAATATTTTGTAAGATAACTAATAATTTTATGAGGCAAGGTTCATGCCTGTAAGTCCAGACTTTGGACATCTAAAATAATAGAACCACATTACAGTAGAAGCCAGTTTGAGCTATACAGAATTTCTAGTCAATGCTATTAGATTATGTCTCAGAAAACAAAAAAAAAATCAAAAACAAAATAAAGAAAAACTACAGATTCAGTTTATGGTATTTGTTAAAACATAATAAGTACCTACTGAAGTTATAAAAGAATGCATGAAAACATCATTTTATTTTCCAATCAGATTTTATGAAATAAGAATGCTAACCTTAATTTATTTCAGATTAGAAACAAATTATTGTGTATAATGTGTTACAGAAAGATATATTGAAACTGTTTCAATTATCTAAGCAATGAATTAAAGAATCTCATAACAAAGGTACCATCTGGAGAGATAAGTGCTAGATAATTTTTTTAATCTGTGCTCTGTGTGGGACAACCGGATTCTTGACATGTGAGGCAATGCTGAAGTTATCACCTTATAGCCCAGTTTTCTCTACTTGGGTCTTCTGAGCTCTCTGGTATCTTTATCTTTCTGTAGATCTCTCACTTTGAGCTTAACACAATCAAGGATGTTCTGCTTCCCTCCATTTCGTTAGGTGACCTATAAATTCTCCAAACTGTAGTGTAAATAAATTATGAAGCATTTACTATCTGCTTTGGTTAGCCATGTTTCCAGGTTTGATGTTATTGTCTTAATTTTTCTGTAATATTACTTAATTTTTGAGTTTTAGTTGGTTTGAAAATTCGTGAAACTTTATTTTAATTATTCCATCTTTACTTTCCTGTATATATAGAAAAGTATGTTTTTCTATAACTGTTTCAAGAACTCTTCAAATAAAGGTAGAAAATAAGAAAACAGCATCAATTACTATTATTGTGCTTATTCCCTGATATTTTTTTGAGTTTGGCCATGGCATAGCTCTGGAAAGAGGTAATATTTGTTGCATTTTTATTTAAAACTTTGTATCTCTTAGAATTTTAAATAATTTATTTTTATCCCCAACCAATGTTTCTTACAATTCAAATTTGATTCATTGTTTTTACTCAGAACTCACATTTAGTGTTTCATAAGTATATGTGTATGTGTATGCATATGTGTATGCATATATGTATATGATGTATACGAATATGCATATGCATATATATGTATACATATATACATATATAAGAGGTATATGTATGTGTATGTATATGTATATGCTCTTCGACTTCCTAGTATGCATTTTTAAAAACTGTAGGTGTATTTTACTAAGAGAATCTTTTGGAAATCTCCATTTTACACTAATCTTTTTTTATTCTAACACTGTCTGTATGTAGGTACATTTGGGATGGTGTGAACATTGAACGTTAAACTCCTTTTAATTGTCAAGACATGTGTCAGAAAGATGACCATGAGTGCAGTTTGATAGACAAGTGAATTAAAGACACTTGAGAATTAAGATAATCAGAGAGATAATAAATTGACTCTATCAAAATATTGATATTATAAATCAGAGTAATATTACAAAAGATTGATGGCTAGGTATACATATGATATTAGCTGAGTGTTGGGAATTGGTCTAATGCTCTGTCATAATTTGGCTCCCAAATCTCCATACAGATATGATGGCTTCTACCTCTAGCTTCCTTCAATTAGTAATAAGGATTAGCTGCACAACTAATGGCTGGACTGGCCAGCAGAAGTGGGACTTTTAAATTATCAGGGACCAAGAAAGAAATGAAGAAGAGAATCACTATGACTCAGAGGCAGAGAGATCAGATTTAAGAGCTGCAGGAGAGGAAACATACAACAACATTGGTGCAAAGGGAATGCAACCCAATGGTGGGAGTAGGGGCTTCCCGGAAGGTAACAAGGCAGCAAAGAGAAAGTATAAATTTAGAACATATTAAGCTAGCAATACCAGAGACAATGTGGGCCAGCCACAGGAAGGTTTAGAAGTATTCAGCCATTGAACTTGTCAAGGCATATCGAAATTAGCTGGTGTGTGTGTGCGTGCGTGTGTGTGTGTGTGTGTGTGTGTGTGTGTGTGTGTGTGTGTGTCTTTCATTTGAGAATCCAGAGAGCTCTTAGGTGGGTGCAGCAAGTGCATGAACCACCTGGAGGCAAATTTGTATAATTCCCTGCTACAGCTGGGTAGTAAGACTTGAAGAAGTTGATGATTTATTGTAGTACATGAGGATAGAAAACACTTCAAAATATGACTAGGTGTTTTCATGCTTTTGTCTTGCTTAGTGCTACAGGCTTGATTGAGTTATAAAAATGAAGAAAATGGGAATTGCAGGCATGAGAGAATGCAAGCAGATTTCACCAAACATTTTCAGAAGTAATTTGCCTGGTGCAGACACAGCATATTCTCCACAGTTGGATTTCCAAAAAATAATTTAAGAGTCATATAGACAGACAGATACAACCATAACTGATCGAACATATAAGTGTATATAAAATTATTTTTAAGCGAACTGACTTTTTAGTTCATGAAATATTATAAAACAAGATCATAAAATTAGGTGGGCTCATATACAGTAAAGAGTAGTGTTATACTCACAAATAAAATGTAAATTAAAAAGTAAGGTTTAGATATATTATTTGGTGACTTATTATTTCTATTGATCATTAAAACATTTCTTAATTTAAAATATTAATGTGAGAATATCACAATTATATTAACGGTTTTAAAAACTTCTATTCTCATTGTAGTCGTCATTTTAAAATGCAGTAATATGTGTAATCTTGTACAATCTTTAGTCCTCTTAGAGCAAATCCCTTCATTTGATTTGTTTGAGCAAATCCCTTCATTTGATTTGATTTGTTGTTACAATGAAGAAAGACTAACCTGTTTTACCATATTAGCATTGCTTCTACTGTCAGTTTCTGTAATAATAATTATTACTACTGTTATTATAAATATGTAAAAATATGTATAAAATAAATAAAATATATTTATATTAATAATAATTATTATTATTGCTTTTAGAAGACGTAATGTACTTGACATCTTCTGTAGAATTTTCTAAATATGAAACCAAGTGGTATTTTCAATGGTGGAAAATCACCAGAGCTTTGTCTCAGGCTGCGGACCTTATTATATTTAAAAATGAGATGTCCAACACTGGGAAGATAGTTGAGGGGATCAGCTAACTCACTAAAACTGAAAGAGTACAAGACTACACTCATACTCTAGTGAATAGGGCTGCAGAGGGAAGAGTTGTGGAAAGACGGCTAGAGATCCATGAGCATGGGCCATGTGATGTATCACTGCAAGCTATGTCTCCACCATTTTCTCCCACCGACTGGTTGTTCAGAAGAAAAATACCAGCAGCATTGCAAATGGCATGGGGCTTCGACATCTTTAGAAGTTCTTTAAATTCTTTTCTAGAATATGATCAATATTCTCTGTAAAATAGCAACTTCCTATAAAGCATTCTTTGGGGGGGGGTGAGCTAATGATTTTAGCCACTTCAAGGTCTTGATCTACCTGTAGGACATGAAGTGAGAATTAGTCATTCAAGATTCTTAGTTGAATGATTCCGTGAACATATTTGAACAGTGTGTCTTCATGATACATCATTTTGTCTCTAGAATACGCCATATCGTAGAACCTAAAATAAAAGTTTAGAATTAAAATGTATATAATATAAGCTATTGTTTATTATAAAGATGATATAGAGATTGGAAGATAATATAAGTCAACTGTAGTGGGTTTGGCCTAATACTGCCTGTATTATATTGCTGATGTGTGTTCCCAAAATTCTTTGCACATGAGGTTCTGCACCTTTATAAGTAAGACACTGAGGGACCTTGGTCTAGTTGGTTCTGACTGGTAAAAAAAGATGCTGGCAGCCAATTGCTGGGCAAGCGGAGAGAGGGATTTTAAGATTCCTTGGCTTTAGAGCAGGAGGAAAAACAAAGAAAAGGAGAAACAGCATGGAGTGAGAGCAATGGGGGTGACAAGATTCCTAGTGAGAGACAAAGAGGTGTGAGCCCATGTGAAGGAGCCAGGAGAGTGTGGCCTAGAGTAGCCAAGACAGAACATAAAATTAGTGTTGCAAGTCAGAATTATCTGCAGTAGACAGATTCTACCCATCCTGGAGGTTAGAGAGTGGCCCAGCTATTGTGCTGACTAAGGCACATAAAAATATAAAGGGTGTTTATGTGTCTTTTATTCAGAACCTAACCATTTAGGTGGGATTTATTTACTATGTAATTCAACAGTCCATGACATTCCACAGCATGTAACAAAAGAGATAACAAGTGTCAGAAAAGATACAGGGAAACGGGGCCATTGACGCGTTATTGTTAAGAATATAAAATGTTCCAGCCACTCTGGAAAGGTGTTTGGAAAACCCACAAACAGGCTATGCAGGGAAATTATCACCAGTGTCAAAGATTCTATTACAAAAGATTCACAAGCAAACATTAAAAGCTTTCAGTGGGGCCATCATCCTTCTTGATATCTATAATTTAGAAACTGAAGTGCTGAGGCAGAAGAATAAATACGGTTGATGTCATGCTCTGTTTAGCAAAAAACCTGTGTTTAGTAATAATAATCTAAGTTAGTAGTTCACATTCCATGTTAAGACTCTTTTCTAAGTTTTAAATCAAACAGCATAACTTCACCTTTGAGCTCTTTCTATCACTTCCTTGGTTATGCCTAAATCATAAACACACTTGTCTTGACACATGACCTTCCCATTCTTTCTAGGGATCCACTCATGCAGCCTTTTACAAAGTTGAAACTTTAAGACTGCTCTGGAACCCAGGCTCGGAAATAACATCCATTCTCCTTTTATCTCTCCTTTAGACAGCTGCTGGCATTTGTACTTTGTTTGCCTGGTAACTTTTCTCTCAAATTCTAAAATGGTGGCCATATGTCTTCAGAAAAAGAATACACCAAAGTGAATATTCAAAGCAATATTATTTGTAGTTAAAATATAGAAATAAACAGATATTTATTTGTGTGCTAACTGATGAACTGTACATGTATAAACATCATGATAGAGAGCTTTCCATACCACCCTATAATGTAGTAAAGCAATATTCGTCAATATAAAAATAATGAACACTAAACAACATTCATTTTTTAAAGAAATGTGCAATTTTAAGCATAAGGGACTTATCTTAAATATACATTTGTGAAAAAAAATGTATTCAAAATAATTACAGATTTGGATGTACATGAAACTGAAGCTAAGCTTGGGAACTAGCTTTATGTGTGTGTTCTTAAACTACTGTGTACATTAAATATGAATACTAAATATACTATCTGATTATAGATTTTATTTAACACTATGCATAAAGTGATTTTTGAATAAATTTTTATTTATAGTTCACCAGTGTTTTCAGAATTATCATTTTTTTCTCCTACAACTTTATTTTAGAAAAAAGGGGCTACATGTACAGATTTCTAAAGGCATTTGGGCATAACACTATATGAATATATTTTTGTCAGTACTTAATTCTTTTAGAGGTTTGATAGCATGCATTGAAATCCCACTAGTTACCATAAGCATAAAGTACATGTAAGACAGAATGTAACATGGAAAAAAAATTTTTGGTGGATATAGATTAAGTATAATGAACTTTGAATACCAAAAATTGCCACAAGGCTGTAATCATCACACCGCATATCTTCAGTTGATATGTTAGATGTGATGATATTCCCAGATGCTAATAAGAGTAAATTATAGAAAAAGAATAACCTCTATGAAGGTTTTAGAGGATTAAAAGACAACAATCAAGACAAAGTTTTTTATTTTGTTTATTAGTAATAATGGTTAATATTAGGACTGGCTCTTGGTAAAAGTCCTGAAAGTCTTTGGTGAATGAGTGCGTAATGAACCTGCGGAAAAATAGACTGAAGTATGTTAGTATGCTGACATTTTTTGGGTTTCCTTCTCTCTCTTCTTTGTGTGTGTGTGTGTGTGTGTGTGTGTGTGTGTGTGAGAGAGAGAGAGAGAGAGAGAGAGAGAGAGAGAGAGAGAGACAGAGACAGAGACAGAGAAACAGAGAGAGACAGAGAGACATAGTGACAGAGAGAGACGGGGAGAGAGAGAGAGAGAGAGAGAGAGAGAGAGAGAGAGAGAGAGAGAGAGAGAGAGAGAGAGAGAGAGAGAGATACGGAGACAGAGACAGAGAGAGTTATAAGAATTATTAAATGTCTCACTTGGAAGATTTTTCTCCATGTACTGAGACTTATATACTAGAAGGATCCAATCTGAACTGTGAAAATCCTCATTTCCACTGGGATTTTTATTTTTAGATTTTCACTCTCTATCCATCTGCCTTTGAGCAATTTTCTGTGCTTCAAGCATGAGCAAGCAATATTAATCCAATTTCTAGTTTCTGTGAAACACATTATGTTGGATCATATGCACTTCAGTGCCTCTTCTTAGAAACTTTGTGTTTACTTAACTGTTTTACTATCACCTAACTTTATCAGTGAAAGTAGCAGACTAAAAATCATAGATAAACATGTGATTAACTTTATTTCCACTATAAAAAGAGTTCAGTGATTAAAGAGTAATTCAGACTTGGGATGAAACACTGTCAGACAGAGAGCCAAATTACATATTTATATTTGAGCAAATATTAATAAACTTAAAAACACAGTATTCTCTGATGCCAAGACACTTTAATTATGTTTGAATGAGTTATCAAATCTTTAATTTAAGGAAGAAAACATCATTTCATATGAGCCATAATTTCTGAAAATTTATCTTCTTTCTTTTTTTGCTGAATTGAAAATACTAAAAGGCAAAACAATAATGATTCTCTTCAAAGTGTGAAGCTATGGCTGAAATTAGGATATGTAAATTTAAAAGAAAAAATGTTTTGCAGAAGAATGATGTAAGTGTAAATAAATCTGTTACTTTCCAAATATAGTCACTGTCTCCACAAAAGAAATTGTTTCTCTCTGGAGTCATCTTCTGTATAAATATTGATATTATGACTACATGGTGCAATTTATTATTCATATTTAATATCAATGAAATTTTCAATATTCTGTTTTTACAAATTCATTCTATGTTTTATATTTCATTAATGAAGCTTCAGCTGTGTTATTTAATGCAAATAGTTTATTTTTGTGATGTCAAATTATCCATATATAAAATAGTGCCACAAATAAACAGTTCTGAAGATTTTATAATGGGAAGAATGTATATAATGTAGAATGCATGATCTAAAACTTACTATAAAGTTAAGAATTATATAAAATCTTAGGCCAACTAGGTTAAGGTCCAAATAGCAGACATGGTAGGTATTCACTACATTCTCCAGAGCAGAAGTCACTTTGTGACAATAAAAGACATTCAAATAAACTTAAATGAAATGCAGAAAAAGAAACAAAGTAACTTCAAGTCCTCATTAATGTTTGAAATACCTAGGTGACAGTCTTGTTTTGCTCTGTGTTCTACATTAGAGGTGAACCTTGAATTATCCCTAGCATCTCTAATATTTTCTAAGGTCTGAAGATCAGTGTCTGTCCTTGCCACAGTAGAAGGGAAGTATTTGATAGATCCTTGTGATGGGAAATAATCAATAGTGTAGCTTAGCTCATGCAGTGATCATTTTCCTGAATTTGTAGGATTCTTCCTAGTCCATCACCTCTGCCCAGTGGAAATATTAAGATATTACCCGGGAGGAATCTCTTTAATCTATTATCAGCTATTTTCACACATCTGAACCAGGCTGTAGATTAATACATCAGATAAGCAGGCAGTCAGTGCTAGGAAAACTACTTCTCAAGTAGAGGAAGCAGAAGAAAAAAATAAGGACAAAGTGAATGAAATGTCCTTGACATCAAAAGACCAAGTGAGAATCAGAGCTGCTAAACAGCATAAATGCACATCTATGGACATTAACTAAAAGCAGCATAAATGCAGATTTATAAGCATTAAAAATAAATCAAAACCAAAGACTGAATTTGGACAGAAGGGAAATGCTGCTTAGCTCAGTGGAAAGAGTGCTCGATACCTACAGCCAGGGTGTAAGGTATAAAACGGGAGCTGTGGGATATCCATGCATGTGCAATGCCACCGAGCTCTCATAAGCTCTAAGACTGATGAGAAAGGAAGGAAAACACCTGCAGACACAAATGAATCTCCAAATCAGATAAGAATAGTGTAGTCAATCCTCTATCTCTTATTCCTTCTAACTTCCTGAAGGTGCTTCCCATTCTACTTTTGACTCTAACTATAAGATAGCAAGCATAAACCCTCCATAGATACTGTCCATACAGTTGAAACCTAGAGTGCATGTTTGGTGAAATTGAAAAAAACATGAATAAGGTATATACGTATAGGATACAACAATCCCATACGTAATTATTTTTAATTATTATCATTGCACATTTTCTTGACTTACATTTCAAATGTTCCTTTTTCAATTTTACCCTCTGAAACCTCTGTTTCCCATTTCCCCTGCCCCTGCCTCTATGAGAATGTTCCCCCACTCATCCACTCCCTCCCACCTCCCTGCCCTGGCATTCCCCTACACTGGGATATTGAACCTTTATAGGACCAAGGGCCTTTCCCCTCCGTGATGCCTAATAAAGCCATCCTCTGCTACTTATGTGGCTGGAGCCATGGGTCCTTTCATGTGTACTCTTTAGTTGGTGATTTAGTCTCTGGAAGATTTGGGGGGAGTTGTTCTGGCTGGTAGGTAATGTTGTTCTTTCTATAGGGTTAAAAACCCCTTTAGCTCCTTCAGTCCTTTCTCTAACTCCTCCATTGGGGACCCCGTTCTCAGTCCAGTGGTTGGTTGAGAGCATCAGACTCTGTATTTCTCAGGATAGGCAGAGCCTCTCAGGAGACAGATTTTCAGGCTCCTCTCAGTAAGCATTTCTCTGCATCAGCAATAGTAACAGGGTTTGGTGACTGTATAGGGGATGAATCTCCGGGTGGGACAGTCTCTGGATGCCCTTTCCTTTAGTCTTTGCTCCATACTTTGACTCTATATTTTTTGTGTACACTTTCTAGGTTCCTCATTCCCACGTTCTTTAGTTGCGTGAGTATTCCATTTACTTCCTTTCCTTATTATGTTCATCGAGTGTAATCTTTTAATCATTACATTGTATACCATCCTTTACAGACTTTATTTAAATTGATTGACAACATATTTAGTTTCATAATATCATTCCTTCCAGATATAAATTTAGATTGAAATAAATACAAACTTGTTTTCCTTTTGGCGAAATTTAAATATACTTTGGTTTCTATAAACAATGACCC
Organism: Micromys minutus; assembly: GCF_963924665.1. NCBI lineage: Eukaryota > Metazoa > Chordata > Mammalia > Rodentia > Muridae > Micromys > Micromys minutus. Next base: position 39,169,609 of record NC_137974.1, read on the forward strand.
AGTCCCTGAAAGGCAAGGACTGTCTGTATTCATGAAGATTTAATTCTCTTGGTTATGTAATGGTGTTTTGACACAATGTAATATATGTTCTTATTCTTAAGCTCACAATGACCCTTAAGTAGTGAAATGATAAAATCTGTCTTTGCAAGCCGTGGATCAAGGGAATAGAGAGCTGATCCCTAGTCAGCTTCTGGCAGGAGGTTATCGCCTTCCACATGGTACTCAAAGTACTGATAACTCTTCCAGTTTTGCTTAAGGTATCCTGAGTCATCTCTTTCTGAGCACTTTCAGCATAAATAAAAATGTATTCACCTATCCTGTAAATGACCCTCCTTGCCTTGCATGAGTAAGTTGATGATACATTATGCTCAGCTCAGTTCAGCTCTTCTGGCCACATTCTCATACCTCCCACCACGATATCTATATCTTCTTGTATTCAGATTTGAACCTGTGCCATGATGTTGGTTCATGGCATCCTTTGCTGCTGTGGAAAAGCTCTCAGGTACTACTGACCTATGTGTGTAAATGTTTTAGGTTTTTTTTTTTTTTTCTATTCAATGGAAGAGTGCCAACAGGAGACTTTTTTCCGTAGTTATCTGTAGCTAGAATAAATTAATCGTGATAGCAAAAGAGTTGGAATGCACTTTTATTTTCTAAGTATATTTTTTATTATGGATCTTCAGATTGAATCTTCAGATGCAGATAAGAACTGAAATATGTACCTCTGGGTATTTTCTTGTATATCCTGATCCTATGCGGAAAGTATTTACTTGACAGTTTATTTGTCTTTTCTAAAACAGTGATACTTTTATAAGATTTATTTCTATTCCCTTTTATTTTTCTGTTCTAAGAGTATGTAAAAAGAAAAGTAAAAAGAAAAGTAGTGGCTGTAAGTTCTCATACTATTATTATGCGGATATATTGGAAACTACATATTAAAAAGAATGCTGAAATTCAAAGAGGGGTTTATAGAAGGGTTTGGAGAAAAAGGAAAAAAGAGAGATAAAATTATTTCATATTCTCAAGAAATATAAAATAATTTAAAACAAATATTTTCTAAGGTGAGGATAGTTTTAATAATATGAAATAATTATGAATATTGTCAACCAACTCTTATTGGTTGAAATAATGTATTTTGGCTTAGGTCATTTAATAAATATTCGCTTAATAACTACTCTTGTCCATTGCTAACTTTAAAGAACAAATAACAGTGGGATAATAACCCAGGCCTAGGTAAGAAATCATAATTTACATGCTTAATATTAATTTCTCAATTTTGCCTATATTACATTCACATTTTATTGTAGTGAATAAATGTATCAAAGGCAATGTAGCCCATTTATTGCAGAATTGCTTGCTGGAAACTATGTACAATTTATGTTTGTAGCTTATAGCTGCTTCCTTAGAACTTAGTGGTATAAGCAGTTGGTGTCTCCTGTTTTGCAAGTGTTCGTTGAACATCCCGGTGCTTGATTCAGCATCTGGTTCTCTCCATTTCTATTTAAACCTGTGTGTAAATTCCACAGAACAGCCAGCGTTAAACACTTCACCACAGTGGCAATCCAGTTAGCACGGTCTCATTATCATGCAGTGTGGCAATGCTTCCTTTCCCAGCCGCCTTTTCAGATGTGCTATTTCAGGTCTACATGGAATAATAAATGGGCTAATGCTGAACCACGTATCTCTTGCAACCTGCTGCCTTAGTTATAGTAAGACAGGTAGAAGCTTTGAAATTACTTCTTCTAAGTACTTGATTAAATTCTAAGCCAAGGGCCATTCTTTCCCCAAATCTCTCTGTGGGGAAGAGACATTCATTTTCTTCTTCCAGTTCTAAGAGCTTTTCAAGGAGGAACAAGTGGACTGTGATTTTGATTGCCATATAGAGGACTCACTGAACAAGGACTTAGAAGAGACCATTGAATTTGTTAATTAGTGGGTCTTTGGTGAATTGGTCTCTCAAAAGCTCCACTCCCAGAAAATTGGTAGGAGGAAAAATAACAAAGACTATGTTGCAACTAGAAGAAAAGCCACTGCAGTTAAAGACAGTATTTTGAGAATTTTTTTAGTGAACAAATAGAGAAAATAAATTTAGAAAAATACTGGCTTGAAAAGGTGATATTGGACTGGAGAGATGGCTTAGAGATTAAGAGCACTGTCTGCTCTTCCAGAGGTCCTGAGTTCAATTCCCAGCAACCACATGGTGACTCACAACCATCTGTAATGAGATCTGGTGCCCCCTTCTGTCCTGCAGATATACATGCAGGCAGGAAGCTATATACATAATAAAATCGTTAAAAAAAAGATAAAAGAAAGAAAGAAAAGGTGATATAGATGATATTTCACAATATCCATTTTGAGATTTATTATGTAAAACTAAAAAGCATTTGTATTTTATTTATTTTTAATGTAGTATTTAATTTATAATTTTAGATAAATTTTTTCAAACAAAATATTTTGATATTTTCCCGTCACAAATTTCTCCCAGTCTCCTGAACATGTTACCTATATAACTTCATATTATTTCTCTCTCTATCTTTAAATTATAATCAACAAAACACATAAAAGAAAGGTGTAATACAATTAAATAAGTAAAATACCAATAAGACTGGAAATTTTTAAAAGAAAGAAGAAAATTTAGATCTAGACAAACTAGATTGAGACAAACAACTACAAAAATATTATTGAATTTATTTTGTGTTGGCCAAGGACTCCTAAGCAAGGAGCCTGACTTAATGTATGGTTAATCTCATACAAATTAAATAAGTAAGTAAATAAATAAATGATGCTAAACTTGTAGAAAATTCATATAGAGGCAAGCTGCCTAAAAAGCAACATCTTTTACTATGGTTACATAATTGCTTCATATTTGTTCCAAAAAATGTGAAAACCTTCTGTATGTTGGTATGATCTCTGGAAGGGAGTCTGTATTGATGGTGATCTGAACTCTGTGCCAACCTGCTCTGTGGACACATGCAACATCATCAGCCAATATAACCGATGGCACTCCAACATTAATGGGATACCATCCTCACCTTACTGCTTCTGTGAAAACTGAAACCAGGGTAGAGTTTTGTTTATAAGAGGGCCATAGAGAAAACACTCAGTACAATCAAAGACTAATCTTTCCTTTATGTTTGGTTTTTTTTTTTTTTAATGCTTCCTAAGTATAATAGAAAGGATATTATACAGGTTTCCTAATTTTCAGAAAAAAAATGGTTGATATTTAATTGCTGAAATAATTGGAGTTCATCACTCAAATCATATTATAATCAAAGCTGAAAAGAATCTTCAGTAAATCTTTATAAAAGTAAGCTTGACCACAGTTCCTGATAACCAGAGGAAGAATGTGGAGAGTGTCTGGAAGAATCTGGGCATGGAACATGCCACACCTTCTATTAAGCCTTTTCTTAGTTACATTCATACACATGGGTATCTGGAGACTAAATGGTGAAAAGATTCTGATGAATGAGATTGCCTTTGCACTCAAATATGTTTATGTGTTAAGAGTATCATTTCATGAGTGTATGAAAAATATTGTTGAGCATTAAATATGACTGAAAAATATCCTGTTGTTTTCTCCTACTGCTTTCTAAACTCTTTTAAATAATGTGAAATAAATCCTCATACAAGGAGCATATTTAATTTTATCTAGAATTTCTTCATAATTAACAAAATCCCTTTGCCATAATATGTTAATATACATAGAAACAACTGAGTTCTTTCTTAGAATCTTTTACAATAGTAGTCTGACTCCATATTTTTTTAAAAGCTAAAGTCTGCTAAAAGTATTATTGCAGAAAGTAGGAACGGTATGCAGAGGCAGAGATGATGGAGAAACAGATAGGAAAGAAAAATGCTCTAACTCCCTTATACAAGTCAGTGGTTAGGCTGAGAGAGTGTTAGATTTCAGTGGTTTTATGTTTAAGTAAGATATGAATACAAATGCACTCTGCTATTTGTACCTTTTTAATAAAATGTTTGTTGACACTGTGCAATCTCTCTCCCACTCAGACAAAATAGATCAGGGAGTTCTGAAGTCATGCATTTGCACTTGGAACTCTGGTTGCTTATTCCCCTGTGAAATTTCACCACCCAAGACATCTCTATTTTGTGTCATTACACTGAAATTTCTCACTGTTTCACTGAAAACAAAAGCTGAATTATATAACAGCTCTGTTCCCTGTATAATCTCCTTTGATGTCTGCTATTCCACAGTGAAGGGAACATTTTCAATACCAATTGTAAGCAAAACACTGTTGGTCATTGTTTGACATCGATTAGAACCTTTACTGTCACAGATGGAGTTCTTACACTACTCTGTTTTTTGAGATTGAAAAATGTTTTAGGAATCTGTAGAAATACATTGTTGAACTTGCGTTTTTGATTACTATATCATACAAAAGTTAAGTTTTCCCTCTTTTTAGACTGTGAATACAGAACAATTTGTTTTAGAAACTAAAGAAATTGATTTTGTGTGTTCCTGGGTTCCTCCGTCTCTTACGTTTTACTTAGCTTGGGACAACTCAATTTTAAAGATCAAACTTTACATTTTCTGTCTTCTGAAATGTCTCAAGAAAAGAGACTTAGCAAAGTAACTCCAAGAAACCGTGTACACTATCACAGTAAAAGAATGCACAGTGTACAAGCCATTGCAGTACCACAAGGCTTCACATTGTTTTTGTTAGGAGGTAACAAGGTTTAGAAAGAAGGTAACAGATTTAATATGAATAAATATTCACAGATGGAATTAAGGAGCAAAGGGTCAAGAGATTAATTGAACTTATAATGTTACAGGATATAAAAGGCAGAAAATCACATGTAAAATCATGCAGTTGATGAAAGTATAAATATTTAGAGCAGCTCCATGAAAAATGTAAGATAATGCGTTGTAAATCATGTATAAGTAACAGGATATGAATAAGCCTGAGAGATAAATTGGCACAAAGAAAGACATGCTTAACTCTTGGGAGTGCAAGGAAATTTTATTTGTGAACCCACCTGGATTAAATCACTAAGAGGCAATCTGGAATACTACAGAAGTAGTTTAGAGACACTACAATTCCAGTCTTGACACAGTAATTAAGATGGTCTATGTAACAGATGCATTTGATACATTGGATAATTTCTCAAAAGAAAAATGTGGGCTATAGGTTTAAAAAATCAGAAGGCATTTTCAAATGTTTATTGGCAATTTAGGTCTATTTTAAAGTACACAGTTTGCTGTGTCCTAGAGAAACATTTTGATAGCACAGAAAATTGGCTGACTTGCATTCTCCTTGTCAGCAATCTACCTATAATTGGTTCTCTATGATGATGTAATGTGTAATCCAAGGTTATATAAGCCTGACTTATTTTTTCATTGTGATACTATGCAATTCTCTAATATTATAAGTTGCTATTCAAACTATTTATCAACCATTAATGCAAGTTTTTTTTCTGTTGTAGTATTAAATGATTTTGATATATATATATATATATATATATATATATATATATATATATATATATATATATATATATATGAGAGGGGGCAACCTTATTCTGATGAATATATTTCAAATATTTAAAATAAATTTGCCTGTATGTATTTTATTGGTTCCTATCCTTGTCAACTAAAAGTTTAAGACTGTTTTCTAAAATATAAGTACTTGAATGAAAGAATTAAGGCAGAAGAAGCAAATGATTCAAGATCCTGGCATCAAATAAACAGAGCAATAACTTCAGAAAGAGAATGTCCTTAGATGAATGAGAAGAAAAGGGTTAACCCTTTTCTCATTTATAACCCTAACCCTAACCCTAACCCTACGGTTGGGGGATTCCAATTCTGAGAATTAGTACCAAGGAATGAAACTCTCTAGCCTCATTCTTAATCTCTCTCTAATTATAACTTTGTCTCTGTTTCTGTATTTATGTCTGTTTGCCTCTCTGTCTCTCCATTTATGACACACACACACACACACACACACACACACACACACACACACACACAACATTTTATATACTGGAAAAAAACACTTTAAATAATAGGAAAGTGTATGCATGACTTACTGATTAGACACTGATTAAATATACCTTAAAAATAGCAAAGTGTATAATTGACTAGGACTAACTGAAGAATACATACCTAATAGACCTTTATTTTACAAAACAAAGATAAATGTACAGATTTTAAACATTTTTTGCTTAAAATTATACATTTTTGTCAGTACTGTTTTTATAGACATTGAAATAATTTTTACATAAAACAATGTGAATATATTTTTTTAGTCAGTACTTGATTTTTTTTTCAAAGGCTTGACAGTATGCATTGAAAACCTAATAGTTACAACAAGCATAAAGTACATGCAAAACAAAACGCAACATGGAAATAGTCAAAGTCTTCGTGTTTTGTAAATATATGTATATTTTTTTGTTTTCTTTATTTCTTGGACTTCATACATTCTGTGAGTTGTTTCTGGGGGAGTGCAAGCCTCTGGGGTTAGCATCTCACTATCAGTGACTGCATATTAGGTCTGTTCTTTTGTGACTGGGTTATCTCACTCAGGATGATATTCTCTAGATGCAGCCATTTTCTTAAGAATTTGGTTAAGTCATTGTTTCTGATAGCTGAGTAGTATTCCATTGTGTATATGTACCACAATTTTTGTATCCATTCATCTTCTGAAGAACATTGGAATTCCTTCCAGCTTCTGGCTATTATAAATAGAGCCGCTATGAACATTGTGGTGCATATATCTTTGTTGTGTATTAAAGTGTCTCTGGGGTATATGCCCAGAAGTGGAATAGCGGAATCTTCAGGCAGTATTATATCCAATTTTCTGAGGTATCGCCAGACAGATTTCCAGAGTGGTTGTATTAGCTTGCAACCCCACCAACAGTGGAGAAGTGTTCCTCTTTCTCCGCAGCCTCGCCAGCATCTGCTGTCAACTGAGTTTTGGATCTTGGCCAATCTGACTGGTGTGAGGTGGAATCTCAGGGTTGTTTTGATTTGCATTTCCCTGATGGCTAAAGATGTCTAGCACTTCCTCAGGTGTTTCTCGAGGATTCAGTGTTCCTCAACTGAAAACATTTTGTTTAGCTCAGTACCCCATTTTTTAATAGGGTTATTTGATTCTCTGGTGTCTAGCTTTTTGAGTTCCTTGTACACCTTGGATATTTGACCTCTATCTGATGTGGTGTTGGTAAAGATCTTTTTCCATTCTATTGGTTGCCGTTTTGTTTTCTTGACAATGTCTTTAGCCTTACAAAAACTTTGCACTCACATTAAGTCCCATTTGTTAATCTTTTACCTTAGAGCTTGAGCCATTGGTGTTTTGTTCAAGAAATTATCTCTTGTACCTATGTGTTCTAAGGTTTTCCCTACTTTCTCATCTAATAGTTTCAGTGTATCTGGTTTAATGTAAAGATCTTTGATCCACTTACACTTGAGCTTTGTACAAGGAAATAAGAACAGGTCTATTTTCATTCTTTTGCATGCTGAGTGCCAGTTGGACAAGCACCATTTGTTGAATAGGTTGCCCTTTTTCCATTGAATGTTTGCTGCTCCTTTGTCAAAAATCAGGTGACCATATACATGAGGGCTCATTTCTGGATCTTCTATTCTATTCCATTGTTCCACATGCCTATTTCTGTACCAGTACCATGCAGTTTTCAGCACAATTGCCTTGTAATATAGCTTGAGGTCAGAGATAGTGATTCCCGCAGATGTTTTTTTGTTGTTGATAATGGATTTCGCTATTCTAGGTCTTTTGTTATTCTATATGAAATTGCACATTGATCTTTCCAATTCCAAGAAGAACTGGGTTGGAATTTTGAAGGTGATTGCATTGAATCTGTAGATTGCTTTTGGTAGGATGGCCATTTTTAAGATGTTGATTTTTCCAATCCATGAGCATGGGAAATCTTTCCATTTTCTGAGATCCTCCTCAATTTTTTTCTTTAGAGGTTTGAAGTTCTTGTCATACAGGTCCTTCACTTGCTTAGTTAGAGTCACACCAAGGTATTTCATAGTTTTTGTAACGATTGTGAAGGGTACGTTTTCCCTAATTTCTTTCTCCACATGTTTGTCCTTTGAGTACAGGAAGGCTACTGATTTGTTTGAGTTAATTTTGTATCCAGAAACTTTGCTGAACTTGTTTATCAGCTGTAGGAGTTCTCTGGTGGAATTTTTGGGGTCACTCAAGTACACTATCATGTCATCGGCAAAGAGTGATGTTTTTATCTCTTCCTTTCCTATTTGTATCCCCTTGATCTTCTTTTGCTGTCTAATTGCTCCAGCCAGGACTTCCAGTACTATGTTGAATAGGTAGGGGGAGAGTGGGCAGCCTTGTCGAGACCCTGATTTTAGTGGGATTGCTTCAAGTTTCTCGCCATTAAGTTTGATGTTGGCTGTTGGCTTGCTGTATATTGCTTTTATTGTGTTTAAGTATGGGTCTTGGATTCCTGTTCTTTCCAGGACTTTTAACATGAAGGGGTGTTGGATTTTGTCGAATGCTTTCTCAGCGTCTAGTGAGATGACCATGTGATTTTGGTCTTTGAGTTTGTTTATATGGTGGATTACATTGATGGATTTCCTTATGTTAAACCATCCCTGCATCCCTGGGATGAAGCCTACTTGGTCATGATGAATGATCGTTTTGATGTGTTCTTGGATTCGGTTTGCCAGGATTTTGTTGGGTATTTTTGCATCAATGTTCATAAGTGAGATTGGTCTGAAGTTCTCTTTCCTTGTAGGGTCTTTGTGTGGTTTAGGTACGAGGGTTATTGTAGCCTCAAAAAATGAGTTGGGTAATATTCCATCTGATTCTATCTTTGGAATAGTTTGGCGAGTATTGATGTTATATCCTCAATAAAAGTCTGATAAAATTCTGCACTGAACCCGTCTGGACCTGGGCTTTTTTTTGGTTTGGAGGCTTTTGATGACTTCTTCTATTTCTTTAGGTGTTATAGGGTTATTTACATGGTTTACTTGGTCTTGGTTTAACTTTGGGACCTTGTATCTGTCTAGGAATTCATCCATTTCCTCCAGATTTTCCAATTTTGTGGAGTATAAGTTTTGGTAGTAGGATCTGATGATTTCTTGAATTTCCTCAGTTTCAGTTGTTATGTCCCCACTTTCATTTCTGATTTTGTTAATTTGGATACTCTCTCTTTGCCCTCTAGTTAGTCTGGCTAGGGGTTTATCAATCTTGTTGATTTTCTCAAAGAACCAACTCTTGGTTTTGTTGATTATTTCAATGGTTGTTTTTGTTTCTATTTGGTCTATTTCTGCCCTAATTTTGATTATTTCTTGCTGTCAACTCTTTTTGGGTATATCTGCTTCCTTTTGTTCTAGGGCTTTTAGCTGTTCTGTCGTGTTGCTGATGTGAGCTCTCTACAGTTTCTTTTTGGAAGCACTTAGGGCTATGAGTTTTCCTCTCGATACTGCTTTCATTGCATCCCATAGGTTTGGGTATGTTGTGTTTTCGTTTTCGTTGAATTCTAGAAAATCCTTCATTTCTTTCTTTATTTCTTCTTTGACCCTGCTATCCTTTAACAGAGCATTGTTTAGTTTCCATGAGTATGTGGGCTTTTTGTTGTCTTTGTTGTTGTTAAAGACCAGCTGTAGACCATGGTGATCTGAGAGGATGCATGGGAGTATTTCAATCTCGTTATATCGATGGAGGCTCATTCTGTGTCCAATTATGTGGTCAATTTTTGAGAAGGTACCATGGGGTGGTGAGAAGAAAGTGTATTCTTTTACTTTGGGATGGTATGTTCTGTATATATCTATTAATTCTAGTTGGTTCAAAGTCTCTGCTAGTTTTGCAGTGTCCTTGTTCATTTTCTGTTTCCTTGATCTGTCCATTGGTGAGAGTGGGGTATTAAAGTCTCCCACTAATATTGAGTGGGGTGAAATGTATTTTTTGAGCTTTAGTAGGGTTTCTTTTATGAATGTGGGGTGATTTTTTATTTGGAGCATATATGTTAAGGATTGATAGTTCCTCCTGACAGATTTCCCCGGTAATGAGTAAAAAGTGTCCTTCCTTCTCTTTTTTGATAACTTTTGGTTGGAAATTTACTTTATTCGATATTAGAATAGCCACTCCAGCTTGCTTCTTGGAGCTGTTTGCTTGGACGTTTTTTTCCCACCCTTTTACTCTGACATAGTGTCTGTCTTTGTCTCTGAGATGAGTTTCCTGTATGCAGCAAAAGGCTGGATTTTGTTTATGTATCCAGTCTGATAGTCTATGTCTCTTTATTGGGGAGTTGAGACCATTTATGTTAATATATATGAAGGAATACTTGTTTCTGTTTCCTGCCATTTTTGCTTTTTTGGGTTGAGTTGTGTCTGTGTTTTTTTTCTTCTTTTAGTTTTCTTGTTTAGGAGTTTTCTTGTTCTTACTAGGCTGTATTTCCCTCATTGTATTGGGTTTTTCACCTATAATTCTTTGTAGTGCTGGGTTTGTGGTCAGATATTGTGTGAATTTTGATTTGTCTTGAAATATCTTCATCTCTCCGTCGATGGTGATTGATAGTTTTGCTGGATATAGCAGCTTGGGCTGACACTTGTGTTCTCTTGGGGTGTGCATGATGTCTGTCCAGGATCTTCTAGCTTTCATAGTCTCTGTTGAGAAATCGGGTGTGAGTCTGATTGGTCTGCCTTTATATGTTACCTGACCTTTTTCCCTTACTGCTTTTAGTATTCTTTCTTTAATTTGGGCGCTTGATGTTTTTACTATTATGTGTCGGGAAGTATTTCTTTTCTGGTCCAACCTATTTGGAGTTCTGAAGGCTTCTTTTATGCTCGTGGTCATCTCATTCTTGAGGGCAGGAAAGTTTTCTTTTATGATTTTGTTGAAGATATTTTCTGTGCCTCTTAGTTGATACTCCTCTCCCTCTTCTATTCCTATTATCTTTAGGTTAGGTCTTCTCATTGTGTCTTGGATTTCCTGGACATTTTGGGTTAGGAGCTTTTTGTTTTTTGCATCTTCTCTGGCTGTTTTGTTTATGTTTGCAATGTTGTCTTCTGCCCCTGAGATTCTCTCTTCGATCTTTTGTAATCTATTGGAAATGCTTCCTTCTGTGACTCCTCATTTCTTTTTTTGGTGTTCTGACTCTAGGGTTATCTCTTTTAGTGTTTACTTTATTTTGTCAATCTCTGTTTCAATTTCCCTCTTCCATTCCTTTATTTCTTTGGTTCTGTTTTCCTCTAGTTCTTTGAGTTCTTTGAGTGTTTTTCTTGTTTCTTCTTTAAAAGCTTCTGAATCTTTTTGCTTTTCTTCCCTTTCTTGTTTAAGTAACTCTATCAGCATCTTGAGGCATGATTTCAGGTCAGTGTCTTCTTTTTCTGGAGTGTTTGGAGTTCCAATGTTTCCTGTTATGGGAGAGCTGGGCTCTGGTGTTGCTAGATTGTCGTGGTTCCCTTGGGATATACTTTTTCTCTTTCCTCTTGCCATTTTGTTGTCAGTGATATGTTCTTACCTTTCCCTTGTATCTAGTCTGTGTCCCTGGTTCTCCACTGGTTGAGGTGTCAGATGGGTCGAGCCCTGTTTTATGCCTCAGAGTCGTTGGGTGTGAGCAGAAGTTCCAATGATCTGTTTCTGTTTGCTGGATCAAGCAAGGCAGGGCAGGGCAAGGCAGGGGGTGCACTTTCTTTGTGTACTCCACAGAGATCTTTCTGCTCCCTTGCAGCCCAGGTCTCCCACCCACCAGTTGCTCAGCCTCTATGAGCGGCCGATCTGGGTGGCAGGTGGGCCAGACTCCACTATGTGCCCGGAAGTCGCCTCTGGGTGGAAACAGAAGTTTTAATTTTCTGTTCCCAATTGCTGGATCGGGCAGGGTGGGGCAGGGCAAGTTGCGGTGTGCACTTTCCGTGTGCACTCCGCAGAGATCTCTCTGGTCCCCTGCAGTCTTCGTCTCCCGCTCACCAGTTGCTCAGCCTCTATCCCTAATAGACCTTTACAGGAAGTATGTCTAGGGTGTTATGGTGTGTTTGCGAAGTAACATATTTGGGAAAGAGCCTCAAACTTGACTCAGGTAATTTTGCATTACTGAACTAAGTGAAATGCATGTTGACTAAGTGTGATACTATTCTATATAAAAGATTCTCCAGTAATCAACAGAATCACAAAAGTAAAGATAAAGAAATTTATACTTTTAAACATTTAAGTTAATAAAAATAGGATACAGGGCCCAAAATGGAAAAATTTTAATTTTCTAGTTTGCTAGCTTTGAAAAACCTCTAATTCCATTAAAGTGGTAATTCAATAAGAGGATAATTAGTACACAGTGTTTATGTCCAGTCTTATAAAATTGTTGGGAAACCATAGACATGGTCATACAGGGTAGTGTTGCTAATTTAGCCTTCACCTAAAAAGCAGCAAATTGTAACAGTGGAGATATATATCTATGTATAATTAAATAAAGAAAATAAGTACAATTTGAAGGTTATTTATATTTCTTAGTAATGCATTCAAAAAAGAATTTATCACTTGACTCTTATTTCAATATATACTGAATAAAACATAGATTGTACATAAAAAGGTTATTTCTCTGTTAAATAAAGAATTCACGCAGTTCCAGACTTGAGGTGCTTGTTTATGAGCTATCAACCCAAGAGGAACCAGAAGCCCTAAAACCAATCGTGAAATTGCCATCAATTTCAGTTGCCTCTTACACTAGATGCCAAGACTTTATTGCTGGAGTAAGCACACAGTAGAGCTTCAAGACTTGGCAGTTAAGATGAGCTTGAAGCTCCATACAGGTAAGAGCTTATAATGTCAGAAGGGAGGGTGCAATAGAGACTGCTGGGAGAGGAAAAGAGCTAAGGGGGTTCCCCAGCTGCATACTTTATATGCTAAAACACTTAACCAAGAGACTAATCCTGCCTCAAGCTGAGCTCAGAGCCACAGGTAGATGAGGCACACTGCCATCAGGCCTTGAGATCTGTCCAAAGATAACTGAGCACCCAGAGGAAATACAGAAGCACTCTCCCTACTGAGCCCAAGCTATCTCTCCACTGATTATCTGGAGAGAAACCTCTGGGAATTCTCAGGGTACAGATATCACACTACTGCTTGGGTCTGTACACCTTGAGGCCTCCATCTGTACCCGGAGCAAGAGCTGCTCCATCACCATCTGAACTCATAGCCTGTCCATAGAGAGAGGAACAGCCAGGGCAAATCTCCCTCTGGAACCCAAGGTTATACAAAGAGGCACAGAAAAGTCAAGCTCCATTCAGAGACAACAAGAACAACTAGCATCAAAGATAAGAAGGTGGCAAGAAGCAAGCACAAGAATCTAAGCAATAGAAACCAAGACAACCTGGCAACATCAGAACCCAGATTTCTCATTACAGCAAGCAATATATATCCCACCACACAAGAAAATTAAGGTTTGGATTTAAAATCGTGTACAGACATACAGGAGAACAAAGGAAAACTAGTACAAGCCCTTAGAGAAACACAAGACAACACAAGCAAACAGATGAAGGAATTGAACAAAACCAAACAGGATCTAGAATGAAATGGAAACAATAAAGCAAACAAAAAGAGAGATGACCTTGGAGATAAGAAAACTAAGAAAGAGGTCAGGAGTCACAGATGCAAGCATCACCAACTGAATACAAAAGATGGAAAAGAGAATCTCAGGGGCAGAAGATAACACAGAAAGCTTTGATACAACAATGAGGGGAAAATATAAAAATTAAAAAGCTCCTAACTCAAAACATTCAGAAAATCCAGGACACAATGAGAAGACCAAATCTAAGGATAATAGGTATAGAAGAGAGCAAAGACTCCCACCTGAAAAACCCAGTAAATATTTTCAGCAAAATTATAAAAGAAAACTTCCCTAACGTAAAAGAGAGAGAGAGAGAGAGAGAGAGAGAGAGAGAGAGAGAGAGAGAGAGAGAGAGAGAGAGAGAGAAGAGAGAGAGAGAGATGAACATACAAGAAGCCTACAGAACTCCAAAAAGATTGGACCAGAAAAGTAATTCCTCCTGACACATAATAGTCAAAACACTAAATGTTCAAAACAATGAGAGTATAGTAAAAGTAGTAAGGGAAAGAAGGACAAGTAACATATAAAGACAGACTAATCAGAATAATAGCAGACTTCTCAACAGAAACTATGAAAGACAGAAGATACTGGACAGACATCATTCACAAACTAAGAGAACACAAATGTCAGCCCTGGTTACTATATCCAGCAAAACTCTCTGTTAATATAGATGGAGAAACCAAAATATTTCAAGACAAAATAAAATATACACAAATCCATAAACATAGCTCTACAGCTAATAGATGGAAAACTCCAACATATGGAGGGAAAGTACACCATAGGCAAAGAAAGAAAATAATCCTCTTGGAAAAAAGCCAAAAGAAGAAAGGCACACAAACATAATTCTACCTCTAACAACAAAAATAACATGAAAATACTATGATTATTCCTTAATATCCCTTTACATAAACAGACTCAATTCCCCATTAAAATACATAAACTATCAGACTGGATACAGAAAAAGGAACTGGCATTTTGCTACATACAGGAAACTCATCTCAGCAAGAAAGAGAGGCACTATCTCAGATTAAAATAATGAGAAAAACCTTTCCAAGGAAATGGTCCCAAGAAACAAAATCGAGTAGCCATTCTAATATCGAATAAAATAAAATTTTCAAACAAAAGTCATCATAAAAAGATTAAGAAAGAACACATTTTATTCATCAAAGTAAAAATCTAACTGAACATCTATGCTCCAAATACAAGGGCACCCATATTCAAAAAATATACTCTACTGAAGCCCAAAGCATATATTGTACCACACACAATAATAGTGGGAGACTTCATCACCTCACTCTCATCAAAGGACAGATCATGGAAACAGAAATTGAATAGAGACACAGTGAAACTCAGAGAAGTTATGAACCAAATGTATTTAACAGACATCATTAGAATATTTCATTCTAAAACAAAAGGATACACTTTCTTCTCAGCACCTCATGGCACCATTTCCAAAACTGATTATATAGTTGGTCACAAAACAGGCCTCAACAGATAAAAGAACATCAAAATAATCCCATGAATCATATCAGGTCACCATAGACTAAGTTGCTTCTTCAATAACAACAAAACCAAAAAAAAAAAAAAGTATACATACACATGAAAACTAAACAATGCTCTACTCAATAATAGCTTGGTCAAAGAATAATAAATAAAAAATCAAAAAGTTTTTAGAATTTAATGAAAACAAGGCAATACATACCCAAAATCATGGGACACAATGACAGCAGTGCTAAGAGGAAAACTCATAACTCTAAGGGACTCCAAAAAGAAACTGGAGAGAGCATACATTAATGGATTGACAGCTGAAAGCTCTAGAAGAAAAAGAAGCAGATGTACCCAAGAGGATTAGACAGCAGGAAATAATCAAACTCAGAGCTGAAATGAACAAAATTGAATCAAAAATAAAAACAAAGCTATCCTAAAAAATAAACAAAATCAGGAACTATTTTTTTTTGAGAAAATCAACAAGATTGATTAAACCCTTAGGCATACTAATGAGAGGGAACAGAGAGATTATTCAAATTAACTAAATAAGAAATGAAAGGACAGACATAACAACAGAAACTGAAGAAATTTAAGAAGTCGTCAGATTCTACTACAAAAGCCTATACTCAGAAAAAAAAAAAACTGGAAAATCTAGAGGAAATGGAAAATTTTCTAGACAGATACCAGGTACCAAAGTAAATTAAGGATGAGATAAACCATCTAAACAGACCTAAACCCCTAAAATAATAGAAACAGACATCAAAAGCTTCCCAACAGAAAAAAGCCCAGGACCAGATAGGTTTATTGCTGAATCCTATCAGTCCATCTTAAAAGACTTAATAACAATACTCTCCAAATTATTTTACAAATTAAAAAAGAAGGATCACTATCCAACTCCTTTCTGAATCCAATATTATGCTTATAATCAAACCACAAAAATCACAAAGCTCAAATAGAAGAAAGGCCAGAACGTGGATGTTTCAGTCCTTCTTAGAGGGGGGAACAAACCATCATGGGAGGAAAAATAGGACAAATACAGAAGCAGATATTGGAGAAAAGATCATCTAGAGACTGCCTCACCTGGGGATCTTTCACATATGCAGCCACTAAATCCACACACTATTGCTGATACCAAGTAGTGCTTACTGGCAGGAACTTGATATGGATGCCTCCTCAGAGGCTCTGTCAGAACCATACGGATACAGATGAGGACTTAACAAGGGTCTCTGATGAAGGAGCCAGAGAAAGGACTGAAGAAGCTGAAAGGGTGTGCAACCTCACAACAAGAACAAGATTATTAACTATTTAAACTGACCACAAGCTCCCTGACACTAAAACACCAACCAATGAGTTTGTATGGAGAGAACCATGACTCCAGGTACATATGCAGCAGAGAGTAACATTCTCTGGCATCAATGAGAGGAGTAGACCTTTGTCAAGCAAAGACTTGTTTTCCCAGGGTAGGAGAATGCCAAGAAGCTGAGGTGGAAGAGGGTGGTTGGGAGAGAGAGCACCTTCATGGAAGCATTGGGAGGGGGTGGGGGCATGGGATGGGAGACAATGTAAATACAGAGAATATCCAATAAGATAAAAGGAAATAAGTACTTAACCAAACACTATGCATTGTATTGGCGGACAGTTCGACAGGAAGGAATATATATGACATGCTCAACCTGATCAAAAATCTATAGAAGGGACATACTACCTATTTTCCTGAGGAGAAACATTTTACTTTTTATGGACATTTATGCTCATATTCATACACTAAAAAATGCTCTCCACCTCATGCAGCAGTGAATGTATTGGAAAGAGTGACCATTGATGCAGATATGTTAATCTGGTAAAGTGCTAAAATGAAGAGACGGTGAGAACCAACCCTTAACTGGACACCAAGTCAAAACCCACAGTGGCAGTGGGCATCACAAAGAGGGGACAGAAAGGACATAAGAGCACAAGCATGAGACAAGAGTGAAACGATGCTATACAGGCATGACCTAGACACTTCAACCACAGACACAACAGAGCTATGGATGTTTGTGCAAGACTGGGTTCCTCCATATGTCATTATCCATAAAGGAAAAAATTCCATGATGCACCATGCCTTAGTTACTATTCTATTTTATGACCAACACTTTATACAATAAAGTGCTTAAATTGGGGTTGTTTTACACTTTTAGAAAATTAATTATTCCATGATCATGAACATGGTTGCAGGTAGGAAAGAAAGCATGGCACTGGAATTGTAGGTGGAGTTTTCTGTGTGCTCCATATTCAAGAGGAAGGGAGACTGAAAGGGGGTAGGGGGGAGGGAGAGATGAAAGAGAGGGAGAGGGAGAGTGAGGGCAGGGAAAGGGAGGAAAGGGGGAGGAAGCAGAGGGAGAGGGAGGAGAGGGAGAGGGGAAAAAGTAAAAAGAAGGAGAGGGGTGAGAGGGGGAGGGCAGAAGGAGAAGGGAAGGGGAGAGAGGGAGGGGAAGGAGAGTGGAAGGGGAAGGAAAGAGAAAAAGGGAAGGGAGGGGAAAGGGGAGAGAGAGAGAAGGAGAGGGAAGGGGGAATAGAGAAAGGGAGAGGAAAGAGGAAGAGGGAGAGGGCAGTGGAGAGGTAGAGAGAATCTAGCATGGGCTTTTGAAACAACAAATCCTTAACTTGTAACATACTTTCTTTCATGAGGCCACTCTTCCTCATTTGTTCTAAATAGTTCAACCAACTGAAACCAAAAATATCAAATTTTAAAATGAGATCATTCTTGTTCATACCACCACATACCATCATTTTTGAGAGCTACTGACAGTAAATGGTGGCTCTGGGAAAGAGTGTCATTTTCACCTATAGCCAGTGTGCCAACACTCGGGAGAGAAAGTTCTTGCAGGAAGGGCAGATGAAGGAATATTTCAAAGGGTAGTGGGAAAAATATAATCACCATAATACATTGTATACAAATAGAAACTTTGAAAACTTTTAAATGTATACATTTAATACATCTTATATAGTGTTTATATAAGATGATGAGCACTAAAATTAACCAGGAGCTCCTACTCCAAAACAACAGTTAAAGTCAAGAAGACCACTGCCCACCCAAGACATTCACGTTCTGGAAAGAACTAGCCAAGAAGAAAAACCTTTCTTAAATGGTACCTAGGACTTTCAGACTCCAGGAAGACTCAGGAAGTTTCCGTATAAAACTGAGGTACTTCTGTTCTGTAACTTTTGTCTACACTGCTGTTCAGTCTGTACAGAACCCTTCCTGGACCCTGTTTTGCTTTGTTTCGTGTCTTTCACATTATACCAACAATGGGGAAAAAAGTGCAATTCAGGTTTAGACATTTCTTAAACTAGACCTTTGCTATTTGTTATGTGCCTTTCTTTTCTTTTTACATTAACTAGATAGTACATCAATGGGCTGATTTCTGATCTCTTTAAAATTATCCTTTTAGGGTTGGTATAAGGCTCAGTGGTTGGAGTGCTGCATAGCAAGGAAGAAACCATAACGTTTCCCTACGTACTGTATAAATAATGTGACGGTGCAAACCTGCAGTACCAATACTTAGGAATGGAGTCAGGAGGATCCGGAGTTTAAGAACATCTCAAAATCCATCCTGAGTCTGAGGAACCCTTTCTCAAAAAACAAGATGTTTACGTTTATTTATATTTTTTCAGTGAGGTTCAGTGTTAGGCACTCTAATATCCTCATCTCTGTATACATCCACGGTTATTGGCCTAAGGCTTAGGAAGGACCAAAGAATAGCGCAAAGATGAGGAGATAATCAGAACAAGGAAGAAAGCAAAAGATAGCTGAGGGGGGAATTACCTTTCACAGCCTTGAGATAAAGATTCTATGGTGGATATTTCCTCAGAAAATAGTTGGTTAGAATAGCTTTTGTGTTTATTTAAGGTCTGTTTATACTAATAATAGAATCTGATGAAACAAATCTTACTTCTCCTGTTTATAAGGTTAGTTCCTATTGCTTGAGTACTTACATATGCTGTGCAGGTTTTCCTTTCTGTTTTACAGGGCACCCTGCAGCTTTACCTGGCTTCTCCCCTAAAGTCATCAACACATTCTTTCTCAGAATCAAGCATCCACTAGGGATTTCCCAGTATAAACTCTGAGTATTTTGAACCTAGTCAGAGTGTTTTCCATAAAAATTGGAGAAAAAAAAGAAACTATAATGACAACAGTGTACGAGGAGAATAGCACTAACCTTTATGGAAATTAAGTTGTGTCCCACATTTGAGTCTTTGATTTGAATAGGAAGGAAGATTTTTTTTTATTTTCTACCTTTATTAATAATGTTCTTTAGATGCTTTGTATTTTGCCACAGGACAGTGATTTATTGCTTATAAAGTCAAAGCATTGTGTTTTCTGAGATCAAAGTACAATTCTGTTTCCTCCTGAGACCATTGTATTGTTTCTTTGGGCTATTACCAAGAACATGGTAAATGGCCCTCAAACATCTTTGCAAAAAAAAAAAAAAAAAAAAAAAAAAAAAAAAGCAACAAAGCTACACATTGCATCCTCTGAAAATATCTCCTTTCCTGTCACACAGAGGCCTTAAACCTACCACTTTCATAGTGTTTAAAAAGATATTTCTGAGGACAGTAAAAAATAATGCTATTTATATCTAAGGAGTAACAAACAGATACTTAATTGGACTTAAGACTTGCTCCAAAGTAGGAAATTTCTGCTGAGCATTGTAAACCTAGGCATGTATGTCTGTCTGTCTGGTGACATGAAGTCATGGACTTGAAAGCAGAACATAGTACTGAAACATTCTAATAAGCCAATATAATTCTCACCATATTCTTATATTCACCGATAAATGTAGCTCTCACCTGTCATCAAAAGATTGTATTACAGAAGACAATCACAGAAATGTAAAAGTGGTAGAAATGCAGAGAAAACATGAA
Source organism: Micromys minutus (assembly GCF_963924665.1). NCBI lineage: Eukaryota > Metazoa > Chordata > Mammalia > Rodentia > Muridae > Micromys > Micromys minutus. The sequence continues at coordinate 39,189,544 of NC_137974.1, forward strand.
TGTAGTGCCTAGGCATAGTCGATACATGCACAACACAGCTCTAGTACATATGACTGAGAGAAAAGTCACAGAAGTTAGGGTGGAAAGATTGCAAGAACTATGATATGTATGGCAGTGAGGCTGCTCCAGTAAATCCCTAAAGTAGACCTGCACAATGACCATAAATTTCCCACCCATACATGAATAGGGAAAATCTCACAAAAACCTATCCCTAGAAATAGATCTATAGGCAATTAATGGCTGCTAAAAGAGGGAGAATCACAGGTCTCCCTGTGTTAAGTTATCCATTCCTTAGGAGTCATTGCTAAACACAAATATATCAGAGTTAAAGTAAATAAACTCTGCAGGTTCTATTTACACAAGCACATGCATGCACACACACATGACAATAATTTTAAAAGATCATGAAGTTGAGAGAACACACAAGGAAACAAAAGTGGAGTTGCAGGAGGCAACATATTATATATCAAAAATGTAAGCACAGATCATGCATGAAATTCTCAAGATAAGTATTTTAAAAGTTAATAGAAAATGAGCACAATTTTAGTAAACTGACTCCTATCCAATAACAGCCATCACTGAATGTAAATTTAATAAGAAATATTTTATATAATCTCTTTAATTTTACAACTGCCAAATCAGACATTTGAGATGAGAATGTTTCCTTTGTTTCCAGCCACTGGACCTTATTGTTTTGGGTTTTTTTGTTGTTGTTGTTATTTTTAAATGATTTATTTTTAAATAATTTTGACAATAGCAGGTGTGTATGCAGCTAGGACAGGATCTACTTGTAGAGATCTATTAGGCTTCTGAGTCTATCAGTGGTTAATTCCACCAACTGGGTTATTGGCAATCTTAATTTTAAAATTCAAATCATAAAATATAAAAAAATATTTTAAAATGAAGCAACATAGCTGAGCATGGTGGTAGGAGAATTTAACACCTGAACTTAGACAGGCAGGGGCAGAGATCTCTCTGAACAACCAAACTCATAAAGGCAAGGACAGAGATCTCTGTGAGTCCAAGGTAAGCTTAGATATGCACTGAGATCCAGGCTAGCCAACATTACATAATGGATCCATTTTGAACAAACAAAAAAACTTCAGGTTAATTGAAACTATCTCTACATATAGCTTGATTTATGTATGTTATGGCAAGAATAATTATCGTTCTTTTTGACAAAGGAAAGTAGCAACAGCCAAGTGACCAAAGCAAAGAAAGAATACTAAAAGCAGTAAAGAAAAGTAACATATAAAGACAAACCAATCAGAATCACACCCGATTTCTCAACAGAGACTATGAAAGCTAGAATAACCTGGACAGACATCATGCACACCCTAAGAGAGCACAACTGCCAGACCAAGCTGCTATACCCAGAAAAACTATCAATAACCATAGATGGAGAGACTATGATATTCCAAGACAAAACTAAATTTACACAATATCTGACAACAAACACAGCACTACAATGAATTATAGGTGGAAAACCCAATACAATGAGGGGAACTACATCCTAGTAAAAACAAGAAAACTCCTAAGTAAGAAAACCAAAAGAAGAGAGACACACAGGCACAATTCAACCTACAAAGCAATAATATCAGAAAACAGCAACCACTATTCCTTGATATCTGTAAACATAAATGGACTCAACTCCCCAATAATAAGGTATAAGCTATCAGACTGGGTACATAAAAAAACCCAGATTTTGCTGCATAAAGGAAACTCATCTCAAAGACACAGAGAGACACCATCTCAAAGTAAAAGTTTGGGAAAAAAACTCCCAAGCAAAATACCCCAAGAAGCAGGCTGGAGTGGTCATTCTAATATTGAATAAAGTAAATTTTCAACCTAAGTTATCAAAAAAGATAAGGAAGGGCACTTTTTACTCATTACAGGGGAAATTTGTTAGGAAGAACTCTCAATCCTTAACATAAAAGTTCCAAATACAAAAGCACCTATATTCGTAAAATAAACCCTACTAAAGCTCAAAAAATACATTCCACCCAAAACAATAATAGTGGGAAACCTTAATACCCCACTCTTACCAATACACAGATCATGGAAACAGAAACTGAACAAAGACACTGTAAAACTAGCAGAGGTTATGAACCAACTGGAATTAATAGATATCTACAGAATATATCATCCTATAACAAAAGAATACACCTTCTTCTCAGCACCTCACAGCACCTTCTCGAAAATTGACCACATAATTGGTCACAAAATGAGCCTCAATAGATATAAGAAGATTGAGATATATCCATGAATCCTTTCAGATCAACATGGTCTAATGTTGGTCTTTAATAACAACAAAGACAACAAAAAGCCCATATACATGTGGAAACTAAACAGTGCTCTATTAAATGATAGCAGGGTCAAGGAAGAAATAAAGAAAGCAATTAGGGATTTTCTAAAATTCAATGAAAATGAAAACACGACATACCCAAAACTTATGGGATGCAATGAAAGCAGTAATGAGAGGAAAACTCATAGCTCTGAGTGCTTCCAAAAAGAAACTGGAGAGAGCATACACTAGCAACCTGAGAGCACAGTTGAAAGCTCTAGAACAAAAAGAAGCAGATACACCCAAGAGGAGTAGATGGCAAGGAATAATCAAACTTAAGGCAGAAATAGACCAAATAGAAAAAAAAAAAAGAACCATTCAAGGAATTAACAAAACAAGAGCTGGTTCTTTGAGAAAAAATTAACAAGATTAATATACCCTTAGCCAGACTAACTAGAGGGAAAAGAGAGAATATCCGAATTAACAAAATCAGAAAGGAAAGTGAGGACATAACGACTGAAACTGAGGAAATTCAAGAAATCATCTGATCCTACTACAAAAGCTTGTATTCAAAAAACTGGAAAATCTGGAGGAAATGGATAAATTCCTAGACAGATACCATATACTAAAGTTAAACCAGGACCAGGTAAACCATCTAAATAATCACATAACACCTAAAGAAATAGTAGCAATCATCAAAAGACTCCCAACCAAAAAAAGCCCAGGTACAGATGGGTTCAGTGCAGAATGTTATCAAATATTTATTGACATTTTAACACCAATACTCTCCAAACTACTCCACAAAATAGAAACAGATGGAATGCTACCTAACTCATGTTTTTGAGGCTACAATAATCCTCATTCCTAAAGCACACAAAGACACTACAAGGAAATAGAACTTCAGACCAATATCAATTATGAACAATGATGTAAAAATACTCAACAAAATTCTTGCAAACCGAATCCAAGAACACATCAAAACGATCATTAACCATGATCAAGTAGACTTCATCCCTGGAAGGCAGGGATGGTTTAATATACGGGAATACATCAAAGTAATCCACCATATTACCAAATTCAAAGAAGGAAAACACATGGTCATCTCACTAGATTATGAGAAAGCATTTGACAAAATTTAACAACCCTTCATGTTTAAAGTCTTGGAAAGAACAGGAATCCAAGGCCCATACCTAAACATAATAAAAGCAGTATACAGCAAACCATCAGCCAACATCAAACTTAATAGTGGAAAACTAGATGTGATCCCACTAAAATCAGGAACTCGACAAGGCTGCCCACTCTCCTCCTACCTATTCAACCAGTCCTGGAAATCCTGGCCGGAGCAATTAAACAGCAAAAGGAAATCAAAGGGATAAAAATTGGAAAGGAAGAAGTAAAAACATCACTATTTGGAGATGACATGGTAGTGTACTTAATTGACCCCACAAATTCTGCCAGAGAACTTCTACAGCTGATGAACAAGTTCAGCAAAGTGGCTGGATATAAAATTAACTCTAACAAATCAGTAGCCTTCCTCTTGTTAAAGGAAAAACATGTGAGGAAAGAAATTAGGGAATAGATACACTTCACAATAGTCACAAAAACTATGAATACATTGGTGTGACTCAAACTAGGCAAGTGAAAGACCTGTATCACAAGTAGTTCAAACCTCTACAGAAGGAAATAGAGGAAGATTTCTGAAAATGGAACAATCTCCCATGCTCATGGATTCAAAGGATCAACATTTTAAAAATGGCTATCTTACCAAAAGCAATCTACAGATTCAATGCAATCCCCATCAAAATATCAACCCAATTCTTCATTGAGTTGTGCAATGTGCAATTTATCTGGAATAACAAAAGACCTAGAATAGGAAAATATATCCTCAACAACAAGAAAACATCAGTGTGAATCACTATCCCTGAGCTCAAGGTATAATACAAGTCAATTGTGCTGAAAAGTGCATGGTACTGGTACAGAAATAGGCACGTGGATCAATGGAGTAGAATAGAAGATCCAGAAATGAGCCCTCACATATATGGTCACCTGATTTTTGACAAAGGAGTTGTAAACATTCAGTGGAAAAAGGATAGCCTATTCAACAAATGGTGTTGGACCAACTGGCACTCAGCATGCACAAGAATGAAAATAGACTCTTTCTTATCTCCTTGCACAAGCTCAAGTACAAGTGGATCAAAGACCTCCACATTACATCTGGTACACTGACATATTAGATGAGAAAGTAGCGAAAACCATAGAACATATAGGCACAGGAGAAAATTTCCTGAATAGAACACCAATGGCTAGTTCTCAAAGGTCAAAGATTGACAAATGGGACTTAATGAGATTGCAAAGTTTCTGTAAGGCTAAGGATATTGTCAAGAAAACTAAATGGCATCCAACAGAGTGGGAAAAGATCTTTACCAACTCCACATCAGAATGAGGCCTAATATCCAAGATATACAAAGAACTCAAAAACTAGACCTCAGAGAATCAAACAACCCTATTAAAAATGGGGTACAGAGCTAAACAAAACATTCTCAATTGAGGAATATCGAATAGCTGAGAAGCATCTAAGGAAGTTCTCAACATCCTTAGCCATCAGGGAAATGCAAATCAAAACAACCCTGAGATTCTACCTCACACCAGTCAGATTGGCCTAGATCCAAAACTCAGATGACAGCAGATGCTGGCAAAGATGTGGAGAAAGAGGAACACTTCTCCACTGTTGGTGTGGTTGTAAACTGGTACAACCACTCTGGAAATCAGTCTAGCGGTTCCTCAGAAAATTGGACATAGTATTACCTGAAGACCAAGTTATTCCACTTCTGGGCTTATACACCAGAGACATGCCAATATACAACAAAGACTCATGCACTACAATGTTAATAGCAGCTCTATTTATAATAGCCAGAAGTTGGAAAAAACCCAGATGTCCTTCAGTGGATGAATGGATACAAAAGTTGTGGTACATTTACACAATGGAGTACTACTCAGCTATCAGAAACAAAGACTTTATGAAATTCTTAAGAAAAAGGATGCAGCTAGAGTATATCATCCTGAGTGTGATAACCCAGTCACAAAAAACAGACATAATATGCAGTCACTGATAATGGGATACTAACCCCAGAAATCTCTGAACACCCCAGAAATAACTCACAGAATGTGCGAAGTTCAAGGGAAAAAAAAAAAAAAAAAAAAGGAAAGAAAAACCATTATGCTCAATCCTTACACAGCAAGAAAACTTTAACTAATTCCAGGTTACATCCTGCTTTACATGTATTTATGCCCAGTGTAACTAGTAAGATCTTAATGCACACTATCAAACCTTTGCAAAAAAAATACAAAAAACAAAAAACAAACAAACAAACAAACAAACAAAAAAACAAACCAAGCACTGACAAAATATATTCACATATTTTTCTGCAAAAAAAACTTTAAAGTTGTACATTTATCTTTGTTTTTTTAAATAAGGTTGTTCAAAATAAAGCATAATATTCAAAAATTTTTAAATTAACTTAACTTCTATGTCATCAGTTGTTAAATATTTTAATCATCAGTAATGGATTTTGGAGTTCATCAGTAAGTTTAGCTTATCTTCTCTTTCCTTGGTGATTCTTGTCTAATTCTCGAGCATTCCACAGTAACCAGGTACTAAGTTATATAGTCAGTGTATCTATCTTCTCTTCCTTGGCATCTACCCATTCTGGAAGTGTCTAATTTTTCACAACTCAATGTGATTCTCCACATTTTTGGGAACTATGGGCCCCTTGAGTACAAAAACAAAATTATAGCTACTAAATATTTGTTTCGAGGTAAAATTCAAAGAAATATTTCAATTTTTGAATCACTAAATATTTCAGAAAGTAAAAAATTGAAATCAATAGCAGAATAACCAGGCATTTGATTAGAAAATATGCAAAAAATAGAATTCCTTATATTGTTTTTGAATAATTTTTTTCCTTTCATATTTTGTTCATTTCATTCCTGAAGGTAATACATATCAATCCCTGATTACTATATGCTAAAGGATAATGATCAAAACCAGATCAATCCATATAGTACAGCTGGAAAAACTTAAAAAAATATGCATGTAAAAAATGATGTTTCTAACAGGAACTCAACCTCAAATCTTGAATCTGGGGAGCCAGATTATCAAAAGAAACCTCTAGTCAATGTGGTGTGCATGTTCCTATTATTTTAAATATGTTTGTTTCAATTTAAGTTATAGTGAGAAATTTAGAAGTCACACACATACACACAAAGACAGGGAGAGAAAGAGACACAGAGATGGGCAAAGAGAAAAGGAGGTGGAGAAACGCCTTAAAGGATAAAAGATCTGCTTATCTGTGAGTGCATGCCAGGCATATCCTTTGGGTCAAATACCCTAGACACCAGGTAGCTATTAGATGCTAAACTAAGCTACCAACCACAGGGCATACACATGCTGGACCAAGGCCCTAGCACAAAATCAATAGTGGGGGGCCTTGTATGGCCTCAGTGGGAGAAGATGCGCCTACTCCTTCAGAGACTCGTCACAGCAGGTAAGGGGATAGCAAGGAGGCAATGTGGATGTGAGGGAGGACTGGAGAGATTCTGAGAGAGGAGACCATGAAGAGGGCAGCTTTTGGGATGGAAATTATCTAATAAATTGTTGTTTAAAAATATATGTAAAGACTTGAATGAATTTACATTTTTCAAGTCAAATAAAATTAACTAAGCTCGCCTAGAAAAAAAAAGAAAGAAAGAAGATTTATATAAGAAAATGACACAGTGATACAATAATTTCACTTTAATGTATTGAAAGGAAAAATAAAACTATAATCACTCAATATGTAAAACCTTGCATTAAAATTTAATAATAACTAATAATAAAACTAAAATTAAAGCAGATCAACAACTAATAAAATACATGGGAAAAAGCATATTCACATGATAACAAGTAACTACAAAAACCAACGTTAAAGAGATAGTAACTCTTAAAACTATGATTAAAACATGTACTTAATAAATTACGTACATTTTTTTTTCAAATGTGGGTTAAAAATATGGGCTATCTTAGAATATTGTTTTTTGTGATCTAAGTACCAAAAATATGCCACTATTTAGCTGATAAACTTGTGAACTATTTTTTCTACCAAGACCAGGATAAAAATAACAATACTTCTATAAATTCTATTCAAGATGCTTAATTATATGTAAGCCAGTAATACAATAATAGATAAAATGGAAAGCAGGAGAGGACAGGTGAAATACCTATATTTTACAGACCCATGATTTTGTACATATAAATGTGAAAATATTTTCAAAAGGCCCATTACAATAATTTACTTCTGAAATGTGATTAATAAAATATAAAGTTTAAATGTACTTAAATGTTCCATTAACAATCAACAAAAATAAAATAATAAACTGAAGTCATTTACAATAGATGCTAATAATGTATAATACTAACACTATAAAATGAATAGACCTAATTTATACTATATGGTCACTCTACTAATGAATTAAATATTAAAAATTAATTAATTACAAATGCTATTGACATACAACCTTATGTTAGCATGTCCTATGTTAGGAATGATAAGTCTCAAAAGTGGTTTCTGGGTTTATGCATTGTTAAAATATATTCTACAATAGGATAATTAATGTGTATGAAACTGCAAAAAAAAGAGAGAAAGAAAAAAAAAAAACTAAGGAGTTGAAGCTAAACCACGTTCTGCTATGTGGCTGATTAACAATGCTCATTACATCTTCCAGGGAAAAACCCACATGCCTGACTCTATCCCAGAATTTCTTCTGCCTCCTAGCTATCTTACCTTCTATTCTACCCTTCCCTATAGTTCACAGGTTTTTAATGGTCTGGTAGTACATCCACACAATATACATGAATATATATATAAATGCATATATATATATATGTATATGTATATATATATATATATATATATATGAAATGTCTTAAATATACATTCCTATTTGTACAAATGTATATTCATATAAAAGTTATGATAATCATCTAAAATGTAATCATTTTACATGTTTATGCTGCACAATTTGATATTGCAATACAAACCTTAAGTACATTTATTGGATCTTTGTTGTTTTCATTAAATTCGTTTTAGTCTTCATAATATTTTCAAAAAAATGAAACAAAAAGCCAACTGAGACACAACAGGACCTGAATACTAGTGTTTAGCCCAACAAAATACCTTTAAAAGTATATTACTTCCTTAACTATTAAAATAATAAGATATTGCCAAATACATGGCAATTAAATTTCTTTTTTCTGCTTGGAGACAGTTTCACTTTGAATACATTATACCACTTATCCACAGCAATCCCCCTGCTCCAGCTTCTTGTGTAATTCCATATCAAGCATGCATCCCCCATGTACAGTTCTAGTAGAAGTTAATTATGAATACAAAAACCTTATCCCTACTTTGAGAACTACTATTTAGGCATTGATTTTCAATGTATTATGCTGAACCATTTGGAAAGCTTTGTTTTTCAGTGGGATTCCCCTTCCAACTAGCCACACTTACACACATCTTTTATGATTGCTAAAAGGAATCTAAAATTCTAAAAGGATGTGTAATTATGGGTCTTATATATGACTCCTTTTATACAGATTTGTGTTGTTTGCTTAAAATAAATTTAGTTATGACAAAAATCTAGTGACAGAAAGTCTTGATCAGAAGGTTTCTGAATTTTTATATACAGCACAGATTACCTATTTTGTGATTTTTTTTGTTTGTTTGGTCATTAAAGGCGTGTTTGCTACAAGTATGTCTGCAGACCATTTCAGGTTTTGTTGCCAAAAAGAGAGAAAAAGGCACAGAATCCCATGGAATTGAACTCACAGCTGCTTGTGAGCCAGCTGCGTGTGAACCACCAGATGTGTTGGCCCACAAATACCTACTCTTAAGCACTTAAAAGTTTGAGTACTTGAATATCTGAATATATTTTATATAAGAAATCATATATTATATATGAATTATATTCATGCATATATAATTAATTCTAGGCTAAAGATAAAAAGATAACATTTTGAAACATTGTATAACATCTCTTCTTTATAACAAACTCCAGTGAAATATTTATGAGAAGTAAACAAATTTGTCTTTTATCAAATTAGATTTAAATAAGTAAAATCACTGGAAATCAGGCAGAGGAGATGGCATGTCTTCAGAGTCAAGGAAATAATGACTTGGGAATATACTTTGATAGCTGGTTGAGACACAATTTATCACTGCAATATGAGATAATTATAAAGAAAGAGTAATTTGTACATTTCTCTCATTGAGAGCAATTATAAGAGGCATTATTTTTCTAGGAATTTTACCAGGAATTTCCTGTTAGTAGGCTTATTGTGATAATGTAACAAATGACTGAGGAAAAAAGAAAATGTTTTTCTTCTATCACTGTGGGAATGGGGGATGCTGACAAGAAAGAAATGTGTGCCCAACACAACTGTGTGCCTAATTGTGTTCCATAATTGTCAGTTAGTTGCCATGTGGGATGAAGTATTTGTTTATCTTGTTTTTCTACATTATAGGAAAATTCTGAAGCATGTGTTTATGAGTATTAAAACTTTATGTAATTAAAATCATTTCCAAAGCACTAATTAAAGCCATCTATCATGGATTCTTGTCTCCTTTATATCTGGCCTTACAGGACAGTAGATACAAAGGAAAGTGACTTAAGTAGAGCTCAAGAGAAGCTATCACCCAGAAAAATGAAGTAAAACATCATTTTCCTCATGCTCTTGGTTGTATATTATGGGTGCAAGTCTGCAAAAGGTTCTGGGCCAAGGTGGCATAATGACATACCTAGAGATGTGTTCCTGGTTTCTGTTTTGCAAAACTTGCTAGTTGTCTTTGAGATGGAAGTAGCTAACAAAAGCCAAGTGGGAACAGTCATTAACACTTCTTATAAAGCTGTTTAATTATGCAACAACCAATTTATTCTTTCTTCATTGGCTGTCATAGGACTGGCAAAGGTTAAATATCAATGGTTTAAGTATACATAGTCCCAAACACAGTCTGATTCTTCTTCCCTCTATGGATTTTTGTGACAAGTGTTTGGTTAAATCTGACGTCATAACTAAATCCAAATCTACTAACTTAAAATCAGTGATATAACTGTGCACATGGAGGAGACGCATGTGCAAAACAACCACAGAGTTACAAAAAATACTTATGTGTGTTTGGAATTTGTGGTGAAGTTATTTATAAATAAAATCATCCCAAAATAACTATGAAGCATTGACAACAATATCCTTTCAGATTATCCTTCCATTATAGCTCGAACATATTTCGATATGCTTATTCATTATTGTGATAGTGTCATATTTGATCACTGAAGAGTATATTACAGGTATAGAATTTTGAATTTCATCAAAATGCGGATTTAGCTTAAAGTATTTGTGACATAATTCTTCTACCCTATGGGGCAATTTGATGCTATCTCTGAACAGATTAAACATCAATTTGATTGTTCACAATATATAAAATAAGCTTGTATTTGTTGATTGTCATGGCTAGATATTTTAAACCCTCCTTGATGTGTTTTTCTGAGCATCATGCTACCAAAAACAGATTTGTATTTTAGCCACCTGACTCCTATTCATAAATACATTTCACACAGGGAAAAAAATCTGGAAGTCTTTTCTTTTGTTAAAGAGCTAGGTAGCTTACTTTGCTTACTATCATGCAATTAGATGATGCATTAAATATCAGATGCTAGGAAGTTTTGGCTAAATATAAAATAATTGAATAATAGTAGTTAAACATGACACTTAACTTCCAATAGTATCAAAGATTTCACTAGTCATATATACATCGGTATGGACTGAGTTATCTAAAGAAGATATTGAAAGATGTACAAATCTTCAGCAAAGCAAGAATTTTCTAAAACCAAGGTACCCAGATAATCTTGCACAGTGATGAAAAGCTTCCTACACTGTTGTAAGTCTAGTAACAGCCCTGAAGACTCGAATATCGTAATTTTCATCTCTAATAGCATTTGATCATCTCTTATAGCACTGCATAGATAAACGCTATTTTGACAATTTCTTTCTTGCAGTATTATATGGATGCACCTGAATTAACCATTTTTTTCTGCACATACCTCTGTTCTGTTTTGTATAATTTAATGTCATGTTGCTTTTACATCATAAAATATGTGAAGAACAGTGGTATAGCGCTGCTGACTCCACTTCAGTATAGAGAAATGACAAATAATCCTTCTATAAAAATTCAGGGTCTTTGGAACGCATTATCCTTTCTTGACTGACATACTAAAAAAATAGAACTGCTAATTTCAGAAAAAAAAAACATTTTGTAATTTATGTTCTATGTAAGTTTCTCAAAATGGTCATAAATTATAGAATTTCAGCAATTTCAGTAAAAGTAGTTCCACCATTCATCATATCTATAAATTAGTAGAGTAGTTTACCAAATATAGGTTATTACAGTGATCTTCTTACTGATCAGAATTTAAACTGAACAACCTTTTTACCTAGTGACATTTATTCCTTATTCTACAAGTAGTAAGGCACTGGCATACTTATACTTTAATTGATAATATAGTCAGAGAACAACCTAGCTATATGCCCAAGTTATTTGTAAATATAATTTGAGTCTGAATCTTTTTTTAACAACTTTATTTTACAAAACAAAGATAAATGTACAGATTTTAAGCATTGTTTGCATAAAATTATACAATACATTTTGTCAGTACTTTTTTCAGATTTTAAAATAATTTTTACATAAAACTGTATGAATATATTTTTTAGTCAATACTTGATTTTTTTCAAGGTTTGATAGAATGCATTGAAAACTTTAAAGTTACAATAAGCATAAAGTACATGTAAAACAAAATGTAACATGGAAATAGTCAAAGTTTAATTGTTGTATACAGATTTTTTTGTTTTGTTTGGTTTTGTTTTCTTTATTTCTTGGACTTCATACAGTCTGTGAGTTGTTTCTGAGGCAGTGCTAGCCTCTGGGGTTAGCATCCCATTATCAGTGACTGCATATTATGTCTGTTCTTTTGTGACTGGATTATCTGACTCAGAATGATATTCTCTAGATGCAGCCATTTTCTTCAGAATTTGGTCAAGTCATTGTTTCTGGTGGCTGAGTAGTATTCCATTGTGTAAATGTACCACAATTTTTGTATCCATTCATCTTCTGAAGGACATCTGGGTTCTTTCCAGCTTCTGGCTATTATAAATAGAGCTGCTATGAACATTGTGGTGGATATATCTTTGTTGTGTACTAAGGTGTCTCTGGGGTATATGCCCAGAAGTGGAATAGCTGGGTCTTCAGGTAGTATTATGTCCAATTTTCTGAGGTATCGCCAGACGGATTTCCAGAGTGGTTGTATTAGTTTGTAACCCCACCAACAGTGGAGGAGTGTTCCTTTTTCTCTGCAACCTCGCCAGCATCTGTTGTAATCTGAGTTTTGGATCTTGGCCAATTTGACTTGTGTGAGGTGGAATCTCAGGGTGGTTTTGATTTGCATTTCCCTGATGGCTAAGGATGTCGAGAATTTCCTCAGATATTTCTCAGCCATTCGATATTCCTCAACTGACAACGTTTTGTTTAGTTCTGTACCCTATTTTTAATAGGGTTTTTGATTCTCTGGTGTCTAGCTTTTTGAGTTCTTTATATACCTTAGATATTAGGCCTCTATCAGATGTGGAGTTGGTAAATATCTTTTCCCATTCTGTTGGCTGCCCTTTTGTTTTCTTGACAATTTCCTTCGCCTTACAGAAACTATGCAATCTCATTAAGTCCCATTTGTTAATCTTTGACCTTAGAGCTTGAGCCATTGTTGTTTTGTTCAGAAAATTTTCTTCTGTGCCTATATGTTCTAAAGTTTCCCCTACTTTCTCATCTGATAGTTTCAGTGTATCTGGTTTAATGTGGAGATCTTTGATCCACTTACACTTGAGCTTTACACAAGGAGATAAGAAAGGATCTATTTTCATTCTTTTGCATGTTGAGGGCCAGGTGGACCAGCACGTTTTGGTGAATAGGCTGTCCTTTTTCCATTGAATGTTTACGGCTCCTTTGTCAAAAATCAGGTGACCATATATGTGAGGGCTCATTTCTAGATCTTCTATTCTATTCCATTGATACACATGCCTATTTCTGTACCAGTACGATACAGTTTTCAGCACAATTGCCTTGTAATAGAGTTTGAGGTCAGGGATAATGATTCCCGCAGATGTTTTCTTGCTGTTGAGGATGGATTTTGCTATTCTAAGTCTTTTGTTGTTCCATATGAAATTGCACATTGATCTTTCCAATTCCATGAAGAACTGGGTTGGAATTTTGATGGGGATTGCATTGAATCTGTAGATTGCTTTTGGTAGAATGGCCATTTTTAAAATGTTGATCCTTCCAATCCATTAGCCTGGGAGATCTTTCCATTTTCTCAGATCCTCCTCAATTTCCTTCTTTAGAGGTTTGAAGATCTTGTCGTACAGGTGTCATACACTTACTTAGTTAGAGTCACACCAAGGTATTTCATATTTTTTGTTACAATTGTGAAGAGTACCTTTTCCCTAATTTCTTTCTCCACATGTTTGATCTTTGAGTATAGAAAGGCTACTGATTTGTTTGAGTTGATTTTGTATCCAGTCACTTTGCTGAACTTGTTTATCAGCTGTAGGAGTTCTCTGGTGGAGTTTTTGGGGTCACTAAAGTATACTATCATGTCATTGGCAAAGAGTGAGTTTTTTATCTCTTCCTTTCCAATTTGTATCCCCTTGATCTCCTTTTGCTGTCTAATTGCTCCAGCCAGGACTTCAAGTACTATGTAGAATACGTAGGGGGAGAGTGGGCAGCCTTGTCGAATCCCTGATTTCAGTGGGATTGCTTCAAGTTTCCCACCATTAAGTTTGATGTTTGCTGTTTGTTTGCTGTATATTGCGTTTATTATGTTTCAGTATGGCCCTTGGATTCCTTTTCTTTCCAGCAGTTTTAACATGAAGGGGTGTTGAATTTTCTCAAATGCTTTCTCAGCATCTCGTGAGATGACCATGTGATTTTGTTCTTTGAGTTTGTTTATATGGTGGATTACATTGATGGATTTCCTTATATTAAACCATCCCTGCATCCCAGGGATGAAGCCTACTTGGTCATGATGAATGATCATTTTGATGTGTTCTTGAATTCGGTTTCAAAGAATTTGGTGAGTATTTTTGCATCAATGGTCTTTGGCCCTGCTATCGTTTAACAGAGTGTTGTTTAGTTTCCATGTGTATATAGCCTTTTTGTTGTCTTAGTTGTTGTTAAAGACCAGCTGTAGACAATGGTGGTCTCAGAGGATGCATGGGAGTATTTCAATTATCTTATATTGATTGAGGCTTGTTCTGTGTCCAATTATGTGGTCAATTTTCGAGAAGTTGCCATGGGGTGCTGAGAATAAGGTGTATTCTTTTACTTTAGGATGATATGTTCTGTATATATCTATTAATTCTAGTTGGTTCAAGGGTCTGCTATTTTTGCAGTGTCCTTGTTAAGTTTCTGTTTCCCTAATCTGTCCATTGGTGAGAGTGGGGTATTAAAGTCTCCCACTATTATTGTGTGGGATGAAATATATTTTTTGAGCTTTAGTAGGGTTTCTTTTATGGATGTGGGTGCTTTTTTATTTGGAGCATATATGTTAAGAATTGTGAGTTTCTCCTGACATAATTCACCGGTAATGAGTAAAATGTGTCCTTCCTTATCTTTTTTGATAACTTTTGGTTGGAAATTTACTTTATTTGATATCAGAATAGCCACTCCAGCTTGCTTCTTAGGCTGTTTGCTTGTAAGTTTTTTTCCTACCCTTTTACTCTGAGATAGTGTCTGTCTTTGTCTCTGAGATGAGTTTCCTGTATGCACCAAAAGGCTGGATTTTGTTTAGGTATGGAGTCTGATAGCCTATGTCTCTTTATTGGGGAGTTGAGTCCATTTATGTTAATAGATATCAAAGAATAGTTGTTTCTGTTTCCTGCCATTATTGCTTTTGTGGGTTTATTTCTGTCTGTGTCTTTTTCTTCTTTTAGTTTTCTTGTTTAGGAATTTTCTTGTTTTATAGGGCTGTATTCTTCCTCCTTGTATTGGGTTTTCCACCTATAATTCATTGTAGTGCTGGGTTTGTGGTCAGGTATTGTGTAAATTCTTATTTGTCTAGAAATATCTTCATCTCTCCATTTATGGTGATTGATAGTTTTGCTGGGAATAGCAGCTTGGGCTGGCACTTTTGCTCTCTTAGCGTCTGCATGATGTCTGTCCAGGCTCTTCTAGCTTTCATAGTCTCTGTTGAGAAATCGGGTGTGATTCTGATTGGCCTGCCTTTATATGTTACCTGACCTTTTTCCCTTACTGCTTTTAGTATTCTTTCTTTGCTTTGGGCACTTGATGTTTTGACTATTATGTGTCGGGAGGTATTTCTTTTCTGGTCCAACCTATTTGGAGTTCTGAAGGCTTCTTTTATCCTCATGGTCATCTCATTCTTGAGGGTAGGGAAGTTTTCTTCTACGATTTTGTTGAAGATATTTACTGTGCCTCTTAGTTGATACTCTTCTCCCTCTTCTATTCCTATTATCCTTAGGTTCGGTCTTCTCATTGTGTCTTGGATTTCCTGGATATTTTGGGTTAGGACCTTTTCTTTTTTGCATCTTCTCTGGCTGTTTTGTCTATGTTTGCAATGTTGTCTTCTGCCCCCGAGATTCTCTCTTTGATCTCTTGTAATCTATTGGAAATTCTTGCTTCTGTGACTCCTCATTTCTTTTTTTGGTGTTCTGCCTCTAGGCTTATCTCTTTTAGTGTTTTCTTTATTGTATCAATTTCCGCTTTAATTTCCCTCTTTTATTCCTTTATTTCTTTGGTTCTGTTTTCCTCTAGTTCTTTGAGTTCTTTGAGTGTTTTTCTTGTTTCTTCTTTAAAAGCTTCTGAGTCTTTTTGCTTTTCCTCCCATTCTTGTTTAAGTATCTCTATCAGCATCTTGAGGTATGATTTCAGGTCTTCGTCTCCTTTTTCTGGAGTGTTTGGAATTCTGATGTTTGCTGTTATGGGAGAGCTGGGTTCTGGTCTTGCCAGGTTGCCTTGGTTTCCTTGGGATATACTCTTTCGCTTTCCTCTTGCCATTTTGTTGTCAGTGATATGTTCTCGCCTTTCCCTTGTATCTGGTCTGTGTCCCTGGATCTCCACTGGTCCAGGTGGCAGATGGGCCGAGCCCTGTTCTATGCCTCAGGGTCGCCGGGTGGGAACAGATGTTCCAAAGTTCTGTTCCTGGTCTCTGTATCAGGCAGGAGTGGAGGGTGTGCCCCTTGTGCGCACTCTGCAGAGATCTTTCTGCTCCCCGGCCTCCCAGATCTCCCATTCACCAGCCTCTCAACCTTAGGAGCTGGCAGTCTGCGTCGCAGATGGGCCAGGCTCTCTGAGTCTGAATTTTATTTATTGGAACATGGGGCTGAAAGAAGATCTAGCCCTAACTTGAACAAACAGGAAAACATATTTCCTATATGATAAAGCAGGAAAACAAAGATCTTTTTTATTTTGTGCAGAAAACAGTAAGCAAAAAATATATGCCAATATTCAGCAATACTTCAGCATTTCAGGGTTAAAGAACACCATGAACTATTAAGTTGAATGCAGAAGGTAGCAACATTAGGGAATGAATATCAATAGAGTTGCTGCATTGCAGATTACTTAAGGCATTTTGACTATAGATAAAGCATTCTATAGTTGGAAAGAGTAAACATTAACAACTTTTCATCAGTTTGTGTTGCCTACACAGCTCTGAAGCTCCCATAGGCAAGTGTACATATGACTTTATCTCAGTATTAGCTCTCATCTTATTGTTAAAATCCTGAGATTCTGACCTTTCTTTATAAGCTCTCCGAAAAGTGAATATTTCTTCTTCACAGTGGAATTCTTTAGTTTTGTCATACTTCTATGACCTGGAGTGTAGTAGATATATTTATAAGATTCCATGGGAAAAAAAAATCAATTCTCTTTTTCCCAATGATTATCCATTGCCATAGCTTCAAGACCGAATGTGGGAATTGATATATATTTTTTGTATCGTTTCAATTGTGCAGGTCTCATGCATCCTTGCATGGTCTCTCTGAGTTTATGTTAGCATAAGTCTTGCTGTGTCTGGAAGATCCTGCATACTAGGAATAATCTCTCACCTATCGCTGCTATAATCTTTATCTTTATGAGCCTTAATTGGAGGGCTTCAATCAAGACAACCCATTAGTGGCTGAAAGCTCTAAACTCATTCATTCTTGGTATGTTGGCCAGTTGTGTATCTCAGTGTTAGTTTTAATCTTCTACCACCTTTTCCAAAGAACACCAAACAATGCTCCGGTTTAAAGATAAAGGAAAGTGCCTTTAAAAAATCTATAAATGTATTTTTGTTTATTTAAAACAAAGTTGAAAAAATGGATACAGGAATTATGGTATATTTACACAATGGAGTACTACTCCGCTACAAGAAACAATGACTTTATGAAATTCCTAGGAAAGTGGATGGATCTAGAGAATATCATTCTGAGTTAGGTTAGCCAGTCAGAAAAACACATATATAATATGCAGTCACTGATAATTGGATACTAGCCTCAGAAAGCTCTGAATAATCAAGAAACAACTCACAGAATATATGAAGCTCAAAAAAATAAATAAAATAAAAAAATAAAGGCCAAAAAGTGGAAGCCTCAGTCCTTCTTAGAAAAATAAAACAAAACAAAACAACAACAAGAACAAAAAAAACAGTAAGTGTATAGCACTTTCTCAGAGTAGCGTACACATACACTTTAAATCTAAAGAGATAGCCTTGTGGCAATTCTTTGTATTTAAAAATCACTATGTTTAAACTTTTCACACCAAGAAAACTTTGACTATTTTCATGTTATGTTTTGTGTTACATATACTTTATGGTCCTTTTAAATAGTAAGATTTCAATGCATACTATCAAACACTTAAAAATTCAAGTAATGACAATAATATATTTATATAGTTTTATGCCAAAATGCTTTTAATAATCTGTACGTGCATCTCTAATTTTTTAAAATAAAGTTTTAAGGAAAAAGAAAGAAACACAGCAATCATATTATTACCAGTGATGTGGCATAAATATACTACTGTCAATGTGTCCTAATTATTCAACCAGGACAGAACTTAATATATCCTTAAATGCTAAATATAGAGAGATACATTGCATACATATACAGGAAATATAAAATGAAAATACACATACTTTGAAAATTTTCTTAGTAATTTATTATTAAGACCAGAAGGGAAGAAATCAAGTAATACTCTGGACACTGGATTGAAGAATAGACTGTAAATTCGAGCCTGGTGTACAAGCAGGAGGAACTGATTTAAAATGCTTACATGCACATAAAAAGACAGGGGTGTCTGCATATACCTACAACCCCAGGGCGTTAAGAGCAGAGACAAGGGGACTCCTTATGCTTTCTAGACAGCCAGGTTAGTTCAACAGGTGAGTTTCATTGGTGAAGTGGTAGATCCTATCTCCAAAAATAAAGCTACAAAGTAAGTGAGCGATCAAATCAAACAAACCCTGATCCCTAGATGCAGAGGCAAAGACAGAATTTTTTAATGACTAATATATTGTACTCTCTGAGAATCAACATGGATTTAATTCCATTTTGAGGTTTACATAGTGACTAAACATTTTAAACATAAAACGTGAAAATGAATTGAAAGGGCTCAGTCTTTAGAGAAGTGAAAACTCACACCATAGGAGGGTTGTAGGTTTATGTATCAACCGTGTGGGTTTGCAAAGGTATTTCCTAAAACATTTTTCCAGATTTTAGGATCATGGTGTTGACCTAGTATTCGGGCTACATAATTGGGTTCTTTTGGGGTTTCTGGGAGAAGGGTTCCAAGGGACTCTTGTGACAGTACAATACTACCTCAGTTCCTTTTTTTCCACTGGATTTGAAGAAAGGGAGACTTGTTCTCTGAGAAGCAATCAAAAATATGGCACACATTTTGAATTGATGCCTTCTGATCAGTGATGCTGCTGGCATCAAATGAGGATAGAAATAGGGATGCTACAGACATTTTATAAGCACATGACAGCACATCTAAAAGAATTATCTAGTCTGAAACAAAAGTATTGTCCAGATTGTATAACCATATGTAAAGATTGGAAATGGGTCTGATCATATTACCGAATATTTAAAGGCAACTTCTGCAGAGCTGATATTAAGGTCACTTGTCAGAATTCATTTGATTCAGACTCTTTATGTACCAGGAACTTATCATATTTAGTTTGGTAATGATGCATTGCACAAGTTCAAAAGCATAGTTTGGCTATCACGAGACCAGTTTATAGATAAGAATCTTATCTTTGTGACTCTTAGGATACATTGCATGTTTCATTATTTCTTCTATTTTTTTAAACAAGGTATTTCAGAACTCAGGTCATTAAAATCTAGAATTGAGATTTCTATCTATGAAGATACATTATGTTCTGAAATTCTTGATTTCAGGATTGATATCCACTTTAGTGATTTTTTTAAATCATACTCTGAAATAGAATTTATTCTTGAAGATGACTGACATATCACTTCAATAAGATTAAGCCTTGTCAAGAAAGTGATTTTGGAAGAATTTTGATGCAATGAGAAAATTTATCAAGATTCTGTCAAACTACTAGCTCTTATTTTATCACATGACATACCCTCGATCATTTAAAACAAATATAGGAATTATACCTCCTATGTATACTTAGTATGGCTTTCATGATGTTTTATCAATCTCATATTGTTAGACTGATAATTTTTTGTGTTTAAAACTTTCTTTTAAAATCTAATTACAATTCAGGAAAGTAAAAGAAAAGAAATTTTATTGAAATCCATACAACTTACAAATCTGTTGAAAGCCATGCAACACAATTCTTCATAACAGTATAGATCTCTTTTTATTTCCCAGTATTACAGAATACTGTAATATATGCTTTTTGGCATATATTACAGTATTCTCATAGAAAGAAGTGGTACATTTTTTGAAAAATTCTAATAACTCTTTTCCCAGTTTAATAATTGCATAGTTATCGTGAAATATTTGTTTGAAATAGCATTCTAACAGCATGTTACTGAAATGAGATTATCAGCCAGGGAGAGTATCCAATACAGAAGAAACTGAGCAGTATATGATCTCATCTAATCCTAACTTGTCTCACCAGGAATCCTACTGAAGACAGTGGATCTCAAGCCGCACAGAGGACCATCAAAGATAATAGAAACTCTAGTCATCTTTGAAAAATTCCTGAATCATCCTTAGAATTTCTCAATCTTCTCAAAAAGTACATCACTCCTACTGTGTGATGTGTAGCCCTACTGTGTAATGGGAGCACAATAGCACAGAGTATCCTTGCTACTCGCAGGAAAGGGGTGCACAAAGAACAATATTTGTGTGCCTGCTCTAATACATATCACCTCACTGTCAAAATCAATGATAATGTATATCTGAACATTTTGCCAACAGCAGCATATAAACTTCCTGGACAGCATCCAACATCACACAGAGGGCACCTTCAATGCAGCAAACCCACAAAATTCTTTTGATGTAATCTTACAGGGGGATTTCATGAAGGGTAATATTTATGAGGATATTGATAATGTTCTTTTGCAAATCTTAGTAACTGTACACATTCTAAATCTGTTATGTTGCAAAAAATGTCAGTTTTAATAGTTTTCTCACTCAGTGTGGTAGAGTATTTATTATACATGTTTGTGCGAGTAAAGACTTAGCAGAGAAAAATCTAAGAGGCATTAAATAGCTCTTACATCAACAACAGACTTAGTAATATAAAAATAAAACATACATTTGCATTGAAAATTATGAAGAGATTGATATCATAGCTGAGAACACTAAAATATTCACATGACATGGTTTTGCAGTCCCTGTCACTGCAGCTGCAATCCTGGGTACTAGAATATGTCACTCGAGAATTATCCAGTGCCTGGATGAATTTTATTACAGAAATATAAAATAGAGTGATTCCAGGAAGGTAGGTACCTGAACAAAGATGAGAAGTGCTACTAAATGAGAATTGTAGAAAGCTCAGATATTCTGAAAAGGCAGAAGAAGTTAATGACAAAGTTGATCAGTGTTGTCCTCTAAAAGTTACAGTTGTTTCATGTGATTCTTATCAGAGTTTTTTTTTAAAGTCTGATTTAAATTCTGAACTGTATCGTTAACTTCCCTGTTAGACAGTGATCTTCAGTGTCAGATGGAGAGCACATGAAAAAGCACTAAGTAAGAAACACAGACAAATTCAAGTTCATAAAGTCAAAGATAGAAGCAACTTTAACTAATTGAGTCCCTATTGGTGATGAAGACATAGGGGAGAGCATCCGCTTTTAAACTGTTCCTAATGTTGTCTCATAAATTACTCTCTAATAAACAGAAATTGGGACAAATTGAAAACAGAGAGCGATCAATTTGTAAGAGCTTTTTCCCAAGACAAACTGAAATTCTGAGCTACTTAAAATCTACATATGAAGGAAGTCTAAAATCATTTCCTTTTTAGCTGGCTTAAGAAAGGAAATAAACTGTTTTCATATATTTTAAAGACAATTATGATATGCACATGAAAATGTGCTTTATAACACTTATCAGAATGTCATCTTCAGACAATACAGTCAACTTGTTAATGTACAACCCGGAAAAATATTAAATAGAGTATTTGAATAATCACAACTGGGATATGAGCAGCGTTCAGCAACATCTTTCTTCCAGTATTGTTTAGAAAGCTTGATTCAGGAAAACCCTTGCTGCTTTTTCTTTTAGGAGATTCCTGTTTGCAACTTATAAAACTTCCTATGAAGATTCTTTTTTAAATAACATTAGTTTTGCTAATACCGTGATTCCTACCAGATGACAAAGTGTATCTGATGTTTTCATTGTTCCACAAGAAATAATAATAAAAAACAGTTCTTTAATAAGATCTGAGTTTATTTATTTCCTGGTAGGACCTAGCTGTTACATTATTAACAGCAACAAGATGATTTTATAGCTGAGGGAGTTTGATGCCAAGCTCTTAGTTCAATGCCTCTGGCTAGACTTGTGTACCATACAATTTTATTCACTAAGTGTAGTGATTCATTTTTAAAACTACCTTTCAAATATTCCCTTCCCGAGAAAAACAAATGAGCTGCTTTGCTGTTCATCAGTATCTCCCAGGCCTCTGTCACTGACAGTGAGTTTATTTAATTTTCTCTACCCCAGTGGAGATATACCAGCTCAGTTTGTACAGCAAGTCTATAGCCATCTTAGTTCCAAACATCTGCATTTTTTAATTCATATATCTCTATTTTATTTTTAGAAAACTACAGGCAGTACAAACTTCCAAGCAAATTAGAAAAAAAATGTGTCTTTTATTCTGTGTACTTTTAATGTTGAATATGATTCTTTGTCCTCTTGAAGTCATTCTTGGGATGATTTTGCCATGTGGTCAAATGGGTGACCTTTACCTGTCTAGAGCAGGATCCAATAAGCTGAATGCCACTGTGCTTGTGTGTGGTCACAGGGATTCTTCCAGTGTCAAATCATATGATGTGTTTAGAGCTTGTCATTATTGTCTTCATGGGGCTGTGGTTTTCATTTTTTTTAAATTTATTTTAAAAAATAAAGATACAAGAAAAAAATTTAAACATTTTTGCATAAATGTATACAAATAAAATTGTGTCAGTGTTTGGCTTTTTTTTTCTCTTTTTTTAAAGGTTTGATATTCTGCATTAAGGTCTTACTAGTTACAATGAGCAAAAAGTACATGTAAAACAGGAGGTAACCCGGAATTACTCAACATTTACTTAGTGTGTAAGGATTGAGCATAATGTTTTCTTTTTTTTGTTTTGTTTTGTTTTGTTTTGTTTTTTTCTTGAACTTTACAATGTCTGTGAGTTGTTTCTGGTGCAGTTTGAGCCTCTGGGGTTAGCATCCCACTATCAGTGACTGCATATTATGTCTGTTCATTTGAGACTGGGTTATCTCACTCAGAATGATATTCTCTAGATGCAACCATTTTCTTAAGAATTTGGTAAAGTAATTGTTTCTGATGGCTCAGTAGTACTCCATTGTGTAAATGTACCACAATTTTTGTATGAATTCATCTTCTGAAGGACATCTGGGTTCTTTCCAGCTTCTGGCTATTATAAATAGAGCTGCTATGAACATTGTGGTGGATATATCTTTGTTGTATACTAAGGTGTCTCTGGGGTATATGCCCAGAAGTGGAATAGCTGGGTCTTCAGGTAGTACTATATCCAATTTTCTGAGGTATCTCCAGACTGATTTCCAGAGTGGTTGTATTAGTTTACAACCCCACCAACAGTGGAGAAGTGTTCCTCTTTCTCTGCAACCTTTCCAACGTCTGCTCTCATCTGAGTTTTGGATCTTGGCCAATCTGACTGGTGTGAGGTGGAATCTCAGGGTTGTTTTGATTTGCATTTCCCTGATGGCTAAGGATATGGAGCACTTCCTTAGATAATTCTCAGCCATTCCATATTCCTCAATTGAGAATGTTTTGTTTAGCTCTGTACCCTATTATTAATAGGGTTGTTTGATTCTCTGGTGTCTAGCTTTTTGAGTTCTTTGAATACCTCTACCTAACTCATTTTTTGAGGCTACAATAACTCTCATTTCTAAACCACACCAAAACCCTACAAGGAAAGAGAACTTAACATCAATCTTACTTATGAAAATTTATGCAAAAATTCTCAACAAAATCCTTGCAAACCAAATCCAAGATCACACCAAAATAATCATTCTTCATGAACAAGTAGGCTTCATCCCTGGGATGCAGGGATGGTTTAATATAAGGAAATCCATCAATGTAATCCACCATATAAACAAACTCAAAAAACAAAATGACATGGTCATCTCACTAGATGCTGAAAAAGCATTTGACAAAATTCAACACCCCTTCATGTTAAAACTCCTGGAAAGAAAAGGAATCCAAGGGCCATACTTAAACATAATAAAAGCAATATACAGCAAACCAACAGCCAACATCAAACTTTATGGTGGGAAACTTGAAGCAATCCCACTAATATCAGGGACTCAACAAGGCTGCCCACTGTCCCCCTACCTATTCAACATAGTACTGGAAGTCCTGGCTGGAGCAATTAGAAAGCAAAAGGAGATCAAGGGGATACAAATTGGAAAGGAAGAAGTAAAAACATCACTCTTTGCAGATGACATGATAGTGTACTTCAGTTACCCCACAAATTCTACCAGAGAACTCCTACAGGTGAAAAACAAGTTCAGCAAAGTGGCGGGATACAAAATTAACTCAAACAAATCAGTAGCCTTCCTATATTCAAAGGACAAACAAGTGGAGAAAGAAATTAGGGAAAATACCCTTCACAATAGTCATAAACCTATGAAATACCTTGGTGTGACTCTAACTAAGCAAGTGAAAGACATGTATGACAAGAATTTCAAACCTCTAAAGAAGGAAATTCAGGAATATCTCAGAAAATAAAAAGATCTTCCATGCTCATTGATTGGAAAGATCAACATTTTAAAAATGGCCATTCTACCAAAAGCAATCTACAGATTCAATGCAATCCCATTCAAAATTCCAACCCAGTTCTTCATAGAGTTGGAAAGATCAATATGCAAATTCATCTGGAATAACAAAAGACCTAGAATAGCAAAATCCATCCTCAACAACAAGAAAACATCTGCGGGAATCATATCCCTTACCTCAAGCTATATTACAAGGCAATTTTGCCGAAAACTGCATGGTACTGGTACAGAAATAGGCACTTGGATCAATGGAATCGAATAGAAGATCCAGTAATGAGCCCTCACGTATATGGTCACCTGATTTTTGACAAAGGAGTTGTAAACATTCAATGGAAAAAGGACAGCCTATTCAACAAATGTTGCTGGTCCAACTGGCACTCAGCATACAAAAGAATGAAAATAGACCCTTTCTTATCTCCTTGTACAAAGCTCAAGTGTAAGTGGATCAAAGATCTCCACATTAATCCAGATACACTGAAACTATTAGATGAGAAAGTAGGGAAAACCTTAGAACACATAGGTACAGGAGAAAATTTCCTGAACAAAACACCAATGGCTCAAGCTCTAAGATCAAAGATTAACAAATGGGACTTAATGAGATTACAATGTTTCTGTAAGGCTAAAGACATTGTCAAGAAAACAAAATTGCAGCCAACAGAATGGGAAAAGATCTTTACCAACTCCACATCAGATGGAGGCCTAATATCCAAGGACTGCAGTTTTCTAAAACAATCCTTTATCAGCAAAAATCTCATGTATGTAAATGAGATATTGCCATACCTAACCTACCATTTCTCACTCAACTCTTTCCCCTTCATCAATACCCCCTAGTTTCATGTCTCTATTTTTTCCCTTTTTGGTAAACTAATAAGCTCACTTAGTTCCTCCATATATTTGTATGTGTGTTGACCTAAACTGTTCTAGCATAAGCAGATATAGATATAGCAAATTTAATTTCAAAATGAATGTCAGGCACAAACATGAAATCTCTTATTTTATCAGTTCAGTGGATAGAGAAAAATAAATAAGGAGCATTTTACAATGGGCATCACCACTTTAACATTTAATTTTCAACTATATATTCAAAACTTGTGGTATAAATATATATATATATATATATATATATATATATATATATATATATAATTGATATATACATATATTTACATTATATGTATGTCTAAGGTAACTGTAAAACAATTACAATTTTAGTGAATTTTACAGTAAGAATAGGTTTCCTCAGTGGGAATTAATGGATTTAAGGTCTTCAGTACCCAGTTTGATGCTAGAACTTTATCCCTGGTTCTGCTGATGGTTGTGACTGATTGCTTAAGCCCTGATTTCCTAATATGCTCTGCCTTGTAGAATCAGAATGAAAACTTATTGTGATGTCATTGAAGCAAATATAGAATCAGAATGAAAACTTATTGTGATGTCATTGAAGCAAATATAGTTACTTTTAGCTCCAGCCTATATCCTTAGATAACCTTCCAATGTCTGAAATCCATTATTAACTTCATTAACATCGTTAACTTTATTTCATTCTTTCATTTTCCTGATACATCCTTCCTTGAATTAAAACCCAAGCTGTAGAGAAAGAAGGTTTTTGAAAGGTGAAATGAGCTAACAGGAATTTCTGCTGAATCCTGGAAACCTCCAACATAGAAGTAATTTTTGTAAGCATTGACACAGTAACTATAAATGTCTTCAGAATCACAGTGACAAAAATGTGAAGAAAAATGGCCCTACTTAAAGTTCTATCTCCTTAAGTATGCATGTGTGGTCATTTTCTATAACCTCCTAAACCTAGAGCCTTGGAATTTCATAGCAAGTGATATGCTCTTTTGAGACTCACACCACATGTTTTACACTGACTTTTTGGTATTTTATTATTTATGATTTAGGAAATACATCTTTGTCCATAATGAGTAGCTTCTGTGTACACAGTGTTTGGATATTTCTACTGATGTGCGAAGTTTGCAAAGTCTGAAGGGGTAAGCCATGAAAGCACAATGTTTTATATTACATTGAGAATGTTGTTCTCTTTTATTTGTGTTAGTTTTAATTGTCTTCTATTTATTGCTGTACCTTGATATCTTGTTCAGTGCTTTTGAATTCAAGAACATGATAAATAAGTAAAATTTTAATGATACAAGAAGTAATTTTTGCCCTGGTAGGTAGGAACTAATTTCTAAAAAATTGCTATAGATATACTAAGATGTAAATAGAGATATAGATATACATTTTAAATATCAGTAAAAAATATTCACTATAATGTCCATGCCTTTTACAGTATAATCATTAATACTTTACTTATTTTATATCTATAGTACAAAATGAGCCTTTGTTTTTATTTTTGTACCTTTGATAACAAGATCATATCACTCTCTTCTACAACTTGTTCTACCCACACAAATTCATGTTCTTTGAAACTTTTGAAAGCCAATAAGAAATACAAGTAGCACAAAAGAAATGATGTCTAATTAATGTTGAACATATTCTCCAGAGTATAGGGTTTGCCCTAGAGTTTGCTTAATAAACCCAATGTCACATATTGGGAAAAATGATATTTCCATTCCCTGCAGCCACCAGTTGTAAATAACTTTTTGGTAGGTGTCTTCTCTTTATCTCAGCTTCTGTGATAACATTTTTGTCTAGCTTGAGGTTGCTCAGGTCTCCCCACATACCAAGAAAATGCACAATAAGGGATAAGAAAATTCTATTGTATAAATTGTAGTAGAGCAATACTATACAGCTATTAAAAACAATGATAGCATACATTTTTGCAGGAAAATGAATAGAACAAGAAAAAATCATCCTGATTGAGGTAATCCAGACCCAAAAGAACATGCATGGAATGTTTTCCCTTCTAAATGGATATTAGCCAAAAAGTTCACAATACCCATGACACACTCTACAGACACAAAGAAGTTAAACAAGAAGACCCAAGTAGGATACTTGTGTTTCCTTCAGAAGCGGAAACAGATTAGTCATGGTAGGCACAGGGAGAAAGGGACCTGAGTGGAAAAGGGGAGCAGTAGAGGAATAGGTCTTAGGATCAGGCATGAAAGGGACTGGAAAGGGACACAGAGATGCCAAAAGAATGAGTGGAAATATGCATCTGTAGAAGGTAAGGGCTGGAAATTAGAGAGATTCTCTTGGAGCTTCCAGAGACTGAGAATGAGGAAGGTTTCCAGAAGTCAGTGCCGATGACTACACCTGAAATACTAGACAGTGTGGATTTGAAAACTGAAGGGACTACCTCCAGTATCCAGACAGGATCCCAGTGGTGGGATGGGGACATCAGTCCTCCTGCCAACCTTTTGACCCCAAGTTGGTACTGAATAAAAGAAATGCAGGGGCAACAATAGAGCAGAGACTGAAGAAATGGCCAGCCAATTTTGAGATGCATCCAATGGGCAGGCATCAATCCCTCAAATAATTAATGAGGCTATATTTCCTTGCAGATAGAAACCTAGCAAAGTCCCTGGAACATAGGTAGCAGAGAGCAATGTTGTTTGACCATAGTGGAAAAGAATGTGTCTAATCCTGCAGAGACTTGATGTACCAGGGTGTAGGGATAAAGCAGTGAGATGGAGCTACGCTCTCAGAGGTCAAGAGGAGGTAAGATGGGGAAAGAACTCTGTGAGAAATGAAGGGAGCAGCATTTGTGATGTAAATATATAAGCATATAAATAAGTAATTAATTCAAATAGCAAAAAAGAAAATCCTAAGAGCCAGTAATAGCAGATGAATTCAAATAATTGGAAATTATGTTGAATCTTTAGATTGCTTTTGGTAAGATGATTGTTTTTACTGTGACAATTCTACTGATCCATGATGATGAGAGATCTTTCCATCTTCTCATATCTTCTTTCAATTCTATCTTCAAATACATAAAATCCATGTCACACAGGTGTTTAACATGTTTGGTTAAAGTTAAATCATAATATTTTATATTATTTATGATTATTGCAAAGGGGGTTCCTTCGCTAAATTTCTTGTCAGCCCATTCATCATTTGTGTACCAGAGTGATAATGACTTTTTAAAAAGATTATCTTGTATTCAGCCACTTTCCTGAAAGTATTTATTAGCTATAGAAAGTGTCTACTAAAATTTTTGAGGTCACTGATATATATTATTTTATCATATGTTAATTATGATACTTTGACACATTTTCTTTCCATTTTATTCCAGTCATCTCCTTTAGTTGTCTTACTTCTCTAGATAAAACTCTAAGTACTACAGTGCATGAATATGTGGAGAGTGAGCAGTCTTTTTTCTCCATTATATGAATTGCTTAGTTTTCTCTCCAATTTGATGTTGGCTATTGGCTTGCTGTGGATAGTAATTACTGTGTTTAGTTATAAGCCTTATATAGCTGATACCTCCAAGATATTTATCATGAAGGGGTACTGGATTTTATCAAAGGCCTTTTCAGCATGTAATAAGGTATTTGTATTTTTTTCAATTTGTTTACATAGTGAATAATATTGATGGATTTTCCTATGTTGAACCATCTCTGCATACCTGATATGAAAGCCTATAGATCAAGATAGGTCATGTTATTGAATGGTTCTGCAAAATGCTCTCAGTTGAACTCAGTCCAAAGTTCTTTTTCTTGTTTAATGTATGGTTTAAGTAGCAGGGTGACTGAGGCCTCAGAGAATAATTTTGGTGATGTCCCTCTTCTTCCTTCCTTCCTTCCTTCCTTCCTTCCTTCCTTCTTTCCTTCCTTTCTTTCATTCTTTATTTCTTTGTTTATTCTTTCTTTCTCTTTTTATTTCTTTCTCTCTTATGTCCTTCCTTTCTTCCTTTTTGACTTCCTTACTGCCTTTCTTTCTTTTGAAGAATAGTTTGACAAGTATTGGTATTAGCTCTTTTTGAAATTCTCGTAGAATTCTGTGCTCAAACCGTCTGGCCCTGGACTTCTCTTGGTTGGGAAAAAATTAACAACTAATTATATTTTATTAGGGGTTTATGGTCTATTTAAATTATTTACCTTATATTGTTTTAATTTTGATATGTTGTCTTCATCAATAAACTCATCCATTTTGTTGCAACTTTCCAATTTTGTGCAGTATACATTACTGAAGAAAGACCCATGATAATTTGTATTTCCTCTTTGTGTCCTATGTCTTTCTTTTCACTTCTGGTTGTATTAATATGAATATCCTTTCTCTGAGTTTTAGTTGGTTTAAATAATAGTTTGTCTACCTTGTTGATTTTCTTAAAGAACAAGTTCTTGGTTTTATTTTGTCTTTTAATGTTCTCTTTGCATCTAATTGATCGATTTAAGCGCTGAGTTTGATTATATCCTCCAGGGGGTGTTTACTTCTCTTCATTTAGAACTATTTGGGAGTACTATTAAGTTGCAAGTAGCAGAACACTCCAATACCTTTATGAAGGCCCTTAGTGCTATGCTGTTTGCATTGCTTTCATTTTGTCCCATAAATTTGGTTATGCTATATATTTTGAGAGGATAACATAAGCCCCATTTTTCTTCATTTCAGGACCAGTAATGGTTTCAAAAAGAATGCCATAAGGTAATAGCTTTAAGAAGAGTCCAGGCAGAGCAGAGCCTGGCCTACCTGCCAGGCGGAACGGCAGCTCATAGAGGCTGAGCAACTGCGATTGGGAACAGAAAATTAGAACTTCTGTTTCCACCCGGAGGTGACTTCCGGATTCAGAGCGGAGCCTGGCTTACCTGCCAGGCGGAATGGCGGTTCATAGAGGCTGAGCAACTGGCAACTTCCGGACGCAGAGCGGAGCCTGGCCTACCTGCCAGGCAGAACTGCGGCTCATAAAGGCTGAGCAACTGTTGAGTGGGAGTCCAAGACTGCAAGGGAGCAGAGAGATCTCTGCGGAGTGTACACGGAAAGTGCACACCATACCTTGCCCTGCCCCGACCTGCCCGGTCCAGCCATTGGGAACAGAAAATTAGAACTTTTGTTTCCACCCAGAGGCGACTTCCGGACGCAGAGCGGAGCCAGGCTTAATTGCCAGGTTGAACGGCAGCTCATAGAGGCTGAGCAACTGCGATTGGGAACAGAAAATTAGAACTTCTGTTTCCGCCCAGAGGCGACATCCAGACTCAGAGTGGAGCCTGGCCTACCTGCCACCCGGATCGTGGGGCTAATAGAGGCTGAGCAACTGCAATTGGGAGCAGAAAATTAGAACTTCTGTTTCCACCCGGAGGCGACTTCCGGACACAGAGCAGAGCCTGGCCTACCTGCCACCCAGATCGGCGGCTCATAGAGGCTGAGCAACTGGTGGGTGGGAGACCTGGGCTGCAGGGGAGCAGAAAGATATCTGTGGAGTACACAAAAAAAGTGCACCCCCTATCTTGCCCTGCCCTGCCTTGCCAGATCCAGAAAACAGAAACAGAACGTTGGAACTTCTGCTCAAACCCCACAACTCTGAGGCATAAAACAGGGCTGTACCCATATGACACCTCAACCAGTGGAGAACCAGGGTCACAGACAGATACAAGGGAAAGGTAAGAACATATCACTGACAACAAAATGGCAAAAGGAAAGAGAAAGAGTATATCCCAAGGGAACCAAGACAATCTAGCAACACCAGAGCCCAGCTCTCCCATAACAGCAAACATCGGAACTCCAAACACTCCAGAAAAAAAAGACACAAACCAGAAATCATGCATCAAGACGCTGATAGAGTTACTTAAAAAGAAAGGGAGGAAAAGCAAAAAGATTCAGAAGCTTTTAAAGAAGAAACAAGAAAAACACTCAAAAAACTCAAAGAACGAGAGGAAAACAGAACCAAAGAAATAAACGAATGGAAGAGGAAAATTAAAATAGAGATTGACACAATAAAGAAAACACTAAAAGAAATAACCCTAGAGTCAGAACAACAAAAAAAGAAATCAGGAGTCACAGAAGCAAGCATTTCGAATAGATTACAAGAGATCGAAGAGAGAATCTCGGGGGCAGAAGACAACATTGCAAACATAGACAAAACAGCCAGAGAAGATGCAAGAAACAAAAAGCTCCTAACCCAAAATGTCCAGGAAATCCAAGACACAATGAGAAGACCGAACCTAAGGATAATAGGAATAAAAGAGAGAGAAGAGTATCAACTAAGGGGCACAGTAAATATCGTTAACAAAATCATAGAAGAAAACTTCCCTACCCTCAAGAAGGAGATGACCACGAGCATAAAAGAAGCCTTCAGAACTCCAAATAGGTTGGACCAGAAAAGAAATACCTCCCGACAAATAATAGTAAAAACATCAAGCGCCCAAAGTAAAGAAAGAATACTAAAAGCAGTAAGGGAAAAAGGTCAGGTAACATATAAAGGCAGACCAATAAGAATCACACCTGATTTCACAACAGAGACTATAAAAGCTAGAAGAGTCTGGACAGACATCATGCACTCCTTAAGAGAGCACAAGTGCCAGCCCAAGCTGCTATACCCAGCAAAACTATCAATCACCATCGATGGAGAGATGAAGATATTTCAAGACAAATCAAAATTCACACAATATCTGACCACAAACCCAGCACTACAACGAATTATAGGAGGAAAACCCAATACAATGAGGGAAAATACAGCCTAGTAAAAACAAGAAAACTCCTAAACAAGAAAACTAAAAGAAGAAAAAAAAAAAAAAATACAGACACAACTCAACCGGAATATGCAATAATAGCAGGAAAGAGAAACAACTATTCCTTGATATCTATTAACAGAAATGATCTCAAAACCCCAATAAAGCGACATAGACTATCAGACTGGATACATAAACAAAATCCAGCCTTTTGCTGCATACAGGAAACTCATCTCAGTACAAAGACAGAAACTATCTCAGAGTATAAGGGTGGGAAAAAAACTTCCAAGCAAACAGCTCCAAGAAGCAAGCTGGAGTGGCTATTCTAATATCGAATAAAGTAAATTTCCAACCAAACATTATCAAAAAAGATAAGGAAGGACACTTTTTACTCATTACTGGGGAAATCTGTCAGGAGGAACTCTCAATCCTTAACATATATGCTCCAAATAAAAAATCACCCACATTCATAAAAGAAACGCTGCTAAAGCTCAAAAAATACATTTTATCCGACACAGTAATAGTGGGAGACTTTAATACCCCACTCTCACCAATGGACAGATCAGGGAAACAGAAAATGAACAAGGACACTGCAAAACTAGAAGAGACTTTGAACCAACTAGAATTAATAGATATATACAGAACATACTATCCCAACGTAAAGGAATACACCTTCTTCTCAAAACCCCGTGGCACCTTCTCGAAAATTGACCACATAATTGGACACAGAACGAGCCTCTATCGATATAAGAAGATTGAAATACGCCCATGCATCCTCTCAGATCACCATGGTCTACGGCTAGTCTTTAACAACAACAAAGACAACAAAAAGCACACATACACATGACAACTAAACAATGCTATGTTAAAGGATAGCAGGGTCAAAGAAGAAATAAAGAAAGAAATTAAGGATTTTCTAGAATTCAACAAAAACGAAAACACAACATACCCAAACTATGGGATGCAATGAAAGCAGCATTGAGAGGAAAACTCATAGCTCTAAGTGCTTCCAAAAAAGAAACTGGAGAGAGCTCATATCAGCAAACTGACAGCACAGCTAAAAGCCCTAGAACAAGAGGAAGCAGATATACCCAACAAGAGTAGACTGCAAGAAATAATCAAAATTAGGGCAGAAATAGACCAAATAGAAACAAAAAGAACCATTGAAAAAAACAACAAAACCAAGAGTTGGTTCTTTGAGAAAATCAAGAAGATTGATAAACCCCTAGCCAGACTAACTAGAGGGCAAAGAGAGAGTATTCAAATTAACAAAATTAGAAAGGAAAGTGGGGACATAACAACTGAAACTGAGGTAATTCAAGAAATCATCAGATCCTACTACAAAAACTTATACTCAACAAAATTGGAAAATCTGGAGGAAATGGATGAATTCCTAGACAGATACAGGGTCCCAAAGTTAAACCAAGACCAAGTAAACCATCTAAATAACCCTATAACACCTAAAGTAATAGAAGAAATCATCAAAAGCCTCCCAACCAAAAAAAGCCCAAGTTCAGACGGGTTCAGTGCAGAATTTCATCAGACTCTTATTGAGGATATAACACCAATACTCGTCAAACTATTTCAAAAGATAGAATCAGATGGAATATTACCCAACTCATTTTTTGAGGCTACAATAACCATCGTACCTAAACCACACAAAGACCCTTCAAGAAAAGAGAACTTCAGACCAATCTCACTTATGAACATTGATGCAAAAATACTCAACAAAATCCTTGCAAACTGAATCCAAGAACACATCAAAATGATCATTCATCATGACCAAGTAGGCTTCACCCCTGGGATGCAGGGATGGTTTAACATAAGGAAATCGATCAACGTAATCCACCATGTAAACAAACTCAAAGACCAAAATCACATGGTCATCTCACTAGACGCTGAGAAAGCATTCGACAAAAACCAACACCCCTTCATGTTAAAAGTCATGGAAAGAACACGAATCCATGGCCCATACTTAAACATAATAAAAGCAATATACAGCAAACCAACAGCCAACATCAAACTTAATGGCGAGAAACTTGAAGCAATCCCACTAAAATCAGGGACTCGACAAGGCTGCCCACTCTCCCCCTACCTATTCAACATAGTACCGGAAGTTCTGGCTGGAGGAATTAGACAGCAAAAGGAGATCAAGGGGATACAAATCGGAAAGGAAGAGATAAAAATATCACTCTTTGCCGATGACATGATAGTATACTTGAGTGACCCCAAAAGTTCCACCAGAGAACTCCTACAGCTGATAAAAAGTTCACCAAAGTGGCTGCACATAAAATTAACTCAAAAAAATCAGTAGTCTTCCTGTACTCAAAGGACAAACATGTGGAGAAAGAAATTAGGAAAAACGTACCCTTCACAATCGTTAAAAAACTATGAAATATTTTGGTGTGACTCTAACTAAACAAGTGAAGGACCTGTATGACAAGAACTTCAAACCTCTAAAGAAAGAAATTGAGGAGGATCTCAAAAAATGGAAAGATCTCCCATACTCATGGATTAGAAAAATCAACATCTTAAAAATGGGATCCTACCAAAAACAATCTACAGATTCCATGCAATCCCCATCAAAATTCCAACCCAGTTCTTCATGGAATTGGAAAGATAAATGTGCAATTTCATATGGAATAACAAAAGACCTAGAATAGCGAAATCCATCCTCAACAACAAAAAAACATCTGCGGGAATCACTATCCCTGACCTCAAGCTATATTACAAGGCAATTGTGCTGAAAACTGCATGGTACTGGTACAGAAATAGGCATGTGGATCAATGGAATAGAATAGAAGATCCATAAATGAGCCCTCATGTATATGGTTACCTGATTTTTGACAAAGGAGCAGTAAACATTCAATGGAAAAAGGACAGCCTATTCAACAAGTGGTGCTTGTCCAACTTGCACTCAGCATGCACAAGAATGAAAATAGACCTGTTCTTATCTCCTTGTACAAAGCTCAAGTGTAAGTGGATCAAAGATCTTTACATTAAACCAGATACACTGAAACTATTAGATGCGAAAGTAGGGAAAACCTTAGAACACATAGGTACAGGTAAAAATTTCCTGAACAAAACACCAATGGCTCAAGCTCTAAGGTCAAAGATTAACAAATGGGACTTACCAAGATTGCAAAGTTTCTGTAAGGCTAAAGACATTGTCAAGAAAACAAAACGACAACCAATAGAATGGGAAAAGATCTTTACCAACACCACATCAGATAGAGGCCTAATATCCAAGGTGTACAAGGAACTCAAAAAGCTATACACCAGAGAATCAAATAACCCTATTAAAAAATGGGGTACAGAGCTAAACAAAACATTTTCAGTTGAGGAACATGAATGGCCCAGAAAAACCTGAGGAAGTGCTTGACATCCTTAGCCATCAGGGAAATGCAAATCAAAACAACCCTGAGATACCACCTCACACCAGTCAGATTGGCCAAGATCCAAAA
This sequence comes from Micromys minutus, assembly GCF_963924665.1. Lineage (NCBI taxonomy): Eukaryota > Metazoa > Chordata > Mammalia > Rodentia > Muridae > Micromys > Micromys minutus. The sequence continues at coordinate 39,225,437 of NC_137974.1, forward strand.
CTCAGATGACAGCAGATGCTGGCGAGGCTGCAGAGAAAGAGGAACACTTCTCCACTGTTGGTGGGGTTGCAGGCTAATACAACAACTCTGGAAATCTGTTTGGCGATACCTCAGAAAATTGGATATAGTACTACCTGAAGACCCAGCTATTCCACTTCTGGGCATATACTCCAGAGACACTTTAATACACAACAAAGATATATGCACCACAATGTTCATAGCAGCTCTATCTATAAGAGCCAGAAGCTGGAAAAAACCCAGATGTCCTTCAGAAGATGAATAGATACAAAAATTGTGGTACATATACACAATGGAATACTACTCAGCCACCAGAAACAATGACTTAACCAAATTCTTAAGAAAATGGCTGCATCTAGAGAATATCATCCAAAGTGAGATAACCAAGTCACAAAAGAACAGACATAATATGCAGTCACTGATAGTGGGATGCTAACCCCAGAGGCTTGCACTCTCCCAGAAACAACTCACAGACTGTATAAAGTCCAAGAAATAAAGAAAACAAAAACAATATACATATATTTACAAAACAAGAAGACTTTGACTATTTCCATGTTCTGTTTTGTTTTGCATGTACTTTACACTTATTGGAACTATTAGGTTTTCAATGCATACTGTCAAGCTTTTGAAAAAAATCAAGTTCTGAAGAAAAACGTATATTCACATGGTTTTATGTAAAAATTATTTCAATGTCTGAAAAAACAGTACTGACAAAAATGTATAATTTTAAGCAAAAAATGTTTAAAATCTGTACATTTATCTTTGTTTTTTAAAATAAAGTTATTAAACAAAAAGAAAAAGAAAAAAAAAAAAAAAAAGAGTCCATACATTTTTAGTCCCATGAACTAAGCCATTATGCACCAGCATCAGAAACAAACTATAAAATTCAGAAACAATGTCATAAAACCCTCTCTTAATGAACAGACTGAAGATAATCACAAAAATGGATAATAAGTTATCTCAAAATGGTTTATCTGTGCTTGGCCACCCTGTATTTTCTTTTGGTTAAACATACATGACAAAAGAGTTCTGACCAATTACCATATGTGATCCCCTAGCACCAACCTATAAAATTTTTGATTACCAAAGCTTTCTAGAAAAATTCTCTAATTGTCTTTAAGAAGCCCTATAGGTCTAAGAATAGTCACCATTTTTATGAATGGTTGACTATCATATGTTGGTTGCTTCTGCAGAGTAGATGTTCTTGGTCTTTACATACTATCTTAGTCTGGGATTTACTTTCAGTATTTTTGGTCCTTTACAATTTTCAGCAAAGTCTACAAAGTTTTTAATTCCTTTTTTCTTTCTTGGATCAGTATCACTGAGTAAAGAGTAGTTCAATTTCCATTAATTTGTAGGGTTTCGTTTGTTTCTGTTGTTGAAGTACAGGTTTAATCCATGATGGTCTGATTGGATATTAGGAGTTTCCTCAAGGTTGATTTTGTGCACAGTGTATTTACTTGTTGATTTCTATTCTATGTACAGATATGTGGTTGAAGTCTGGAGGATAGATGTTCAAGCATATCAGGTATCAATGTCATGTAGAATTATTTTTATCACTTCTGATAGATTATTAAAGAGCAAATCAACCTACAGCTGGGCAGAAGATGACAAAGAAAGGGGGATATCTGAGCACAGTGAGGGGTGCCAAAGAAACCAGAAAGGGAGGGAAAAGGAGGAGAGGAAGAAAAGATATGAAAAGACCATGTGCACTGACCAGGAAGAGTTGCTGTGAGGACACACATAGAGTAGAAAACACAAGGACAAAACTCAGATTGAAAGGAAAAGATTGTGTGGCTGGGAGATAAGCAGTCTTAAAGAATTAGAATAGTTCATAACCTACAAAGCATAGTGACAGCAGCTTCTTTATATAAATATCAGGTCTCTATGTCATCAATTCAGGAACTAAAATGGGCTAGAGAAAGAGTATAAATCTCCTGAGTATGTTTGGAAGCAAAGATGGAATATAATAACACCCAAATATTATTACAGGATGTGTGGTTTCAGGACCTCTGGAGAGGAAACTGAGGTGCATATTATTCATATCAAAGCAGATATGGCATCTGGGTGTTCTATGTATTTCTCAGTCCCTTCCTGGAATATCCTGCACTGAATTCTGAACTTTCCATGTAAGGGGCCAGGCAGCCCTTCCCCCAAGGTACTTTCCAATATAACCTAGACATTTGGGTCTACCTCTACCCTCTTTTAATGCTCTCTCTGTTTTTCTTTCTCTTCACTTTCTCTTCTCTCTCCCCTCCCATGGCATTTTCCCTGGCCTCTTTCTTAGTAGCCAGTGAACTTGCCCACTCTAAAGCAGCCTCCCAATAAATCTGCATTTAATATAATGTAAGATAGCTTGAATTGGCTTATTTCCCCAGTGAAGAAATAACTTTTAAAGGGGCTTTCATTTAATTTTCTTATCTCTGTCAATGCTTGCTTTTTGGCAGAACATGTGGCTCTTTTGGAGAAGTATCAATGAGTTGCTGAGCAGGTTTATTTTTATATTCTTTAATTTTGTGTGAGATTTTCTGTAGATATCTGTTAGATCCATTTGATCTGTTAGTTTTGGTATTTTGCTGTTTAATATCTATAAGAATTACATGTCTATTGCTGCGAGAAGAGTGTTAAAGCTTTACACTATTAATGTCTGTGGTTTACTATGTGGTTTAAATTTTAGTAATGTTCCTTTTACAAATGTGAGTGACTTTGTAGTAGAAATGATTTAAAACCTTAAGCTCAGACCTTTAACCTCATCTTGATCATTGAGTTCATGAATGAAAGATACACACAGACACAGATTTCCTTACCAAAATCCCACAGGAGAGAAAGCTTGTCTCCCAGGAGTGTTGACATACCTTAGAGCACATGTAAGACCAATACTTCCATGCAAATACCTGGCCCAAAAGAGTCCAGCCCAAAGCTATCAGGATACAGGGACAGAGGAGCAGGCTGGGAAAGGATCCTTCTGAATTCCATCTGCACCTGGAGCTGAACCAGTGCCATAGCTCTCTGTACCCAAATCCCACCAGTAAAGAACTGGTCTTCTATGAGTACTGAAACTCCTGAGTGCACATGTATGACTAAACCATCTGGAACTTCATGAAGTCAAACATTTTAATAGCTGATCAATACTTCATTGTGTAAATGTATCACAATTTCTGTATCCATTTCTCTGTTGAAGGACATCTAGGTTCTTTTCAGCTTCTGGCTATTGTAAATAAAGCTGCTATGAACATGGAAAAAGATGTGTTCTTGTTAGATGTTAAAAATTTTTTGGGTGATAGGCCAAGGAGTAATATAGCTAGGTTCTCAGTTCATACTATGTCAAATTTTCTGAGAAACCACCAGACTGATTTTTCAGAGTGGTTGTACTAGCTTACAATGCCACCAAGAGTGGATAAGTGTTCCTCTTTCTCCACATCCTTGCCAGCATCTTCTGTCACCTGAGATTTTGGTTGTAGCTATTCTGACTAATGAGGTGGAATCTCAGCATTGTTCTGATTTGCATTTCCCTGATGATTAGGGATATTGAGCATTTCTTTGGGTGCTTCTCAGCCACTTGATATTTCTCAGTTCAGAATAATTTGTTTAGCTCTGTACCCCATTTTTAATAGGATTATTTGATTCTCTAGAGCCTAGCTCCTTGAGTTCTTTGTATACATTGGATACCACTTCTCTATCAAATGTAGGAAAAAAATTTTTTTCCCAATCTGTTGGTTGCCTTTTTGTCCTTTTGACCATGTTCTTTGTCTTACAAAAACTTTGCAATTTCATGAGGTCCCATTTGTTGATTCTTTATCTTAGAGCATAACTCATTGTTGTTCTGTTTAGGAAAATTTCCCCCGTGCCTATATGTTCTAAGCTTGTCCTCATTTCCTGATTTATTAGTTTCAATGTATCTTCTTTTATGTGAAGGTCTTTCATTCACTTGGAATTGAGCTTTGAAATTCTTAGGCAAATGGATAGAACTTGAAGGTATCATACTGAGTGATGTAACCCAGTCACACAATAAAACTCATGGTATATACTCACTGATAGGTATAGTAGAGAGAAAAGATTCCCAACTTAAAGGGCCAATAAATATCTTCAACAAAATTATAGGAAAAAAAAACTTTCTTAACCTAAGGAAAGAAATGCCCATAAACATATAAGAAACCTACAAAACTAAAAATAGACTGGACCAGGAAAAAATCCTTCCATCACATATTAGTCAAAATACTAAATGCATAAAACAGAGAAAGAATATTAGAAGCAGTAAGAAGAAAAGGTCAAGTAACATAAAGGTAGACCTATCAGAATTAAATAAGACTTCTCAATGAAGGCGATGAAAGGCAGAATAACCTGGGCAGATGGAATATAGACTCTAAGACAACACAAATGTCAATCCAAGTTACTATATCCAGTAAAACACACAATTACCACAGATGGAGAAACTAAGATATTCCATGAAAAACCCAAATTTACCCAATATCTTTCTACAAATCCTACTCCAGAAATGATAATAGATGGAAAACTCCATGGAAAGTAGGGAAACTATACCCTGGAAAAAGCAAATAAGTAATTTTCTGTCAATTAACCCAAAAGATGAATAAGAAGGTCACCAAAAAAAAAAAAAAAAAAAAAAAAACATAACGCTCCCTCTAACAACAAAAATAACAAGCAGCAATCCGTGTTCCTTAATATTTCTTAACAACAATAGATTAAATTTTCCAATAAAAAGAAATAGACTAATATATTAGATACTGAAACAGAACCCAACATTTTGCTGCATACAGGAAACACACCTCAGTGACAAAGACATATACTATAACAAAGTAAAAGGCTGAAAAAAATATTTCTGAGCAATTGATCACAAGAATCAAGCAGAAATACTTATTCTAATATTGAATAAAATCAATTTTAAACCAAAAGTTACCAAAAATGACAAAGAAAAACACTTCATACTGGTCAAAGAAAATGTGGATTCTTCAGTTCTTCTTAGAAGGGAGAACAAAAATATTCATAGGAGGAAATTTGAAGATAAATGTTGAAGCAGAAACTGAAGCAAAGAACATCCAAAGACTTCCTCACTGGAGTTCCAGCCCCGATTCAGTCATCAGAGAATATTGCTGATGCCAAGAATTGCATTCTGACAGGATCCTGATATAGCTGTCTCCTCAGAGACTCTACCAGATCATGGAAAATACAGAGGAGGATGCTCACAGCTAAGCATTGAACTGAGAACATGTTTCCCCAGTGGATGAGTCAGAGAAATCATTGAAGGAGCTGAAGCAGTTTGCAACCCTATTAAAACTCTATAAAAAACCACTGTATTAAAAATATAACAGAGAGTTGCCTTGTTGGGCATCAATGTGAAGAGAAGCCCTTGTTCCTGCCAAGGCTTTATGCCCCAGTATATGGGAATGTCAGGAAAGATAGGAAGGATGGGATGAGTGGGTAGGGGAGTACCCTCATAGATGTAGGGGGAGGGGATATGGTACAGATGGGTTTACTGAAAGGGAATAACTCATGAAATATAAATAAAATGTATCCAATAAAAACTTTAAATATAAAGAACTAAATACAGAAGTGGCAACTAAAGACAGGCTATTTGAATGTATGAAACAATGAAATATTTTTTAATTTAAAAATTTACATAAATAAGACCTTGTTCTTTTATGAGCATATTATGGTAAAGTTTAGAAGATTTTTGTAACAATCTAAATAGATTAATAATATTTATAAAAGTAAAACTCTCTAAGTTCTATAATGACATTTTAGTACCATGTTTTATAAAATCAGATGTTATTTCAAATAGAAACAGGTAATATTAGTATAGGTTGGTATCTGCTAGCATGATTTTTGATCTCTCTCATTATATTTTCCCAATATCAGCCTACATAAAATATAGGAATAAATTAATCTAAATATAATTCTCATTTAGTACTTGTGGTTCCAATTAGCTCTTATCTCACAATCCAATTCCAGTGTGATTTAAAATGTTTTCTGCCTTAAGTTTATTTGGCTACAATACTGATGAGTCCATATTTGAATAATATAAAAGATAATTTAATTAGTTATTATTTAGAATTGAGTTAGAATTTTATTTGATATCTATTTTATTTGAATAGTCTTACAATCATTTTTAAAATGTATGTGTCAAAAAATATGCACTCATTTTATTTTGATGCTTCACATAAAAAGCTCTGTCAGACTGCAAGTTCATATCTACATAATCATAAAAAACAATTGAAGTATGTGATGTCCCTGATAAAACATAAATAATATTTAGAAAGGCATTCACAATAATCTGATAGAATGTATCATAGCTAGTACTCGTAAGATAATTGGTTCAATAGTGCTGGGACTTTGAAGGATGTTGCTTCATTTGTATTATGACAACTTGAAGTTCTTAAAGCAGTAGAATTTATTTGGTGATATGAAATACTAGGCTGTTATTTACTAGGCATCAGTGTTAATGTTACATTCCTAGAACGAGATGCTATGTTGAATTGTTTACTGTTAAATAACTCAAAGATTGCCGATGGTTTTGGAATTGGATGGTGTGTACCAGGGCATAAATAACATGTGACATACTGTTCACAAGAGGTTCCATCACTTTAGTACAGAAGCATAGCTCTGTGGAGCAGGAGGAACCTAGGCTGCTGTATAATCAGAAAGTAAACCACATGCATTCATTATGACTTACATTCATTCAAAATACTAGTGACAATTCCACCTCCTACACAGGATATGAACAAGGTAATTAGTTGCCAGAATAGCAACAATGGACTGTAGCTTAAAGAACTGCAGGAAACAGATGTCATTAGAAAAGACTAATGTCAAAGCCAAAGTTTGGAGGAAAAACATGGAAAGAACAACAAAATAATCAAAATACCTTTAACTGAAGTAAAACCACACATCCAACCAAAAATCCAAACCAAACCAAAATAAAACAAAACAAGCACAAGACCTTAAAAGCAACTTAAATCCTAACAGAAATAACAGATGTTCAGAAAATATCCACTTAGCCAACTTATTACTTAACACATGCCAATTTTAGTAGCAATAGCAGAGATCCAACATATGTTAGAAGACAAATTGAAGTATACCATAAATACTCAAATACAGACTGATAAAGTATTGAAATTACATAAAATAGTTAGACTAACTGTAATTTTTCTAGTCTATGAGGAAATAAGGAGGACTTATTAAGAGAGTCACTGGAAACTTAAGATTCTGGACATGAAACTCAAGACACTGAACATGATATGCAAGCACTCTACTACTGATATATAATTCAGGTTCTGTAAGATATACATATTAAGGAAATTAATAAACAAACAATGAAGTTATTGAAAAAAAACCACAAAAGTATAGTAACTGAATTAAGTTGATCTTTAATGAGCTCATCAGTAAACAGCATGGTTAAAGAAAACATCAGTAGTTTGGTAAATGCTTCAATAGAGACATATCAAGATGAAAAGCAAAGAAAAAGTAATTATAATAGCAACAGAATGTCAAAGGAGTGTGTGTATATATATCAAAAGAACTACACATAAATTGGAAAATAAGAAAAAAAACAGAACCAACTTAAAATATATTTGAAGTAATAATTCATGAGAAATTTTCAAAAATTCATGGTAGACATAGAATCAACGGTCTACACAGTTCATAGGACAATATAAATGGTAAACATAAAAAATGACCACTGAATTATTAAAATTTCAGAAAGCCAGAGACAGAATGATGCTAAAAACATCTGTGGTTAATTGTAAGAAAGTGTCATTCTCCCATGGCGATACAACTAAATGTTAGAGCAGATTTTTTATCATGAACCAAGAGAAGGAAGAGAGACATTAAGCATACAAAAGCTTTTTGAAAACAAATAAACACATTTATAAAACACCAAACTTGAATTACATATCCAATCAAATAATCCACAAAATCACCAAATTTTTCCTGAGTGTATGTATCTCAGAACTAATGGTAAACTACTGAGAAAGACAGAGAGGAAAACTATAGCTATATAACTTGGATCTCAGTATAAACCATGACTGTAAATGGATTGTGTGATGCTATATTAGGATGTGAACTGTTATCCCTAGTCACAGTAGGTGGACCACCTGACCTCAGCTTTAGACATTATTTGGCAACTGGGCATTGAGGAGCTAGAGGTGCCTTGGATGAACTGAAACACTTACTGGGACTGAGTTTTGAGATTTTACCATGTACTCCAACTACCCTTCTACTCCTGCTTTCTAGTCCATCAAAATGCGCATTCAGGAGTTACTGTTGGACATTCTTACAATCATGTTCCCTGAAACTGCCAAGTTTTTCTCTCTGTGGACTTTGACAACTCAAACTAAAGCCAAAATAATCTATTGTTATACACTTTTATCAGGCATTGCATCATAGAAATGAGAAAAATAACTATTGTAGATGATCTATGTTTTTATTAATGTATTTCTAATGGGTCATACAGTATTAATGGTACGAAAAATAAGGATTAGCTACAGGTTAAATAGACTATTCCAGGAAACAAAATAAAGAAATAAAAAAGTCATTATTGAAGGTCACTACACAATAGTAAGTGTAAATTTACACATAATGACTTGGCTCATACTTGGAGAGTACTGGAGCTGGGTAAGAAATAATGTCTGTAGTAGAGAAATTGACCCACAGTACCTCAGTCAGATAATAGACTTAAAGAAGAGTGATAATCAGATGGATGGGTATCATGGTTAGACATAATATTAATAATTTTCTTCATGATTTTAATGCCTTAAATCTATACCCACACTTTAGTCAATGAAATAATATACTTAGTTGAGTAATATAAAATAATCTTCTTCACCAGTCATACACTTTTTTTCACTCTTTATCTCCTGAAATTACCACAATGCATACTTAGACTCATCAAAAACACCATAAACTTCATTAAGTCCCATTTGTTAATCTTTGACCTTAGAGCTTGAGCCATTGGTGTTTTGTTCAGGAAATTTTCTCCTGTACCTATGGGTTCTAAGGTTTTCCCTACTTTCTCATCTAATAGTTTCAGTGTATCTGGTTTAATGTGGAGATCTTTAATCCACTTACACTTGAGCTTTGTACAAGGACATAAGAACGGGTCTATTTTCATTCTTTTGCATGCTGAGTGCCAGTTGGACCAGCACCATTTGTTGAATAGGCTGTCCTTTTTCTATTGAATGTTTACTGCTCCTTTGTCAAAAATCAGGTGACCATATACACGAGGGCTCATTTCTGGATCTTCTATTCTATTCCATTGATCCACATGCCTATTTCTGTACCAGTACCATGCAGTTTTCAGCAAATTGCCTTGTAATATAGCTTGAGATCAGGGATAGTGATTCCCGCAGATGTTTTTTTGTTGTTGAGGATGGATTTAGCTATTCTAGGTCTTTTGTTATTCCATATGAAATTGCACATTGATCTTTCCAATTCCATGAAGAACTGGGTTGGAATTTTGATGGGGATTGCATTGAATCTGTAGATTGCTTTTGGTAGAATGGCCATTTTTAAGATGTTGATTTTTCCAATCCATGAGCATGGGAGATCTTTCCATTTTCTGAGATCGTCCTCAATTTCTTTCTTTAGAGGTTTGAAGTTCTTGTCATACAGGTCCTTCACTTGCTTAGCTAGAGTCACACCAAGGTATTTCATAGTTTTTGTAATGATTGTGAAGGGTACGTTTTTCCTAATTTCTTTCTCCACATGTTTGTCCTTTGAGTACAGGAAGGCTACTGACTTGATTGAGTTAATTTTGTATCCAGCCACTTTGCTGAACTTGTTTATCAGCTGTAGGAGTTATCTGGTGGAATTTTTGGGGTCACTCAAGTACACTATCATGTCATCGGCAAAGAGTGATGTTTTTATCTCTTCCTTTCCGATTTGTATTCCCTTGATCTCCTTTTGCTGTCTTATTGCTCCAGCCAGGACTTCCAGTACTATGTTGAATAGGTAGGGGGAGAGTGGGCAGCCTTGTCGAGTCCCTGATTTTAGTGGGATTGCTTCAAGTTTCTCGCCATTAAGTTTGATGTTGTCTGTTGGTTTACTGTATATTGCTTTTATTATGTTTAAGTATAGGCCTTGGATTCCTGTTCTTTCAAGGACTCTTAACATGAAGGGGTGCTGGATTTTGTTGAATGCTTTCTCAGTGTCTAGTGAGATGACCATGTGATTTTGGTCTTTCAGTTTGTTTATATGGTGGATTACGTTGATGGATTTCCTTATGTTAAACCATCCCTGCATCCCAGGGATGAAGCCTACTTGGTCATGATGAATGATCGTTTTGGTGTGTTCTTGGATTCGGTTTCCGAGGATTGTGTTGAGTATTTTTGCATCAATGTTCATAAGTGAGATTGGTCTGAAGTTCTCTTTCCTTGTAGGGTCTTTGTGTGGTTTAGGTACGAGGGTTATTGTAGCCTCAAAAAATGAGTTGGGTAATATTCCATCTGATTCTATCTTTTAGAATAGTTTGGGAGTATTGGTGTTATATCCTCAATAAAAGTCTGATAAAATTCTGCACTGAACTCGTCTAACCTGGGCTTTTTTTGGTTGGGAGGCTTTTGATGACTTCTTCTATTTCTTTAGGTGTTATAGGGTAATTTAGATGGTTTATTTGATCCTGGTTTAACTTTGGGACCCTGTATCTGTTTAGGAATTCATCCATTTCCTCCAGATTTTCCAATTTTGTGGAGTATAAGTTTTTGTAGTAGGATCTGATAATTTCTTGAATTTCCTCAGTTTAAGTTCTTATGTCCCCACATTCCTTTCTGATTTTGTTAATTTGAATACTCTCTCTTTGCCCTCTAGTTAGTCTGGCTAGGGGTTTATCAATCTTGTTGATTTTCTCAAAGAACCAACTCTTGGTTTTGTTGATTTTTCAATGGTTCTTTTTGTTTCTATTTGGTCTATTTCTGCCCTAATTTTGATTATTTCTTGCAGTCTACTCTTTTTGGGTATATCTGCTTCCTTTTGTTCTAGGACTTTTAGCTGTGCTTTCAGGTTGCTGATGTGAGCTCTCTCCAGTTTCTTCTTGGAAGCACTTAGGGCAATGAGTTTTCCTCTCAATACTGCTTTCATTGCATCCCATAGATTTGGGTATGTTGTGTTTTCGTTTTCGTTGAATTCTAGAAAATCCTTAATTTCTTTCTTTATTTCTTTTTTGACCCTGCTACCCTTTAACAGAGCATTGTTTAGTTTCTATGTGTATGTGGGCTTTTTGTTGTCTTTGTTGTTGTTAAAGACCAGCTGTAGACCATGGTGATCTGAGAGGATGCATGGGAGTATTTCAATCTTCTTATATCGATCCAGGCTCGTTCTGTGTCCAAATATGTAGTCATTTTCCGAGAAGGTGCCATGGGGTGGTGAGAAGAAGGTGTATTCTTTTACTTTGGGATAGTACGTTCTGTATATATCTATTAATTCTAGTTGGTTCAAAGTCTCTGCTAGTTTTGCAGTGTCCTTGTTCAGTTTCTGTTTCCCTGATCTGTCCACTGGTGAGAGTGGGGTATTAAAGTTTCCTATTATTATTGTGTGGGGTGAAATGTATTTCTTGAGCTTTAGTAGGGTTTCTCTTGTGAATGTGGGTGATTTTTTATTTGGAGCATATATGTTAAGGAATGAGAGTTCCTCCTGAAGATTTCCCCAGAAATGAGTAAAAAGTGTCCTTCCTTATCTTTTTTGATAACTTTTGGTTGGAAATTTACTTTATTCGATATTAGAATAGCCACTCCAGCTTGCTTCTTGGAGCTGTTTGCTTGGCAGTTTTTTTTCCCAGCCTGTTACTCTGAGATAGTGTCTGTCTTTGTCTCTGAAATGAGTTTCCTGCATGCAGCAAAAGGCTGGATTTTGTTTATGTATCCAGTCTGATAGTCTATGTCTCTTTAATGAGGAGTTGAGACCATTTATGTTAATAGATATCAAGGAATAGTTGTTTCTGTTTCCCGCTATTATTGCTTTTTTGGGTTGAGTATTATCTGTGGTTTTTTATACTTTTAGTTTTCTTGTTTAGGAGTTTTCTTGTTCTTACTAGGCTGTATTTTCCCTCATTGTATTGGGTTTTCGACCTATAATTCGTTGCAGTGCTGGGTTTGTGGTCAGATATTGTGTGAATTTTGATTTGTCTTGAAATATCTTCGTCTCTCCATCGATGGTGATTGATAGTTTTGCTGGGCATAGCAGCTTTGGCTGGCACTTGTGCTCTCTTAAGGAGTGCATGATGTTTGTCCAGACTCTTCTAGCTTCCATAGTCTCTTTTGAGAAATCGGGTGTGAGTCTGATTGGTCTGCCTTTATATGTTACCTGACCTTTTTCCCTTACTGCTTTTAGTATTCTTTCTTTACTTTGGGGGCTTGATGTTTTTGCTATTATGTGTCGGGAGGTATTTCTTTTCTGGTCCAACCTATTTGGAGTTCTGAAGGCTTCTTTTATGCTCCTGGTCATCTCATTCTTCAGGGTAGGGAAGTTTTCTTCTACGATTTTGTTGAAGATATTTATTGTGCCCCTTAGTTGATACTCTTCTCCCTCTTCTATTCCTATTATCCTTAGGTTCGGTCTTCTCATTGTGTCTTGGATTTCCTGGACATTTTGGTTTAAGAGCTTTTTGTTTTTTGCATCTTCTCTAGCTGTTTTTTCTTTGTTTTCAATGTTGTCTTCTGCCCCCAAGATTCTCTCTTCGATCTCTTGTAATCTATTGGAAATGCTTGGTTCTGTGACTCCTGATTTCTTTTTTTTGGTGTTCTGACTCTAGGGTTATCTTCTTTAGTGTTTTTTTTTATTTGTTCAATCTCTGTTTTAATTTCCCTCTTCCATTCCTTTATTTCTTTGGTTCTGTTTTCCTCTAGTTCTTTGAGTTCTTTGAGTGTTTTTCTTGTTTCTTCTTTAAAAGCTTCTGAATCTTTTTGCTTTTCCTCCCTTTCTTGTTTGAGTAAATCTATCAGCGACTTGAGGCATGATTTCAGGTCTGTGTCTTCTTTTTCTGGAGTGTTTGGAATTCCGATGTTTGCTGTTATGGGAGAGCTGGGCTTTGGTGTTGCTAGATTGTCTTGGTTCCCTTGGAATATACTCTTTCTCTTTCCTCTTGTCATTTTGTTGTCAGTGATATGTTCTTACCTTTCCCTTGTATCTGGTCTGTGTTCCTGGTTCTCCACTGGTTGAGGTGTCAGATGGTTTGAGCCCTGTTTTATGCTTCAGAGTCGTCGGGTGTGAGCAGAAGTTCCAACGTTCTGTTTCTGTTTGCTGGATCAGGCACGGCATGGCAGGGAAAGGCAGGGGCTGCACTTTCCTGGTGTACTCCACAGAGATCTTTCTGCTCCCCTGCAGCCCAGGTCTCCCACCCACCAGTTGCTCAGCCTCTACGAGCCTTCGTTCTGGGTGGCAGATGGGCCAGGCTCTGCTCTGAGTCCTGAAGTCGACTCTGGGTGGAAACAGAAGTTCTAATTTTCTGTTCCCAATAGCTGGATCGGGCAGAGCGGGGCAGGGCAAGTTTCGGTGTGCGCTTTCCGTGTGCACTCCGCAGAGATCTCTCTGCTCCCCTGCAGTCTTGGTCTCCCACTCACCAGTTGCTCAGCCTCTATGAGCCGCGGTTTTGCCTGGCAGGTAGGCCAGGCTCCGCTCTGTGTCCTGAAGTCGCCTCTGGGTGGAAACAGAAGTTCTAATTTTCTGTATCTAATCGCGGTTGCTCAGCCTCTATCGAATCCTATTTTCATTACCACTCTGTGTGCCTGTGTCTTTCTTGTTTGCTTGTTTGTTTGTTTGTTTGTTTTTACATTCCAGGCTTTATTTTTTTCCAGGCTTACCCTCTGGCTATTCCACATCCTAAATCTCCTCCCCTCTACCCCAGTCTCAAGCATATATCTTGTCCATACCGACAGAACCAGACTTCTAAACTCCCTGGGGCCTTCAATCTCCTGAAGGTTAGGTGCATCTTCTCTGACTGAACCCAGACTTCTACTGTTATGTGTTGGGGACCTCACATCAGCTGGTTTATGCTACCTTACTGGTGATCCAGTGTCTGATAGATATCAGGGTTCCAGGTTAATAGAGATTGCTGATTTCCCACCGGGTTGTCTTCCTCAGCTTCTTCCAGCTTCTTCTAACTCAAACACAGGGGCCACCCACTTCTGTTGATTGGTTGGGTGCAAATATCTTCACCTGTCCCTTTCAGCCGCTTGTTGGGTCTTTCAGAGGATAGTCATGAAGGTCCCTTTTTGTGAGCACTCCATTGTCTCATAATAGTGTCAGGCCTTGGGGCTTTCCCTTGTGCTGGATCCCACTTTGGGTCTGTCCTTGGACCTTTTTTTCTCAGGATGTTCTCCATTTTCATTTCTGCAATTTTTTTTTTAGACAGAAAAAATTATGGGTCAGAGTTTTGTCTGTGGAATTGCAATCCCATTTCTCACATAATGCCCTGTCTTTCTGCTAATGGTGGACCCTACAAGTTGTCTCACCACAGATAGGGCATTTTACTCAGTGTCCTCTTTGAGTCCTGAGAGGCTGTTACCTCCCAGGTTTCTGGTAAATTGGAGGTTACCCCTACATCCTAAGATTGCCTATTTCCATTCTTTCTGCTGGCCCTCTGGGATTTAGTCCCTTTTCCTCACCCAATACCAGATCATGCCCCCACCCATTTCCTTTCCCTCCCAGGTCCCTCTATACCTCTCCCCTCTGGGTTGCTTTCTTTTCCCTCCCAAGTGAGACTGGGTAGTTCTGTGGACTGTATCTTAGGTATTCTATACTTTTGGGGAGGCAGGCAATATCTACATATTAGTGAGTACACACTGAGCATGTCATTTTGGGTCCGAGTTACTTTACTCAGGATATTTTTTAGTTCTATCCATTTGATGGAAAAACTCACAATGTGTAGTTCTTAATAGCTGAGTAGTAGTAGCCTGTCTCTGTATTGGGGAATTTCGTTCATTGATGCTGAAAGATACTAATGATATTTGCACGTTAGTGGTGGTAGAGTGTGTGTGTTTGTGTGTTTCCTTTCTTTGAATTTTGAGTTGTGAAATTATTTTCTTGTGTACTTGGGTTGGAGTTTTCCATCTAGTATCTTCTATAGGTCCTAAATATTCTTTAGATAATGATTTGGTTAAGCCAGTATTATACCAATACCAAACAAAAATAGGGGGAAAATCAATAGAAGAATCTTTCTTAAGACCATAGGAATAAAAGTCTCAAACAAACAAACAAACAAACAAACAAACAAACAAAAACAAACTTACAAACAGAATTAAAGAACACATCATAAATTAGTCCTCAATGATTAGTCTGGCTTCATTCTAGAAAGATCAAATATATCAATAAAATTAATTTGTCAAATAAATAGTGCTAAGGACAGATCTCAAGAGCTATAAAATATTTTTAATAAAATACTCTTTCTTGATAAAAATGGCTTCAAGTTTATTGTTCCCATGTCATTCTTATGTGCTTCAATAAGTGGGTCTGTCTCTAGTGTCTTCTCTTTTTGTTTTGTGTGTTTGGCCTATACTGTGGTGTTAGCTTTTGTTTTACCATATTATAAAATGTATATATTGTATTATTCTTATTATCCCTTAGAAGCCTTCTTGATTTTTATTGAGTGTCAGAAAGAAGGTGTATCTGTTTGGGAGGAGGTATTGGGAGGAACAGATTAGAAAGAGAAATTCATAATCAGGATATATAATATATAAAAACAATTCATTTTAATATAAAAAAATGTGAACACAACTGTGAATTTATTTAATTTTTTTCACTGCAAACTAATTTGATATACTTAGATGCCATAACAAGGAAAAAATTAATGTGAAAAATAAGCTTCAAAAAATTGAATTATAAACAGAAAAGTCTTATCATTAAATCCAACGGAGTGCTCTAGTAGAATATTATGTTACATTTTAATGACTCCTTTTTGTCACATCACCTGAAAACTATTTTTACTTAAAAAGAGCTACTCAACTGTTTAGATCATAAGCAAGCATGTGACTATTTAGTTAAATATTCAAAAATAACTTATGTATTAATCAAATGAAGATGGAATTGCAGTTTCATTACACGCTTGAAATATGCTGATAATTCAACTCAGAAAACTTTACTTTTAGTTTGTATCTTAGCCATGCGATTCAAACAAATAGTCTTCTTCCATTTAATAAAACTATTTGCATATTCTGAAAATCCACATTAAGCAGACGGGAAATCCTTTTTTAGATTCTATAGCTATTGAACTGTGAGGCACAAACTCATTATGACACTGGAGTTCGTTTCAGGAAACTATTAAAATGTAGTGGAGTGTGGAATAACAGTAGGTGAGAAGTGTTTACTGACTAAATGTAGTAGAGAATACCTTGTTTTAAAGAAAAGAATATAAATGATAGATTATCATTTCTATTCACTGTACACACACCACATGAACATTTCGTGGTCAAGCAAACTGCAGAGATGTCCATTATCTCTTCTTCATAATGTCATCCTGGAAGCACCACCTCATTCTACACCAGTAGAGTTTTTTCTAACACCTTTTAATTTTCAAAATTGGCTTTGTTTTATGTTTAATTTTCTTGTGGCCTTTTGCAAACAAATAAAAAATTTATTACTAACTTTACTTTGCCTGACAATAAAAACTGTGACCGAATAAACTAAAGCTATTTTCTTGATGTAAAATTCCTGTTACTCTAATTAGAATAGCTTTGTACTGAAATGGAAGAAGAGAACAGACACTTAGTGAACCTACTCTAACTTCAACGATCCTGAGCTGGGTAATTTCTGTGATAAATTATTTTATAATGATCTGCTCTCCTTGTACTGAATCTAAGTTGTAACAAGTCTTATATGCTCATGTCTATTGACTTTGCTAAAGATAATTGTGGTAACAGGAAGCTTTGCAATAACATATTTCTGTAGAATTTAAATTCTACCCAATAAAATTGAGATAATGTTGGAAGATATGTAGGCAATCTAGCAAAATCTAAATACTGAAGAAATTAAACGATACAAAATATAAATGAATAATATGCACACAATTTAAAATAACTTCAAACGAACTCACATTAAAGAACATTGTTGACAATAGACAAAACTGATAAATACATAAATTCAAAATCAAGAAGAAACAGCTCCAAACTTTGTATTAACCTTCAAAATGCATTTGCACACATGAAGTCCATTTAAACCACTTTGAATCTTTTTTTTTCCAGAGCTTTCTGAATAATAGATTTCAGACTTAGGTATAAGTCTACTTTTAATTTAAATAGAAATATGATCACATGTGGTATTTTCTTAAATGCACTTTGCTTATTTTAGTTACATAGGCTTCAAACAAGAGGAGTTATGATTATACAAGTCAGGAACTCATTTTAAATCAACCTGCCCAAGGTGAATATAAACAGTGTCCTCTGATATAAATGGGGAAAAATGCAAAAGAAGTCATCTAAAATCAGCAAAACTTCATGTAGCTATTGAGACGAACTGATTTCTCTAAACTGTTCAGTAGTATACCCTTGTCAGTTCACTGCAAAGTTATTGCTCATAGAATATATTAAAGAGTTCACTGCTAAAGAAACACTGTTTCTGTAATCATATCGTTCACAGAGGTATGTACAGAAGTCATTAAATCTATAATCAAGTATGAGATAATCTATTTAAGCATTTGGAACATTTCTTATTTTTTATCGAGAAAGATATGTAAATACCAAGAAATAGATTCAGTTTCTATATAGGCAGGGAATGGAAAAGGGAGATCTTGTAAAAACCCAGTCCACTGTGAATGCGTTCTGTACCATTTCCTCAGTCCCTGTCCAAGACAACTGGACATCTTACGTTAGTGAAATCCTAGAATACACACCAGTGTATGTTAGTACCTAGTAGTTTGTGTACACAGCCCAACAGCTGGTCCTTCTGAGATACTGTGCCTAATCCTCCAGAAATAAAACAAATATGCATGCAAATAGCAGGAGTTATAATACATATTTCATAGGGAAAGAAAAATGTAAAGATTTATTTTGGACTGAAAAAATTTCAAAACATGAAATTAAAAAATTCATGCATGGTTTTTCTTTATGACAAGTACATAAAGGAAAATGTGCTCTGAAATTTCAACTTGGAATACTTTGCAATTTTTATATACATGCTGGTTCACTGTATATTAGAACTTATCTGTCTAGGTCCACTACTCAGTTTTTTTTTAATTGAACATCTTTATTTTAAAAAACAAAGATAAATATACAGATTTTAAGCATTGCTGAATAAAAGTATATGAATACATTTTTATCAGTACTTGATTTTTTTTAAATGTTTGATAGTATGCCTTAAAATCTTACTAGTTACAATAAGCATAAAGAACATGTAAAACAAGATGTAACCTGGAAATAGTCAAAGTTTTCTTGATGTGTAAATATTAAGCATAATGATTTCTCATTATTTTTTCTGGCCTTTGTTTTTCTTGAACATCATATAGTCTGTAAGTTGTTTCTGGGGTGTTCAGAGCTTTCTGGGTTTAGTGTCCAATTACTGGTTACTGCATATTATATCTGTTCTTTTGTGAATAAGTTACCTCACTCAGGTTGATATTCTCTAGATGCATCCATTTTCCTAGGAATTTCATAAAGTCATTGTTTCTAGTAGCTGAGTAGTACTCCATTGTGTAAATGTACCACAATTTTTGTATCCATTCATCTACTGAAGGACATCTGGGTTCTTTCCAGCTTCTGGATATTATAAATATGGCTGCTATGAACATTATGGTGCATGCATCTTTGTTGTATATTGTAGTGTCTCTGAGGGTATATACCTGGGTATATAACTGGGTCTTCAGTTAGTGCTATGTCCATTTTCTGAGAAACGTCCAGACTGATTTCCAGAGTGGTTGTACCAGTTTACAACCCCACCAACAGTAAAAAAAAAAAAAAAAAAAAAAAAAAAAAAAAAAAAAGTGTTCCTCTTTCTCCACATCCTCATCAGCATCTGCAGTCATCTGAGTTTTTGATCTTAGCCATTCTGGTTGGTGTGAGGTGGAATCTCAGGGTTGGTTTGATTTGCATTTCCCTGATGGGTAAGGATGTCCTGCACTTCCTTAGATGCTTCTCTGCTATTCAATATTCCTCAATTGAGAACTTTTTGTTTAGCTCTGTACCCCATTTTTAATGGGGTTGTTTGATTCTCTGGTGTCTAAATTCTTGATTTTTTTGTATACCTTGGATATTAGTCCTCTACCAGATGTAGGGTTGGTAAAGGTCTTTCCCAAACTGTTGGCTGCCATTTTGTTTTCTTGGCAGTGTCCTTAGCCTTACAAAAACTTTGCAATCTCATTAAGTCCCATTTGTTTATATTTTACCTCAGAGCACAAACCATTGGTGTTCTGTTCAGAAACTTTTCTCCTGTGCCTATGTGTTCTAATGTTTTCCCTCCTTTCTTTTCTAATGGTTTCAGTGTACCTGGTTTAATATGAGGATCTTTGATCTACTTGCACTAGAGCTTTGTACAAAGAGATAAGAAAGCATCTATTTTCATTTTTCTGCATGCTGAGTACCAGTTGGACCAACACCATTTGTTGGAGAGGCTGTCCTTTTTCCATTGAATGTTTACAGCTCCTTTGTCAAAAATCAAGTGACCATATATGTGAGGGATCATTTCTCAATCTTCCATTTCATTGATCCATGTGCCTATCTCTGTGCCAGTCCCTGACCTCACTCTCTATTACACTACTCAGTTTTTAATCAATCTTTTCCTGGTGTTGACTTTTCAGAGTTACTTGCACATCTTAGGTAGTAAACACTCACCTGATGTAAAGTTTACAAATATTTTGCCCCATGATTAAATTTCCTCTTCACCATGTTGATTGATTGATTTACATCTAAATTCTTCCCTGCTTCTTCCTATTTCCTCTGTGTCCCTTTGTCTGTCTTCCTTCCCTTCATCTCTGAGAGGCCGGGAACCCCCTGGGTAACCTCCATCCTGGTGTGTTTCTGCAGTATTAGGGGCTTCCTCTCCTACTGAGGCCAGACAAGGGTGCTGTGGAGACTGAGTTGCTTTCCTGTTAAATATGTGCCAGGGGCTTCTGTTCAGACCATGTACATTCTTTGGTTGGTGGCTCTGTCTATGAGAGCTCCCAGGGCTTTAGGTTAGTTGTCACTGTTGGTATTTGCTGTGATTTCTAACCCCGTTGGTGCCTTCAATACTTTACTCAGCTCTTCCCAAAGTGTTCCTGTTTGGTTGTGAAAATCTGTATCTGTTAAAGTCTGCTGCTAGATAGGGCTTCTCAGAGGACAGTTTCTAGGCTCCTGCTTACAAGCATGAGAGAGTGGCATTAATAGTTAGGGACCTATGTTCTCCCCTGTGATGAGATTCAAGCTGGGATGGTTATTGGCCATTGTGTCATCTCTGCTCCATATTTGTCTCTGCATTTCTTTTAGACAGAACACATTTTGGGATGAACATTTTTTGGTTTGTTTGGTGTTCTTATTCCTCCACTATGGATCCTGCCTGGCTACCGGAGGTGGCCACTCCAGGTTCCATGTCCTCAATGATAGGAATCTGAGCATTGACTCCTTGGAGCCTCCTCAATCCAGGATCACTGGGATTTCCTAGAGATTCCCCAAACTCCACAACTCCAGAAGCTGTGGATTTCTATTAATTCTCCTGGCTCTCTGGTCCTGTCTCTATGTCTCTTCCCACCCCTGATCCTGCCCCATATTAACCTCTTCTCCTCTCTCCCACCTAGTTACCTCCCTTCCTCTACCTCCCATGACTATTTTGTTTTCCCTTCCCAGTGAGCTTCAAGCATCCTTACTTGGACCTTCCTTCTTGTTTAACTTCTTTGGGTCTATGGAGTATAGCATGGGTACCCTGTCCTTTATGGATAACAATCCCTTGTTATAAATTTTGTTTAATAATTCCCATTTGACTATTTTTCACACTTTTATATAAATCAGCTTGGTTCACAATCCTAAAACATTTTCTCTATGTTTCCTCCCATTAGGTTCATTGTCATAGATCTTCCATTTGATAATCCACTTTTAGCTGGTTTTCAAAGATGGTGAAAATCAACAATTCTTTTTCTCATTTTGCATATGGGTTTCCTATGCTCACCCTTCTATTTTATATTTGATTTACTATTTCTTACTTCAGATAGAGTTTCACGATGCAGCTCTAGCTGGCTTGATAACTTGTATGTAAAGCATGTTGCCCCAAAACTGAGAGAAATCTGCCTGACACTGTTTCCTCAGTGTTGGGGATAAAGACATGTCCCAGAAGTGATTATTCTTAGCAACACTGCAGAAAATCACTGTCCTGAGATGGTGAGAATTTGGTTAAACTCACTGCTTTGTGTCCTTATACAGTTCCAGCTATTTCTGTGTAAGTACTGGGATTTTGCTGTATATTTTTAAGAAAGTCAATTTCCTTGCTTTATTCTTTATTCTATTTTTCTCAAAATCAATTGTTATTTTTAATACTTGATTTTGTTATGATTACAAGATAATTTTATATTTCATTTTCTATTTGTCTAAAAATATTACTGTGATTTTGCTGAGAGTTGCACAGAGTATAGACTGCTTTCAGTAATATTTTAACTTTTCATATTGGTAACAAAATACTTTAAATAATAAACTGATCATTTATTTTGTCTCATACTATCAGGTTTTATGCCATGATTATATCATTAATTTTTCTTGGGTCCTGTGTAACTTAGAGACAAATATTGCAGAAATATGTGATATAGAAGACTCCTCATTAATCAGTAGATGAAAAGGAAAAAGAGAGTTGTACCAGAAGAAACCAAAGCCAGCATCCTTTTGTAGTGCTTAGAGCAGAACTCCATTGGTTTGTCTTCCTTAAAAAGACCCTAAGAGAACATAAATGTCAGCCTAAGCTGCTATAACCAGCAGAACTCTCAATCACCACAGATGGAGAAAACACGATATTCCAGGACAAATTAAATATACACAATATCTGACCACAAACCCAGGAGTACAACAAATTATAGTTAGAAAACCCAATATAAGAAGGGAAACTACATCATATTAAAAACAAGAAAATAGTTAAGTAAGAAAACCAAAAGAAGAAAGACACACAGGCACAATTCTACCTCTAAAAGCAAAAATAGCAAGAAACAGCAACCTCTATTACTTAATATCTGTTAATATAAATGGACTCAATTCCCCAATAAAAAGATATAGACTATCAGAATGGATATATAAATAGAATCCAGCATTTTGCTAGATACACGAATCTCATCTCAGAGACAAAGATAGACATTATCTCAAAGTCAAAGGTGGGGCAAAAAACTTCCAAGCAAACAGCCCCAAGAAGCAAGCTGGAGTACCAATTCTAATATCAAGTAAAGTAGATTTTCAACCTAAAGTTATCCAAAAAGATAAGGAAGGACACTTTTTACTCATTACAGGGAAATTTTTTTCAGGAAGAACTCTCAATTCTTAACATATATGGTCCAAATACAAGAGCACCCATATTCATAAAAGGAAGTCTACTAAACCTCAAAAAATACATTGCACCACCAAACATAATAGTGGAAGACCACAACACCCACTCTAACCAATGAACAGATCATAGAAACAGAAACTGATCAAGGACACAGTAAAAATAGAAGAGGTTAAGAACCAACTGGAATTAATAGAAATCTACAGAACATATCATCCTAAAACAAAAGAATACACCTTCTTCTCAGCATCTCACAGCACATGTCCAAAATTGACCATTTAATTGGACACAAAACAAGCCTCAGTAGATATAAGAAGATTAAAATACTCCCATGCATTTTTTCATATCACCATGGTCTAAGGCTGGTCTTTAATAACAATAAGGACAACAAAAAACCCATATACACAAGGAAACTAAACAATGCTCTATTAAATAATACCAGGGTCAAAGAAGAAATAAGAAAAAAAATTAAAGATTTTCTAAAATTCAATGAAACTGAAAACACAACAAACCCAAACCTATGGGATGCAATGAAAGCAGTACTGAGAGGAAAACTCATAGCTCTGAGTGCTTCCAAAAGGAAACTGGAGAGAGCATACACTAGCAAATTCACAGCACAGTTGAAAGCTCTAGAACAAAAGGAAGCAGATACACCCAAGAGGAGTGGACAGCAAGAAATACTCAAACTCAGATCAGAAACTGGCCCAATAGAAACAAAAAGAAACATTCAAAGAATCAATAAAACCAAGAGCAGGTTCTTTGAGAAAATTAACAATATTGATAAACCCTTAGCCAGACTAACTAGAGGACAAAGAGAGTGTATCCAAATTAACAAAATCAGTAAGGAAAGTGGAGACATAATAACTGAAACTGAGGAAATTCAAGAAATTATCAGATCCTACTACAAAAGTCTATACTAAACATTGCTAAAAAATCTGGAGAAACATGATGAATTCCTAAAGAGATACCAGACACTAAAGTTAAGCAAGGACCATCTAAATAATCCCATAACACCTAAAGAAATCAAAGTAGTCATCTAAAGCCACTCAACCAAAAAAAAAAAAAAAACAAAAAAACAAAAAAACAAAAAACAGGTCCAGATGCATTCAGTACAGAATGTTATCAGACATTTATGGAAGACCTAATACCAATACTCTCCAAAGTATTCCAAAAACAGAATCAGTAAGAATACTACCTAACTCATTTTTTGAGGCCACAATAATCCTTGTTCCTCAACCACACAAAGATCCTACAAGGAAAGAGAACTTCAAACCAATCTCACTTATGAACATTGATGCAAAAATACTCAACAAAATCCTTGCAAACAGAATCAAAGAACACATCAAAATGATCATTCACCATGATCAAGTAGGCTTCATCCCTTCAATGCAAGGGTGCTTTAATATAAAGAAATCCATCAATGTCGTCACTGTATAAACAAACTCAAAGAAAAAAAAAAAAAAAAAACTACATGCTCATCTCACTAGATGCCTAGAAAGCATTTGACAAAATTCAACACCCCTTCATGTTAAAAGTCTTGGAAAGAACAAGAATCCAAGACCCATACCCAAACATAATAAAAGCAATGTACAGCAAACCAATAGCCAACATCAAACTTAACAGTGAGAAACATGAAGCATTCCCACTAAAATAAGGGACTCGACAAGGCTGCCCACTCTCTCCCTACCTATTCAACATAGTGCTGGAAGTCCTTCCAGGAGCAATTAGACAGCTAAAGAAATGCAAAGGGATACAAATTGAAAAGGTAGAAGTAGAAACATCACTGTTTGCAGATG
Source organism: Micromys minutus (assembly GCF_963924665.1). Taxonomy (NCBI): domain Eukaryota; kingdom Metazoa; phylum Chordata; class Mammalia; order Rodentia; family Muridae; genus Micromys; species Micromys minutus. Next base: position 39,249,667 of record NC_137974.1, read on the forward strand.
GTGTGATCATATATGTAAGTGACCCCAAAAATTCCACAAGAGATCTTTTACAGCTGATAAACAAGTTCATCAAAGTGGCTGGATATAAAATTAACTCAAACAAATCAGTAGCCTTCCTGTTCTCAAAGAAAAATATGCCAAGAAAGAAATTAGGGAAAATATATCCTTCACAATATTCACAAGCAATATGAAATAACATGGTGTGACTCTAACTAAGCAAGTGAAGGACATATATGACATGAACTTCAAATCTCTGAAGAAGGAAATTGAGGAAGATCTCAGAAAATGGAAAGATCTCCCATATTCATGGATTGGGAGGATCAACATTGTAAAAATGGCCATCTTACCAAGTGCAATCTACAGATTCAATGCAATCCTCATCAAAATTCCAACCCAATTCTTCATAGAGTTGGAAAGAACAATGTGCAATTTCATCTGGAATAACAAAATACCTAGAATAGCTAAATCCATCCTCAACAACAAGAAAACATCTTTGAGAATCACCATCCTTGATATCAAGCTATATTAAAAGGCAATTGTGCTTAAAACTGCATGGTACTGGTACAGAGATGGGCACATGATTCAATAAAATAGAATAGATCCAGAAATAAGTCCTCATCTACATGGTCACTTGATTTTGTAAACATTCAATAGTAAAAAGACTGCCTCTCCAACTGTGTTGGTCCAACTGGTATACAGCATACAGAAGAATGAAAATAGATGCTTTCCTATCTCCTTGTACAAATCTCTAGTGCAAGTAGACCAAAGATCTTTACAATAAACCAGGTACACTGAAATTATTAGAAGCCAAAGTAGGGAAAATGTTAGAACACATAGGCACAGGAGAAGAGTTCCTGAACCAAAGACCTATGGCTTATTCTCTAAGGTCAGATTTCAACAAGTGGGACTTAATGAGATAGCAAAGTTTCTGTAAGGCTAAGGACACTGTCAAGAAAACAAAATGGCAGCCAAGAGATTTGGAAAAAAATATTTACCGACACCACATCAGATAGAGGACAAATATCCAAGGTATACAAAGAACTCAGGAAGTTAAACACCAGAGAATCAAACAATCCTATTAAAAATGGGGTACAGAGCTAAACAAAAATTTCTCAGTTGAAGAATATTAAATGGCAAAGAAGCATCTAAGGAAGTGCTGGATATCCTTAGCCATGAGGGAAATGCAAATCCAAACAACCCTGAGATTCTACCTCACACTAGCCGTAATGGCTAAGATCAAAAATTCAGATGACAGCAGATGCTGGCAAGCATGCAGAGAAAGAGGAACATGTTTTTTTTTTACTGTTGGTGGGGTTGTAAACTGGTACAACCACCCTAGAAATCAGTCTGCCAATTCCTCAGAATATTGGACATGGTAAAGTTATTTCACTTCTGGGAATATATCCCAGAGAAGTTCCAACATACATCAAAGACACATGCACCACAATGTTCACAGCAGCTCTATTTATAATAGCCAGAAGCTGGAAAGAACTCAGATGTCCTTCAGTAGATGAATGGATACAAAAATTGTGGTATTTTTACACAATAGAGTATTACTCAGCTGTCAGAAACAATTAATTTATGAAATTCTTAGGAAAATAGATGCATGTAGAGAATATCATCCTGAGTGAGATAACCCAGTCACAAAAGAACAGACATAATATGCAGTCACTGATAATTGAATACTAACCCCAGAAAGCTCTAAACACCCCAGAAACAACTTACAGACTATATGAAGTTCTAGAAAAAACAAAGGCCAAAAAAGTAAAAGAATAAAGAGAAAAAAAACAAAAATAAAAAACCATTAGGCTTAATCTTTACACACCAAGAGCACTTTGACTATTTCCATGTTATATCTTGTTTTACATGTACTTTATGCTCATTGTAAATAATAAGAATCTAATGCATACTATCATACCTTTAAAAAATCAAGTACTGACAGAAAGAAAGTACTCTACAGATTGCTTTCTCTGTGATGCCACACATAAGATTGTTATTTTGTTTCTCCTTTTTGATGTTTTATTTTATTTTGTTTTGTTTTCTACTTCTATCCAAGCCATCTTTTCACAATTATATTTTTAGAGTACATTATCTTTATTAATTTTTCTTTTGATGTACATTTATATTGTTTTAGATTTCTGACTATTATAATAATATAAAAATCAAAGAACATCGGTGAACTATGGTAGGGAGTTCCTGTGGCAGTCTTTTGCATATATGTCTGAGAGTGGTGTCCTGGCTGGTTTTATGATAAGCTATACCATTGGCATGAGTATAGTTATCTGAAAGAATGAAACTCAGTTGAGAGAAAAATCTCCATAATATATAGCTGTGGGGCATTTCCTTTTCTTTTTTATAGCTCTTTTTATATTAGTTTATTTATTTTATAAAATATTATTATAGCTTACAAACTTATGAATACACATTTTTCCCTTTTTCTTTTTCTCTTTTTTTTCTAAGAAGGACTCTTGAAGCTTCCACATTTTGTTCATTGTTCTTTTCGAGTTTCATATGATCTGAGAGTTGTCTTCTACTATGTTCATAGCAGCCTTATAATAGCCAGCAGCTAGAAAAAAACCCAGGTGTCCTCTAACAGAGGAATGAAATAAGAAAATATGGTACATTTATATAACAGAGTATTATTCAGATATTAAAAACATTAACTTTATGAAATTCCTAGGCAAATGGGGCATTTTCTTATTTAGCAATTGATACAGGATGGCTCAGCCTATGGTAAGCATTGTTACTCCTAGATTGATTTTATAAGGACACAGAATAAGTAGGTGATGGATAACAAAACAACAGGCAGCACCCTTCCACTGCTTCCACTTCAGCTCCTGTTTGAGTTCTTGCCCTAAATTCCTTCAATGATTAACAATTCTACAGAAGAAAAATCAAATAAATCTTTTCCTCCTCTAGTTTTTTGGCTTATGGTGTTTTATTATAGCAATGTAACATTCATAAAGAAAAGTGGTATAGCTGGATCTTGAGGTAGATCAATTCCCATTTTCTGGAAGAGCCACCACACTGATTTCCATGTTGGCTGTCTAAATTTACATTCGTACCAGCAATGGATGAGTGCCCCCCTTACTCCACATCTTCACCAGCATGAGTTTTAACTAGTTTTATTAATTGTTACCATTTTAAGATAAAATCTCAAAGTAATTTGGTTTGCCCCTTTTGGTGGCTTATGATGAACTGGATCATTAGTATATGCTTGGCCAGGTAATTGGCACTATTAGAAGCTGTGGTCCTAGTGGAGTAAGTGTGTCCTTGGTGAAATAGGTATGTCACTCTGGGCATGGGCTTTGCCTGGAAGCCAGTATTCCGCTAGCAGCCTTCAGATGAAGATGTAGAACTTTCAGCTCCTACTGTTCCTTGCCTGCCTGGATGCCAACATGTTTCTATCTAGATGATAATAGACTGAACCTGCAGGACAGACCCACTTAAATGCTGTCCTTTATAAGACATGTCTTGGACATTAAATGTGTCTTTCCACACCAGTAAAACCCTAACTAATACAATGTGTTTCCATACAAGAAGACATTTCATAGTAGTGTCTGATTTTTCTAAACACAGGATATTGTCTATATTTTATATTTTCTGAATTTTTATCAGCTTTTATAATTTTCACTGTATGGAACTGTCAACTAATTAACTTAGTTCCTATGTAGTTTTGTAATATTTTGTAATAACTATGTTAAATTTTCACAATTTTTGTATACATATTCATGGCTTCATTTTTGTTTCTGATAGTTTGCTAGTGGGTATACAGTAATGCTCCTTTTGTGTGTGTGTAGGGGCCTGTGGGTGAAATGGTCCAGTTTCCTGTACATATTGAATACACATGATGCTTCTAATAGTTGTTTTCTGTAACCTTTGATGTGTCTGTTTAAGAAGTTACTTAAAATATGATACAGAAGGTTGATAAAATTGAAACAAAAATCTTGTCAATGAAGAAAGAGAACAATAAACAAATGCTGACATCATCATATACTCATGAAAACTAAACGAAAGAAATAGCAAACTGAAATTTTAATTATCTGGACCTTGTAATGTATATGAGTTATCCCCACATCTTTGGAAAGTAAACAAGTTTAGCATATGGCTAGGACATGTGTGTGTGTGTGTGTGTGTGTGCTAAAAACTTGTAAAATGTTCTTTCTTTCTGTATTTATCCACTCAATTATTAACTCTGAAAACTACTATATAATGTTACAGATAACACTGGGCTAGGATGATATTTATAAGCCAGAGGACTGTTGAACAAAAATTTAGAGAAGAATGCATGGGCTATTATACATCTGTGCACAGGTAGCTATAGTTGGCCTGTGGGAACACAGATCTGGCATAAGTACTTCCTGTAACTTGGGAACATTGCTTCAGGATGACTCAGCTTGGGATTTGTTTGGTTTTGTTTCTGACAGAACCCAAGCAATCTTCTGCTTCCCTCCTCTGCTGTGGGAAATCTAAGAAGAAATTGTTCCCCTGTGGTAAGAGGCAGCTGTGACAGGCACAGTTTTATCACAAGTGTGTAAGAGACATATTTTCCATTAACTTTACAGATGGGATGAGTTTGTGGAACAGATAAAAGAGAAAAAAGCCTGTGGAAACACGGATAAATAAACTGAGGTAACTATAAACCAACCACTAAAAATCAAGGAATTTATTTTTGGTGGTATACACTTTTAATCTTTTTTTTAAAACAACTTTATTTTACAAAACAAAGATAAATGTACAGATTTTAAACATTTTTTGCTTAAAATTATGCATTTTTTGTCAGTACTTTTTTCAGATTTTAACATAATTTTTATATAAAACTATATGAATATATTTTTTAGTCAGTACTTGATTTTTTTCAAGGTTTGATTGTATGCCTTGAAAACTTAATAGTTACAATGAGCTAAAGTACATGTAAAAAAAAATGTAACATGGAAATAGTTAAAGTTTTCTTGTTTTGTAAATATATTTTTTTGTTTTGTTTTGTTTTCTTTATTTCTTGGAATTCATACAGTCTGTGAGTTGTTTCCGGGGGAGTGCAAGCCTCTGGGGTTAGATTTAGGAAAACTGCATAAAATATTAGCAAGTAAAATTATACTTTTGATAAGTACTTTGATAAGTGATTGAAAACAAAATGCCTTAAAATTAAAAATGAGAGACAAAAGAGGAAAGTAAACATCAAAGAAATAAAAAAAAGCTGTGAAATCTGCCTAAATCACACCTCCAAAAATCCCAAGAGAATCTCCCTATGGAGATCCCAAATCCAAGGTATGATGCAAATGAAATGAGAACAGAATATAAATTTCAGGATGGATTCATGGATAGGAATGGCTGTGCATATGCTGAGATGTGAATATACTGTCCTATCTGTGTGTGGCAGTAAATCTTCTCCTTTTCATTGCACAGTCTTACTGTAATGGTTTCCACATTTGATTCTATCAACTTGAGTTTAATGCTAATAAAATATGTTTGCAAAGAGCAAAACTTGGGCATTTAAAATTGAAATCTAAGTCAAACTCTTAAACACAACAGGCTTTTAGAAGGCTGTGAAAAGCACAATAGTGTTTTCTAAAAATGGATGGACCAGACTTCTGGGACCTAGAGAAAAATGATAAATAAAGAGTATAGCTAACATGAAAGAATCAAATCCCAATGAAAGTGAAATATTGTGCATGATAATTTATGACCCTTCTGAGGGAAAACAAAGAGAAGAGGATGCAATCATATAGAAAAATATCAGGCAGGAAAGACTCAGAAATGTGAAAGTCACTTTTACTGATGTGGCTATCATTGAAGATGGAGGAGAGGACTATGATCCAAGCATTGTGGGCAGCTTCTGGAAGCTGAAATCTAGTCTGGGTTGCCATCCTACAAAGAGACAGAGACTTCAGGCCTCCGTTGGCAAGTTTTGCATAAGGCTAGCAACTTAGACAACTTTAGATATAGACACTCTTCTTGGAATCCCAAAAGAAACTGTCTTGACAGGCTGATAAAGCCAGGGTTGGGTTTCTGAAATGCATTACTATAAAAAACAGTAAATGTGTTAATTTGAAGTGTTAAATTTACAGTCATATGCTATGGTGGCAATGGAAACCCATGGTTTTTAAATCATTAATCTGTCATAATTTTGCAACTGGATATATAAACTTATTTTGTGAGCAGCAGCACTAATGTACTTGTACAGAAGTTTTATTTTCATGACAGTACATATCACAGTTCTTAACATTCCCATTGTTCAGATTAGAATGTAAAATCTAGGAATCTAGGAATAAAACTTTTCAAAGGCAACACAGCTTTGTAACCAGTAGCAAAAATATGCCAAATTTGGTTATTAGCCATCTAAGGGCTGTATTTTATTGTCATTTGAATAAGAAAAAATAATAAATAGGCAAACTATATAAATTACCACATGCAATTTCTTAACACACATTTATTTGCCTTCAGTAGTTAGTGAATATATTTACAAAATTTATAATCAAATATTTGTAGATAAATTTTAAGACTTGGCTTAAAATCAATTTTAGAAATATAAATAAAATATGGCCATTTAATTATATGTGAAATAAGAATCCCCTTCACCACAAATTATTAAGTTTCACAACCAGTAATAAGCAGTAACTAAAACTATTTCTGGGTAAATGTCTTACAGAGATACCCAAAAACACTAACAGTTTTTCACAAGCATGTATTTAAGGTAAAGTGTAATTTTATGTGTACATTTGCATGTTAGTGTGTGTACGTGCACAAGGAATCTTGAATATGACTGGATTTTTTAATCCTCCTCAAGACATCCCCACTTTGATTTTGAGGCAAGACTGTTGTTGGCATGAAAATTGCCTATTATGCTAGGCTGACTGGCCAATCAACCCTGAGAACTTTCCCCACCTTTTTTTTTTTTCAGCATCCTCAACGATGGGATCATAAAAGCTTGTGACCTTGCCTGGCATTTCTAACCTTGGTGCTGCATATCAGACATGTGGCCTGATGCTCACTTGGCAAGCAGTGTTTGAACATTACTCCCAGATCAGCTTCATGTATACATTAAAGAATATGTCATTTGAGTTCCCATCATCTAATGTGTTCTGAGAATATTTCAAAATGTCAGCAACTACTTTTTTTTAATACTCCTTTCTTTAGAACAAACAATCTAGCCATGCGGTGTATATGTGGAGCCATCCCTCTTTTCTTGCAGTGAACTGAGAGAGCAGGAGTTTGATGCTGCCTGTGTTCATGTGAAATTCTATTACAAACTCCAGGCTGGTCTTAATCCCATGATGCTCCTGATTTTGCCTTCCAAGTATTTGGTTATAGGAGTATAACCAACCCTTTTCAAAAACCCCCAGAAACCCTTTTCAGAAATCATTTGTTTACAAATATTTTTCATTGTTATCTTAAACTATACCTGATATTTAGTACATGATAATTAAGTAGAGTATATGCAATGACTTGTAATAATTCCTGAAAAGGAACCACAAACTTAACAAACAAAATCTTCTCTGCTTTAGGTGTCAAGATTATACTTGCTGAGTTATGCAATGGTCAATTTTAATTGTCATCTCTGAAGGTAGTATAGAATCTCTTGGGGAAAGTATATCAAAAAGGAATATTATCCATAAAGTTAGACTATGAGTATATCTGTGAAGATTTCCTCAATTGCATGAATTTATATTGGAAGGCCAAGTCTAAAGTTGAATGGCAGCATTTCCTGGTTAGTGCTGTACAGAGAGTAAAAACCAGGCATGCATCCATTCCTTCTCTGCTATTGACCATAGCTTTAATTTGTTGCTTTATTTACCTACCTTGAATTTCTTGCGGTAATGTAGCAACCTGGTGTTATAAACCAAATAAACCTTTCTTTTTTAAACATACTTTTTTGAGGTACTTAATAAAGCAACAAGAAACAGAACTAAGACAGAAATAATAAGTAGTAGTAGGAGGAGGAGTAGTGCCATTCTTATAATAAACTTTAACATCCAACTTTTGAGAAACTGGAGCAAATTGGCTAAAAAGGATGTGGAAATATTTGATGTGTTGGACTACAAAAGATATTGAAGGCTGGAAGCAGAGTTTAATAGCCCATTCTAATGTGAGTTTGGAAGACAACGATGCATAGAGAAATTCAGACAATGGAGGACTAGCCTGGTGAGGCTTTAACCAAATCAAAAACATTAGGGATTTGAAGATGATCTCTTCTTATGATGTTCTGGTTCAGAATCTGGATATGTTGTACCTGTGTCCTGAAAGCTTGAATAGAATTAAGCTATGCATTTATTGGCTGATTTGTTTTAATGAAAAAGTTGTAGGAAGGAAAGTAGAGTGGCTTGTGCTGTAGAAGGAGCTGTGACTAATAAAGAGAAGAGTTGCCCTATGGAAAAGAAACTGTACAAGTTTGATACTGAAAGGTCCTGCAGCAAAGATTAAAAAAAAAGAAAAGAAGAAAGAAAAAAACAAACAAAAACACCCATCAGAAGTCAGAAGTTTCATCTTTCCAGGATCTGAATGCATCTAGGAGAAGAAAGTCTAAGATGAAAAGATTTTGTCTTTCTGGAAAGAGTAATGGGCCCTACATGGAAAGAGTTCCTTCAGTCTCAACACATAAAAGATGCAACACATATGGTCCAAGTAAGCTAGGCTGCACCTTGAACTAGAAGCAGAACTTAATGTTTTAAATGGCATGCCTCTGAAGACACCAGGCATTTATGTGGATTATGTATACATGCTGGCAAAAAATGTGCTATTCATTTAAAAAATTGTGTACTGAATGAATTGGTCTTCCTGGGCTTTTAAAACCTCAAAGTCTTCTCTTATTGACATGTGTCTTCCATCAAGGTTACAGTTACTCCAACAGGGTCTAACTCTGAACTATTCTACATGAGGATCAAGTGGCACTTAAAAAGAAGTTGCCTAAGACCACCTCAAAAATACACATATTTAGATTACAATTTGTAACAGTAGAAATATTAGTTATTGAATGGCAACAAAAATAATTTCATGTCTGGATGTCACCACAACATGAGGAACTACATTAAAGGGTCACAGCATTAGGATGGTCTTAATACTTCCTAAATAGTTAATCAAGTGCAGCCTATACATGTAAATATATACAGCTATGAGAAGCATTCTCATTGAAATCACAGTATTGACACCAAAAATAAATAAACCTGTTAAAAGACAAACTATGATAGGTAGATTTCTAAAATAACACAACGAAAAATAAATAAGAGTACTTTTTTGATATAAGAAAGAGGATTGTAGAGAGAACAGCAGAATGCAGAAGCTAGCAATAAAAGACCTTAACATTTTTTGTATGTCTCTAGATGGCAAAAGATTCTAAATTTAAAATATTACTGCAAAAATCTTGGCAGACAAGAAAATCTGAGGTTTTCTTATATAACCTTGGCTAGAATATCAGACAGAACCAGAGCAAAAGGATCTGATAACAGAAAGAGGCTTTTCAGTGTCTTGTGTGCTTATCCAATCCTTCCCACCAGCTCTGCTTCAAAGGTGTAGGTATATTAATTGTCACTCAGCCATCTCTAAGAAAGAAGTGAACAGGAAAAAGAAATCGCCCCAGAAAGCCTTACAGCTCCTTATTTGACTAATAAATAAACTGAAACTAATGGAACTTACACAACTCACAAACATTTTAAGAATTCGGTTTCATATCAATTATTAGAAAGTATTCTGAAGATGCTAACAGAAGACTTCAAATACCTTAGACCCCAAATTCTAATAACAAGGAACCTAATAATTATAGAGTGGACATTAACTATTTGCCTAAAAGGAGAAGGTAACCTGTATCCATAATGCCTAGAGCCTAGACTATGACATTTGAAAGGGTGGGTAATGACTCTCAGACCTTTAAGTACAGTCATGAAACTCTTTTAGAATATACCCGTGGTGATTTGATAGGAGTGAATCCCCATAGACTCATGTCTTTGAATAGGAAGTAGCACTATTAGGAGGTATGATCAAACTGGAGTAGATGTTTCTTTGTTGCAGGAAATATGTTACTATGGAGGCGGGTTTGGAAGTCTTGTGTGTGCTTAAGTTATGCCTAGTGTGGTTCATAGTTACCTTCTGCCGCCCGTAGATCAAGATGTAGAACTCTCAGTTTCTCTTGCACCCTATCTGCCTACATGATGCCATGTTTCCTTCCATGTCAAAAACTGTAACCATACCTAAGACTGGCCTGATTAGTTTTTATAAATCACTTGAATTTGTCTATCATTTACTCTCTTTGATGGTTATTCTTAGTAACAACTTGACTTTTTATCTGAACAGAACTAAAACACAAAAGGCTAGGTAAACCTGTGAGAAACCATTTAAAATGGGACGACCAATTTTATTTTAGATCTCTGAGATGGGAAGACACACCTCTAATTTAAATCTCCTAAGGTAGGGAAGATGGACATTTCATCACCGTACCTACATAAAGGACAAGGAAGCAGGAAGCCTGCACCCTCTGCTTGTATGCTCTTTCTAGAAAATCTATTACTTCACTGGTAACAGATCTTATGTTTTCAAGATTCTGGTATATACTGAACCAGTGTAGATAATTAGCTGCATGGGCTGAACAGCTACTAGGTCCTTAGACCTTTGCTTGGTAGCCAGCCATTGTTGAAAAATGAACAACAATTTGAAACCCATTTTTTCTATGTCTATATCTAATCTATATCTATGTATGTATATGTCTATACCTATGTCTATGTCTGTATATCTATCTATATCTCTATTTATATACTCTTGACTATTACCTCAATTACCTGCTTTCTTGGGACATTTTTGTTCATCTAGCAGAAAACATAGATGTTGGAAGCTTCAAGGTCATATGGTACTTTTCCAACAAGAGAAACATCAGATCCGATGCAATCAACCTATCTAAGTAAGCACACACAAACTCACACACACACAGACACACACACACACACACACACACACACACAGACAGACACACAGGCACATGCACACGCACATGCACATGTATATATGTTCTATAAAGTCTTTTATTCTATTACCTAATATATTTTCATTCTTAAATTTCTTCTTTTGCATCAGTAATCTTGAATATGTATCACTATGTCTGATTTATTGTATTTTAAGAACACAAGCAATAAAGGATTTATGTACCTAGTTGTTGTAATTAATAAATTAGATGTGCATGCCTCATTCACACTTCATTTAGGTAGATGAAGAAAATCTAGGCTTTAAGCTGGTATAGTAATAATATAGAATACTTTGGAACACTGATGGAAGGAGATAAAATGAATGTAGGAATGTATGGTTTATGAGGCTCAAGAAGAGCAGGAAATGCTGTGCCAGAATTTCTAGAAAAGACAGTGTCATAATAGCCAATCAGTGAGTACTTTGTCATTACACATCAATTATACACTATTATTAAATTGGTGCCTTTACTGGAATGTCCATTTCCTAAACATACATTTGAATGCCATTGTCTCACATTGGCAACCAAAGGAATACTACCAATGTTGTAGTAACTATTGAAGATCCACTGCTCAATAAGTCTGCCTGGAAATGCTTTGCTTAAATTAGTTAGGTTGATTATATTGAAACAGATGATTTGTTGGTCTGGAAAAGTGCTATATAACCTTGAAGCTTCCTGTACGCATGTTTTCTGTTGAATGTACTAAAATGTCACAAGAAAACAATGAATGGAGCCAATAGGCATGGAACTGATAAATAAATATCCATACTGTTTATAAAGAACAATAAACTCTAAATTATTGTTCTAATTATTACTGCCTAATGACTATCCATGGATGATAGTTTCTCAAGAGCTCATCAGTCTTGATCTAAAATTATAAGTAATTTGTGTGAGTATTTTATAACCTATCTATTGTACATGTCAACTGAATTCATTTTTGTCATGGCTTCTCATTAAATTGTATCTCTGTTATTTGAAGCCAAATGTGTGCCTATTAATAAAATTCAAACAAAAATATAAGGTTTTCTACTGATGAAATGGATTAAAGCCAGCAAGAGAAAATTTAATATCCTTAAAATATTTTGCCTTTATCTTGGCAGATATTTAAATTTTCTGCAGTGGATATTAATTTCTCATTATTTTCTTTTATGCCTATTTTCTAGTTTTTTTTTCCAGAAATACTTTTAAGTTACTAAGCTATTTTATGGTTTTTCTTTTTCATATTTTTAAAAAGATTCTATTGTTATGGTGTAATAATTACTTTCAAACTTATTACATCATCAATAACTAGAATAACTGATTCCTTTATTGTCCTTTATTCATCAGGTCTCAAATTTTACATCCCATGGTTATTTACTTTTTCGTTCTAAATTATCCTCAAATATTTCTTATATTTTACATCAATTCCATTAAGCTACATCTTTTTCTTTTGCATTTCCAAACATTTTCATGAAATTTTATTTAATTTTCCATTATGTCTTTCACACATTTCTCTACATATTTGCTAGGGTCTGGTAAGGTATCTAAAACCAACCAGTATATTTGAGGAAAAAACCATGAATTAAAGTGACATCACCTAGAGTATTGTGTAAGTTACTAAAGAAAAGCAAAAGTCTGGCAGAGCAAGGAAAGAAAAGGAGTAGAAAAAACTATCATGTCTCAAGCTGAAGACAGAGATGATTGTAGGATTGTCAATTCTGAGGATGGTAGGAGCCTTCTTAGATTCTTAAAAGCCAAAAGTGAGACCCTTGTTGATGAAATGATATTTTTCATGAGTGTCCCCATATAAGGATATAATAGCCATTTCAATAAACCTGAGAAAGTACATCTTAGGGAAAAGAAAATGGTACTTGAAATACTGTCACAAGAGGAATACCTGCTGCATGTAAGAGCGGGCAACCCAGCAGGGATTTTTACAGAACTCACACACAGAGGTGACTCATCTAATAGGCAGACAGGGAGGAGCAAGGTGCATTTCCCCCTGCTAAATACCTACCCTATTTCTTTAACCCCTTTCTTGATTGCAAACCCTAATATAGTGTTCAAAATTCAGCTCCATCAACACAAAGTTAATAGAGAAATATGAGTCCCTGCTAAGAGAAAACAGAATTGATCTTAGGAAAGTGACTTTTGTGTGTGTGTGACATTGGTACTTATACTTCCCAAACAAAACTTTTGAATGCCATTACAGAATTATAGGAGGCAATTAACAAACCTGTAAACAATTCTGTTATTTATTTATTTTTCTTATATGACTATTCATCTGGAAGTATTTCTTAACTGTTCTTTTGATAGTAGTTTAAGTGTTTCTAAATAAGTGGGAATTTGCCTTCTGGAGTCTCACTTATTCATCATTATCACTATTTATAATTCATAATATCTGTTTATTCTCTCGTTAAATATTAGCATTTATAAATACTGATTCTGTAGCTGGGGAATTGGCTTAGTGCAGCACTTTTTCCACTTTGTAAACATGCCCTAGGGGCAGTATTCGAATCACTATCACTCTACTAAAATATTTGAGGATTGAGCAGGACTTTGTGAAAGTATTTTATTCTTGACTTGAAGCCCCTTCAGCTCCATAATATAGTGTTGAGGATTGAGCAGAGTCTCCCAAATTTGTGTGCAACTGTGAGAGTGGACCAGGTCAAGGGAAACCTTCTTTACGTGGACAGTCAGATTTTCATACATAGGTAGTTCAGTCATCATACACTTAAACTATTTTAGAACAATTGATATTAGATCTGGTAGGATGTTTATACTGAATTTAAACTCCAGTATTAGTATTAATAATGTGTTCTTCATAATTTACCTCTGTTAGGGTTTTGTGGCAGGGTTCTTTGGTGTGTCAAGGCCAAAGTATGTAGCAAAGATAGCACCATAAAAAAGATCTCATACAAGAGATTTATTGAGGGCTAGAGGGAGATCTTAGGGTCCTCTCAGCACGGGAGAATGAGAAAGTGGGAGGGAGAGGAAAAAAGAAAGAGGAGAGAGAGAGATATATATGCGTGATAGCAGGGGTATTTTAAAGGGTGTTTGTCATAGCTACTCAGGCAGAACAGCTGATGGTAGACAATAGAAGTAAGTGCGTGTTTCATAACAGCCTTCACAGATTGACTGATAGAAGCTTACAGGAGGTCTTTTAGATTGCCACCAGTATTTGCTATTACTGAATTTTGTCTTTATTTTCTTATTCTTGATTTTCAGCTGGATATAGAGACAGAAAAATATGTGTGCTTGATTAGTTAGCTTAGTTACAAAGTCTTTCAGTTCGCCTATATGCTTATCATAAGAATTCATATGTTCTATATTTTTGCATTTATAATTTCCACAAATTAAATAATCTGTAACTGACTTTTTTCATATAAGAGAAAAATGTGAAAAATAATAGTATCTTCAATATGTAGTAAATTATATAATCATTTCTAAAGAAAGGTCAAGCCTTTGTCCTTGGCTCCTGTATAGTAATTTTTAAGTTTTCAATATGCCCTTTCTGTCAAATGGGTCTTTACCCTTTGGTAAATATCATTCATTTCAATAGTATGTTTTATTGGCAGACATTGAGAGTGAGACAGTACCAAGGCCATACCTTTGATGAGACTGAGAACTCAGGTAAGTTAGAGAATTGAACATGCTGCTATGACAGAAACAGAGACTCAGAAAAATGAAATCCAAGATTCTCTCCTCTGTACAAATCATTCTGGGCATAATGATTTGTATTTCTTGGTGAATGGAGAAAGAGGGCAATCAATGTTAGTTGTTTGTCAATCTATAGAGAAGAGAAAATCTTAATGCTACACAGAGGAATTTTCATAGATTTTATGTTATATATCTCTACCCATGACTGATTTTTAATTGTATATTCTTATACTAGTTGATTACATCCTTGAATGTAAGTAACAGTTGCTACAGTTCTAAGCTCCTCTAGAAAATGAACAGCATGAGGTGAAGTTAGCTGTTCTCCCAGCTGCCATGGTGACAGATTAGTCTGCAGCTCAAGACCTGTTCTCTGTCTCAACTTACACAGTGGGAAAAGTTCTTCAAATGATATAGGTAATAAAGAAGGCATTTAATATAATATGGCAATATATTAGGAGGACAATATCTCAGCATTGCCAGTGAGGTATTTATGCAAAAAAATTATTAGTTGTATGTATGTTATGAGGGTCCAGCAATTCCAACAAGTTGTCAAAGAGTAGGATGGCATCATATGCCCTCCTGACAGAAATGTGGAGGTACTGATTCTGAATAGTAGATTTCAGTCATGTGTTCAGGCTTCTAAATCTATCATGATTCATCGTGTTCACTCTCTGGAAGCTAAAACTCTCTTTCAAGTACCAATTAATGATAATCTAAAGACAAAAACTTAATGACAACATTCCTGAATTTCAAATAACAGAATTTTAATTTTTTTTTGTTTTCACTTTTTCTTGATGAAAAACTTCATTGAATATATTTGATCCTGTCTTTCTCCTCCCTGAGAACTTCATGGATCCTCCCCACCTCCATGTCCATGCAACTGTATGTTATTTTATTCATTCCCCTCTGCTCGGAACTAAAAGAGAAAAAAGATAAAAGAAAAACACAACAGAATGCAAAACAAACAGAACAAATAAATAAACATAACAAACAGAAACACACAAAAGCTTACACAATCCCCAAATTATCTTTATTAAGGAGGTAACTGTTTATATCTCTAGATGTCAAATGTTTTCATAAATTGTAGATATGACATAACTCTATTGCTTAAGTGCAACATATCATTTTTGTTAACTGAAGTCTAAATCATTGTCTGAGATTTTATTCTAGTTTGTCACAATATTGGGACAGCTGTACCCAGGACAGTACTAAGAAACCAATCCCCATTTATAGAGATTTACTGACCTCTGTAGTTTATACGTACTAAATTATGGTTGTACCTCATAAAAGTTAGAATTTGACATGTAGAGTTAAATAATTAAAACTTTACTGCAATATACTTTCTGAGTCTCTTAAAGTACAGGAATACATCACATTGGATATTTCCTTAGTACTTTTTTAGCTTTAGTATTATCCTTAGCAGTCTTGATCAGTAATATATATATATATATATATATATATATATATATATATATATATATATATATATATATATTTCAATTCTCTTGGAACTAAATGAAGATTCAATTGAAGATATGGAACTTACAGAGGCAGTTATGCAAATATTGAACATGAGAAAAATGAATCAGAAAAGACAGAATGCTTGTGAGAGACAGGAACATCTCCACATTCAGACTTAAACAATATGATGGATTTGCTTGATTAAGGTAAACAGGAAGACAGCAATGAAATGATAGATGATCTGCTATCATGTTACACTGACAAACATGTACCAAGAACATCAATGTGAAGAAACATAAGCACATATGGTGTTCTGTGAGGGGCAAATTAGCCCTCATTAGAAAAAAAAAAAAGAACTCTGCATATCTGAAAATCAAAGATCTCCAAGCGTGTGAAGAGGATTATAAAATCTATATGCTGTTCTGTGTTCTACTAGCTTTCCTAAGCAAGCTTTGAATGTGAGTTATGTTTATAAAAATGTTGATATAATGGAATCAGACACAGTTTTCATCCTTTCATTTTTCATATTGATTTGCATATTTTCAGTAACGAACTAAAGGTTAATTATTGTCTCCCATTCCATTTCAGATGTGGCTTGCAGCCTTTCTGGCCAGAAACAATCTTTAATAAACAGTACACAGGGGACCAGCATTGGCTGATTATTGATGGAAACCTGAGTTATGTGTACACATTGAAAGGTACACAAGCTGTAAGTGTAGTCTTATGTAAACCTAATTTAAATGTAAACTCTGTAAGTAGAATGTCTTAGTAGAAGCTGTGTTCTCCTGTCCATAGGCAAATGACTTATCCCCCATAGGCAAATACAGAAATTGCACAGGGATTCCAGGTTCTGGCTGTCTTTTCCGACAACACAAAATGCATTTGTTTCTCACATACTTTTATCACTTCTAGCCACCTACCATTAACTCAGATGCAAGAGATCTAATTCTCTCTTCTGGCCTTCATAAATATCTCTGTACATATGTGCTAAAAACACATACACACAAATGCACACACAGAAACACATACATGAATGCACTTGTTAGAATAAGCATGAATGTGAAGGCAGACATAAATAAAACATTTTTAAAAGGAAATACTAGTAAAAATGGGAAACATTGTTTTTTGACAACAGAAACACAAATTGTTATGCAAGTAATATTTAAGAAGTAATGAAAATTTATGTGAAACCATGAAGTTGAGGGGATTGAATATATTAAAATTAAATATTAGGAGATTATATTCTCAAGGGGAAGCATGTGCATGTAAAATAAAAAACAAACAGAAACTTTGATCAAGACATAGCTGGACAGAAAATAAACTAAATAAATATAAGCGGCTTATCAGCATAATAGCCAGGAGAGCCACAGATTTAGAAAAAAGACATTGCGTCTTATAAACAGGATTTCCTTTGTCCTGTGAGACAGCAGAGGTCTCTATAGAAGAAGATGTAAAATTAAATTGAATGGAAGGTGATTTCTCGATGCTTAATATCTTAGTGTTCTTCTGCTTTGATAAAACACAGCAACTCTTATAAAGGAAAGCATTTAATTGGGACTGGCTGACTGTTTCAGTTTATTGGCCTCATGGCAGGGAAGTTGGTGGCATGCAGGTTCACATGGTAGCTGAGCATTTGCCATCCAAATCTGCAGTCAGCAGGAAGAGAAATACACTGAACCTGGCTTGAACATTTTTTCCTTTTTTTATAATTGGATATTTTATGTATTTACATTTCAAATGTTTTCCCCTTTCCTGATTCACCCATCTCCCATTTTCCAACCCACCCCCCAGTTTGGCCTTCTCCTACATTGGGGAAATGGACCTTCACATGACCAAGTGTTTCTCCTCCTGTTGATGCCAGACAATGCCATTCTTTGCAACATATGCAGCTGGAGCCATAGGTCGCTCCATGTGAACTCTTTGGTTGGTGGTTTAGTCCATGAAAGCTTGGAGTTTGGGGGGGCGGGGGCTCTGGTTGATTGATATTTTTGTTCTTCCTATGGGATTGAAAACCTCTTCAGTCCTTTCTCTAGCTTCTCCATTGGGATCCCCATGCTCAGTCTGATTGTTAGCTGCAAGCATACTCATCCATATCAGTAAGGTTCTGGCAGATCCTCTCAGGAGACATCCATATCTGAAACCTCAATCCCTGCCCTAAGTGAAACTCTTCTGTAAGATGACACCATTATGCAGCTAGGAGGGTCTAGCCTATCATTGATTGAGAAGCAATGGTAGGCGAGGGTTGGGTGGAGTCTAGAAAGAAGAGAAGAGATGGGAAAGGGAGGAGAATCAGGGGAGATCTAGGTAGAAGGGGAAACCCACGTGTCAGCAGATATAAATATTCTCTGCACATAATGACAGGCTGTTATGAATATTTTGGTGTGTTCATTAATTTGGTGACTTAATTGGATGACAAGAAACTGTAGTGGCTGAACACACAAGGCCTGCCATGGAGTTGGGATGTGTTTCTGCCTGGTGTGGTAACAACCCGTCACAGAAAAATGAGTGAAAATAGCACGCCAGGACAGTTGTGGACCACAAGGCCAGATGCAGCCAGGGCAGACAGGAGAGACCACCATAGCAGCGGGAGGGGTGTCTGTGAGTGCTTGGGAACATCATGGAGCCGCTGAGATAAAGATACCCTGCAGTGCCATATGCCTTGAGGATGCTTGCACTAGCGCTGGATAAAAGGTTAACATTGTTTTTAAATTATCTATTGCAAAAAATCTTCTCCCAGCAAAGCCATACCTTCTTATCTTTGTCAAGTATCCCCACTTTCTACTGTCCAAACATTCAAATACATGAGCCTATAGTGGCTATTCCTAGTCAAACTTCCACATGTAATAAGTCTAGATAAATCGTTTATGTGTTAGTAGCCCTTGAGATCAGGAAAAAGTAGAAATACTCTCTGAATTTGGTAAAAATGTGTTATAGAAACTAACATAGCTGAAGTGATGGTTTTTGTAAGTGTGTTTGTAGATTTGCACTAATTATATAGTAAACAGCGTACTTGCCCAGTAGATACACTATAAAAGGCATAGTGAAATACAGGACTTCTACAACCAAATAAAACTGTAAAATGGAGTCACATAGATAAAGGAAAAGGAAGAAAATGCATATAAAGAAATAAGTAAAGAAATAAAGCAAGAGCCAGTACAGTAAATTGTAATCAATTTGTCTCTATTTAACAAAACCCTCATTTACCTACAATTATCTAGACTCACTTACAAAATACTGATTCCATTGCCTCTCATAGGTGAGTTATTGTAAATAAATAGGAGAAAAATGTTATTTCCTGGTGGATGTAACTATAAATCATAAAAGCATAAGCACACAATGAATGGATTGGTATAAAAAATTAGAGTTGAATTATCCTCTTGAAAATGAGTGTGTCTCTGGATGTAGCTGGTTGGAAGACTGACTATGTAGCAAGCACAGAGTTTGATTCTCAAAGTTTGATTCTCAGGATTCTATAAATGTGCTTGATAGTACAGGTCTGTAATGCCAACCCTGGGTGGGGGAGATGCAAGAGTATCGGGAGTTCATGGTCATCCTCATCTACCACATCCATTCATGGGTTCCTCAACCGAAAGAAAAAGAAGAAAGTGAGGATAACAGTAGCTTTTATTTCTCTGGGATTTATAACTGTGGATAAAATATACCCAACTGATTTATGCTTTTTTTTGCCACATTTTCCCCATGGCTCATAACAACACCCACCAACTGTAAGCCAAAATAAAGACTCCTGCCTTAAATTATTTTTCTCAGGTATCTTAAAAATCAAATTAGGTACTATTATGTTACAAATTAATTTTAGAAACACCTGAGTTTTCATTGATGAACCCCTGGTTTTTCCATATAGAACAGACTACTAAATAAATAAAGTAAAAGAACAGTAATTTTCTGGGATGAATAGCTCAGTACCAAACACTCACCTCTGAAAAGATACAGAAATAACATTATACAGTCTTATCAGATTCTATTATGTAGTATACATATATATTTTTACTATATACATACATAACAATGAGAAAAGAGGTCATGAATTTGAAGATTTGTAAGGGATATATGGAAATGTTTGGAGAGAACAAGGGAAAGGAGAAATGTCATTAAACTGTAATCACAAAAATACACAAGAATGAAATACACAACAAAACTATTGAGTGCTCAACCATGGCTGAACATTGCAAAGTTCTGTTAGAAAAGTAGGGTATGAAAGTGGAGATGAATTGGGTGAACCAGAAGCTTTACAGAGGAGAAAAATCACCTAACAATCAGTAGCACAGTGAGGTACTCAAAACTATCATCCAAAGTATCCAATAACATCCATCCCAGATGACATGGTGTCAGGAAAATGTCAATGTCTTAGAAACTTCCTTTCAAGAGTTCACAACACCATGAAGGCACATAAAAGAAAATATTACCTCTGAAAAAATAATAAATATCAATGCAGAAATAAGTAGAAAGCAAACTTTTGAATGGTCTCTAAGTATGCAATATAGATGTTAACATAAAACACCACAGAATTCAGAGTCAGAGCTGATTTCCTCTTGGAAAACAGACAGTTCATTATCAATGTGATACATGAAAGCAGTAAATTTGAATTATTTTTATATGTGAGTTCAGTAATTATTGTGCTCTGATAAGTCCATAGGTTTGAGGAGAGAAAACAGGACTGACAATTAGTGAGTTAGCAAGTGTTTGATGTCCTCTGTTACCTACTGGGCTTTATGCTACAAAGCAGAATAACTTCAAGCAGTATGTACCTCACAGACATGTTGTTAGCATCATAAGGAAAGTCTGATTTTATTCCACTTCTACAAATCATCTTTTTATTGGCCCCATGATTCAAAGAAGAGGGCAAACTCAGGAGAGCAGTGATAAGGTTGCTTTATCCTTTTCTGTACGTGAAGACAGTCTAACACCGGAGCCATTTCTAAAGAAGCAGATTTATACAGTACAAACAGCAGGTGGTGTCACATGTGTTAAATTAACTTGGTCCAAATAAATCTTTTCTCTACAACACCCAGCTGTGAAGAAAAGTAGAAACCTATGACAGTCACCCCATGATGACATTTAAAAGCAAGATGGTATTGGTGGTGCCTTGAAATAAAGCAATATGTTTATGGTTGACTGTTGGGGGAGTATTTATATATTTTCTTTTTGTTTCTTCCACAGAATACACCATGATTTCCTTTCTATGCACGATTAATATCCAACACTGAGAGTGAGAGAATAATCAGGTGCAATGATCTATCTCTCTTCCTGTTCATACCTTCCTTATCATTTCTAACAGTTGAACAGGAAAAAGAAGTGTTGGCAAAATAAATTTGTGTGAAAACTTATTAACAAGTAATGAGCAGGAATTGTAAGCATTTGCTAGTCACCACAGAAGTAAATAGTGAAAGTTTACCAAGAGAAGCCTTCAGTCTTGTAACACCCATTGCTTCAAGTTCATGCAGATACCCAAAGACATTTATGATTAGCATGTAAATTATTCTAAATATGAATAAAGGTTACAGAAGTTCAGGTGAGCAGTTTAGCAAAGAATCTCTTCTTTCTTAGTAATCATGGGGAAAATGTTTTAAATGTTCAAGTTTATGAGAGTACTGAATATGCAGAAAGTGAACACTAGTTCTTGCAAAGTACAAACAATTTCAAATTCCTTGGCATGTTCTTTATTCTAGCGTCTCCCTAATTATCTATATTACATATAGAAAATTATTTCAGGGAAATAAAAATGATAGTATGCATGTTTCTTAGAGCCTATGGTTTGAACAGGGTAACCACCTAACCCAGTCCTTACACTGAGACATATTATGAATGTCTTCATCTGAAACACATACACTGAACATTGCTAAAAGGAAGAAAGAATGCATCACACTACCAAATATTGCTGCCAAGACTAATTAGATCATCGAGTTCTCTGTAGATACTAACATTAAATTTAGTGTCAAACACTCTTTTTTCCTTCAGCTTAAAATAATATTATTATGAACACCTTTATGTATGTAAATGTCCAGGCACTATCATAACATCCTTGAGACACTGCAGGAGGACAAATGATTTTATATCATACTCCAAATAATATTGCAGAATGCAAGCTCAGCAAAGATGCTATAGTTTAGTGAGTACACATGGGCAAATGCCAGTTGTCACTGGTAAACCTTTGGATAACTCCTAGTTGTAGAATTTGCTCATAAACATTCTCAGATTGTTGGGATACTGCTGTTGTGAAGTTAAACTTTTGTCTAACTTTAAATATATCATTTTGTCACAATTTTTGCTATCACTGAAATATTAGTAATAGTTTAGATTTGAAATTTTATATTTTAAATATCTTTTTTGAGAAAATAAAATATCTTCAGAAAAAAATATATATTCTCTTTTTAACATTTTCCTATTTTTGAAACTCATGACATTCCTCTTTTTCATATAGAGAAAAGAGAAAATTGTACTTAAAATTTATAAATGGTTTAATTTGTTTTATGCATCATTGTATGACACCTTATAAAATTGTAATTGTGATGCTAAGTGTGTAATATGTGAGAACAGAATATCCACTTGACCCACTTTCTGTGTTTTATACAAACATAGGATGTCATTGAAGGCAAATATATTTTTTTAAAATCTAAATGACAAATATAACTCATCCATATAGCCAACAGAAAGATCAGATATTTTCTCACTTTCAACAGTCTTCATGGCATTCTCAAATGTGACTGATCTTAGTGTGGTAAAATGACTTCATTTTTTCAGTGTATATGTGAGCAGTTTATACAGGGAACAATTACTCCCATATCCCGGATACTTCAATTCAGCATCAGAGAGGGAGTTCCCAGCTTCATCCCTGCTGAAAATATGTGCTGAAATAAAATGAGAAGTCCGTAAAGTCTGGAATTAGTGGCTATTGAATGCATAGTAGAATCTAAATGAATAGAATTTCAGTCAATTAACATGAGTTTGCATTCAGATTATGTGGCTCCACCAAATAGCCTTTATAGGTTGAGATTATTTCAGTCAGCCCATTTACATTTTTAAGGCTTAGTTTGGTGACATAGATAAAGGAGGTTCAAATTCTTAAAAAAAAAAAAACATTGACATAATTATCTAACCGATTACTATAGCATTTAGAAATATTAATGTGTCAATATTTTTCTAGCCATGTGAATCCATTACTAATGTGATTAGTACTTATTATAGATCTTTATAAATGCTTCTGTGGGTAAAGTTGAAGATTACATAGTGTAGACATTTTTAAGAATAGGTGGGTCTGAAGAACAGCAGAGATCCAGGGACACAGGCCTGGTGAGACACTGCTCCAAGTAGACAAGTAGCTGGGGAAGAGAGAGGTCTGTGCCAAGCAAGCAGAAAGTGCACTCCCCCCCCACACACACACTGTTGGTTCCGGGAAACAGGAACCCTGCTTTGGGTTGTCTGTTTCCAGCCCGTGGGCCTTGTGTGCAGAACAGGCGCTCAGGCCATCTGCCACCTGGAACAGTGGAGATCCAGGGACACAGGCCTAGTGAGACAGTTCTCCGAGTAGCCAGGGAAAAGAAAGGTCTGTGCCAAGCATGCAGACAGTGTGCCCCCCTCCACAGTTGGTTCAGGGAAGCAGATACCCTGCTTTGAGCTGTCTTTTTCCCAGCACGCGGCCCTCGCATACATAATAGACACTCAGGCTATCTGCCACCAGGAACAGTGGATATCCAGAGACACAGACCTGGTGAGACAGGGTTCTGAGTAGCTAGAGAGCAGAGAGGTCTCTACCGAGCCCTCAGAAAGTGCACCCCCCCAATGGTTCAGAGGAGCAGGAACCCTGCTTTGGATTTGTATGTTTCCAGCCGGAAACCCATGCATGCAGAAAAGGCTCTCAGGCCATCTGCCACCAGGAACAGCTGAGATCCAGGGACACAGGCCTGGTGAGACTGTGCTTTGAGTAGCTGTGGAACAGAGTGGTCTGTGCCGAGCGTTCAGAATGTGTGCCCCCTTCGATTGGTACAGGAGAGCAGTAATCCTGCCTTAGGGTGTGTATCCACACGGCTGCCCATGCATGCAGAACATATACTCAGGTTATCTGCCACCAGGAACACACAGAGATCCACGGACACAGTCCAGGTACAAGGCAGAGGCTAGAACCAATCACTGACAACAAGACCATGTATAAACACAGACAACAAGATGGGAAAAGGAAAGCAAAAGAACATACCCCAGGGAAACCAAGACAACCAGGCAACACCAGAACCCAGCTCTCGCAACACAGCAAACAGCGGAATGCCAAACATGACAGAAAAAAAAAGACTCAGATCTGAAATCATACCTCAAGATGCTGGTAGAGATCCTTAAACTAGAACAGGAGGAAAATCATAAAGAATTAGAAGCTTTTAAAGAGGAAACAAGAACAGCACTCAAAAAACTCAAAGAACTCGAGGAAAACAGAACCAAAGAGATAAAGGAATGAAGAAAGGAATTTAAAACGAAAATGGACACAATAATAAAAACACTAAAAGAGACAACCCTAGAGGTAGAATACCTAAAAAAAGAAATCAAGAGTCACAAATGCTGACATTTCCAACGGAATACAAGAGATGGAAGAGAGAATCTTGGGGACCATAAATGACATTAAAAACATAGACAAAACAGTCAGAAAAAATGCAAAAACCAAAAATATCCTAATCCAAAATATCCATCAGATCCAGGACACAATGAGATGACCAAACCTAAGGATAATAGGAATAGAAGAAGGCCAAGAATATCAACTAAGAAGCACAGTAAATATCTTCAACAACATTGTAGAAGAAAACTTCCCTACCCTTAAGATGACCATGAGCATAAAATGAGCCTACAGAACTACAAATAGGTTGGACCAGAAACGAAATTCCTCCCGACACATAATAGTCAAAATCCCAAGTGCCCAAAGCAAAGAAACAATACCAAAAGCAGTAAGAGGAAAAGGTCATGTAACATATAAAGGCAGACCAATCAGAATCACACACAATTCTCAACAGAGGCTATGAAAACTAGAAGATCCTGGACAGACATCATGCAGACCCTAAGAAAGCACAAATGTCATCCCAAGCTGCTATACCCAGCAAAACTCTCAATTACCATAGATGGAGAGACTAAGATATTCCAAGAAAAACTAAATATACACAATATCTGACCACAAAACCAGAAGTACATTGTATTATAGGTAGAAGACCCAATACAATGAGAGGAACTACATCCTAGTAAAAAGAGGAAAACTCCTAAGCAAGAAAATGAAAAGAATAATGACACAGAGGCACAATTCAACCTCCAAATGCAAAAATAGCACAAAACAGTAACCACTATTCCTTGATATCTGTTAACATAAATGGACTCAATTCCCCAATAAAGAGATATAGTCTATGGACTGGATACATAAACAAAACCCAGCATTTTGCTGCATACAATAAACTCATCTCAGAAACAAAGACAGACACTATCACAGAATAAAAGCTTGGGAAAAAACCTTCCAAGCAAATGGTCCCAAGAAGCAAGCTAGAGTGGCCATTCTAATATGGAATAAAGTTGATTTTCAAAAAAAAAATTATCAAAAAATGAAGAAGGAGACGTTTTACTCATTAAAAGGGAAATGAAAATGGAGATATAATAACTGAAACTGATGAAATTCAAGAAATCATCAGATCCTATTATAAAAGCCTATACTCAACAATATTGAAAAATCTCAAAGAAATAAGTGAATTTCAGGACAGATACCAGATTCTAAAGTTAAACAAGGACCAGGTAAACTATCTAAATAATCCCACAACACCTAAAGAAGTAAAATCATTTATTAAAAGCCTCTCAACCAAAAAAAAAAAAAAAAAAAAAAAAAAAAAAAAAAAAAAAAAAAAAGCCCAGGTCTAGATGGATTCAGGGAAGAATTTTATCAGACATTTATTAACAACCTAATACCAATATTCTCCAAACTATTCCACAAAATAGAATCAGATGGAATACTACCTAACTCATTTTTGGAGGCTACAATATCCCTCGTTCCTAAACCTCACAAAGACCCTGCAAGGAAATAGAACTTCGGACCAATCTCACTTATGAACATTGATGCAAAAACACTGGCCAAAATTCTTGCAAACTAAATTCAAGAACACATCAAAATGATCATTCACCATGATCAAGTAGGCTTCATCCCTGGGATGCAGGGGTGCTATAATATATTTATATGGTGGATTACATTAATATACATCAATGTAATCCACCATATAAATTAACTCAAAGAAAAAAACCACATGGTCATCTCACTAGATGCTGAGAAAGCATTTGACAAAAATTAACACCCCTTCACACTAAAAGTCTTGGAAAGAACAGAAATCCAAGGTCCATACCTAATAATAATAAAAGCAATAAACAGCAAATCAACAGCCATCATCAAACTTAATGGTGGGAAACTTAAAGCAAAACCACCAAAATCAGGGACTTGACAAGGCTGCCAAATCTCCCCCTACCTATTTAACATAGTACTGGAAGTCCTGGCTGTAGCAATTAGACAGCAAAAGGAAATCAAAGGGATACAAATTGAAAAGGCAGAAGTAAAAACATCACTATTTGCAGATGACATGATAGTTTATGTAAGTGACCCCAAAAATTACACCAGAGAACTTCTACAACTGATAAGCAAGTTCAGAAAGTGGTCGGATATAAAATTAACTCAAACATTCAGTAGCCTTTATCTACTCAAAGGACAAACATGTGGAGAAAGAAATTAGGAAAAAGATACCCTTCACAGTAGGCACAAATTCTACATTGGTATGACACTAAGCAAGGGAAGGAGCTGTATGACAAGAACTAAAAACCCCTAAAGAAGGAAATTGAGGAAGATCTCAGAAAATGGAAACATCTCCCATTCTCATGGATTGGAAGAATCAACATTGTAAAAATGGTCATCTTACCAAAAGCAATCTACAGATTCAATGCAATCCCCAACAAAATTCCAACCCAGTCCTTCATAGAGTTGGAAAGAGCAATGTGCAATGTCATCTGGAATAACAAAAGACCTAGAATAGTGAAATCCATCCTCAACAACAAGAAAATATCTGCTGGAATCACTATATCTGACCTCAAGCTATATTATAAGGCAGTTATGCAAAAAAAAAAAAAAAAAAAAAAAAACAAACTGCATGGTACTGATACAGAGATAGGGATGTTGATCAATGGAATAGAATAGAAGATACAGAAATGAGCCCTTACATATATGGTCACCAGATTTTTGACAAAGGAGTTGTAAACATTCAATAAAAAAAGGACAGTCTCTTCAACAAATGGTGTTGGTCCAACTGGCACTTTGCATGGAGAAGAATGAAAATAGACCCTTTCTTATCTCCTTGTACACAGTTCAAGTGCAAGTGGATCCACATTAAACCAGATACACTGAAACTTTTAGATGAGAAAGTAGGAAAAACCTTAGAATACCTAGGCAAAGGTGAAAATTTCCTGAAGAGAACAGCCAAGGCTAGTGCTCTAAAGTCAAAGATTGACAAATGGGACTTAATGAGATTGCAAAGTTTCTGTAAGGCTAATGACACTGTCAAGAAAACAAAACGGCAGCTAACATGGTGGGAAAAGTGCTTTAACCATCCCATATCAGATAGAGGCCTAATATCCAAGATATACAAATAACTCAAAAAGCAAGAAACCAGAGAATCAAACAACCCTATTAAAAATGGGGTACAGAGCAACCAAAAAGTTCTCAATTGAGGAATGTCGAATGGCTGAGAAGTATCTAAGGAAGTGCTGGACATTCTTAGCCATCTGAGAAATGCAAATCAGAACAACCCTGAGATTCCACCTTACACTAGTCAGATTGGCCAATATCAAAAATTCAGATGACAGCAGATGCTGGCAAGGATGTGGAGAAAGAGGAACACTTCTCCACTTTTGGTGGGTTGTAAACTGGTACAACCACTCTGGAAATCAGTCTGGCAATTCCTCAGAAAATTGTACATAGTACTACCTGAAGACCCAGTTATTTAACTTCTGGGCATATACCCCAGAGAAACTCCAACACATGACAAACACACATGCACCACAATGTTCATACTAGCCCTATTACAATAGCCAGAAGCTATAAAGAACCCAGATGTCCTTCAGTAGATGAATGGATACAAAAATTGTGGTACATTCACACAATGGAGTACTACTCAGCTATCGGAAACAATGACTTTATGAAATTCTTAAAAAAATATGGATGCATCTAGAGAATATCATCCTGAGTTAGGTAACCTAGTCACAAAATAACAGACATAATATGCAGTCACTGATAATTGAATACTAATACCAGAAAGCTCTGAACACCCCAGAAACAACTCACAGACTATATGAAGTTCAAGAAAAGAAAAAAAAAGGAAAAGAAAAAAAATACATTATGCTTAATCCTTACACACCAAGAAAACTTTGACTAATTTCAGGTTACTTCCTCTTTTACATGTACTTTATGCTCATTGTAACTTGTAAGATCTTAATGCATACTATCAAACCTTCAAAAAACACCAAGCACTGACAAAAATATATTCTCATACTTATATAAAAAATTGCTTAAAATCTGTACATTTATCTTTGTTTTTTAAACTAAAAATTTTCAATTAAAAAAAAGAATAGGTGGGTTTGAATCTTTGTTTGGGGTGGTGTTTTGCTTCAAAAATTTATACTTGAGAAATTAGTACATTATATTCTTATTATATTCTTTTCCATTCTTTTCAGATTCTTCCCTACTGAAAGATGTAAGAGTCTGTGTGGTGGATCATTTTTAAGGCCTAATAAGGCAGATATGTGTATAAATTCAGAGCAGGTTCAAAACCTGCACAAGCTCAAGCCAGACAGAATTTAAGAAACAAAAGAAGGAAAATGGCCACAGAAGCTATATGCAAATGAGGAAAATAAACAGTTTTCTTCAATGTAGTGATCCTGTTATATCAACCATACTCTCGGGCAGGCTTCATTCTCATGAGTATATGACTCAATGTTTTCAGTGACTTTTAATCCTCTGTGTCTCTGTCTCTGGCTGTCTGTCTCTATCTGGCTGTCTCTGACTCTCTCTCTGACTCTCCTCTCTCTCACAATGAAAGAAGCACCAACCACAGAGCTTTTATGAGTCTGCACTAGTCCATCTGCTTGCAAGATGTTTAGCCTGGAGTTTTGCTGGACTCTCAGCAATGGGAAAGGGGGTGTCTCTGACTATTTGCTTTGTTCCTAGGACCTTTTCCTCCTACTGAGTTGCCTTGTCTAGCCTTGATGTGTTTATGCCTAGTTGCATTGCATCTGTTGCATCAGAATTGGTTGATATCACTAGGAGACTTAATCTTTTCTGATGAGTAACAGGAGTAATGACAGGGAGACAGGTGGTGGGGGTAGGGAGAAAACAGGGAGGAAGGGAGGAAGGGAAAAAGAAGGCTACATTAGGGGTATACTGTATAAGAGAGAAAAAAGAAAACCAAAAAAAGAAAGAAAAATATGGACTAGAATTTTATTTTAATAGAGACTTGGAAGTAATCAGCTCTTAATGGTATGCCTTGTTCAGATCCTCTCCCAAAAGGATTATTCTACTTGGTAATTCAGATGCTCTATCCTCTTAAAAATTCAGTTCCTTTGAAAAATTGAGCATACTTGCAAACAGGAAATTATGAAACCATTAAATTTAACCGGAGCTTATTCTATCACATTAACAAATTTCCTTCTGAGAAAATGTATTTACCAATTTCTACTATCAAGCTCCGGAGTCATAAAAAGTAAATATTTTAAGAGTGGAAAATAATAAATTGTGTTTTTTAAGTGACCACAGAAAACTCCCTACTTGGAATGATTTTACTCCTTAGTTATGAGCATGATAAAGTATACAAATAATATTTGACAGTCATTAAGAAAAAATAAGAGGGTAAAAAATAAAAACAGACTCAGCTAAAACAATGGCTTCTACAGTGTTATGAAGGATTTTTTATGTTAAATTTCCACTTACTCACCTTACATCCCACTTACTACTCCCCTCCTGGTCACTCCCCTCCCACAATTTTCTCCCATCTCTCCTCCCATTTTCTGATTTGTTGAGCAGCCCCTGGGTAGCCCTCTCCCCTGGTACTTGAGTCTGTGACACTGACTGCTTCTTCTCCCACTGTGGCAAGAGAAAGCAGTCTAGGTAGAAGAACTTACATAAAGTAATAACATACTCTTTAAAACTGAAGAGATCATATTAGTCACTTTTTGTTTGTTTCAAACTACAATATCTTCCTACTGAATTACTAGTCAGGGCAATAATGCTACCCTGGCTCCAGATAATATACAGATTGAGACTTGGAAAATATTCATATTCCTCATATATTTCAGTGAAATTTCCCTGCCTTTGGATGTAGTTATTTCTTTAAATCATATATGTGTGTATATAAATAAACACTATACACACACACACACACACACACACACACACACACACACACACACACACATATATATATATATATATATATATATATATATATATATATATACATATATATATATGAAAGGTGTTTTGGTATCTATATTAAGTACAGTACACCACATTACTAACGACTACATAGCACAGGAAATGATATCAAATGCTAAGGAACTGGAGTTGCAATAGGTTCTGAGCCATTATGCAGATATGAATCCAAACCAGGTCTTCTTCAAGAGCTTGAAGTGTTCTTAATCAATCGCCAAATTGTATTTTCAGTCCCAGAGTATTGCAATATTAGAACATTGGTGATGTCACCAAAAGAGACTATCCATGTGACAACGATGGTTTTGCAGAAAGTAACACAGGATTTATAGGAATGTTTGACTATAGGTACTTAGACTGTTTGAAAATAACTAAGAAAAATGCATAATTAGATTTTCATAAATTAAAGTTAAACACAATTATAAAAGAAAACACTGAACCCTACAAAGAGAAGCTTAGCACTGGAGTGACTCTTAGACTCCTCCCAAAGTTCAAAGCTGTGTTTACATTGCAAAAAAGCAAATGCCTTTAAATTCCATGAACTATAGTGACCTAGCAAAAAAGAGAATACATGTGTTTGTCAGTGTAATTAAGAGCTAAATATTGTCATCGAAAGTTCTCAATAAAAAGCAAATTGTTGTGTTTTGTTTTTATTCTACAAATTCTTGTTTAAGTGGCCTAGTGGGTGTTACTAGACAGTTTTTTGCATAATACTTTTCTATTTAGCCTGAACTGGTCTCAAATTACTATTCTGCCTCATCCTCCTGAGAATTGCAAGTTTCAAGAATATTTTATATCTTTAAATAAAGATAAAGTATATTACATAAAGGTATAATATTCAAACTAATATTTTAGTTATAGAATAAAAAATGAGAATGCAGTCGAATATAGTCAAGATATATTTATTGAACATATGTATTTATATAATTTATCAAATAACTAGTAGAAATTTTAAGTAAAAAAATACTGATGATGTCTTCATCCTAGAAAGAATTTTTAGTTCACATTATTCTAAGTGAAATCCATTGAAAAAAACTTAGTTATTTCCATAATATACATTTTCATTTTCATATACATGTCACATATATTTGTAAATATATAAGATACTAATTTTTATGTTCTTAGTATGTAAAGAGAATCAAGTAAGAAAGATTTTTTTTAAACACAAACCTTTAAAAGTTTGCATTATTTGGTTTTGGAATTATTGTTTGTGGAATTATTAGAACCTGATTATCCTTTGTACTACCACAATTTCTTATATTAAAATCAATTTGTCAGTATTGACTTAAGAAAAGTGACTAATGTCCACAAACTCATGAGATCACAATAGAAATTATCTACCAAAATGACAGAACATTGTGTATTTTCTGATTTATTTCATAATAAATCACACAAAAAATCTTTATGAATCAAATTCCAAAGTGAAAACTTGAATCCTGTTGTTTTTCTTAATTCTTTAGGACAATAATAAGCATCAGGCACACAACATCAATAGATTAGAATATTTAATGTTATTGACTGAACAATAGATGGTTTCTTTATTTTTTACACTGAAATATTATGGTAGTGTTATGTCCAAAAATTATCTCATTGAGACTAATAATTTTCTCATGTCTTTGATAA
Organism: Micromys minutus; assembly: GCF_963924665.1. Lineage (NCBI taxonomy): Eukaryota > Metazoa > Chordata > Mammalia > Rodentia > Muridae > Micromys > Micromys minutus. The sequence goes on from NC_137974.1 coordinate 39,281,823, forward strand.
AGTTCAGATTCATATCTACTTCCACAAAAGATAAATGATAAATCTTAAATAATTAACATATATCTGATTTCATTCTAGGCTCATTTTATGTAATTATATAAAAGAAAAACAAACCATTTCAAAAGAAAAGAAAAAAAAAAAAACCCAAAGTGCTGATAGTCAAAGCTGTTGACATTGTGATCACTAGTCAGCAGCAGGCCGCAGCATCCTGAAACTGCCATCAATGTTCTCACACCACTCTAGGTATGAAATTTCAGTCTGGCATGAAAAGAGATGTAAGGGCGCCAATGTGCAAAGTGTGAGACTTCTGTGAGTGCCCAAGGACTGAAAATGAGGCTGTTTTTCTAGATAGACTCCTCTCCCAAAGATGTAAATGGTAATCACACCTGCTACAAAAGAAAGATGTTGGTCTGAAATACTCAACGGAGTGACACAGTATGTCAAAAGCAATGTGGCTTCTTAATTTGAAGCCCAGTCCTCATGTTGTCTGCATTTGTTGCACCTGCTTACTGTTAAGAATCTCACGTAAATTAATATTTAACGCTGACTCATCACCTCTGTCACTACTATTGCTATCATTTTTATACAAATGTGCTACAGTTTGAACATGTTTGACTACAACTAAATAATTTATTATTCCCCGTTGCTTTTTTTTTAACTTTTTTTTTTATATCCACAGTTCTTCTTAAGGTATGGAATACATTTTCATTTCATAGATAGCCCAGTATTTCTAGACATAATACTACATAGATATTTCTGAATATAATGGATTTATAATATATACATGTAAATATGTTTATATAACATGACACACATTTATAATAAGAACATAATGCAATATATGGATAGATATATAGATAGATAGATAGATAGATAGATAGATTAGATAGATAGATAGATAGATAGATAGATAGATAGATAGATAGATTGATTTGATAACATAAGGAAACAACTGAATGAAACTGAAGAATTTTCAAATGTTTAGAATTTATTTCACCATTGGATAGAACTTTAGCTTTTTTTTTAGTATAAATCTTCAGATAGAAGCTTGAGAAATTTAAAAATCTTTCAGTTTACCTCAAATGTAGTAGTTTTAGGAAAAGATACAATATTAAGGGAGGGTATTAATATACATGTTGGCAAGTATTTAGAATAAAATAAATATGCTTTAGTTTATTTACTAAGCAATAAGTCATCTTAGAAAGTTTGTTAGGCTAAAGCTGACATGAATGTGCCATCGGGGCCTGATGTTGATAAATGGTGGAGAAATCACACTTGCAGTAATTTTGGAAAGCTATATAAAGTTTATGACATTAAATAAAATAAAAATAGATGAAACACATATAGGCTATTTTTGTAGTTTTTTATCCAGTTCAGTGATATCACTCTCCACTGGTAATTTCTTTAATAATGTTTTGTGTTTTCCAAACCCACGTGATGATGATGAACCTAGTTAAGACCTATGTTTTAAGTTGAGAAGTCTGTATATTTGAACATGTTAGCAGAATTTCTTACTTATAATAGTATTTTTAAAATGTATAAAGACATTAAAATAGTGTTTGGTTGCCAAATTCAGATATTTTCTATGTTCCTAACAATCTGTTTTCTTCCAGCTGTTATATTTTACTCTTTTTAAATTATGCAAGCATTTAAAAGAAGAGTAATATATGATGAATGATTCAATTGCCTGATTTTCAATGTAAGGGCGTATGAGATTGAGTTGTTTAGATACTATACTTCTAAGGAAAAAGACTCGAGAAAAACAACAAAAATGTCAAAATTATGTACTAGAGAAATGGTGTGGTTTTTAAGAATTAGAACTAAGAATATTGAGTATCATTCAATGGAAGAACAGAATTAGCTGGTTTCCTCTTTCTATTCAAAAATTTGTACAGAATAGTTCAAATTAAATCAAAGACTTTAAGGTAATACTTGGATATTTGAAATCCAAGTGTCTGTCAGCAAATGAACAGATGAATGGCTAAAGAAAATTTCTCACACACAAATACACACACACACACGCACACAAATAATTGTGTGCACACACACAAATTTGAAAATGATTAAAAATCGTCACATTATTAGACATATGTTTATTAGAAAGACAAATATTTCTTTTCCTTTCATCTGTCAACTCTATATTTTACATAGACACACAAAATATTGGTATAAATAGATGATAATGTTTATAATAGCTTAGAAATCCAAGAAAATTTGTCATCAGCGGTAAAGGAGAGAAAATGTATGCTATCAAGTAAGAGTGTGGTGAAAGTTACATTATATAATTAAATGTAAATTATTTTGTGAAATTTGTTGTTACATGTTATAGACAGATGACAATAACAAAGGAAGGGAACTAAGAAGCATACTTAACATAAGCAGTTTTAATTAGATACTTAATTTTACTCAAGACTGAATGATGACATTCAAAACATGAATTGATTGAATTTTTTTACATGTATGTGTATGTGCACGTGTATGTGTATGTATGTATGTGCATATGTGTGTAGATGTTTAAAGATGTAATTTAAATAATTAATAAAAATAAATAAAAAATTCAGATAACCATTACTTGTTTTAAGTATTTGTATCGTCAATAGGAGTGATATATTCCTTTTAACATCTTACAAGTAAACTTCTATTTAATGTAGTAGATGTGTGTGTTTGTGTGTGTGTGTGTGTGTGTGTGTGTGTGTTTGTGTATACCAAAGTGGGGATCTCTATTGGTGTGTGTTGGTGTGAAAAAGGTGAGAATGTAGCATAGGTTCAATGCTTATAGTCATGTAGAAATTAGTACAGAAGGTTAAATTTTCTTTTCCAACAAGAATACTGATATAATCTACATTGCACTTGGAACTGTGAACACCAGAAGATGGAAAATCAAGTTTTCTGATAGAAAAACTACCAGTGGAGGATATTAAATTATTTTATTGTAGAAGTCCCTTACCAGTGGCCCTTCATACATCAACAGAAGACTTCAACCTCACCTACCTCTCTGAGGTGTTCTTCACAATGCAGCATTTGGAAAGATACTCAACTTTAGATTGACACCTCTGGAAGAGTAAAATCATTAAATCAGGGTTATCTGCATAAACATTTTTGAATGCTTTCAATAAGACGGGGAGGAAATGACTTCTTCAAAACCAAGATGCAGTGTGAGCCTTCAAGGCATATCAAGAGAATGCATGGATCATGATGCTACCAAAGCAACAGAGTGATCTTCCAATGCTGCTTCTCATCAAACATGAAGCTGCTGAGTTCTCAGAAAGTCTTCAGAATGAATTATTTAAAGAAGGTTGCCATCAATCTATTTCCTCTCTCGTTTTCTCTGTGATCCTTTGGAAACAGGCCTTCTACTTCCTCTTAATTTAAGATCTTCTAATTTATACTCAAAATCAGTTTTGAATTAAATTACAAAACATTGGTTTAAATCTGTCCAGTATTTTACTGTAAATACTTTCTTCATTTTCTCTATTTATTTACTGACACAGACATATCAGTGACATATTGAGCTACCTAGAGGTCACAGATGTTAAATTGTAAGAATAAAATATAATCAATGTTAAATTCAATGAAGAACTAGATCATTTAAAGTGAGAATAAAAAAAAACAAAACAAATCCAAAAGTTCAATGTCAGATATATCAGAATATATGTGAAATCAAAGAAAGCACTTTTAAATGAAGCCAGGTTACCAGAAAAGTCATCATCATAAGAAAGGATTAAGGAAAATGTTGGAGGTGACAGACTATAGAAAGACAAACATATTTCACAGTATAAATGTGCCAGAGGGAAGCATAGACACAAATGTATATTTTAAAAATGAAGGCAGAGCATTCCCAATGTCTGAGTTGAGATACAGACATATAGGCACATGAATATGGAGGCTGTGTATGTCTTTTCAACTTAAACATATATCACAAAAATAACTATGTTGTTTTGAGTATTTGAAAAGAGACAAACTTTCAAAGCCCAAGGGTTGGAAGACCCTCTTATATCTAGAATAGTCTTAAGGCTGTCAGAAGATTTTTTGGCAGAACACTTGTACACTCCAAAGATATGAAATGCTATCACTAAAATGAGAAAAAATATTGTTAATAAAAATTTTATAAGGCAAAGCACTGATGAGAAATGGTTGTGCTAATAAAACATTTCAAAGAATATCTAGTGCTAACGATTTCTCAATGTCTTTTTTTCCTGTCTTTTTTACAGGAAATTCTAGGGAATTCTTCAAACGGAGATGAAAGATCACTAGTTAGTATCATGAAAACATGCAAAAAGCAAAGTCATGAGAAAACTTAATCATGTGGCTAAATTCTGCCCTAATATGTTATAAAGTTGTTAATCAGTTAAAAAAATAAAATAAACATTCAAAGAATGCTAGAGATATAATTCAGTGATAGAGTGTTAGCTGAAAAGGCAAGAAGTTTGAATTCTAAAACAATTATAAAAATGGATTAAAGATGGAAGTGCAAAAACAACTATATTCACAGTTGTGTGATGTGAGTCAGTATTATGAGAACAAGTTATGTTTTAATAGTTAAATTATAATTCATAAAGGGAAGTAGACAATATGTTAGAACTTAAAAATTGAACTCTGGCATGTATGTTTCTAGAACTTAATAGGCACTATAGTAACTAAAGCATGTAATCATGCATTATATAATTTAAACATGTTGATTAAAAATAAAATATTTCTTTGTTTGAACAACTTTATTTTAGAAAACAAAGATAAAAGAACAAATTTTAAACATTTTTGCATAAATGTATATGAATACATTTTTGTCAGTGCTTGGTTTTTTTTTTTTAAAGGTTTGATAGTGTGCATTAAGGTCTTACTAGTTACAATGAGCAAAAAGTACATGTAAAACAGGATGTAACCCGGAATTAGTCAAAGTTTTCTTGGTGTGTAAGAATTGAGCGTAATTTTTTTTTCTAGAACAGGCAGTCTGTGAGTTGTTTCTGGGGTGTTCAGAGCTTTCTGGGTTTAGTATCCCGTTATCAGTGACTGCATATTATGTCTGTTCTTTTGTGACTGGGTTATCTCATTCATGATGATATTCTCTAGATGCAACCATTTTCTTAAGAATTTGGTTAAGTCATTTTTTCTGATAGTTGAGTAGTACTCTATTGTGTAAATATACCACAGTTTTTGTATCCATTCATCTACTGAAGGACATCTGGGTTCTTTCCAGCTTCTGGCTATTATAAATAGAGCTGCTATGAATATTGTGATGGATGTGTCTTTGTCGTATGTTGGAGCTTCTCTGGGGTATATTCCCAGAAGTGGAATAACTGGGTCTTCAAGTAGTACTATGTCCAAAATTCTGAGGAATCGCCAGACTGATTTCCAGAGTGGTTGTACCAGTTTACAACCCCCAACAGTGGAGAAGTGTTCCTCTTTCTCCACATCCTTGCCAGCATCTTCTGTCATCTGAAATTTTGATCTTAGCCATTCTGACTGGTGTGGGGTGGAATCCCCTCTTGATCACTAGTTGAGGAAATGCCTTACAGCTGGATCTCATGGAGGCTCCATTTTTTGTTATAACTCCAGGTTGTATCAAATTGCTACACCAAACCACCCACTATAACTAGGAAGGGCTTAGGAACCCCACTGAAGATGTTGAAGTGTTGTAGAACACAGGGAAAACATGGCCCATAGAATCAACTAAACAGAAATCATAGGGGCTCACAGAGACTAAATAAAGTGTTGATCACAGAGATACCATGGGTACTATCTCCTATTAACATAATGTTGTACTTGTTTAGATGTAGTTTTTAATGGGACTGTAAAGAGTGAGTGTAGAACTGTCTCTGACTCATTTGCCTGCTTACAAGACCCATTTTCTTCTACTGGATTTGTCTTATCTAGCCTTGATATGTAAAGATATGTTCCTAGTTTTATTGTGGCTTGTTATCCATGTTCTGTTGATAGCCCTGGGAGGTCAGCCCTACCTTGTTTTAAGGAAAAAGGAGGAACACTGAATCTGCAGGAGAAAGGAGGTGGGAGAAACTGCTTTGTATAAAAATTCTATTTTGTCTGCTAAATAGGCCTCCTTTCTTTTTTTTTTTTTGCCTGTGATAGTTTGATGTTTCAAGAGAATAATTAAGATACTGTGTATAATTTTCCCTGAATACTGTTTACAGTGGAGGGCTGGAAATCATTGATATGACTTTTCTTGCACATGTGTACCAAAACAAAGTTGTCTGACTCATAGGGTTGATACACTTATGCACTCACAGAACAGTGGTTTGGCTGCAAAAATTAACATGATCAAGCCAGTCAAGATTCTGACATGAATAGGAAAAAGACTATCAAAGGCCAATTTAGACCTGAGGATCCATTGGCAGCTTATCGATGCTGAGTACGGAGAGTCAATTTTTCTACTTGTGTGTGGCTTTTATTACGTTGTCCATATTCCAGTAGATGACCCTACATTTATACTTACAGGAGCAGTCCTCTTTTAACTCACACACTGAAAAATGAAATAAAGAAAAGGAAGTTGAGGAAGAAAAGGAAGAGAAAGAGAAGGTAGAAGAGGAAGAGGAGGACATAATGCTGAGACAGTGATATAGTGAAGAAGCATGTGCGCAGAGAGTCATAGAAGTGTCTACAAAATACATTGTATACATTTTTTTAAAGTCTCAAAGAATAAATAAAATATACTAAAAATTATCCATTATGTAAAAATTCTAAGTCTACTTGCATTTTATCTCAATCTTTTCACATAACTCTATTATATTTTAATTGAAATTATAACACAATTAATAACATCTGATAACCAAGATCAAATGGTACACTAAAGTAATAAATAATATAATGAAGTCTATAAACTTATTATTGAAGTCTTACTTGTATTTGAGGAAGTGTTGAATGCCTCTAATTAGAGAGAATTATGCTGATATGGCATAAATTATGTGTGGAATTTTATTTCATATTTCCACAATTAATGCTTAGTTTTCATTTTCTTCCTCACAATCACTTTTATTATATAATAGTTACTTAGCAACATATTTCTCTCTGAGGCCAACTTTAGCCTCTTGAAGCTGATCTTTCTCTTTTGGGTAAGACAAAAAATAAACAAAAAACAACAAAACAAAACAAAAAAAAAAACCTTGAAAAAATTTCTAAATATAACATATCATCATCCTATCACCCCTGTGTGGTGCATGAAAATCTAAAATTTACATTTAGAAATTTGAAAAAGTTTGCTTCTAATATTTCACAATATAAACATCAATTCTGAGATTTTTTATGTTAATAGAAAATAAAATATAAATCATTAGGTATCAAAGTTTATATAAAAAGTATACAGTAAAGTAATTGACCAATATGGTAACAAGAATGAGCAACTTTAGACACTTCAGCCAAGTGTTCTTAATCATTCAAATAATTAGAATTGTTTGCTATCTATTCTATAATTTTATCATCAGAAATATAGACATGGGTTCAACCCCATGGTGGCATACATGTGTCAAAATCTTAGTATCCTCTGATGTTAAAATCTATGTTTTATAGATGCCTTGTGATGTTCATGATTTCATTCAGTGTTACTAAATTATTAATCCTCCATATATATTTTAAATCTTTAATAAAAAGATTAAAATCTTTGAATGGATATTCATTTTACCTAGTCATTTGACATTTTGCAGCAAAATTTTGCTGTTTATGACTGTAATACATATTTATAATATTTTGATGTCAGATAGTTCTCTAAGCTCGAAAACATTCTTTTTCCATGATCAAAATTATATGAAAGTATTCCTTGATTTAAAAAGGAAACCAAACAACCTGAGCACAGGTATCAACACTAAAATTTAATTTTTATGTGTATAAAATGTAAATATATCAAGTGAGGATTCTTTTCAATGTTAAGCAAACCTTGATTTTTTAATCTTTATTTTAATTTTAAATTTTAGAACTGAAAAGATGAGAGTCTTTATTACAAAGTAATACAAATATTCATTTCAGAAATCCATACATTCTTAATGAATTGATAATAATGAAACAGGACAAGCAAGGAGGTCAGAGATATTCATCATTTGTGGTAGCAATCCAATGTAATTAGTTTGGCTAGGGATTACAGAATTAAATCTTATTCTAAGGAAACAAAAAATAATTTAGGTCATTTGTTTCTAAATTACAATGCAAGGGAGATCCCTACTGGCAGACTTTAGAGAGGCAGTAGACATTGAATTTAAAGAAACTTTCTTAAGAAAACCACCAGAAATGTAGAATACATATCATTCCTTCTTGTTTTCCTGCGATCTATATACTCAAACTGCATCACCCTTGGTTTGATTCTATGTTATATACTTTTGAGTTGATATAATGTACTCTGGCTGACTGTCTATAGAAACAGAATTAAAAAGCATAGGTACTATTATGTTTGGATTTTATATGTTTAAGAAAATGTAATGCACACTCTATTATGGGTTATGACAGTGCAGGTGCAGTAAAATTAAACTTAGTAATACATGTGGTCCTCACTGAATGGTAACACCTCCTGATTTCTAGACTTGCTCTGGGTGATTCCTATACTCACTTATTTATTTGTTTTCTTGTTTATCTATCTATCTATCTATCTATCTATCTATCTATCTATCTATCTATCTATCTATCTATCTATTTGACTACCTCCTTTATTTGACAGACAAAAAAACTCTTGTTTTACTCGTGAAACAGATCCAGACTGGACATACTTTTAGGATCCTCCATGGGTACTGGAAGGAGTTCAGAAAATATTGAATCAGTTCTTTGGTGGATTTACTTTGTAGTTGTTGTTTATTTGTTATGGTAAATATCTAAATAGTGGATCAACTGGTTCCTACCCGTAACAGCTCTGCAGTGTTTCTGGCTCTCTCTGACCAGGTGGTAGCTTCCACTCTAGCTTCAGCATCTTAGGACCACATCAAACTTGCACTAATTTATCTCACGCTGGTCCCCAGGCTCTCTCGGACCCAGGAATTCCTTGAGTGATCTCAGCCACGTAGCACCCACTCACAATTCCCTTGGCACATACATCCCAGTTCCATGACAGACTTGGTGCATCTGTCACTACACCTTTTGAACTCAATTAAGTCACCATATGAAGGAATACACCACACAATAACCCCTGATTAAACTGATTTGATAAAACTTTCCCATCTTGACAGCACAAAATCCTGTACACACCTATCCCTTATAAAATAGTCCTAACAAGCTGTATCTATGCATAGAGAAAAAATTTTACATCAGCCTCCATGTGGCTCCCAGATTCTTCTCCTCACTTTTGTCCTCCCCCTTTCTAAAACTTTATTCCTGCCCATTCTTCTTTCTCGTCCAATGACAGGCCTCATTTAATCCTGTACCTGCCTTTCTGCATAAAGATACCATTTTACATTTACTTGGTTTAAATGATCACATAAAAAAATCCAAATATTCGAATGTGAATGAAAGCATCCAGAGTCAGGCATTCTCTATTCTTTGCAGCGTGGTGCTTCTCTGATCACTGCTCCTTATATTTGCATAAGAGTCAACTACATGTGTAGGAAACACTAAAGGCAACAACATTTTGCTTCTGAAAATATGCAGCTGAATAATGTATTAAATCTTGAGGCGTTGTCTTAATGGAATATGGAAAGTAAGCAAACATTAATATAAAGTCAATAAAATTATTTTTTAAATCATTAATCAACCCGTTTTTCTGGAAAGTCTCTGAGGTAAGTAGAGCTTCCCTGTTATGGAATGAGGAAACTACACATTTGTTTTCTATTGTTTATAATGATGAGCTACAAAAAATGTAAACAGGCTGTTTAGGGCAAAATAATTTCTTCTAAACAACAATTATTAAGAGCGACCATGGGAAAGGAGATAAAAGGCTTTCTTATAATTAATTATATTTAAAAGCTTCTATTATATGATAATATATTAGTATCTAGAAAAATGAATATGGTAAATAGTATTAGGCAAAACTTATTATCCTACAGTAAGTCTAAGTAAAGCCAAGTTATTTTCATAATTGTAATATAATTTCATATGCTTCCTACTTATCCTTACATGCCCAAAGCACTAGTTAAATTCTCCACATTTGATGGCATTTGTGACTTACTCATTGTAGTCATAAATACAAATCCTTAATTATGACTTATAGTCTTAAATACTATTCACACATAGATATAAATACAAAGCATATATCCATCTCTTCATGATCTTTTCTTTTATGTGTTCATTTGTCACAGAGCAGCCTCAACTTGGAGACGGCTTCTGAGAGGAGAGGTGTCTCAGAGCAGTGGAAACAAACAACTTGAAAGTCAAATCATGGGTCCATGCTGCTACCCTATGTTACATGTGAGACTGTTCTTGGATTGTTCTTTCTCTGTTCTGCTCTCCCTGGAGAATCCAGACAGTACTCTCTCTCTCTCTCTCTCTCTCTCTCTCTCTCTCTCTCTCTCTCTCTCTCTCTCTCTCTCTCTCTCTGTGTGTGTGTGTGTGTGTGTGTGTGCTCTCTCTCTCTGTGTGTGTGTTCAACTCCAGACAGTTCTCCAAAAAGTTCTCTCTTGCTATTCGGAAAAAAAAAAAAAAAAAGAAAAGAAAAGAAAAAAGAAAAACGAAAAAAAATTATCTGCTTAGTGCATCTCTTGCAGATCTTGCAGATTATAATCCCAGATTTACTTTACATATCAATTCTGCCATTTACTTTAGCTTTTATTTTGATTATCCTATGAATCATTATTGCAAGACCCCAGCTCTTTGATTTTTAGGAAATAGAAAGCACACATTCTTCTTTTTTTGAAAAAAAAATTCAGAGATCTTTCTGCCTTTGTTAAACACAGAAGAAAAGAGAGGTAGGTGATACCCCTTCCTGAAATGAACCTTGTTTCTACTCTGCCTGGGCTTAGCCTTGCTACTTTCCAGAAGGCTGAACTCAGGAATGGACCCGCCTTTGTAAGCATAGACAACAACATCTCCTGCCATTACCATTACCTGAAATCCCCTTTTCTCATTCCTGAGTATCTTCCGGAAAGTGGACTCACAACTCAGCTGTTTTTGCCTTTTTCAGATTCCTGAAGACCCTCTTATGATTCATATTGGATCCTTATATTTTGCATAATTGAAAATTTATATATATTTTAAACACATATTTTTAGATTTTTTTTCTACATCCTTAAAGGCTGTCCTAAAGTTCTCAGCATTTACCATTTTGCTAAAATATTAGCCACACTTTCTCCTAGACTCCCACTGTTTATGATTATCATGGAGTCATTATGTTAACTGGAAGGACAGTCCTGAAGAAGGAATAATAATTATGTACACTTTTATACAAAAATAAAAATTAAAACAGGCTTACTACCATAGCAGATATTCCTTATACTCACCGAGGTCCCTGCCCTGTTGGCCCTGTCCCAGGGGCAGGAGACATATTATTCTGACCCCATCAAGATTTGGCATTCAATAAGCCAGGATTTAATATGTGCACAAAAGCGCATTGGCTATCCTGGCTGTCCTATTTAAATGGATTAATCTATCGATTTCTAAAGAATGTATCATTTTAGTAATACATTCAAACACAAGGCCTGAGCAGGGCCACTATAAGCAAGAGTGGCTCTGAAAAGAGAAGGGAAGGCAGTATACAGAGATATAGTTGACACCCAACACAGAGCTGTCATTTTCTATGAGAGAGTATGACTTCTCTCCAGAAGTGGTGCCTGTAATTCAGTTTTGGTTTCAGCACTTGAAACTCTGATTCTTGTCTTCTTATCATTTTTATTTATTTCACTTTGTTGTTCATGTTGGTGGACAGGATAGGAGGGGAAAGGGGCAGAGATCAATAGGGAAGAAGACAGAGGCTGGAAAAGGAAAAAAGCAAAAACTTATTAAGATAAAAGAAGAGGATGAGATGAAAGAAAATAGAAAGAAATGACTGAATACAGGCACCCAGTTCGACTGCTGCTGACTCATCTTTACATTTGTGCTGTTAATATTGCTATATGATTATATGTATGTGAGTTAAAGCATGCATGTATATTCACTTGAGGAAAATGAATCATATAATCTCTAACCATCAAGTGTAGCAATATATGTACTTAAGTAATAATAATACCCTAAGAAATATCTACATAATTAGATCAAATCACAACTAGTTTTACAAAATATCAACTGGGAAAAAAAATTTCCAATTTTATTAACACATACTTCAGTATACTTCTTTATATATACATATATATATATATATATATATATATATATATATATATATATATATATATATGAGCCAATATGCAATATTTTTATTTGTGTTATTTTCAGATTCAGATATGATATTGTAGTTAAATAATCAAAAGCATGATTAAAATTTCAGAACAACAAAATTAATTCCTTCTTAGACATTGTTTAATGCTTAATAAAATTGCTAATACATTATTAAATAATTAAGCCAATACTACAAAACACTGACATATATTTTATCCACTTAAAACTGTGTCAGATAGTACAGACTTTGAGGTTGGTATACTCAGGCATGACAATTGATATAACACCTACTATGTGCATATGGCTTTGTAGATCTAAGACTACAGAAATGACCAAGGCATCATCTTTATTAACGAGTGGCTGATTTGTTGAAATTAATATATACCACTCATAGAACTAATACTAATAAAAAGTACTACTGACTGTTAATTGTTTAATGCCTTTCACATTTTTCTGTAGAGTGACTTGATAGTCTTCTCTCTTCTCTTTATCAGTAACTTTCAGATTGACTTAGTTATGCTCTTCCCTTGATAATTCAGATTGTGATCAGACTGTCCCTCTGACAACACCCATTTAGCATTTCTCATTCATATTTTTAGTTTAAAAATGAAAAAAGGGAAGGACCAATTAATAAACATTAATTAATCGAGCCACCTTTGACATACCTAGGAAAAGTTTAACAGAATCATCTCTAATTATGAAATCAGTTCTGTATTTCTTATCATGTAATAGGGCTCTTTACCAGTCTAGTAAACTCTGCATTCCTCAATATGTACATTCTCCAAAGAGATTTAAACCTATTTTGAGATATATCCATATCCAAATTTCTAGCAGGATGAATTAAATTTTTTCAGACATATTTGTGCCATCAAAGCCAACATTGCAATAGAGAATTTACCCTGAACCCAAAAACCTGAATACCCTTTGGGTTTTTTCAAATTGTGATATGTATTAGAGATTGTCCATACAAATTATTCTTTAAGAAAAACAATAAAAATCATTCTGTATCACTTATTTCTATAACATATTTATGTAAACAATCCCTTCTTTCCAATGGCAACTGCTGTCAGTACTATTTACTCTTTCCTAATATAACTGTTATTAGACTGCTTCCTAAGTAGCTTCAATAGACTTCATACTCTATTCATTGACAACCCCTAAAAGCCATTAGCTCTGTACTCCAAACTCAATCTTGTCTCTTTTTCTATTTGCATCTTCTAAGACACTCCCATTTGTAAGATACAACAGCCAAGCCACATTTATGGATACCACTTCATTGTATGGATTCTCACAGTTCTTCAACTCATCAAATAAGTGGTTGTTCTTCCTATAATACCACTTTATCACTTTGTGTCTTCTAAAATAAAACTCACTTGAGTCGTGAATGGAGATTTAATTTATTCCTGTGTTCTAAAACATGTGTTTATTATTCTTGTCTTTATTTGTCTCTGCTGCACAATAAGAATAATTGCAATGTTTCCCAAAATATAGTCTCAGCAAATTTCATTCAAGGAGACATAAACAATCTTTGGGCTTTGAAAACCATATAGTGTTAGTCACAGGTATTCACTCTATTACAGCATTGAAAACACCATGAATATTGGCTAGCTATTGATTCTAGCTGTGAGCTAATAAATATGAAAAAAGTAAAACAAAGGCCTAATTTGGCCTGACAATGTTGTTTTGATTACTTTTTCAAAAATGCATAATGCAAGATTATTTTATGTCATTTCTTTTTATGTCATTAATAGTAAAATCGTCTCTGTATGTAAAAGTGTTGATGTAAATAAAATTTACTAATACAGGTAGACTAATATCCATGGTCCAAAATAAAAATGATTAAAAAACAGACAAACAAATAAAAACACGCTCTTTAAGAAATATTTTAATGACTTCAAAGGTGTTAAATAATTATGAAAGCTGAGGATCAGTTAACAGACTGAAAAACATGAATTATTCCTGTTTTTTTAAGAAATAGCATATATTTAAGACTAGTTACAATGAAAAACAAATACCTTGAATTAATTAAATTGATATTACATATGTATCATACTTTTAAAGATCCATGTGATGATTGGAATGATTATACCAATATTGTATATTACACAATGCTATTCTGTTAAAAGTTGCTAATTATCATGAAATTTTAAATAAATGGCTTATTAAGTATAGACAAAGAGTATGCCATGTGCTTGGGAGTAATACAACATATGAATTTGAGAGTTCAGTTTATTATGTCATTTAATACTCATTCAAATTACTTCTTTTAATTTTATGTTTATGAGTACACTATCTTCAAACACACAAGAAGAGGGCACAGGACCCCATTACAGATGGTTGTGAGCCACATTGTGGTTGCTGGTAATTGAAAACAGGACCTCTGGAAGAACACTCAGTGTTCTTAACCTCTGAGCCATGTCTATAGGCCCATCTTTTAATATTCTTAAAATTCATGTTTCCCCATGTTTTATAACTGTACTGTCATTATGATTAATATCTGCTCAGCAAATTTCACAGAAATATTGGCCATTGAAAATAGTCAATATGTACATTTTTGAAATAGTGACAATTGGAAGACTCTACTATTGGATCTTCCCCATTGGAATTTTTGCAATCCTGTAGAACTGAGGGAGGAAAGACTGTAGGACTCAGCATATTAAGGATACTAAGAATAAGCAAATTGTGACCCACTGAATCAACTAAGCAGGATTCTTATGGGCTGATAGAGATTACAACAGCAAGCATTGAGCCTACATGTGTCTGCATTAGGTCCTCTGCATATATGTTATGACTCTTAGCTTGCTGTTTTTGTGGGACTCCTAACTGTAGGAACAGATATCTCTGACTTCTTTACCTGCTCTGGGACTCTTTTTCTTCTATTATGTTACCTTAGTCATCCACCACATGAGGACTTTAACTTGTCTTATTTAATTGTGTTTTTTCACCTTTAGTTGTTTGTTGGAGGATTCTTTTTTCTAAAGGGAAATAGAGGAAGAGTGAATCTTGGATAGAAGGTAGATGGTGAGGAGCTAGAAGGAGCAGAGAGAGGGGAAACTGTGGCAGGAATACATTGCATGACAGAATAATCTACTTTCAACAAGTAAAATGGAATAACTAAAGATGGAAAGATGACTCAGAGTATAGTGTTTGTTGCACAAGCGTGAGACCTGAGTTGAGAGCCCAAGAACCTATGTTAGAAGCTGTGGTGATGTACACCTCTAATCATAGCAGTGGGAGGCAATGACAAGCTTATAGAAATTTTCTTGCCAGTCAGTCTAGCCAATCAGTTTATTCAGCCAATGAGATTTTATCAAGGACATGTAATGGAGTAGATTGGAGAAAGATACTTAATTTACCTCCCTTGCCTCCACAGTCACATATCCAGACATATACATTTACCCACACAGATATAGGCATGAATTTGCACATACTCACATGTGTGCACACAGACACACACACACACACACACACACACACACACACACACACACATACACACATATACTACAAAATTAAGGAAAATAGAATTTGATGTCATTGATTGAACATATGATGGTAAAATATCTATTAGTGTTAAGAAACATTAAAAGTCAAGAACAGATAAGTGGAAACACAGAAGCAAACCACACATTAGGTACTAAGAAGCTTTTTGTTGTTGTTTTTTGATTTTCTTTTTTTATTTTCCCAAAATTGATAGCCAATGGACAATTAAAAACAGTGAGAACATTTCTCAAATTTTGTGTTCAGAAAACCAGAATTAGGTGATAAGAGCCGCTTACCCATTTTAGCTGTGCCTAAAGCACAAATTACATCCATCTATCTATTGTGCTCCCAAGAAGAAATATGCCTGCCCTTGGGGGGCGGAATACAAATTTTAGTAGTAGTAATTCTTTCCTTTCCTTGTGTGTTCCAGGGATGAGTCTACCTGTCTCTCTTTCTAAAGTCCTTAGAGGAATCTTCAGTATTGTTAACAATAACAATAGAGTCTGTCCAGTCAGTAAAGGGCTTGCCATATAAACAAGAGGATGGAATTTGGGCTCCTTAAATCCTATATTAAAAAATAAATGCCTGTAATGCTAGCCATGAGGGAAAAAAGACAGTGGGACTTAAGACTGCTGAAGCTTTACAGACCAGCTACTCTTAACAGGTAATTGCATTTTCAGGTTTGATGAGAAGTTTTATTTCAAAAGATAAGAAAGAGTAATAATAAATATTCCCACATCCACAGTCATGTAAGCATCAATATGCTTTAACATATATATGTACCAGATGTATAGATTCATATTAGATTACATATTATAAACTATATAATATATTAGGAATAAATACATATGTACCTGTATTAGACAAAAAGTCAAATCATAAATTTTGGTTTTATGATTTTACCACTTGCTTGAAAACAAAAATAGTAATGATCGATGGCATAAATCATTCAGTAAATTTAGGAGAAAAAAATCAATCAAGCATATTGCTTCTCTAAAGTAATAAGCTTCAGAGGTAGAAAGTCAATGTGGAAATCCCAAAGAATACACACAGTCAATCATTAGGGATTATTGGAATCACTCATGAAAAGAAAAGCTATACACAGGAGAACTGCAGGTGAAGAAGTGTTTCATGTGAAAGACATGCTGAACTAGTAGTCAGGAGAATGCCTCGGGTATGACAGACACAGATTCAATTAGTGAGCTTGCACAAGAAGAGAACATTTATGGGCATTACTAATCAAATTTATAGTAAATAAAACTAGGATGCAATAGGTTCTCAGGTTAGATAACTAACTTTTTCCAGAAATTTAACTTTTACATGGAGGCTAGCAGGATAAAGCTGTGGATATTTGTATCCCTCTGTTTCCTGAATAAACACATATTTTTCTAAAAGTAAATGAGATTCCATGGACCATTTATCCCTATTTATACACTGTTCAGTGAATTCCTGTACACCAGTTCACTCCATTTCCAGAGAGCCTATGAAGCATCTCTGAAGTGTTTGTGGAAGAACATTTGGAACACATCGTACATTATACTATGAATTTAAAAGTAGGACAAAATGGTACTTTTATGAATTTTTCTGCATGTGTTGCTTTGTTTTGTTACAGAATATGGCTAAATGGTTCATGCTGGCTGCCCTCAAACTAAAAATGTTTCCACTTCAATAAATAAATAGATAGATAGATAAATAAATAAATAAATAAATAGATAAATAAATTAACAAATAACTAAACCATTTATTGGTGTAACATTTGGTCCTCATTTGAGTCAATATACAAAATTTCAATAATCTAAATGAGTACTTTAAAGCATATATTATTGTTCGTTGTTATGCACAATTCTCTATCTCTATATCTGTGTGTATGTGCATTGTATGTGTGTGTGTGTGTGTGTGTCTATGTGTGTGTGAGAGACAGAGAGAGAGACAGAGACAGAGATAGAGAGACAGAGAGATAGAGAGAAAGACTAAGAGAGGGAGGAAGGAAGGGAGAGAAAGGCCTATGTCTAACTAGGTAATGTATACCAATAACCAACAATAATTTTGGCATTTGACTATTGAGTCTAGGTTATCAAGCTCACTGGCCTCCTATCACATCAAGTAAACCCTTATTTTACTTACTGCTGACTCTGTAACACAGGATTAGAATGTTAGCTATGATAGTAATAGTTATATTAGTGTATATTGCTTTTAATATGAAATTTTATTGTGTGGCAATGAGTGGTGAAGGGGTACTCTAATTCCTGGCTGACATAAGTTGAAGTTCCAGGAACCTGAGGGACAGCAGGCAGCTTCCTAGTCTCACAGGAGATCTGGCACCTCTCATGCAGCTATAGCCCCCTGTAGAGAGGTTTGAGTTTCAAAGGTCCTACCCCAAGTCCTTCCTCCAGGTAGGCTCAAACCAGATCAGCCATGACCCAAGTCCTTCCTCTATAAGTAAGGATGCAACCAAATGTCTTTAGGCTCAAGACAGAAGCAGGAACACACCCTGAAATATGTAGATGAGGTATTCCCAAGAGCTTAGACCAAGCCAATAGGAAGTACCTGTTGTCAGACTCTGAATCATCCCAAAACTGTTTATAAGAGGCCTGTCTGGGTTTAGAGATGTGCAGGAATTATTCCATCATCTGAGAGCTTCTATCATAAGAGCTGTAATACTGCTGCTTAGAAAGAGATCTGCTTTCCTGAAATCACTACCACAAGAAGCTTCCCTATACTCCCCCTTTCACCTGAGTCTCCTGCTGGCTCAGATCTGCTGGACTTCCTGCAGCAGCAGTGGAAATGGAGGTGGGCCAACACCAGAAGCAGAGGCAGAGGAACTGTTTTTCCCCTCACTGCCTGAGCTCTCTCCCCTTCAGAACTCACGCCAAACCAGAGATCTCCATATAAAGCCTTAGGGATACTGACTCACATATTATTATGGCATTTTTCTTAATAAAAGATGATTTATAGGTCAGATTTTCTCATAATGACACAAGTATGAGGCCTTTAGAATGTTCAGTACGTTGTGTTTTCAAGGACTCATTGGGAGTTTGTAATAATAAACTAAATAAAATAAATAATAAATGTAGCTCAAGGAAAACTACTATTTGTAAAATATGTAAGAAAGATGATAGATTTGATTTCAATAACTAAAAATATGGAATCCATATTATTTTATGTACTAGATTATAGGTAAGAGATTGGTCAGTGGCTAAGGTACTTGCTGGAAAAGGATGACAACCTTAGCTTGAATAATAAAATCCCACATGAATTTGGTCTCAGAAACATGCTTCTATAATCCCAGCACCCCTATGATATGAGAAATAGAGACAGTGAAATCTTTGAAGACTGTTGAATATAATCGTGATATTAAATTTAATGCAACTTTATTGTAATGCAAATAAGTATCCTCTTCTAGATATACAAAAGGAATGACTCTCTAATGAGAGAATGCTGAAAACTCTATCAGCAATAAGAAAAGGAGATAATAAAAAAAAAAGCATTAGGAAGACATGCCCTTAAAAGGGCCACCTTTGTTCTTAGTATAAAGCAGTTCTAACTTGGGCAGAGCTGTGTAATGGAAGCAGCGGTGAGGCTAAAATAAGAGACTGCCTTTATTTATAGACTAGCCAGAGTATTGGGATACATGCCAAGCAAATAAAAGCTACATAGCAATACTTTGCATAAAAATGAAACATTAATTCATATGCATATATAAATATTAAAGGTAAAACCAGTCAGCCATATGGAGAGAATATAGTTTTGTTTTATTTTACTTCAAAAAGTAACTGTTTTAGGAAATTAAGTCTTGTCTTTTAAGGAAAATATTCAACAGTTTATTCATTCCTACATATCACTAATTACTTTAAATTCACTTAAAGGTCATATTTTTTTCTAATGTAATATTCAGAGTAATGACAATCTAGTCATACTAGCATCTTACTATCTAAAACCTTCAAATATATCAAAGAAAATGATAACTAAAAATGTGTTGGCAGGAGAAACTAAGATTATGGATCATAAATACAGGGAGATTGTTTTATATTATTTAATCAGGCAAAATATAAACATAGGAGTCACTAAACACCATAAATAAACAAATTTTGTTGACTTTGAAGGAGAAATAAAAGGAAAGTCAAAGCAAGCAATATAGATGTGTTAACTTGCAGATTACTCTTTTTCATCAATAAATTATATTTAAGGGGTACAATGAGCCATTTTGACAAAGTTACATTGTAAATAAATTAATTAACATGTTGGAATCATTATTCACATACTTGTGATGCAGTGATTAAAAAGTTTTAAAATGTTAAACGATTTGTCTATTGTTGCATGAAATGTTTTATTACTTAATGATGAGCATTCTGCACAGTAGCCCTTCAAAGAGTATTCATACTGGAGTTTTGTGCCCTTAGGTTTATAACTCTTCTTTTCAAAATTCTATCTACCTATAGAAATTAAACTTCATGTGCTTTCAGTAATTTTACTTAAGAGCACATATTCAGAAGGATTGAAAGCAGCATATAGCTGAGGTATCTCTACCCACATGTTTCTTGTAGCTTATTGTCAGTACTCCAAATAAGAGAAGCAAGATTTGGATGCATATGTTCATAAAGTAATGCTATTCATCACAAGACAATAAATTATATCATCTTCTATATTGTGAGATGCATAGAAGAAATCTTGCTGGATGCAATAAGCCAAGCCTATGACCGCACTCTAATGCAAAAGGTATGCTTTGTAACCTCATCATATCTGTTTTGATTCTCATTCATCATTTGTGACTTAATATTTATATTTTTCCAGGTAGCAATTATTTTATGAAAAAAAATAGAGAAATTATGTACATACAAATCAGCATTACAAATCTCTACATAGGCATATAAGACAACCCTGAAAAGAAATGTGCTTTGAAAGCATACACTAGAAGCTTTGAAATTTTATGTTCAAATCTAGAAAAAAATGGAATAGTGACTTTTATTCATAATATGTAATTGTCATAATCTTAAAGGCTTACTGCTGAATTAGCTCACCCAGTCTAGTTGGTTCTAAAATCTGGCTGTTTCAACTCAGCTGCTGTGGCTCAGACTTCCTCTTAAAATTGAATGATTCTAACTGACTTCTCTCAGCTTCTGACAGAATTGGTCTGCTTGGTGCCTGTGAATTCTACAAGTGCATGAATTAAACAGAACTCAATAGAAGTGCAGGAACTCTTTTTTTCTTACAACTTTATTTTTAGAGAAAGAAGAATATATGTACAGATTTTTAAAGACATTTTGGCATAACAGAATATAAATATTTTTTGTCAGTACTTAATTTTTTAGAGGTTTGATAGCGTGAATTGAAATCCCACTAGTTACGATAAGCATAAAGTACATGTAGGACAGAACTTAACATGGAAGCAGCCAGTTTTCTTGGTGTATATAGATTAAGCATAATGATCTTTGAATGCCAAAAATTGCCACAAGGCTATATTCTTAGCTTCTAGATTATTAATGATTTAATGTCCAGGTGTACCACAACCTGAGAAGGCGCTACACATTTATTGTTTATCCCAAGAAGGACTGAGGCTTTCACTTTTTGGCCATTGTTTTTCTTGAGTTTCATATGGCCTGTGAGTTGTTTCTGGGGTATTCAGAGAGCATCTACAGATTCAATGCAATTCCCATCAAAATTTCAACTTAATTCTTCATAGAGTTGGAAAGAGCAATTTGAAAATTCATCTGAAATAACATAAAACTTAGAATATCAAAATCCATCCTCAACAACAATAAAACATCTGCTGGAATCACCATTCCTGACCTCAGGCTATATTACAAGACAAATGTGTTAGAAACCACATGGTACTGGTACAGAAACAGGCATGTTGATAAATGGAACAGAATGGAAGATCCAGAAATGAACCCTCACACATATGGTCACTTGATTTTTGACAAAGAAGCTGAAAACTTTCAATGAAAAAAGGATAGCCTCTTCCACAAATGGTGTTGGTTCAACTGGCACTCAGCATGCAGAAGAATGAAAATAGACCCTTTCTTATCTCCTTGTACAAAGCTCAAATGCAAGTACAGGAACTTAACTAAATTCAAAAACATCCAACTGAGCTGCAAATTTTCTCTCTGTCTCTGTCTCTCTCTTTCTGTGTGTGTGTGTGTGTGTGTGTGTGTGTGTGTGTTCATCTGTTTGTGTGTATCCTGCTCTTAAGTAGCCTCTCTTACTTTTCTGTTTTCTTGAGAGTTGGTTGTGTACTATCTCGAACTCATTCTGTCAAATATTTCTCTGATTTCTTTGTCTGCCCCGCAATTAGATGTCACTTTGAAACATGGCTGCTTCCTTCTACAACCTATCTTCACCTTTATTGTTTGTGATAAAAGGTGTGTCTCTATTCCAGCCAGAAGGATTAAAGGTGTGTGTCCTTTCTGCATTTCAGCTGGATCACACAGACATAGAAAATTTTTCAATGTGATTACTTACCAAAGCAGTCATGTTGCTGGATTAAAATTACTCCACAGCCAATCTTGCTGTTCTCCTATACTTTTTCATATCTATACATTGTAAGAAAAATCAGTTTTCCTCTATGACATGACTGCCAAATTTAAAAAAAGAAAATAAAGGAGAGAAAGAGAAATTTGGAATCTGGAATGATGGTTAGCACTCAGAAAAACTTTTTGCTCTTCCAGAAGCTCAGGGTCCATTTACCATCAGTGTAGCTCACCACCATCTGTAATGTCAACCTCGTGAGATCTGAAGCCCTTGTCTGCCATTTTTGGGCAAATTGCTCATGGATTGTGCAAACATACCTTAAAGCAAAACTTCCAAACAGATAAACTCAAATGAAAATAGAAATAGAAATTTTCAGTTGAAAAGATAGCTACTTAACATGAATAAATTCTTTTCTAATGAGTAATAAAAAAGGGATTTGATCTTTTGAGTAGATTGTGACAGAATCTTTACCTTATATAACTAACTTAAACAGTATATTTCCATTTTGATGATAATGAAATATGATGACAAATCAATATGTTGTAAATTTATATATTTCATGTTTGGGACTTACTGGACAAGAATCAACATTTCAAAACTGAATAATTTGTTATAAAATATTATTTATCATATATATACAATATTATAAAGATATATGAGCTAAAATAAAAAATAATATTGAACTTAATATTTAAAACCTGAATCTTCTGTAAAAGAAATATTTGTGAATGCTGATAATAGAAGTAAGTCTAATAGAGTTTCGCAGGTCACTCTAGACCTTGCTAATAGACTTTCCTCTACCCTAACTGATAAAGGTTTTAGAAACTGAACACATAAAATAATTTAGTGTCAATAAATTTTTTATTGTCAGTAAGACAAATTAGAAACAAAAATAAGTCCAATATTCTATATTATGAAATAGTTAATGAAATAAGATATAGGCCAGGAATTCACATCACTATCTCTCACTTCTATCTGTGTTCTATTAGTGTATATTTCTATCTTTTGTAATTTGTGTATAGATAAAATATCTCTGAAATAACGTGGAGTATCATAGTTAAGCCAGAACATATGGAAAAAAAATTCTCATTAATTCTCAGAATACCTCTGATAATCTTAAGAACTGTTATAAAAACCTTATGTGATTAAGGATGTAACAGTTTAATTTGAAACTTACAGTGAGGTCTTTGTTGGGATTTTGTAAACCTCACCCCTCAGTTACCTAGCAACAGCCAGGTATACCCCACCCCTCAGTTACCTGGCAATAGTCAGGTAAGCTCTGCCCCAGTTACCTAACATGATAAAAGGGGCTGCTTGCCTCCTCTTCTCTCTCTTGTTCTCTTGCTCTCTCACCTTGCTCTCTTGCCCTCACCCTCCCTTACCCTTCCACTTTCCCTACCTTTCCCCCTTCTCCTTCCACATGCTCATGGCCGGCCTCTACTCCTCTACTCCTTCCTTTGCTTCTCTACTCCTCTATTCCTCTCTGTCTTTTTCTGCCTGTTAACTCCCCCATGTCCTGAATAAACTCTATTCTATACTATACAGTCAGGTGGCTAGTCCCTCTGGGGAAAGGGATTCCCAAAATGGGCCCCGCAGAAGCATCTCCCTTGTCCCCAGACCTCACCGCACCTCCATGGGCTATATCTCCACCACTCTCTTCATCCTTTTTATAACATTGGTGCTGAAACCCAGGGCGTCATCTTTTAACAACATTCGTGCCCTGTGTGAGGAGATAAGATTTCCTCGGGACCAGATATCTCTTCTTCCTTTTATTGCTCCCGAAACGCGGGCTCGAACCAGGGACCTCTAGATTGATTTCCAATTCCTCCATTATGATATGTCAAATATTTCAACAGATATCCAATCATTAACACCACATTAAAAACATGCAGTCTGCCATTTGTAAGATGATTGTTCTTCTTCTTACAAATTTATCAACTGAAAAAGTGAAACATAATACTATTAGACCTTGTTTTCATGCAGCCTGAAGATGAGCTCAGAAGACTTATGTTTCCATTAATTTTAGTGTTTACATTGTTTTATCTGATTTTAAAAACAATTTTCAAAAATTATACTCCATTCAATGTACTTGTATAGCAGCATTGGCATGGCCTTATAATTATTTTTAGAACTATTTGGCTGTAATTCAATATTTGAAGCCAGCTAAACATATGTAAACATATTCTAAATATGCCCCACTGACAAGTATTAAATATATTTTTTGTTCATTCTGTGTTATATAGTAAATTTTTTAAAAAATCTTCATAGTATTCTTTTGACTGCTTCCTTCCCTTAAAACTATCAATTCCAGTTAATCATAGAACATTCATCAAACTTGTACTGTTTTTTTGTAATGATGACAGTGAAATTTGTATTAGGAAATTAGACTGAGCTGATTCTGTGATGATATTTTGTACAAGTTGTACATGCACACTACTAGTTTAATGTATTTTAATTATTTTATCCTGCAAGACTATTACTAACATCTCTGAAAACCAAGGTTGTAATGCGTAGAACCAAAATTTCTAAACCTTCATAAAGTTCCAGAATTTCATAACAGCCATTATCCAAGTTATTGATCTTATTTAATGTGGTTATGGGTAAACTGATGACACAAATGGTTAGTTTCTGAGAAGTATAATCAAGATGGAAGGATAATTATGAATAAGATAAAATTCTTGATGCATAACATAAACAGATATTAAAAGAATAATTTTGGTGTCGTAGCTGTGAAGTCTTTGATCATTTTAAGATAAAGAAGACTGATTTTTGTTCTATTATAAACATCATAAAGATTTTGCCCTAGTTTTTGGTATAGGATTCATTTTGAAGCTTAGTTTGACTAGTGGGATTTTAAATAATATGGAGTCAAATTTGGTACCTTTCTTATTTTTAATCATACAATTAATTATTAAAAACATGTAAAATATGCATTTAAATTTATGCCAATGTTACATCAGTTAATATTTAAGATAAAAGATATATGTATTGTCGAATGTCAAAAAAAAAAAAAGACTGTAAAAAGATTCTCAGAGAAAGCAGCTTCATAAAGTGAGTCCACCCACTGGAGAAGCAAAAGCAGAGAGATACCTGGATAAAGGAAGCATGTTATGGGTGTAAGCATCCAGAGTCTTGTGAGGTTGTGACCAAACATGTAGACGATACAGACTCCTCTGAGCGGGAGTAAGAATTCCAAATAAGCCATAAGATTCTTACTGTTAAGCCTTCAGTTATCTCCATTCCACTTCCAGAAAGACATAATTAGTTTTCCTATATCAGTGCAGGATGAGAGAGAATAAGGAAACTATCACCAGTAACCTCAGCAGAGCAGTTATGTTAAACCAAGATACACCTATAAAATATTGTAGGAAATAGAATTATATGATAAGACAGAAAACTATATGACACACTGAAAAATTATAAGCCGACATTAGAAAATAATCTATTGCTACATAAGCATTTAGAAGTCTTCATGAGAACACGTAAGAAAATAGATGAATGGAAGAAAAGAGTGAACAAGAGCTTTGTGGTTAGCCAACAGCCATTGGGAACTTGGCTTCTGGAACCTTAATTCACAGAAAGTTTTCATAGCAAACATAGTTCTTTCTGGAATATATAAACCCTCAATTTTGTTTAAAGTCCTAATAATAATGGTTAACTAAGATAGATATAGTTTTAAATGCAAGGAGATTGGGAGGTTTTGTTTTATTTATAATAGTATATTATTTCAGCATAATGAGTTATCATGGTAAACTATATACATAAAATTGTTATTATTAAATATGTTATTCCAAGCCTATATGGCAGTGTCTGGTAAACTGAGGAAGACTGAATTAAAGGCAAAGTCTAGCCTTGTCTCACTCCCCAAAATCCTGTCTCAAAATGAAAGTAAAAGATAATAATCATAATAATAATAATAATAATAATAATAATAATAATAATTCTATAATATAATTTTTGTGGACTGGGTGAATTTTGGGTTCACTAGTCCGTGTCTGCAGTCCAGATTTAAATACCCTGCCTGTCACAGGGCAATTGTGCCTTAACAAAAGCTGCAAACTCATTTTGCTGGTGAATCAAGCTGTTAATGGAGGTTTCTAAGTCCTTTCTGGCATTGGCAGGGACTTACTTTTCTAACCACGTAGACACATTAAAGTGTGAATGACTGTTCCTGGGGGAACAGCTGGTGAAATTACTAAGAAGTCTAGTATGCTCCAGATCACGCTACCCTATTCTATGATATCACTTCAGTGGTACCACAGGGACATCCAATCAGGATGAAGGTGTTTTGCATTCACAAATAAAACCAGCCAGAGTTTCATTTAGTTGAGGTAAATGTCACATCATGACAGGCTTTAATAAGAATTTCAGATGAATATTTTCCACAAATAAAAAGGTAATAGCAAATGAAGACTCTAGAATAAAAAGATAAATTCAAGATTTCCATGCGATAATGTCACTATACTTAGATTTAAGCAGATATAAAAAAAATAATTAAAATTTAGTGTTTAAATATTTTCATAAATAAACGTACACTTACAGGCTTGTTCTGCTCTCTCTGAATCTCTCTCAAATGTTACTATTTGCAAACATTTCTTTCTCTCTTGAGTTTGGACTACATTTAGCTTCAATCTTAGTCTTCTTTGGCTCAGTTCATTGATTCTTGATCCTCAGCTGACTCCTTACTGAAAACACTCCTTCTAAACACACAGAAATTGCAAGGTCAGAAAAAGGAATGTGTAAATTTAAAATATGAGCACTTTTTAAAAACACCTACTGGGGACCCCATGGTTGGATACAAGCATCTACCTCTGTATTTGTCAGGCTCCGGCAGAGCCTCTCAGGGGACAGCTATATTAGGCTCCTGTCAGCAAGCACATCTTGACAGCCTCAACAGGGTCTGTGTTTGGTGTCTGTATATGGAATGGATCCCCAGGTAGGGCAGTCTGTGGATGGCTTTTATTTCAGTTGCTGCTCTTCACTTAGTCTCTGTATTATTCCTCCCTTGAGTATTTTATTTCACTTCTAAGGACTGAAGAATCCATGCTTTGGTCTTTTTTCTACTTGAGCTTCACTACCATGCTGTCCCTAATGGAAGATTTAGAGAAAGTACTGAAGGATCTGAAGGGGTTTGCAACCCCAAAAGAAGAAAAACAATATAAACCAACCAGATCCATGCCCCCCTCAAGCTCCCAGGAACTAAGCCACCATCCAAAGAGCACACATCAAGGGACCCATGGCTCCAGCTGAATATACAGCAAAGGATGGCCTTGTCTAGCATCAATGGGAGGAGAAGCCCTTAGTCCTGTTAGGGGTAGATGCAGCAGTGTTGGGGAATGCAATGGATGAAAGGTATTGAACGGGTGGGGGAACACCCTCATAGAAGGAGGGTGTGAGGGGATGGGATAAGGGTTTTCTGGAAGAAAAAACAGAAAAGGGTATAACATTCAAAATGTAAATAAATAAGATGATAATAATAATAATAATAATAATAATAATAATAATAATAATAAAAAGAAAAGCCACATAAGGTCAATGAGAAAGTAAATACTGGAGAGAGCATACATCAGAAACTTGACAGCACAGCTAAAAGCACTAGAACAAAAGGAAGCAGATATACCCAAGAAGAGTAGACGGCAAAGAAATAATCAAAATAAGGGCAGAAATAGACCAAATAGAAACAAAAAGAACCATTGAAAAAAATCAACAAAACCAAGAGCTGGTTCTTTGAGAAAATCAACAAGATTGATAAACCCCTAGCCAGACTAACTAGAGGGCAAAGAGAGAGTATCCAAATTAACAAAATCAGAAAGGAAAGTGGAGACATAACAACAGAAACTGAGGAAACTCAAGAAATCATCAGATCCTACTAAAAAACCAATACTTCACAAAGTTGGAAAATCTGGAGGAAATGGACAAATTCCTAGAGAGATACAAAATTGTAAAGTTAAACCAGGACCAAGTAAACCATCTAAATAATCCCATAACACCTAAAGAAATAGAAGAAGTCATCAAAAGCCTCCCAAACAAAAAAAGCCCAGGTCCAGACGGGTTCAGTGCAGAATTTTATATATATTACAAGGCTATATTACAAGGCAATTGTACGGAAAACTGCATGGTACTGGTACAGAAATAGGCATGTGGATCAATGGAATAGAATAGAAGATCCAGAAATGAGCCCTCACATATATGGTCACCTGATTTTTGACAAAGGAGCCGCAAACATTCAATGGAAAAAGTACAGCCTATTCAACAAATGGTGCTGGTCCAACTGGCACTCAGCATGCAAAAGAATGAAAATAGACCCTTTCATATCTCCTTGTACAAAGCTGAAGTGAAAGTGGATCAAAGATCTCCACATTCAACCAGATACACTGAAACTATTAGAGGAGAAACTAGGGAAAACCTTAGAACACATAGACACAGGAGAAAATTTTCTGAACAAAACACCAATGGCTCAAGCTCTAAGGTCAAAGATTAACAAATGGGACTTAATGAGATTGCAAAGTTTCTGTAATGCTAAAAACATTGTCAAGAAAACAAAACTGCAGCCAACAGAATGGGAAAAGATTTTTACCAACTCCACACCAGATAGAGGCCTAATATCTAAGGTATACAAAAAACTCAAAAAGCTAGACACCAGAGAATCAAATAACCCTATTAAAAATGGGGTACAAAGCTAAACAAAACGTTCTCAGTTAAGGAATATCGAATGGTTGAGAAATATCTGAGGAAGTGCTGGACATCTTTAGCCATCAGGGAAATGCAAATCAAAACAACCCTGAGATTCCACCTCACACCAGTCAGATTGGCCAAGATCCAAAACTCAGATGACAACAGATGCTGGCAAGATTGCGGAGAAAGAGGAACCCTTCTCACCTGTTGGTGGGGTTGCAAACTAATACAACCACTCTGGAAATCAGTCTTGTGATACCTCAGAGAATTGGACATAATACTACCTGTAGACCCAGCTATTCCACTTCTGGGCATACACCCCAGAGACACCTTAGTACACAACAAAGATATATGCACCACAATGTTCATAGCAGCTCTATTTATAATAGCCAGAAGCTGGAAAGAACCCAGATGTCCTTCAGAAGATGAATGGATACAAAAATTGTGGTACATTTACACAATGGAATACTACTCAGCCACCAGAAACAATGACTTGACCAAATTCTTAAGAAAATGGCTGCATCTAGAGAATATCATTCTGAGTGAGATAACCCAGTCACAAAAGAATAGACATAATATGCAGTCACTGATAATGGGATGCTAATCCCAGAGGCTCGCACTGCCCCAGAAACAACTCACAGACTGTATAAAGTTCAAGAAATAAAGAAAACAAAACAAAACAAAACAAAAAATATCTATACAACAAGAAAACTTTGACTATTTCCATGTTACATTTTGTTTTACAGGTACTTTATGCTCATTGTAACTATTAATTTTTAAATGCATACTTACTATCATAACGTTAAAAAAAAATCAAGTACTGACTAAAAAATATATTCATACAGTTTTATGTAAAAATTATTTTAAAATCTGAAAAAAAGTACTGACAAAAATGTATTGTATAATTTTATGCAAACAATGCTTAAAATCTGTACATTTATCTTTGTTTTGCAAAATAAAGTTGTTAAATAAATCAAGTACTGACTAAAAAATATATTCATATAGTTTTATGTAAAAAATTTTTTAAAATCTAAAAAAAGTACTGACAAAAATGTATTGTATAATTTTATACAAAAAATGCTTAAAATCTGTACATTTATTTTTGATTTTTAAAATAAAGTTGTTAAAAATTAAAATGTTTAAAATATATATATATAAAAGCTAGACACCAGAGAATAAAGTAACCCTATTAAAAAATGGGGTACAGAGCTAAACCCAACGTTCTCAATTGAGGAATATTGAGTGGATGAGAAACATCTGAGGAAGTGCTAGACATCCTTAGCCATCAGGAAAATGTAAATCAAGACTACCCTGAGATTCCACCTCACACCAGTCAGATTGGCCAAGATCCAAAACACAGATGACAACAGATGCTGGCAAGGTTGCGGAGAAAAAGGAACACTTCTCCACTGTTGGTGGGGTTGTAAACTGATACAACCACTCTGGAAATCAGTCTGGCAATACCTCAGAAAATTGGATATAGTACTACCTGAAGACCCAGCTATTCCACTTCTGGGCATATACCCCAGAGACACTTTAATACACAACAAAGTTACATGCACAACAATGTTCATAGCAGCTCTATTTATAATAGCCAGAAGCTGGAAGGAACCCAGATGTCCTTCAGAAGATGATTGGATACAAAAATTGTGGTACATTTACACAATGGAATACTACTCAGCCACCAGAAACAATGACTTAACCAAATTCTTAAGAAAATGGCTGCATCTAGAGAATATTATCCTGAGTGAGATAATCCAGTCACAAAAGAACAAACATAATATGCAGTCACTGATAGTGGAATGCTAACCCTAGAGGCTCGCACTGCCCCAGAAACAACTCACAGACCGTGTGAAGTCCAAGAAAAAAAAGAAAAGAAAACAAAACCAAACAAAACAAACAAAAAAATAGTCATGCTCAATCCTTACCCACCAAGAACACAATGACAAATTCTGGGTTACACCCTGTATTATATGTACTGTTTGCTCTTTGTAAAAAAAAAAAAAAAAAATGTTTACACACCAAGAAAACTTTGACTATTTCCAGGTTACATCTTATTTTACATGTACTTTATGCTCATTGTAACAAGTAAGATCGTAATCACACTATCAAACCTTTAAAAAAAAAAAAAAAGTACTGACAAAAATGTATTGTATACTTTTATGCAAAAAATGCTTAAAATCTGTACATTTATATTGTTTTTTTAAAATAAAGTTGTAAAAAACAAAATGTAAATAAATAAGATAATAATAATAATAATAATAATAATAATAATAATAATAATAATAATACAAAGAACAGCCACATAAGTTCATTGAGAAAGTAAATATTTTCGTTATAGGATTATGGTACAGCCACATTTCAGTTTAATAATAGAATTATGTATAACATCACATTAGTACTTCTATTTCAGACTTTCAGGCTCATTATAAGCAAATTAAATTTCAACTAGTCAAGTGAACCATTTAATGACTAGTGCAGACAGTATCGACATCTTCAGTGCCATATTAAGACTTATTTAATTTTTCATGGGAAGGGGTGAGTATAGAGTTCAGCATTTGATTGAAAATGTATAATGTATACCTGTCAGATATTTGCTGCATTAAAAATTTCAAAACATAAAATCAACATTGTGTATAGTCATGAATTGGCTTGCTTTATATTCACAATCATTCCTGTTATTTGTTCAGTCCTAAAAATATCAGTATTCTTCAAGTGCATTACCTCATCTGTATACTGATTTGATTAATGTATAACGAATGTTGAAAAGGTACAGCATATGATTCTAAAATCCCATAACATGTAATGCATTTTTTTTGTTTGTTTTTGGCTACACTTACCTCTTTTAGAAGTTTTGTGTTTATAGCAATTATTCCACCAAGGTATCTGCATGAAGGTACTTTAAATATGAAGGTACTTTAAATTTCTTTTCCAATTAGAACCACCCTGACTGGCAGAAGAACAAGAGACATGGCAGCTTGGAGATTTAACATGATTTCCTATTCATCTGGGCTGCCAAGGCTAAACTTGTAATTAAGGGATAATCCCACAGCATGACCAGGCGCATAAGCTAGTAAACACAGCAAACAAAAAACCATGCTTATGGGGAAATCTTTATTTAGTAATTATTCAAGACAAATTATTTTACTGGCTATAAAAATGGCCATGATAAGAATTATACTTTAAGTAGCTTGCTTTATGCTACATCCAGACATTTAAAAAATGAGTGTTTAGAAGAATCTTTTTTTAAAAAGTGAAAATAAGTCCCAACCATACTAATGAAAGTTTTTACAATACTAACTTCACAGAAGCTGGGCTTTTGTAGACTTAGGAATTAACTTGACCCTGGTGTTTTTCATTTTCTAGCTTCAATCTACTATTCTTTTATCACTTTCTTTAGCACTGTGAAGACTAAATTAATGAGAGCTTCTTGAGTTTAGGTAATGAAGTCCATGCCTGGCAGCCTCCTATCATATTTGATTTGATAACAGAAAAATACAAATTAACTCTGGACATTGTCCTTGAGTAATTGGAATAATGCTTTCCATAAGAAAACCAAATAGGAAAAACACTATAGGCAACCCAATATCCCCACTGGGGACAATATCACAGCATAAAGGAACTGGCCTCAAATTCACAGGAATGCTGCCCCTTGACAGAGGAAATTGAAATACAAGTGTGTCCAGTTACACGGCTTGAATGAAAATGATCCTCTGGAGATAGAAAACTTTATTATTGGTGTAATAAAAATAGAGCCTTTAAGTCTCATGAAGGCAAATTTATGTTTTATTTTCATGACCTTTACATTTTGATTGCCCTATAAAAGACCTTTAGTTAAGCTTAGTTCACAGATTTTTTTTTCTTTTATGTCTATCTCTCTTAAGTTTATGTGAAATTGTCATATTAGTCAATTATCAGAGACAAATTGATTTTTTGGATCTTACACAATATGAGAATTGGAGTTTCTTCTCTCCCCTTTTCATTGCTTCATTCATAGCTCTTTTCCTTAATGTCTTCTTTAGTTCCATCTTTCTCTTTGTTCTTTTCTTCCTTCTCTACTTCCTTTCTGCTCTATTCCTTCCTCTTTTCTCAACATAATAAATAATTTTAATTGGTTATTCTCTGCATTTACATTTCAAGAAGTTATCCATTTCCCTCAATTACATACCCCCCTTCCATTGCCTCCATGTAGATTCTCCCTCTCTCAACCACCCTCTCCAACCTCAGCACCTTGGTGTTCCCCTTAACTGGGGAAATGAGTCTTCAATGGACCAAAGGACTCCCCTCTCATTGATATCAGAAAATGTTATCCTCTGCTACAAATGCACCTAGAGTCATAGGTCTCTCCAAGCAAACTCATTAGATGATATTTTCGTCCCTGGGAGCTGTGGTGGGCTTGGTTAGTTGATAATTTTGTTCTTCCTATGGGGTGCAGACCCTTTCTGGTCTGTCAGTCTTTTCTCTAGCTCCTTCAATGGGGTCTCTATGTTCAGTCTGATGGTTATCTCTTAGCATCCTCCTCTGTATCAGTATGGCTCTGGCTGAGCCTCTGAGGAGACATCCATATCATGTTTCTGTCAGCAATAGAAATGTCATGGAATCAGCAATAGAGCTTGGGTTTATTGGGTACATATATGGTGGATGCCCTGGTAAGGCAGTCTCTGTATGCTGTTTTCTCCAATCCCTGCTATTCTATTGGTCTCTTTATTTCGTCTCATGAGTGTTTTGCTCTCCTTTTTAAGAAGGACTGAGGCATCCACCTTCTCTTTGAGCTTTATAAAGTCTGTGGATTGTTTCTTGTGTATTCCAAGCTTTTTGAGCTAGTATCGCTTATCAGTGAGTACATACCATGAGTGTTCTTTTGTGACTGGGTTATGTCACTCAGGATGAAAGCTTCAAATTCCATCCATTTGCCTAGGCATTTCATGAAGTCCTTGTTTTTATTAGCCAAGTAGTACTCCATTGTGTACTACAATATCTGTATCCACTTCTCTGTTAAAAGACATCTGGGTTCTTTCTGGCTTCTGCCTATTATATATAAGTCTTCTATGAACACGGTGGTGATCAATTTTTTTCTTCCACTTTGATTTTGATATTTAAGCTGTACTTTAACATAGTCTTACATCTATATTTCAAATTCCTGCTCTTTTGGTCAAATCTTGTCCACAGCTATTAAGTAGAAAGCATTCTATATGCAAAATGTAGATATTAGAAACCATATGCAAATCACTTTTAAAAATCATGTACACCAATTTAACAGTTGGCTGTAAGTATCTGCTTTTGTCTTAGTCAGTTGCCGATAGGGTCTCTCAGAGGGTTCATGCCAGTCTCCTGTCTACATCTACAATATGATATCAGTACTAGTTTGGTGTGCATGCATGGGATAGATCCCAAGTTGGATTGGTCACTGGGTGCCCTTTCTTTCAGTCTCTAGTTTATTTTTATCCCTGCATGTTCTTTAGACAGAAACAATTCTAGATTTAACATTTCCAAGATGGCGGGTGGTGTGGTCCCACACCTCAACTAGGGGCCATGTCTTTCTTATGAAGGGGATCTCTTCTAGTTCCAACTTTGCACTGTTGAAAATTTTAGCTAATGTCATCACCATCGATCCTTTCTCATCCCAGGTCGCTGAAATTTTGTAGAGGATTCCTCTGTCCCTCACTCCACACTGCTATGTATTTTGATTAATTTTTCTGGCCATCTGGGCTTCTTTTCTGCTTAACTCCATACCTGATCCTGCCTGCCTTTCCCTCACTCCCCTCCTTCTCCGACCCAGGTTTTCCCTCCCTCTACCCTCCATGATAATTTTGTTCCTGATTCTAAGTCGGTTTGAGTTATTCAGTTGTGCCTTCAAATCCTTGTTATGCTTTCTAAGGTTTGTAAGTTGCATTGTGAGTCTTTTGAACTTTTTGATTAATATCCACTTTGAGAATGCTATAGAAGAATTGGGAGAAGGACTGAAGGAGATGAAAGAGATTGCAACCTCATAGGAACAACACTGTCAAGTGTGAATACCTCAGAACTTCTACAGATTAAGCCACTAACCAAGGAGTATGCATGGGCTGGTCATGCCCCTGGGCACATGGGTAAAAGGGTCTTGTCTGGGCTAAGTGAAAGAGAAAGCACTTAATCTTGTGGGAACTGGGTGCCCCAAGAAATACAGATGCTGCCTGAAATGAGGTAGAGCTGGCTAGGCAGGTAGAGGAACTCTGTCTCAGAGGTAGGAAAAGGGCAGGGAAGGTGGGATGATGAGCTCAGGGAGGGAGGACCATGAAGGGGGTAAGTTGTGGAATATAAAATTAGATAAAATAATAAAAAGAAAAAAAATATCATGTACACCATAAAGTATTTTAAATGATTGTGAGGATCAGGGACCATTTGGGATAGTTTAAGATTTTAATGTTAAATATGTTCTTAATTCTGAGACTATGGCTTCCTCACTTTCCTTTCCAAAGTTGGAACTTTGAGCACAACACTGGTACCACTCACAGTGAGTAGGAACCTTCTCCATTTATTAAGAAAATGCTCTACAGGCTTGCCTACAGCCCAATCTTACAGAGGCATTCTCTATTTGGGTTTCCTCTTCCCCAGTGATTCTAATTTGTATATTGTTGATATAAAACAAGGCAGGGAAAAAACACACACACACATATGAAATTAATTTGTATAAAATACATGTAGTAATTTACCTGAGGAATTCCATGTTTTCATGGGTGATATCATCTCCAAAACTGGACTCTGAATTAAGACCATGATCAATTATTCTATCAATATGTCACTACAATCTACCATATTTTTAATCAATCAAAGTAAAAGAATAATTAAGAGACTTTGATAATAATTACATTATTCTCCTTCTGGAAACTACTCTAATCAATTTATGAACATCATACTGTCAATAACAAGAATTATATTTTCCTAAGTAAACAATGCTCTTGCAACTAAATTTAAAATATTATCCATTTTGGTAAAACCGTAAAAATGCACAATTAAATATATTATTAAATGTACATATATCAAAGACACAAAAAGAAGATTGAGTCTAAATATGTGAAGCTTCTAGAAGACAACTGAGGGAAAAAATTTTCAGCGCCTTATTTTAGATAAAAAAATAATTATAAACTATAAACATTTTTAAGATAATCACAAAAATTGTAAACATTTTATTGTGAAAATTAAAAAAATTCAAAACAATGATTTTTTTTTTTGGTAAATATTACAAAAGAACCATTGACCTTGCTGGCATCCTAATTCCATATGGTAATGTTGGGGTATTTTCATCCCAGAGGTGATGAAACTTGCTGCAACTCTCTGCTGCAACTTTTCACACATTCCCAGCAACCGCCCATTGTGGATGCTGTCATAATTTCTACTATCTTGACAAAATCAAAACTCTACAAATGTGTAATTTAACAATCATATTTATATCAGTAAATGTTTACTTCACAAAACATCCACACAATAAACTCAAAACTAATTGATATGTTAAAGCATTCCCACCTAGATAGATAAATTGTCCTATAAAAATCCATCCCCTATAAGACATTCGTAACTATCTGTGGCTATTGGAAGTCACATGAAGAGGGGTCATCCTTGTATTCCTACGTCTTTACTTCTTCTCTCTTGGCTTCTCACCTCTTGCCAAAACTCTGTCTGTGCTTATCTTTTTCACTGTCCAATCACAGGCCTTGCTTTATCTTGTGCCTCCTCCCACCCCACATATCAACCACAAATAAAGATGCTTAATGAATGAATAAGTTTAAAAATATATGACATATTCATGTTGGAAATTTAGTATGTACAATGGTTTGATGCTATTGCAAACTGATTGGAAATTATAATAAAGTTAAATTTGCACATATTCTACAACTGCATTTATAGTCACCATACAGACTAAAACAGATAATAATGCTGAGCTACAAACTTTTGTGATAATTTTCCCATTAGCTTCTTTCAGAATATCTAAAATGCACAAATAAAATATTCAGAAACAGTGGGATAAAATATATCTCATATATCCATAAAAACCACCAATAATTAGACTGATAGTGGTAAATCTATACACATCATAGTGAGATTAAAGAGCCAAATACATACATTTTTAATTTTTCTGATTTGATGTGCAGTTTTGAAAAAGGCTAAATGAATTCATGATGGTAGCAATTTGTAATGTGATTACTTAGCCTGAAATATGAGGATTTTTTAGGGCTGTTGTCTAAGGGAAAATATTCTGAGGATCTGTCATAATTTTATCTTGGTTTTCAGAGGTGTTACTTTGCTAGAAATCAAAATTTGCACTTCCTATACATACATGTTTACATTTCTCCTTTGTGACATGTATAGGCATGTAGTATTATTCTTTTCTACTTACATATGTGTCTATATCATTCTCTCATGTGCTTTCTGCCATGCTAACAGTACTCATAAAGTACAGTTTTGTAGAAATGGTATGGTACTAGTCCTAATGCTGATTGGTTTTTGCAGTAATATTAAGGAAAAAGAGTATAGTTTCATCTTAGGCATAATTTTAAAATATTTTACATATATTGGGTTCTATGTGCAGGTGTGTCATCTAATATGGAAGAAAGAATCCACACGAGTTGATGATAATTAATATAGAAATAAGTAGACAGTGAAATAAACAGCCCAACAGAGGGATCATAGAATAATGGTGTGTTAGTGTGTATGTTAGTGTGTGTGTGTGTGTGTGTGTGTGTGTGTGTGTGTGTGTGTGTGTGTATGTGTGTGGCTTGAGAAATTATGGTAGATATCATCTCTCTTAGGTTGGTATGTGGGTAAATTGACAATAAAACAAATTAATATTCTTGCTCACAGATTAAAGTAGCATAGATTTGGCTTTTTTCTGCTACATACAAGTATCTTTCCCTATATCCAATTGAGGGTGGAGAGTTTTTGCAATTCTCAAGTCCTTTCTGTTTACTCACTTGTGAGCTAAAGGTCTTTATGTTACCTTATTGACATCATAATCATAAAGCTCTGATTTAAATGATTTTAACATGAAATCACAGTGAGATCATCAAGTATTATCATAATGTTGTGAGATATTCAAAAAGAAACAGATTTTGTTAGAGATCAGCAGAGTAGCTTTTGATTCGTCTGGTGAAAATACCAAAGAAGAAAAAAAAATACAGAACTAGTTTGGAAACTTGAACGTAATTAAGGTGACTATGAAAAAAATCCATATACATATTGACTGAGATTTTTTTAATGGTCACCTCAGATTGACTGAGTTTTGGGGGGTGAGGGAGGCTGCTGGTAAAGAGACTCCTATACTCTTTTCAAAACCATTGTTTTGAAAACTCCTACTTGCATTTTTTTTCTTTGTCCTTTAAAAGTGTACATATGTCTCTTACCTCATGAGAGATTGAAAACCCAAGAGATTGTCTTTCTCAAATCGATAACCACTTGTTGGAATTATAAATGTTGAAAGAAAATGTATGTCTGACTCTGTGGGGACAAATACAGTATTGAATGTTTCTACTCAAGTTGTTGAGTTATCTCCAATAATGACAATGGAGGTAGACTTTCATTTGGAATAGAGTCCATCATCACAGACAGGACAACCAGCCAGTGACACCACTGTCATCATTCCACTTATTACAATGTTCTCACTCTTCCTATTCAAAGAGTTGATCTTGAATGAAGTGTTCCTAACTGTCTAACTTCAATATTGAGTT
The DNA here is from genome assembly GCF_963924665.1 of Micromys minutus. Taxonomy (NCBI): domain Eukaryota; kingdom Metazoa; phylum Chordata; class Mammalia; order Rodentia; family Muridae; genus Micromys; species Micromys minutus. The sequence goes on from NC_137974.1 coordinate 39,320,381, forward strand.
TTTACCCTGACAGTTACTTTGCTTCCCTTCATTCTCCTAGAAAGCTATAGTTCTCCCAAGAGGTTTTATGCCCATGAAGATCTCTATTGCTTTTCTCAGATACAGGAATGTTTCTAAAGGCAATGTTCCATGCAAACATGGTGATGTCCTTATACAAAATAGTGATAAGTAGATTTAGACAATCAGCTGGGGAAGAAGGACACATTCCCCTGGCAGTCTCTGTCTTAGAATAAGAAATTCTCCTGATAGCCTCTGCTTCCAACTTTATTGTATGGCATCTCTCTCCAGATGCTGACAGGCCGTATTAGAGAAATTGTGTAAACAGGTGTGACTGACAGCTAATGAAGCTGCCTCCATGAGCTGTTAATACATTCAATCCTCATCTCTTTATGAGCACAGCTTCATAATCCCAGGAATCTTAGTGACCCACATAGCAAGATGAGCCAGAGCTGCTGCTCCCTTAAATAAGGCTGCATTATCTATCCAGGCAGTTGGAAACTGACTGCTTCATTAGCAAGTCAATGTACTTCCCAGCTTCCTACTGATGCTCTGATGCATCCATCAGAGCACATTGTTCTCTAATTGGAACTGGCATTTGCTGTTTAAATGCTATAAAGTGGAATATAACCAGGTAAATCAATAGATACCCTTAGAAAATATGTAAATCTACAAATGTGTGTCTTTTATGCATCTTTTCCTTAGTCATGAATACTCAACTTCGAAAGCAAGCAAAGCAAAATGGTGTAATTATTCCATCTGCTTTGGAGATCCAGAAAGAGACAATGCCTCAGACAGTAACCTTCTGTTACTTAAAATGATGTGGATAGAATGTCTGCTAGAAATTGGTCTTGACATCTAGTAATTTTTTAATTTGAAATAATTGTTTTTTTATATTTTCATATTTTGATGTTTTTTCAAAAGGAGAACTTGTTCAATTATATCCGATAATTCTTAGTGTGGAAATATTTACTTTTCTTATTTTTTGATTTTATTAATTTCTTTTAACCTTTCTAACTTTTGGTTTTTGAATGTTATTATATTAGGTATTTCCTCTCAGATAGTACATTCCATGTTCGATAAAAGTGAAGTGTGTTGGGATGGGAAGTTACTACTAATTTTGTTCTAAGTAGAGGGGACACATTCCCTCGTGGAAAAGCTCCATAGGACCCAGGATGTTCTAACTGGAAGCTTCTTAAGAATCAGAAAGCCCAAACCATAGAAGCTTCGGGAAATATGTCCATATCCTTCAAGTTTATAAAAGCAGAGAGAAAAATGCTCATAAAGGCTTTGCCTCCTACAGACACTTCAGTTAGGCACTCGAGTAACAGACCAGCTGTGCAGCCTAGGAAAGTATCAGCGGAGCAACTGAGATGCCTACAAGTTGCGCTGTGAGCTCTAAGTGAGTGCCTGCTTTGTGAGTTGTCACTCATGAGGGCCTAGACTTTAGTAATGCAGCTGTCTGATTCTGTAGGCAACCCCAAGAAACTTGCTGATTAATAAACTGGACATGGGCAGTACATGGCTGTTGACCTATCTGGTGTGATATACATTCACTTTTCTACCTTTTTCCATTCTGTGGCACAAAAATCATGTTTTGTTTGTCTGTTTGCTTTACTCAGTGTTGACTTGTTGCTAAATTGCTCAGTGGTCAAAAGGTTATTATAATCAATACCTGGTAAAGACTTAAAATGTATGTTGAGGACATAACATTCATTTTTAAAAATTAAATGAAATCAATTTTCTCATTTTCACAATCCTTTTTCCTTCTTTGTATGAAAGCATAATTGTTTATTCAATAGCCTGGATATGTATCTGATTGTCTTTTGTTGTTGTTGTTGTTGTTGTTGTAATATTCTGATATTTTTATTGTAAAATTAATAGTGAATAAATCAATAGAAAATTTTTCTCAAAATCAAAAATACTGACAAATGCATTTTGGTAATTATTAAACTATAACTTTTTTCCTTTCATTTATGCTTTTGTCTTACAATATATCCAATCACAATTAATTGTCAACAATCCATTTACTTAAGATGTTTAAGATAAACTTTAGTTAGCTAATTGAATTGAAAATTGTCAAGATAAATTTAAATTTTCTTACTATGGATATTAAAAGAGTGAGTGTATGCCTATATAATGTCAAGTTGTTGCTGACAAAATGACCTTGTCTACATTGCTGGACTATAGTTCAGAATATGCTACAATAAAGAACTCCACATCCTACAATCCTATTAATAGGTGAGGCATTTCTTAAATACTATATGTTTCTAGGACAAACAGAATTCAATGTTGGCAGAGTTATACAACTATCTTGAAGATCATGCTAAAATCTGAGGTATTATTTAATGCTTATAACATCAATAATTAATGATTACATGAATTACAAATAGCAGATGAATTTTTCCAATGAAAAGTATAATTTTCCTTTAAAAAATTCTACTTGGGCATTTATTTTATTCTTAATTGAAAGACTTAAAAATATCAAAATCACATTACTTGAAGATGTGTGCACAGTTTATAGGAAAATAGATTGCACTTTTGTTTCCTTCTTCGGTATAAGCAATATAAATTTTGAAAGGAATTGGAACTATTCTGATTCAGCTTGACATAGAAAAATAGATACAAGGTTTGTAAACTCAACTATTTCTAACTGACAACATAAATCAAATCTGAAAAAAAGCCTTCTCACTTTATAGTTTTCTCATTTCATAGTCTCTTGCACAATAATTTGTATTATTGATAATAAATATTTACTGAGTCTTTCTTAAGGCATTGGTATGAACATGAATAAATGTCCCTGGACTGTTTTTCTCATAGTTCTTTTATCACTATTAAAATTTCACATTTATTTTAAATATGAGCATGTGAAACTCAAGATATCAGGGGTTGTAGAGGATACAGCTTTTTAAAAAAGACAAAAAATATTAAAGAAACCATAAGTGTTAAACAAGTTGACTCTTATTAAAAAATAAATAAATAAATTTTATTCATCCAGAAATTTTGAGTGGATGATGACCACCTTTTAGTTCACTGTCATTATATAGAGCAGGCTTTTATCAAAAGCCTGAGCAATTATCTCAGGCAAAGGACCCCATTCTTATCCTAATTACAAACCCTTACTCCTTAGACCCTTATCCAAAATACCCTTTCTCTGTCACTAGCAGCTATTCCTGTGATGAAGGTCACAAGAGTTTTGCAATAAAGATGTACTATGCGATTTACATACCCATGCCTAATGCCTACACTGGCAGTTGTCATGTAATTTTTTTCAAAAAAAAAAATTATTATGTTTAAATTTGTATGAAAAAATAAACTGCTAGGTCAGACTCCAGAGACTTTTCCACCCAGTATTGGCTAAAGTTGTGGTCACAAGAATTTAATTCTTTATACTTTTGTTGTTTTTAAATTTTTCTTGTAAACTAATTTTATTTTTAATAAAAAATTAACATTTATTAAAATGTATTGTTCTTTCTTTTTAAAATTGGATATTGTCTGCATTTACATTCCAAATGTTATGTCTTTCTCCAATAGCATTCCCCCTCCCACTACCATTGCCTCCAGGATGGTGCTCCCTCTCCCAACCACCCTCTCCCACATCAGCACCATGGCATGCATTCTCCTTCCCTGGGTAAAAGTACCTTCACTGGACCAAAGGTCTTTTCTCCCACTGATGACAGAGAATGTTATTCTCTGCTGCATATGCACTTGGGACCATAGGTCTCTCCATGTTAACACATTGGTTAGTGTTTTAGTTCCTGGGAGCTGTGGTAGGTTTGGTTGGTTGATAATTTTGTTTTTTTTTTTTTCCTAAGGGGTTGCAGACCCTTTCAGCTTCTTCAGTCTTTTCTCTGGCTCCTTCATTGGTGTCATTGTGCTCAGTTTGATGGTTAGCTGCAAGCATCCACCTCTATAACAGCATGGCTCTAGCTGAACCTCTGAGGAGGCATCCATAACAGGTTCTTGCCAGTAAGCACTACTTGGCATTAGCAACAGTACTTGGATTTAGTGGTTGCATATGGGGTAGATCCCCTAGTGATGCAATATCTTATATCTAATCCCTACTCCTTTATTTATCCCTTTATTTCCTCCCAATAGTGTTTTGTTCTCCCTTCTAAGAAGGACTGAGACATCCACCCTCTTATCTTCCTTCTCTTTGAGCTTCATAAGTTATATGAATTGTTTCTTGGGTATTCATAGCTTCTGGGGGGCTAGTATCTGTTTATCAGTAAGTGCATACCATGAGTGTTTTTTGTGACTGGGCTGCCTCACTCAGAATGGTAGCTTCAAATTTCATATTTTAAACTAATTATAATGAATTAACTTCAAGAATATTAATGTTTAAATTCTAAGTGTAAAACAGTGAAAGTTGTGACATATAATATAATATATAATATATGCTGTGTAATACATGATGATACATATACATGATATATGATACATAATATATGATATACAATAAGCAATATATGTTTGTCAAATATTTTAGGTCAAATTTTATATTCAAAATTACAAGAAACATACTGTCAAGAAACAGTAACATCAAAATTTAGGTAAACTAACTCTGTGTGAAATACAAATGGCTATGTCTTTAACAGCTTCTATTAAAATCTACTCTATATTGGTAACATTAAAACACAGTGCTATCATTTATATAACAGTGATTTCTTCTTCAATAATCATTTTTTCAAGCTTTATATCAAGTGTAATTTGATATTTTTCTTTTCGCCCTTTTTATTTTTTCTTCTTATTATAAATATTATTATTTTTACTATTATTATTATTATTATTATTATTATTATTATTATTATTTACTTATTCACTTTACATCCTGCTCAATGCCCACTCCAGTCACTCCCCCAACACACTCACAATCCTTCCTGCATCCCCTTCCCCTTCTCCTTCAAGCAGGTTGGGGTGCCCTGGATATGTCCTTACCCTGGTACATCAAGTTTTTTAAAACTAGGCATATTTTCTCCCACTGATGCCACAAAAGATATTCTAGCTAGAAGTGTATCTTAATTAGGTGTTTTACTGTTATGAACAGACATCATGATCAAGGCAACTCTGATAAGGCCAACATTTAATTGGGGGTGGCTTACAGGTTCAGATGTTCAGTCTATTATCATAAAGACAGGAACATGGCAGCATCCAGGCATGGTGCAGGAGAAGCTGAGAGTTCTACATCTTTATCTGAATGCTGCTAGCAGAATATTGACATCCAGGTAGCTAGACAGAGAGTCTTATAACTCACACCCAAACTGACACACCTACTCCAACAAGGTCACACCTCCCAACATTCCCACTGCCTGGGTCATCCATATACAAACCATAGCAAAGAGTACATCCCAAGTACAAGGAACCGCTTTTGAGATAGCCCCCACTCAAGTTGTTCAGGACCCACATGAAGACCAACCGTACATGCATATCTGCTACATATGAGTAAGGAGGCCTAGATCCAGCTTATCTATGTTTGGTTTGTGGTTCAGATTCTGAGAGTCCCAAGGGTCTAGGTTAGTTGATACTGTTAATATTCCTATGGAGTTCTTATTTCCTTTGAGGTCCACAATCTTTTCTCTTTCTGTTCCCTAAGCACCAACAAGGTCCATCCACATTTTGGCTGTGAGTATATGCATCTTTCTGAGTCAGCTACAATATGCATGCATAACAGAGTATCATTTAGTGTCAGAAATAGATGTTTGCACATGGAATTGATATGTCTCAAGTTGGGCCTGCTTATTGGTTGGGTACTTCCTCATTATCTGCTTTTATCCTTCTTCCCTACATTTTATGTAGACAGAATAAATTTTGAGTAGGAAGTTTTATGTGTTGGTTTGCATCCTTATTACTCCATTAAGGCTCTTGCCTGACTAAAGGAGTTGACCTCTTTGGATTCCTTGTGAGTCACAGCTAAGGACATCCCCGTTGATTCCTCTGCATCTCCCTTATCCCAGATCTCTGTCTCTACCTGGAGATGCCCCCTACCTCCTCAGCCCTGTCAGTTGCATATTTCTATTCATTCTCATAGCCATGTGGCCATCTTTCCGGTTATGAGACTTAACCAAAGAATAAAGTCTTTGATGGGTGTCTCTGAGACTTCCTTTTTCAATGCAATTAATCTGAGTCTCTTCACCTTAGGCTCTGGCAGACAAGGGCTAAAAGGATCCACATTCCTCACCAGAACACCACAAAAGAGTCTTTATACCACATCTTGATATTCTCCATCAAAACCTCTAGGGACAGGTCAGCACAATTCAAATTACTCTCAGCAACAAAGTCTTCCAAATTCCCACTAAGATGGCCCATTAAGCCCCATTTAAAGTATTGTACTACTTTCCACACCCAAACAACCCAAATACACATTCTTCCAAACAAAAGCAGAGTCAGACCTATCACAGCAATAACCCAGTCCCTGGTACAACTTTCTGTCTTAGTTAGGGTTTTGCTGCTGTGAACAGACACCATGACCAAGGCAAGTTTTATAAATGACAACATTTAATTGGGTTGGCTTACAGGTTCACAGGTTCAGACCCATCAAGGGCAGTATACAAGCAGGCATGATGCAGGCAGATCTGAGAGTTCTACCTCTTCATCTGAAGGCTGCTAGTGGAAGACTCACTTCCAGGCAGCTAGGCCAAGGGTTGTAAGCTCACATCCACAGTGTCTATTCCAACAAGGCCACACCTTCTAATAGTGCCTCTCCCTGACCCAAACATATAAAAACCATCATACCAGGGTTGTCGCCCTTTGTGATTTCTTTGTTCCCATTTTCATTTTTAGATCCTAGATGGTTTTGTTCAATTCCTTCCCCTGTTTGGTTGTGTTTTACTGTAATTCTTTAAGGGATTTATTTATGTCTCTTTTAATGTCCTCTTTCATCATCATGAAATATAACTTTAAATTTGAATCTTGCTTTTTAGGTATGTTGGGGTATCCTGGACTTCCTGTGATGGAAGAATGGGGTTCTAATAATCCCCAAAAGCCTTGGTTTCTGTAGCTTAGGTTCTTGGGCTTGCCTCTCACCATCTAGTTATCTCTGATGTTAGATGGTTTTACTGTCTCTCACTGTGTACTGTTCTTCCTGTGGGCCTATGAACCTGTGAGTCAGCATTCCTTGGAGACCACCTCTCTCTGGGCAGGACTTGGATGTGAAAGTCAATGGGGCAGCCTTATCTCCAGGGCAGAGATGGAGACCTGAAGAATTCTGTTCCAGGTTGCTTCATATATCCTGTTTACTGGGTGCTTCTGTTGGCTCCCTCTTTGGACAGTTATTGGAGCAAAAGTTTTGTTTTCCTCTTTGGGCTTAGGAGTGACAGCACTCTTGGAAAAACAGGTCCCTCTAGACAGGATTTGAGTAAGGAGCGTTGTGGAAGGAGTCATGTGTTTTATATGTCTATGTTTCACTATTTTTTGTGCTTTTGTATCAAGATTTAAATGTATGTTGCCTGAGTATCTCTTTTCTTCTTACTTGAGAGCCTCTTCAGATATCAACATTCTTTTAGTGGTTTGTCCAGGTATATGACATTGCTGTAGAAATACAATACATTTCCAATTACTGTTTTTAGTACAGGAATTCTGTTAAATCTTTGAAAGAGAAAATGTGAAAAGAAAAGGAATTAAAAACTTCCTAAAATAAACATTTAGCCTCTGTTACCCTTACTCTTTAGGGTGCTAAGGACTTTGGTACACTTCTGGTAATCTCTGTTCATTCTCTTTTATCTATCATGTATTCTTATCCAGTATTGGCATTCATAATGTTGCCTCAACCACCCTTTATCAAGAAGCTGTGTTCTTCTCTTTTGGTGATAGGCCATGGAGAAACTTTAGCATGAGACATGCTTCTAATCAGACATTCTGTCTTCCTATGTTAACTGCTTTGAAAATAAAATAACCTTTTTTTGTGTGAAAATAAAAGGTAATCACTGAAGGTCAAATGATTTTTTTCTTATTAAAATATATTTTAATACAATATATTCTGACTATGGTTTTTCCCTTCCCCAACTTCTAGCTTCTCCTCTTTTATATATATATATATATATCAAATGCACATCATTTCTTTGTCTGTATTAAATTATTTCTTATTAGACATTTTCCTTGTGCTGAGAAAGTGGGTCAAACAATAGGAAATAATTTTTTCTATACAAACCCAGGGACTGGAAGTTAGATACCTAGTGCTTATGTAAAAACAACAACAAACATCTCTATGGAAGGCATGGTGATACATTCCTGCAATCAAAATTTTGTGTAGATGGAGATAGGAGGAACATTTAAGCTTGCTTTGGCTCAGCATAGCAAAGTATTCAGTAGAATATTCTGCTTAAAGGAGGTACATTTGGACACAAAAACTCCTTCTGGGGTCTCCATTCCCTCCTCATGGGCATAATTTTATCAAGTATAATTCAATTCAAAATCAAGTACAAAAAGAGGAGCTTTGTATTCAATAAAAATTTAACAATAAAAGTAATATAATCTGTAACAATACAGCAGGTATTTTTTTTCTGTTTCAAAACTCTAGCACATTGGAATATCTCAAAATAGTTACCTATTATTATTTGATAATAGGTGTGAATAATTCCATTTACATTATATAATTAATTTTAACTCCTTGACATGTTGCAGTCTTATCTTGACATGCTGAAGTCTGTGATTATATGCTTTGTTTCTTTCATTTGCTCCCTGATTTCTGTAATTATTATTTGCCTTCATTGATGCTAAAATCTTGTATCAGAAAATGTCATGAGTACTACATTTTCTCGCTGAAACCTGCCACACTGACAAAGAAAGCTCATTGTAAGTTCATTCAGCATTTCACTTATTTACTTCCAACTACATGTGTATATCATGCCACTCCTGCAACACTTGTAGTGTAGACAAGAAGCGACCTATATTTCATCACCCCTTGAACTTCCAATCTTAGCTTTTAAAAATCTGAATATTAAATGTCTTAGTGTGATTCCTGGTTCCGTAATAAGCTCTATGACCCGAAGCAAATGGTTCATTTTAGTCTTGAACAGACAGTTCATCATCAAGGAAAGGCAAGGCATCAACTCAAGAAAGGATCTAGAAGTAGAAGCCAGTGAGAAATCTTATTGGTAGTGTGAGCTACATTTTTTTTAAAAAAAATATAACACTGGCTCACCTGCCTGGACATGGCACAGTCCACATAAGCCTGGACCTTCCTAAACTCATTAGAGTTTAAAATCCATTTCATAAGCACTGCCACAAAGCCATCTGACCTGGGGCATTTGTCAGTTGAGCTTTTCTCTTCCCAGATGACTGTCAACCTGTGTCAGGTGATAGGTAAGGCTAAGGATGGTGGGAGCCTCTTGTTTGTTTTTTCTCTGTGCTCAGTCTGGAGCTCACTGTATCATTCTTTCCTTCTTTGTATTGGTTTCCTTTGGCAACATAGACTCGGACTTTGAGATCAACTTTATATGTTGAAAACAAGGTTTGTAACTAAATCAAAATAGCCATGGACTTCAGATATTATTCATTTGTCAGTGCATTTTTAACCCAAATACAAAACTCTATATTCCCACAATAAGAACTAAGAGATAGAGAATTGTTTTTAAAATGTCTTTAACTTCTTAAAATTTTTATATTTCTAGAAGTTCTTATTTTTGTCATTTATTGGGGTAAGATTTAGTTTGGAAGAGGTCTATGTTTCTGTAGTTACATAAACTGTTTGATATTTCCCTGACTCTCTTTGTTTGGTGAAGTGGCTGAGCACCAGGGGAGCATTCTATTTCTTACTTTGTGTTTGACCTCAGTTCCATTGCAGGAGCAAAGTGTGCTTCTGTCTGGTCCTGTCCCTTGAGCTTTCACTTTGTATGCCATTGAAGAGTGTCTAGAAAAGTCCATTAACCTAGTTTCCTCTTGGTTCTTCCACCTTTGTCCTCAGGTCTCCCAGCAGAGGTAGGTGAGGGTAACTAAACTGCAGGAAGAGTTTTTTGTGGCTTGTGTTTCCTGTGGCTTCTGAGTACCCTGGGTTTCTGAAGTCGTGGATGACACGTAGATTTCTGTCAAGCACCTTTGCTGTAATGTGTCACAAGCTTTCTAGTCACTAAAACTTCAGCAGAGCTGTCACATAAACTTCTGAGAACTCTGCCTTTCATTCTAGTTCAAGTATCCTACACTGTGTCTCTCTAGTTTTCTGTCTCCAGTGTAAAGGCCTGAACTTTGAGAATTAACACTTTGATTCAGAAGTCAGAGTCAACATTCTTGGGATAATCTGTAACAAGGGGCCACAGAGAGTTTGGTCACTAGTGTGCCAGCAGAGGTTATGGTTACTAGTGCATCAGCTCTCAGTCTCTGTCAGGACTACTTAAAAAAAATATTTGGGGACTTGTTACATTTTGAATTTTCTCTACATTTTACCTTCAAATAAAGAACTTGCTCTTCAGTGTAAATGACATGCACTACACTTGAACAAATTTGAGCATGATTGTACTTTCTGGTTTCATTTTCACCAACAACCACTGACTATTCTCTCTTCTTCTTCCAAGTTTTAGGAAGCCACATAATTGCACTGAATTCATTTAGATAGACCAAGTTAATCTCTCTGATTTAAATTAAATGACCAGAAATCCAAATTCTAAATATAGAATGCCCTACCCCATGTTGTGTCAATGGATATTATAAATAGAAGTGACTTAAAGTACAAGATTCTTGTATTATGTGTACAAATTTTATACATAGATTTTACAGTAATGGATTCTATATATGTCCACAATCTATTTATATCACAGCTACCTCTTACCATCTTCTGTGTTCTACACATAGATTCATTATTTACCTTTTTCTATATATCTAATGCCCCTGCTACACTATTTTTTTATTGTTCCTAATATAGATAAATTCATTTGTATTTGTTGTAGAATGGATAATGGCCCTGTTATTAGAGAATATGTACCAGAATAGTGGTCAGACCATCAAAGAAAATGTTTCTCCCTCCTTTGACGACCTTAAAATGAATACCAACTTATTAAAGAGGATTGGACCCCCTTTTGACTCTCTTGTTTCTACACAAGGATGCCTATAAGCTCAAAGTCTGGTGCGTATTGGACAAGTCTTATGAACACAAAAATGCAACTTTCATGACATGACCAGAAGTCAGTGGTCCGCACTACTACCTCCGTCACATCACCATATACTCTGGTTCTGGCACTTTTGTCCTTCTTTTATTGCCATATTCCCTGAGCACTGTAGCAGGTGATACATGTTATCCATTTATGCAAGGCCTTTGATAGTCCTGTAATCTTACTACTTCCAAGAAATAGTGAGTCTTCACAGTCATTGTTTACCACTTAAAACAAGATTATGTGACCCAATATATGAACAGACACAGTCTATACTCATAAACATAGTTCTCTGAAAAGGAATTTTACAATCTCATCATGTCATTTGGGGGGATGAAACAGCAGTAGCTTTCTTACTGGGACCTCTAACTCCCCAGACTTTGTTTCTCTTGCATTCTGTTACATTGTGTGTGTGTGTGTGTGTGTGTGTGTGTGTGTGTGTGTGTGTGTGTGTGTACATGAGTGGGCATATGTGTATGTTCTTCTGTATGGGTATAATCCCACACATGCCATTGTACTCATAAAAATCAGAGGACAAGCTTTAGATTTCTGTTCACTCTTTTCCACCTTGTTTCGCATATAGTCTTTTGGTCATTGTGAGAATGTAGTTATTGTGGACTAAATTTTCAGTATGAAATGTGGACTCTTTCTTTGTAGAGTAGGTCTCAAACATATTTTAAGTAAGTATTTTTCAATATCATGATTTGAAGCTGAAGGCATGGCTCAGTTGGCAAATGCACTTGCCATGCAAGACTGATAACACAATTTCAGAGCCACAGATCCCTTGTAAAAGCCAGGTGCTGTGTAAAAGTGCAACAGCCTCAGTATGGCCCAAGAGGTTCATGACACACTGTGACTACAGTCACCAGAAGCTGGCAGAGTAGCTCCAGTCACTTTGGCAATAACAAAGAGAAATAAGGAAAGAGTTGGGAATGAGTGAACTAGTGACTAAACTAGTATTGGAACATGGTCCAAGAATGAAGTCATGTGAGTAGAATTTAGAGTGTGAGAAAATTCCAAGAAAACAATCCAAGAATTTAGTGACCATGGTTTCCTCTAAAACATGTAACTGTTCTTTGATTGTGCCTTTGTGCCTCTCCCAGCTATAGCAGATATGAGTTAGTTTATTCCAAACTTCCTTAAAACTGAATATTGATATTTGTAAATGTGCCTCTATGTAAAACAAGGTTTATGCACTGTGGGTTTTATTAGTCACATGTGGTTTGTGTTTTTGACTGTACCCTGTCTTAGTTTAGGTTTCTACTACTAAGACAAAAACAGCAGGACCAAAAAGAAACTTGAGAAAGAAAGGGTTCATTAATCGTATACTTCCTCAGAACTGTTCATCATTTAAAGAAGTCAGAATAAGAATTCAGACAGGGAAGAAACATGGATGCAGGAAATTATGCAGAGGCCATGAATGGGGTGTTGTTTAGCATCTTAATTTGCATGGGCTGGCATATTCTGCTTTCTTATAGAATCCAGAACCACTAGCCAGGGATGGCACCCCCACAATGGTCTGGACACTCTCATCAATCACTAAAACATCCCTTACATCAGGATCTTTTGGAGGCATTTGTCAGTGGAGTTTTTCCCCTTTCAGGTAACTAAATTTTCATGTCAAGTAGACACAAAACTAGCCAGCACATATATTGTACTCTTGTAAATCAAGTGGGGTATTGCATGAAACATATGCTTCCCTCATTTGTTAGCTTTATTTTCCAAATCTGACTGTATTTAGAGTAGCAAACATACTCACAACTAAAGGTTTTCCTCTGATGTCCATTAGCACCACAGCATGTATAGGATCAAACCAAGAATCATGAATACACAAACACATGTCTGTACATATAGGCCAGTGCTTATATGCATGTGTTGTTTTGAGTTACAATAAAAGAAAATGCACCATGATATGCTAATTCTGGCTACTCTCTGGCTCCAGAAGTCTCATTGTCTCCAAGTCCAGCCCCATGCAGAGACTGCTTATTTTGCACCGCTCTTGCTTCAGACCCTGCTCACATTCCCAGCATAAACCCCACATGATTATAGTTACAATTCCCAGCTGCCAGGTAAAATCAAAACTCTAGAGTCGTTTAATTGATCAATAACATTTATATCACTTCACAAAATGTCCACACAATAAACTCAGAGGCAATTGATATTGATATAAACTGCCCACCTAGATAAAATTAATTGTTGTATAATTATTCATCTATTATAAGATATTCATGGAGATCTGCGTCATCTTCTCTACCTCGATCTTCTATCCTTTTCCTCTCCATATTCTGTCTTGTCTCTAAAATTCTCAGCCCATTGTTTTCCACTGCCCAACCACAGGCCTTGCCTTATCTTGCACATACATTATAACTGGGTTTGCAAGAAACGGAAATTATTTAGAAAAAGTAATCATGAGTATTGTGAGGCTCATCTTAACTGCTATAACTGTGTTACACAATCATTGGTAAATTTCATGGGGCTCTTTATGATGCTCTAGTCCTTAGTTGTAAGATGTTGCCTAGAGCCACTTTAAGACAAAATAACATTAGAAAACTTGTACATGTTTAATATTTAAATTCCAAAATAAAATGATCAGTTTGTTATAAATTACAGAATATCTATGTCACTAGCTCCATCTAGTCTACTTTCTTCACAAAAGTCTCACTGATTTATACAGATTAATATATATATATATATATATATATATATATATATATATATATATATATATACTAGCCACCACAGTTTCCTCAATAACATGTAATTGTTCTTTGATTGTGCCTTTGTGCCCCTCCCAGATGTAGGAGATGTGAGTGAATATATACCAGAACTGGCTATTGATTTTTGTATACCTGCCTCTGTATAAAAAGAGAATTTTGCCACAAGAAGTGGATCTATTTTTTTTTTCAAATTTTTCTAATATGCATTTAAGAACAGAAATAATTTGTATTGGTTTCATTATTTTAATTTATAATTATTTGTTGACTCCAAAAGACATTATAAAAACCAGCTGGACACTTCTATTTCAGCAGAGAAGATTGCCTGAGACTTGTAGTCAATTCTATGAGACTAATGGTCATGCCATTTTGCCAAGGATAACCATGTGAGTTTTAAACCATATCCTTTTTAAGAAAACATGTTGTTTGTGTGGTTGTTTTTAATTCAACAATTGCTATTATTCCCAAATGTTCCAACATTCTTCAAATTATGAAGAAATAGACCATATAAAACATTATGAGCCATTTTTATTCTCACACATCCTTTACCTCATGTCCCTGAGGAAGCAGTGCCCCAAAAACCCAATAATAGCACAAGAATCCCTTTGAATTTAACATGCTGTTATAAGTGCATCAGTCAATTTTCTTATTGTACCCAAAGACCTTATGAAGGCTTCAGAAGGCAGGAAAGCTATCATTTTGCTGACAGTTTGCGGACACAGTCTGTCTCAGTAGAGAAGACATGGTGGTAAAAGTAAGAAGCAGCTGATCACATTGCTTATCCAGTCAGGAGCCAGAGCTGAAGGCTATTGCTCAGTTTGCTTTAACCTGTTCATCCACTGTGGAAGTCAAGACACCAACATTCAGCATGAGAATTTTTATCATAATAAAACCTTTTTAGAATGTCTTCCTAGATAAAGGTGTGTCCTCTGGTGAGTTGGCTTTCCAGATTTACCTTGATGAACCTTGAGTTTGCTCAGTGGGTAAATGTTATGAGCTTAGGTATACCCCTGGGACATACTTCGAGGAATGAGAGAGCTGAGTCCTTAGCATTGTTCTTTGACCTATAATTGAGTATTGTAGCATGCATGCACTCACCCTCCACACACATATAGGCACATACTATAAATAAATAATATGGGACAGAAAACAAAATTAACCATTATAATTTAATAATTTAATATTCTTACGTTATTCCAAAAAAGACAGGTGGCTTTTATCAAATTTTCAAGAATCGATGGAGTTCAACTAATTTTTCAAGAATTTTAATGTACCTGTAGACACATATGGCATATTTCCAAATCATCTCTGCCCAATAGCAGCACAAATTTTGAAACATATTTCTTTGGGTAAGACCTGATGAGACACAGATCATGAGAGAAAAGTGTGTTACAGTACTGTTTTACTGCTGGCCACCTGAGGAAAATATAGCATGTCACACAGAGCCACTGGAGGAAAGATCATTGTAAGTCATAAGGATGGAGGAGAGTAGAGCTGAGTGACTCCTTGCACTGTGATATCCTCAGGAGCACACTGTGTTAAAAGCTGCAGTGAATCTGTATCAAGTTATACTTATGGATATGTGATGGAAGATATGAAACCTGAAAAGGGAGTGAGAAAAAGGGCAGAATTTTAAATGAATTATATGGTTAGGTGAATTGAATGTAGTGGTCTGACAGTAAATAAAATAGATATTAGTAATGGAAGAGGACAGAAAAAGAAACTAAACAAGGAGGTTTCCACTAAACTGGAGAGTTTGTGAGAAAACCTTTGTTGGAAAGTGTTACTGTAGTTTCTGAATTACAAGAAGAGAAATCAGGATGCTAGTATTTAGCTTCGAATGTATAAAAAAATCTTTTGTACAGAAGTAAGAAATCATAGATAAACAAATTGAATTTTCCATTTGACCAGGCAGAAAATGAAACAAAGACTATATTCACACAGGGTATTATAGTGAATGGAATTCAAATTTTCAATTTTCTAACTTTCAATGGGTTATATATTGTTTTGTTCTTTTACCACATACTTACACAAATACTAGAAAATATTATATTGTAGAGTAAGAACAAAATTGGGTTTACTATAATAAATGTGTTTCTGTGCAACATTTATAACTCCAAAAATTTAAAATAAGGTTTTTAATTTCAGTGCAGCAACTGAAACCATAGGTAAAACATCTCTTCCAACTCAGACGTAGTTACACATCTCTCTGTATGCATTAGTCAGTTGTCTTTAAAGGAACAAAACTGATCACACTCAAACACACACACACACACACACACACACAAACACACACACACACACTTATAAGCCGAGCTTACAGGAGACAGCCCAGGTACTCCAATAATTGCTACCTTACATCAGGGAGTATCAGATAGTTGCTGTGAGTCTGTGATGTGAGTGTGGATGGCTCAGGAGTACCAACCGGGCACTAAAGGCCTAGAGTATTCCGGAAATGCTAATGATCTTCAGTCTGAGTTAAATACTTAAAAAGTAGGTTGAATATAAGTGAAGGAATGTTCCAGAAGTGACATAGATGGACATGCCACCAGAGACTGACACCCATATGTAGAGCGGGTCTTCTTAAGTCACATAATTATGATAAAGAATGTCCTTCACAGGAGTGGCGAGCAGCTTGAGTTTTAGTTGATGACATCTGCAGTCAAGATGACAACCATGATCAGTGACAATACTAAGGACCTTGGATCTTTCATGACCTCAACTTAATGCAGTAGGACTCAGAGGATGACTGACTATTATTTTAAGCATAGTCTGTGCTTACACAATTTTATCATCAAAGCAGTACAACCCAAGACATGGTTCTTCAGAATACAAGAACATAGAGTTTCCATGGAGAGGTGGGAATTTGTTTTATCCACTAGGTGGGGCTTCTGCCTGAAGTCACTGAAAATATTCAGAAGCAACAATTCCATGGTCTGCCTATAGGAAATAAAAAGCATCGCAAATACCAAAGCAAATATACATCACCTCTCTTCTTATTTGAGTCATGGTATTCTACAAGTGGAATATTTATATTAATATAAACCAGTCTTTAAGGAAATGGTGGAATTACTGGTGACCTCTACATTCTTTAAAACTGTAAGGTAACAACAGGAGAATAAAGGGAAAGGCAAACTCTAAGCACCAACATCTCGTAGCTTGAACTCTGAATGAGCATAGTTTTGTTTTGCTTAGTCTGTGTTGAAATGTCTAGTCTATGGGCCTTAAGATGAAGTCATTTTCTCCTACTCGTGGTACTTTAAATCCATTTCTTTCCCTGTGGCTCCATATAGCTTTTGCTAAGTAACTCATTTTTCTCTTTTGGGATCCTTCTCCTCCTCTCAATAAATTGTTTCTCTTTGCAGAAGCTTGTGCCCACACACCTATTCAGCATTTCTGACCTTATAAACAGGCTGTGGATTTCTCTAGTGGTTCACATAATGTGCACAAATAACAATTTGTGTTTTAAATGCTCAGTCCAAGTGCACTCAAAAGTAGGTACAGACACCTTAAGGATTTGGCTTTTGCCATCTTGAATGATTTATATGGCAAACACTAGAGTCTTTAGTGGATATTTTCAATGACAACTAGCTAGGGATATATTTCTGTTTTAGAAATCTATGTAAAATCTATGTAAAATAAAGGTAAATAAATGTAGTAAAAATGAAGAAACAAAGATAGACTATCCCTATCTTTCACCAGGCAATGCTTAGGGAACTTTTGTTCCATTAGAGATATACCAAAGTTCCACCTGCCTTTAATAAGAGAGATCCTTTTCAACAATGTGATGAGTCAAGTTACTATTTATATTCTGTAGAACAAGTTAATGCTTCTTAATCTTCTTCTAAGATTCTACCACTGACTTTTCTGAAGGAAACCATGCACCTTTGCCTCATATAACCTTTGTCCTTTGATCTCTTATAAGCTATTTTATAAAAAAATAGTTTAAAAGAGATTCAAAAGTCACAGTCAAAACATGAAGTTTTATTAAAGCCTATAATTCTTGTTTTTTACCCATATGTATCCACATTGAGACAGAATTACTTTCTGTCCTGTGTATTAAATTTTTGTCATTCATTAGCTATTTATCAAATTAGCTTTTTAAAAATGTATGTTGCTCTTCTAAGTGATTAGTTCAGTTTTACTATAAATTTACTATTAGTCCCAGCACTAATCTATAAATTGTAGGTAGTTATAGTATATGCTTGTATACAAACATATAAATTTTGTGTGCAAATTTTACTTCAACTTACAAAACCCAAATCTTCCACACATACTTTCAAATTTGTAAGCACAAACTCCCTTCCAGCCACACTTTACTTTTTAAATAAAAAATATTGCTTAATCAAAGTGGAATTCATCCATCAGTGCCTCCTCCTTCCATCCATTCGACTTCTCTCATCCCCTTTTACTGTATTTTGTTTCAAGCCGAAGACACTAAGTCTAAATAAGTTATATATACTTCTTACAGTCCACACCACTCGAAACAACATAGAGATGTCACTTTCTGAACATCAATTCAGTTCCTTAAACATGTTGAGATCAAGCTTCCCAAAGTAAAACATGAATCAAATCTATTCAGATCCTTGTGTGCATTGCTGGTAATGCTAACCAGTGGCTTGTGCTGACACAAATTGAGTTTGTATTTCTAAAACTCAATAGCCACTCAGTAAAAGAACCACACTTGCTGTGTTGTAGAAGAGAGAAGTTCTCTCTGAAAGTATCTAAAGAGTAGTCTTTTAGGAAAGGCAGTTAACATAAGGGTAATTAGACTTATAAATGTAAATGTGTAATGTCCGAAATTTTTTTAACATCTTTATTTTACAGAACAAAGATAAATGTACAGATTTCAAGCATTTTTTGTGTAAAATTATACAATACATTTTTGTCAGTACTTTTTTTGATTTTAAAATAATTTTTACATACATCTCTATGAATAGTCAGTACTTGATCTTTTTAAAGGTTTGACAGTATGCATTGAAAACCCAATAGTTACAATGAGCACAAAGTACATGCAAAACAAAATGTAACATGAAAATAGTCAAAGTTTCCCTGTTGTGTAAAGATTTTTTTTGCTTTGTTTTGTTTTCTTTATTTCTTGGACTTCCTACAGTCTGTGAGTTGTTTCTGGGGCAGTGCCAGCCTCTGGGGGTTAGCATCCCACTATCAGTGACTGCATATTATGTCTGTTATTTTGTGACTGGGTTATCTCACTCAGAATGATATTCTCTAGATGCAGCCATTTTCTTAAGAATTTGGTCAAGTCATTGTTTCTGGTGGCTGAGTAGTATTCCATTGTGTAGATGTACCACAATTTTTGTATCCATTCATCTTCTGAAGGACATCTGGGTTCTTTCCAGCTTCTGGCTATTATAAATAGAGCTGCTATGAACATTGTGGTGCATATATCTTTGTTGTGTACTAAGGTGTCTTTGGGGTATATGCCCAGAAGTGGAATAGCTGGGTCTTCAGGTAGTATTATGTCCAATTTTCTGAGGTATCGCCAGATTGATTTCCAGAGTAGTTGTATTAGTTTGCAACCCCACCAACAGTGGAGAAGTGTTCCTCTTTCTCCGAAACCTCGCCAGCATCTGTTGTCATCTGAGTTTTGGATCTTGGCCAATCTGACTGGTGTGAGGTGGAATCTCAGGGTTGTTTTGATTTGCATTTAACCCATTGAGTTGTGGATAAATGGAGAATAAAGATCTATCTATTCAATACAATACTTGAAATTGATTTTGTTCTTTTAATGCGAGCTCTAAAATTAGAAAAATCTGCCAACCAAGAGTATGAATTCCATGCTTTGGCCTCCGACCTGAGAGACCAGCACCAGTTTGTTCATTATAACAAATTATTTTTTGTTTTCTGGTTATTTGTTTTTAAAATTCTTAACAAAGAACAAAGAGTCAATTTCATTCCAAATAAATGTAGATGTTAGGAGAAACAGTGTGACCTTTCTCCTCATGTCCCTTAGTTACTGAGTGCCCCATAATTGTATCATCATTTATAGTCATTTAATTCAGAATATTAATTAGTCACTGAACTGCTTATATTCATCAGAAATCATACATTTTAGGGTCGACACATGATGTTTTTTCTTATCTACCTCATTATTTATAACTGCTTTACCATATTTATTGGCTGGCTTTAACTCACCCAGGTCCCCTTAAAATTAAGCATTATATTAATTATTATATTATATTATATTATATTATATTGTGTGTGATATCTCTCTTCTTACTCCACATACCCTTTTCATTTATGGAGGAACACAATCATACCAAATCCATTGACCTCGCTGTATATATGTCGACAAATCAGAAACAGTGTCATTCCGTTTCCATTTTTTTGATAACCCACAAATATTGCTGAGGAAGAGCCTGGTGACAGGTTGGTGGTTACTCTATTTCTAAGATTTAGGTTACAGTTTTGGATGCAGACATACACCTAAAGTGCAGGTTTAAGCTTCCCCATCTGTATTCCACTACCAACAAGAAGATGAGTAAGTAACTGAGTCTGCTACACACCAGCATGTCTCCACCAAAAAGAAATGGTAAATAAGGAAAAATTGGCAACAGTAAGATTGTGAGGGGTAAAGGACATTGTGTTCCGTCATAATCAGGTTGAAGCTACGCTTTGCCAGGAGGACCTGTTTGGAGGAACAGGAGCTCTGAATGATGACAAGGCCCAGCTGTGTCTTACAGTATCCTGCTCAGCACGGATCAGGTTCCCTACAGGTTCATACAGTTGCTCATATCTCCCCTCACCACCACCAGAGATTCACCTTGGGAAAAGGCAAAGATTAGGTCATACATACTTTAGTTGCTGCTTGTTCTTGGGACTCCCTGTGGATATCAACATCTGGATTTGCTCAAGTCTTATATAAAATAGCATCACATTTGCATATATCCAGCACACAGCCTTCTGTGGGCGTTAAATCACCTTTAGATTACCTCCAAAGCAAAAATTTGTCTTTCGTAGTTTGTAATGGAACAATAAAACTAAACAAAAGTCTTAGCAATTCCTTTTGATCTCTATGCCTCAGGAGAGATGTTTTCCTCCTGATTCCAAGCTCTCTTTTCTACTGGGTCTCAACCAATAACTGGAGTCATTTCTAGCTAATCGGTAATAATGCTACTCATTATATCTAATACCTAGTACTTTTCCAATGCTTTATGTTTCATTTCAATTGCTAGTTAATGTCAGCAGTGCCTATTCTTCATGTAATAAAATTCATCATTTTTTGAGAAAGTCTAAAAATTCTTATTCTTAGATCAGTTATGTGATGATATCAGTAGTCACAATGTTAACATGTATTTAATGTTTTATTTGTGAGTTTTGTTAATGCTGCTAGGACAGCAGAAGAAAATAATAGCATTAACAAATACTGTTATGAAATGAAAAAAATATAGATATCATTGTCAACCATCTAAAATAGGCCACAGATGCTTGTAAAGTAATTAATCATGGCAATAAGAACTAAAAGGGGGAGGAGTTGGAAGTTTAAGTTAGTGACTCTTTTAATATCAAAATGTCCTCATTCATGAAATTGGATGTTCACTGAGGGAAACTATATATATAATCTCCAATGGAGCCCAAGGCATGACAATATTTAGGAAAGAACATATTGAAGAACCATGATAGGAATCAAAAAATGAATAAATAAACAAAACAAGAACTCATAACTTCAAGCAAGGAACACTTAAACGTATTCCTGGAAAAAAGTAAAGAAGAAAAGTTCAGTTTGAGCAAGTCTACCAGCTACTGTTCCACTAAAGAATGATGATGGGATTCACATTAAAATTGTCAACTTTAATCCTATTTGTGACATTAGAGGTAGCTATCATGTCGATAGAAGGAGAAAAACCAAAGAATAATGTAAGAATATTATTCAGCTAAGTATAATAAACATGTCTTGGTAGTTTGGGCTAATTGTTAAAATGAGAGAAAGAACAAGATACTTAGATATTCCTGTGGATAATAGGTCCTGGCAGGCACTGCAGTTTGAATCTGGATGCGCTCCTCTGTTTGAATACTTGGTTTTTCGTTTAGTGACATTGCATTGGAGAGTTATAGAACTCTTGAGAAGCACAGCCCCACTGCAATGGAAGCTTAAAGCCCAGTATTTTCTGAGCAGTCTCTTCTGACTGAAGACACAACATAACCAGCTGCCCCCATTTTGTGCAGCTTCTACCTTGCATCCCATGCCATAACTGACTGTGACGCCCCTGAACTGATTTCAATGTAAATTTGTTCTTCCTAAAATGGTTTCTTGTCAGTGACAAGTGAAATATGTCCAGTAAAGAAGTGTTTGAAGGTACAGGAATGAGAATCAACAGTTACAGAGTTATGCATTTTCATGACTGTTTCCCTGAGCAATAGAGGCTGTAATATGCATATTAATACAAAATGTCTGTAGTAAATGTGCTGAGTAAGAGGACTAAGGTCAGGGAATGCTACATGGGTGTGTTGCTGGGGTTATTCCTTGGAGCACATGAAATTTTAAATAGTTTTGAGAAACCTGTTCCTGTAATTTTTATTTGCACTGGGATTGAAACACCAGTGGGTCACAAACACAAAGAATGAATGAAAGTGGGACGGGACTCAGCAAGAAAGGTTTCCACGAAAAAACTGGATGGGAGTGAAAGGGTGAGTGCAAAAGGAAGTGAGCAGGACAAAGTTACTTATATGTATCACCAGGTCAACATTTTCAGTCTTTTTTACAAGATGCCTTGTTCTAAAGAAAGTCAACAATGTATGCAAGAGTCAACATTGATCCAAATGGTGACTTTCAATTACTTCACAATTGGCATGAATGGAAGAGGTCTAACTGTCCCTCTATCCCTCCCAATGAACATCACTAGAAGATAACCAGCCTGTAGAGCACATCTTAGAGAAAAGGACTTTCCTTAGAATCTTGAGTGCAGAGAAGGTAGAGAAGGAGGCAGACTCACCTGCACACAGGGAATATGTTAGTTTAAATGTCCCTCTTTGCTTCTTGTGGTTGCAACTTTGCCCAATTCTCTCCTCTCTGTACTCAGTGCTCACATTTGTTACCTCTAGGATGCAAATTGTTTTAATCAATGAAGAAACAGCAAATAAGCAAATTGACAGACAGTATAAAAAAATCACCAAATCTTGCAAATAATGACAAATGTGATTTGGGATGCATTTTATAAAGCAATTTTTAGAAAGCTTTATATACACCAATTTTCAAAAACTATATTTATAATATACATGTGTATTATAAATTTGAGTATAAATAAAATTTGACAATTGTTCCTGATAAAATTAATGATGATTGTGAGTGAAAATATTAACAGCAAAGTGCTATAAAATGGCATTCTACCATGATCAAGAATATATAAAAACACTATTTTGTGACAAAATTTTATGTCCTTTAAATTTAAAATGATAATGATAAAATTATTTTTAAAATTCAAAATATGTTGAAACTACATTGCTTTCTGAAGTCTTTCTTCTGGATAGGATGGGGACAAAGGGACTAAAAATAATTTAACAAAACTGAAATTGTAGTAGAAATATTTACCACATTCATTTTAACTTTCAAAAATACTTAACCAAGCAATGCAAGTTGAATAAGATCCAAAGGCTGGAAAGCAAAGAGGCATGGGGTCTAAAAACAAAACAAACAAGAATAACAAATCATAACAACAAAATGATTCCCCAAAACTTTCTGTTATAGATCAATTTCTTATTCAACCATTGTCAAAGAAACTTCCTGTTGCAGTAGATGAAACAGAAAAGAGGTCCACAGCCAGATATTATGCAAAGAATTAAGAGACCTTGAAATTCCTAAATAGCATATCTCCTTCAAATCTCTTACCTAAGGACATAGAAAACCCTGCAGAACAGAAAACAGAATGTGTGTCCTTTCTGAATATAGCACAGCTTCTTGCTTAGTGCTTTTATGAGATCCAAACATATGTGAACAGTTGGGTCAAGGTTTCTTGTGCCTTCTCCTGGTCTCTTTTACTTCTAATTATTATTAGTAGTATTAGTGTTAATAGTAGTAGTAGTAGTACTCTAAATCCAATATGTTACTTTTTGTTTGCTTGTTTTGTTTTATCTTCTTTTATTATTATCATCCCTTAGAAGCCTTTTTGGTTTCTAATGAAAGACAATGAAGAGTAGATCCAAATGGCAAGGAAAGTGGGAAGTAAGTGAAAGGGGTAGATTGAGAGAAAACAGTAATCAAGTTATGTTTTCTGAGAAAAAAAAATCTATTATCAGTAACAGAAAAGTAATGTAAGGGAGTGCAAGAGTATGAATACAAATAGAGGAGTTGTAAAAAAAGATCTGAAAGAAGCTAACGAATGGAAAACCGTATCACAATATACTGTATCTTATTCAAATAATCTATTTCAGCAAAACTATTTTTAAAAAAGAGATAGAGACAGAGGGAGAGACGGAGACACGGAGACAGGCACAGATACAGAGAGAGAGAGAGAGAGAGAGAGAGAGAGAGAGAGAGAGAGAGAGAGAGAGAGAGAGAGAGAGGGAGGGAGGGAGGGAGGGAGGGAAGCAGGAAGGGAAGGGGGAGGGAGGGAGTGAGAGAGAGAGAAAGAGAGAGAGAGAAAGAGAGAGAGAGAGAGAGAGAGAGAGAGAGAGAGAGAGAGAAAGAGAGAGAGAGAGAGAGAGAGAGAGAGAGAGAGAGAGAAGGAGGGAAAGGGAAGCATGAAAGCAGAGGGAAGAGGAGAGTAGAGAAGGAAAGAGGATAGTAGAAAAGGGGAGGAGAGAGGAGAGAGAGGGGGAGGGGAGGGGAGGGGAGAGGAGAACAAGGCTCTGCCAGAGCCATACTGATACAGAGGAGGATGCTCATAGCTCACCATCAGACCAAACAGGAGGACACCAATGAAGGAGCTAGAGAAAGTACTGAAGGAGCTGAAAGGGTCTGCAACCCCATGGGAAGAACAAAATGATCAACTGACCAAATCCACCACAGCTCTCAGGGACTAAAAACCAACCAGTTTGTTCTCAGGGAAAGATGCATGACCTGAGGTACACTCGCAGCAGAGCATAGCAATTTCTGACATCAATGGGAGAAGAGGCCTTTGGTCCAGAGAAGGCTATTTTTCCCATTGTAGGGGAGAGCCAGGGTGCTGAGGTGGGACAAGGTGGTTGGGAGTGGGAGTGCCTTCATGGGGATGGGATTGTGGAAAAGGGATAACATCTAAAATTAAATGCAAAGAATTTCCAATAAAAATTTGGGGGGAAGCAGAAAGAAAAAAAAACAGAAACACAAGTTCACTATCCTTTTACAATCAGGTTCATCTTCAGTGAGATTCAGTTCACTGAGACAGGCACCATTCTCTTTGTTTAGAGGGACTGTGCATGTCTGCACCTGTAACCTCCCGCTCTTTGTATGAGGACTATATCTACCACTATAATAACTGTAAAGATCTGAACAAGTATAAGTTCATCTAGTTTAATAATTGCTTAAAAAGGACTCAGTTCTAAGTACAGGTTAGGGCTTCAGCATAGGAATTTTGAGGAGACATAAGCAAATCCATAGAGGAAATGTGAAGAGTCCTTCAGATACTGTGATCATTAGTTTCTTGGCAGCAGTTAATTGTTGATAAAGCCTTAGGTCAGCTAGTGAAATGTCAGATCATCTCCATGTGTCAAAGTTTCTTTAAACTTCAGAACCCTCTCTCACAGTGAATTCTTCAGCAGCTGCTGAGCACTGCGTGGACATAAAGATCACTGAAGGCACACAGCCATGTTTCCCCAAATCTTAGGCAAAACCAACAACTGTGCATAACAGCTGTTTGAAAACGACTCTCTCTGTGTCTGTGTCTGTGTGTCTGTCTGTGTCTGTATCTGTCTATGCCGATGTCTACATCTCTGTGTCTCTCTGTGTCTGTCTCTCTCTGTCTCTCTGTCTCTGTCTCCCCCACCCCCAGTGTGTGGATTTAACATTTAACCTCCCTTTCCATTTCCATATTGTTTAGCTGTGCTTTTACTGAAGTGTACTTTGGTATATACCCCATTGCTCAGTGAAAATTTACACATTGATGTGATGCAGTGTATGTGCACTTTGGCTTCTAATCAACAAAGAATAATTTGCATCCTGCTTAGCTTTTGCTTATGATGGGCATATTTCTTTGCATATATTTTTATCTACTAGGAAATAGCCAAAATAGTAAAAATGACACAACCTTGATTAAATTCTTGTCAAAATTGTAAAACTAGGTAAACTTCCAATTTTCTATATGTTTACTTTTCTTAACCAGTAATGTATTAATGTTTTTACTTATCTACTTCACTATCAGTATTTGCAGGTCTGTCATTTGATTACATTCATTCCAGGTATCATATTATATATTAAGTTTGCATTTTCATGATAATTAATGATAATGAATGTCTCTGCATATGCTTATTATACTCTTTAAATATCTTCTATAGTGAAGTCTACACATTTCTTTTCAACAACTGGCTCATCTTGTTATTGTAAAACTATACTAGTTTTTCACATGCTGTTAATAAAGAGTCTCTATCAAACTGGTATACTACAATATTTTATCAAATTTCATGTGCTTACATTTTGATTTTATTCATGGTGGTTTTATGAAGTCTAAAGATATGAACTTTGAACATGGAATGTTCATCTTGTTTGTATTCTGGATTGAGACTTTAAACCTCTTTGAAGAATCCTCATGAGAAAAATTTTATAGCATCTATGCCCAACAATTGTTAAAGTTTGGATTTTTATATAATTCAGTGGTCTATTTTAAGTAACTTATCATGTATGCTATGAAATAACATCTATTTCATTTCTTTCCATGTGGATATTCAGCTCTCCAAGAAATATATGTAGAAAAAAGGCCTGTCTTTTGTCTTAAAATTACCCTGCATCATCATAAAATGTCAAATTGCTGATAAATATAACATATTTTTGAATTATCAATTCTATTACAGAGTGTGCTCTGCCCACTTTGTAACAATATGGCACATCTTAATTTTGCCACTTCTTAAGTTTGAACATTGTTTAAAGAAATCCTACAACTTGGTTTGTAATATCTTGAGACCCTGCTCATGTGAGTATACATTACCAGGATTTGAACAAATAGAGTAATTCTGCCAGAGTTTTTACTGAAAAGGTTTTGAATTAATAGAGTAGTTTCATACTCACCTACTTAAGAATGGTGAGATTTTTATCCAGCTTTTATATATTTTTATGATGTTACTATATTTTTAAAAATAATAGCTGTGTGTGTTTGTGGCAAGGGTATGTGATTATAGTTTTATTTCAGACTTCTCTTACTAAAGTTGTATTACTTAAAATTAAAATTTATATGTCTTTCAAATTAGATAATTATATTTATTATTTACTACATTGGCCTAGAATATCATAAAGTTCTCTAGATGTGAAGTATCTGACATGTTTTACTCACTGAGAAAGGAACACTAATTCTTGATTGCTGTGTGAGCTGTCTGCCTTTCTGGTAGCTTTCATTAAGGAATTCAACACTCAGATTTGTTCCTCAGTTTTGAAAGCATGTTCTTGAAGATTGTTTTAATGTTTGGGGTTCATTGTAAACAATGGCCCAGAATAACAATTTTATACTTTTTTAAAAATCATTAAAATTAATATAATAAGACAATATAACTGAATATGTAGTTATTGTCTTAAATAGGTAAAATAAGCATCAATCATACATTTAGAATATTAAATAACAAACTAGGTGAAGAAAGCCAGAGTTTATGTCTGTGAGGGAAAAAAACACTAACTTGTTGAAAGTATTGTCATATAATACTAAAAAGGAAACAAAAAATTAAAAACCATGTGTTTCATTATGTAAATTAATACTAATCAAAATAAGAAGAAAATGGTTATAAGTCCACAGTCCAAATTCGATTATGAGACTGGTAAGTTAATTCAGTGGGTGAAATGTTTTCTGTAAAACCATGAAGATTTGATATTGGACCCCCAGAACTCAGGTAGAAGTCAGGTGTAGCAATGGTTGTCTACATTCTATCATGAGATGCAAACACATAATAGGAGAATTGCAGGACCTGTGGTAAACACAGCAGGATATATCAAGATAGATTCTGCCTTAATAAAGTTGAGGACAAAGAAAAACACCCAAAGCTGTTTTCTGATCTTCACACCAGGACAGTGTAATAACTCTTATTGTCTCTGTCTCTCTCTGTCTCTTTCTCCTTTACACACACACACACACACACACAAGCACGCACGCACGCACGCACGCACGCACGCACACGGAACATCAAGAAGAAGCTCAACCCTGACAGATGACTATACCGAGATGGTTCTGCCATGGATTAAATATACAATATATTTGCTTCTTTAGACAAGGTCAAAGAGAATTACATTTTAGAAAAGATTCCTGCTATGTCTTCCATGTTATTATTAAATATATAAATATAATCACTAAGTATTAGCTCACTCTTATGAGTAGATCTCTGCAGAACAATGAAGATGTGCTGTTTTATAGTGATGTTATATAGACAAATAGATGACTTCTTAATTCTTAATAATGATCCTATAAGATTTCCTATAATTATCTTAGTAAATATTAACCTACTTTTTATATCAAAACTGCTATTAAGTCTTCTCTGATAATCAAAACTGCAGTGATTGCCCCGCCACTCTACAATTGCCATGAGTTTAATTACTTTTGAGAGCAAAGGTGCATCTGTAACGTATAACACATTCCAAGAGGATGTAAAACTATTAACCAAAGTTCATAAAAGGGGAAAACTAAGGATTACTAAAGGTGAAAGAACAGAAGGTAAAATATTGACTAAGTTCATCTATACAAAACTTCACTAATTACTTAGTCACAATAAATTATAGTTTTTAAATCTTCATGGACCTGTAGACGTGGTGACAAATTGAAAATGAACAGTTAATCACATAATGACTCCTAATGGATATGAATGTAAACATTCTTTGTAAACTTTTTATTCAATCTTGGATTTGAATTTATCTGTAAACTTGTGAGGAGCTTTTAACCACGTGAACATGTAATATAAAAGACACTTATGTGTTGAGGATAAAGAGAGGAGAAAAAACTGAACAGAACTGAACTCAAGAGGTATTTAGAAGGGAAGAAATTGCATTGGGAGTAATGGTATTGAGGATAAGGGCACTTTTGTGACATTAGATCAAGAGGAAAGGAGACAATTACAAGAGAGTAGTGATAACTTTTCAGAAAAAAATATTTGGAGATGAACTTAGAAACTTTTCAGAGAACTGTAGATAGTCTAAAGTCACTTCAACTTATACTGCTTTGCTCCTGGGACACCAACTGGCAGGCTGGAAGTTAAAATTTTACAGTTCCTGTGGAGATGTAGCAAAGGAAACTTTACTATACCCTTCTGTTTTAAGATGAGGTGCTAGATAGTTTCTGTCCTCAGAGTAACTCAAGAGACAGGTCAGCTACAGAAGCAAAGTGACATAGACTATGATAAGTAAAAATTTTATTATTGTACAGCAACTCTAAGTATCTCATAAAACCACTGTCTTACCCCTGCAAATGCGCTTCCCCTCAGCTGCCTCAAGGAGAACCAAAACAAAAGAACAGCCAGGGCTGGTTCCTGGCGCACACACATACTCACAAACACACAGAAACACAAACACACACATATATGCACATAGACACTCAGTCACAGACTCTCTCTCTCTCTCTCTGTCTCTCTCTCTCCTCATATATATATATATATATATATATATATATATATATATATATATATATATATATATATATATATATGTCAATACATTTGAAAATGTCTAAGCATTATCTATCATCTCCACTTTTGAGTTACAAATTCAATCTCTTACTTAAGAATGTAAATATGCTATTCTCTAAATTCGTGTTAATAAGTACATGGTAATCTTCAATATATAAGCATGCTATGTTATATTCTTTATGCAAGAGTATAAAATTCATTCTTAGTCATGCATAGATGCAAGAATTAGACTCAAAGTTTTATTTCAAAACAAATCAACACATTAAACCATAAGGGAATAAAAAGAAGATACAGAAATAATCTTTCATATTTTCAAATTATTTAAAACCAACTTCATTCTTACACATTAACAGTATTTCACATCATAGTTCAGCTGCTAAGAAAGCTAGCCTGTGCTCAGTGCTGAATACTTTACTTACCACATTAAAAAAAGATCATGAATATTTCATTCATATTGATTAGTTTGTTGTCTAAATAATGAACTCAATCAACCAATTACATATTAATAAATATACACATTTGCAACATCCTTAAATTTAACATGTTTTTGGAAGTAGGCTTTAAGAACGTTCTGAAGTTATACATTTCTATATATTATATATTATTCTGATACATATGATGAAGGCATCAATCTTTTATCGTTGATAAACGTAAATAAAAATAGAAACAATTTATAACAAAAATATTAGCACAGTGACCAACTATACATAGTTGGGTACATGATTGATATGGTGGCCACATAAATAATATTCTCTAATTTTCATGTTGCTGAGACCTTTTGCTTTGCTGTAGCAATTTTCTTACGTGTCCGCAAACTTTTACCTAGGAATAACCTATAATTCTTAGCCTGTTATTAAGCTGTGTTTTATTGTCAGATGTTGTTCAGATTCCTGAAGCCTTCCTTATATTGCATTGACTTAAATACAACATTAGCGATAAACAAATGGTTCTTGAACTTTCTACCTGCTTGAGATATGAAATAGTATGAAACATTAACCTTGATACAAATGTTATGTATATCATTTAGCGAATGCTCTAGTCTTTTCAAATAGTTGAATACAAATGTGAGCCTTATAAAAATGCACATTAATGTTTTTATGAAATGATGTAGCATTCAAAAGCTAGAATTATCTATTTACCTCAAGGAGCACTATACATATAGGAAATGAGAATTTTGTCCTTCATCTATTGCCTGGAATTCAGTGCTTTGATAAAGATCATTGCAATTTCTCATGTAATGGTATGTGTTGCAGCTATCTTTGAATGAAGATCCGTCATTAAGTTTGCAAATTACAAATCCTTCACAATTTTTAGTAATTTTTGTCAAATTGTAATGTTAGGACAATTTTTAAATCATAGTACCTAAGATTTTTTTCTATTTACAGAAAAGAAATGATTTCTAAAATCATATATTACTAGGTAAGGATCATTTTTTCAGAATATAAAGATAGGATTTCCTGACAAACTGATCTTATTAAGTCCAAAGCACAGCACAACTTACATGCCCAGCTAATGCTCAACCTCCACAGTTTTATGATAGAAGACCCATTACAAGTGGAGGAGAGGGGAAATGGAAGCAGTGTGGGGAAAGGGGATAACATTTCAAATGTAAATATAGAGAGTTTCTAATTTAAAAAAAAGATATTGCCAAAAAAACATGTTTCTTCCCTTTTCTATCTGGTATACCCAGTTTCTACAAATTGAGAGGTTAAAAAGTAAGGACCATTATTTTATTCTTTTCCACCATCCCCATGGACTTAATATCATCACTCTGGAGAACATATCCAACAGTTGGGGAAAGAAAATTGCCTGTACTTCTACATCTACTTTATCTACCTGTATGCAACTGGAAATTTAATATTTTACATTCTATAATTTAAACGATGCTTCCTCTGACCAAGATATATATCCACTAGTGTAGAACTAGTAATTTTGAACATTATTGTCAATACTTTATACTACAATCAAATTATTACTGCTAACTGCAACATAGTTATTTATTGGTTCCAGGAGTATAAATGAAATGAATACTACTTATCTATTTCTTAATAAAGTTCAATCTATTGTTTATTGTTGAGCCTCCATGTCACAATGGTGGTATATGAATTTTTTAAAAAGGGAAAAGGGACAGGAGGGAGTGGTTGGGTGAGTAGGGGAACACGCTCATAAAGGCAGGGGGAGGGGACAGGAATAGGGGGTTTTCAGAGGGGAAACTAGGAAGGGGGATAACATTTGAAATGTAAGTAAAGAAAATATCCAATGGGGAAAAAAGATTATAAAAAAAGTGTATGCTGTCAAAGAAATATTTAGATTTGATTTAGTCCTGGCTAAATAATTGCGTTTTCAGCTCGTTTACAATAAAAGACTTAATAGCATTACCAGTTTATATAGCAAGGCATATTTATGTTGGTGCATATTTATTCTAAAGTGTTGTTGATTTTTTCTAGTACTATTTGTAATACCAATTTGTAATTACCTAATTGTAGCAGCAAGAAATATACCTTTTTTCTATACTTCCTGCTCTTAACATTTCTTAGTTATCTTAATTTTCCAAAACTGCTTTGCATATGTATTTATAAAAAGAATGTATACTTGACTTTTTATATAAAATATAAGATCCAGGAATGAGGAAAAACTTAATATTTGTTTTGCTGAGAGAAAATTAACATGATGATCTACAAATGTATCTCCTAACAAATAGCATAATTCTATTATTCTTCAAGGCAAAACTGTTTTTCATGGCATCTCATTGTGTGTATATTATATACCATGCTTACATTTTCTGTACCCCAATGATAGACATAGAGCTTGATACCACCATTTGACTATCATTAATAGTTCTTCAGTGAACTTAATTCAGGCATCATACACTATCTTGTCCAAAGTCCCTGACACATAGAGCAGAAAACTGCTTAGTCTGGCCTCAGTGAGAGAAGACATGCCTAACGCTGAGAGACTTGAGGCACCAGGGACTAGGGAGGTCTGTCTAGATGTGAGGTTGTGGGGTTGGGGATATCCTCGTGGGGAGAAGGAATGTGATGAGGAATTGTCAGAGGGAGATTACAACTGGACTATAAACAGAGATTAAAGATAATAAAACACCAGAATATATTTATGTTCTATGTTGATTTGGAGGTCTTTGAACAAACACTCAAGCATAGTATAGGACAGTCACATACAATAAGGAAATCAAGATGAGCCTGGACATCAACAAGGACTTTTAAATAAGACTCCAATTTCTCTGGATGTCAGCATTTGAAAAGTTAGATTGTATAAAATCAAAATGTTTCTTCACAATAAGAGAAATATAATTTAGTGAAAAGACAGCTGATAGGATGAGAAAAAGATTTGATAACAAATGGCAGATAATTAATATTTATATCATGTAAAGAATACAGACACTAAGCAAGAATGAATCAAACTATCTAATAAAAACTGTGCTAATTAAATAAATAGAAAATCCTCAAGAGATGAAAAGGAATATATTCTAAGAGCCAATGCAAGAAAAAGTTTCAACATTGTTTCTTATCATGGAGAGGCAAACTATTCTAAATGAAATTTAGGTTTACTGCATCAGCAATGGTTACCCGATAAGGATACAGAAAAGAAGCAATGAATATTTTTTACTCCTTGTTCTTATTTTACAGCTCCATACAAGTAATTAAAATGAAAATACAGATCAACAGTAGCAAATGATTTGTTTCATCCTTCTGTACATGTTTATGTGCTACCACCCTAATGTGTCAGTTTCATGTTTGGCTTTGTGTCTGCTCCAAGTGGAAAGGTGAGAAGCTAATCTGACTCAGTAGCTGACCATATTTTGTTCTTCTTAGAATTATTTGTAAGTTTTACTTGTATTTCCTCAGGTCAAAAGATGAGATAAGAGCCATACACGAGCTGTGCAAATACACAACTTGGGCTGAGTCCAGAGTGGTATCTCTGTTTTCATTATCTCTAGGCCTAGGCTTAAAATCTTCTATCGTCCATGCAATCCAGTCTTCCAAGGTGACTGATTCAATCCAGTTTCTCTTGGTTTCTCACTGAGTTACTGTTCCTGGCCTCATAACAACTCTGGCAATCTGTGTTAATCTGGCTCCTCTCATTCTCTGGCATCTTATATCTTTACCTGTGTCTAGCTTGTTCACTCTGTCACCTGTCATTGTCAATCTGCCATGCACCTTTCTCTCCCTAATTGCTCTAAAGTAGCCTCTCTTTCTTGTGTTGTTCTCCTAAACATCAGGCATATCCAATCTTGGAATCATTGTCATAAATCTGTCTTAGATTTATTACTTTGTATGCCACTCAATAGCCGTTTCTTTCAAGCCCAGCTGGTTCTTCTACAAACTAACCTTACTTTCATTGTTAGGAATTTAAAGTGGGCACTAGCGGTCTCTCAGTGTTCCAGCTAGATCACACTGTAATCCAGACAATGGCTGAATTTCAGCCAGATCATATTGTCCCAGAAAGTCTTTGGATGTGATCCCTTGTCAGGCTGTTCATATTGCTGGACTTATATTCCTGTTCTTATTTCCTGTTCAGTTTCAGGAATAGATATTGACCTATATTGATGCACATTGATATTTTTTTTCTCACCCTTGAATCTCACCAATGTAATGATGAATGGCAAACCCAGTCGATTATACATTTTTGATTTCTCATATCTACTTTTGATTGTGTCTTAGAATAGTTGCTTTATTCCTCACATTATATATTCTACTATGTTGTAACATTTTCATGAATGTCATTTTAAAATTAATCATCATTATCAGAAGTCTGATAACCCACCATCTATATCCTTATATTTGATCTGCAATTAGTGATTCCTACCTTATTTGTTGATTTGTTTGGGTTTTATTTAGATACTAATTATAGTTTTTTTCTTCAGAACTTATAATGCTATTTTAAGTAATGAGATTTGGTGTAAATATGAATTTATCTCAAATAATGTTAATCTGATAGAAGAGTAATTTTGTTTAATATATGCTGTTTTCCAAAGATTCCTTCAGAAATACTGCTTTGTAACTCTTAATTGATAGTTCACTATTATTGTAAGGGTGCTCTGCTCATATTGAAATGATAGTTTTCTGTACTTCTTCACCTAATTTCAGTATTATCATTTTCATGTGCCTCTCACATCTATTGTTTGTGTTTTGAAACCTACTATTGTTTGCCCTAATCTAGAGTATGACAAAGTTTACATGGGACTGAAATACATACATGTACAAACATGATGCCAAAAGCAAAATAAGAAACAATTGTCCTTTAGTTTATCTTGGTCAGCTAGTTGGTTATTTGGCTTAGAATAGAACAGTGGCACAGGTAATGCTCAGGACGGGTGCATGAGTGATTCAAAGACAGCTGTGTCACTGCAACTCCTATACAATTATGGATGACAAATCTTATCTGTTTCCCTTGTGCTCACTGAGCATCACTGGGCCACTGTGAGTCTCTGTTCCCCCAGTGAATTCCTAGGAGTTCTTAATAGTAGTATCCCTTGGGATTTTCAGAAGAAAGATAAAATGCAGTGCCTTCCACTAAGTCAGCATAAAGTGTGTTCTCTTTTTTAAAACTCAGTTCTCTTCCTTTCTCACAACTTGTTGCAAGTGCTTTTAGTGAGTTTTTAAAGTTTATTGTCCTGATCGCTTTAGCTACAAAGAAGTCAATGTTAGCTACAACCTTTGGCATTATTCTGGCCTTGATTCCTGAGAAGTTGAGTAGCCAGCCTGCTGGTATAGGTGTAATCTTAGCTATTTAGGAACCTGAGGCTGGTGGATCACAGATCACATAGACACTCTGAGCTAGAAACTAAAGATTCAGCATGAACCAGTCAGTTGAGTGCAATACTGATGAATAGAACAAGAAAAGTCAAGTGTGAAGCCATTCAGAATAGGAAAACAGCACAGCATGGAGCCAGGCCAAATTGTTTTCTTTGTGAGTATGAGTAGCTTGTTCAGCTTTTCTAAGCCAATGTTAATATTCACAAGGGATTTTCACATTTTTTTTCTTTTTTAAGAAACAAATTTTACTGGAAGCCAATATCATCCACTGAAGGGACCAAGCTGTAGTTTACAATGTACACAAATGAGAACATATAAAGGCTTTATTGTTATTTAACTATATCTTTTTCTGATTCTTCAGCATTAGAATGAATATATCTGCTGTATTAATTTTCAAAGCTGTAGAACATAATTCCAGTATGTCTGATAACATCGATTAAGCAGCAACCAATTGATAGACATTTACGTCCATGTTTTTATTGTTTAGAATAACTACATGAAGATTCTGTAACATTGATCTTTCATTCACTGTTTATACAAACTAAGTATTAAGAAGAATGAAGTTGTCTTTTCAAAATACATTGGCAAAGATTTATTTTGGGCGCATTGTGTATTTTTGGTGAGAAATGACAATAATGATACTACATATATAAATGCAAGTCTGAGGTCTTTGATTTAAAACAATTCTTAAGAAAGAAGTAACAAAAGCATATTAAAATATATCTCATAAGGAAAATGTCTGTCTACCTCTGACCTGAAAACTATAGAAGAGGCAGAGACATGTATGAATACACCAGAGAGAGAGGGGAGAGAGAAAGGAGAGGGAAGAAGTGGTGTTAGTGGGTGGTGGTGGAGACCAGAATAAATTGTAATACAAATTCACTTTCCCCTTCTTTTTTTGTCAGAAAAAAAATCTACACTTGACTTTGTTTTTAGAGTTTTTGCCGTTGTTCTCAGGCTAACTTTCCATAAGCTGTAGCCGAAATCAAATGTTTACCCAATTATTTTTCAAAACATTGTCAATCTTGAAAAGCATTCTAAAATAAATAAATAAATAAAAATGTAAAGACCCTTTGATGAAATTAAAGAAAGAGAAAATAATGCTATAATTTTTGAGTTATGTCATGTTGTTCAGGGTAGTATATGTCTCCGTATATTGTCTACACTGCTAACTGGTAGAGAACAAAGACTAGGACAATGAGATCAATGATGACTTAATCTCTTCCAATAGTGAGTAACTCATCATGACACCAATACATCAGGACACTAGTAACATGACTGGTAGAAATAATGAGCAACATCAAGGCTAAAGTATTTGCAATAATATTTTGGAGCCTATGATATTTTAAAATATAACAATATATATAAAAATATCTTACATAGACTACTGGAAGTAATTTTACAGTTTTCAAAAGAAATAAATTCTTTGTTGGTATAATGTTTATATTTTCTTTTTTATAAATGGTTAGCAGCTAACTTTGGTTAAATTATACTTATATTTAATAATCAGTATAACATATATTTTAATTTTCATTCTCTCTATTTTTATGAGGAGTGAGAATAATAGCATTCACCAATATATTTTATAATGTTGACAGTGATTTCACTTTTTATCACAGCATTGTGAAATCTCTAAATATTTAGTATGTGATAAATTCAATTAATGTGCTTCAAGGTGAACATATCATTGAGAACACCTGTATAGCCTACATTTTACAAATATGACTTTATGATTTACATATTGCATGTAAAGATATCAAGTACACTACATTCACATGAAATGTATATAAAATCCTGTCTAAAATTCATTGTAAAAAAGTCACTACAAAGATGCAGTTTGCTAAAGGGGAAAACCAACATAAAGAGAACAATTTGAAAACATGCCTTGGGTGTGGGGAATGGTCACGAGTGCCATGCAAGCAGGAGTTCCCTTAGATTCTGAGCATCTGAACAAATTCCTAGGTTTGTATGAGGTGAAGAGGAGATTCCTGGAGCAGGCTGACTTAGCTCAGCTCATCGACCTTAATCAGCAGGCTTGAGGACAAAGTGAGAGAGATCCTGTCTTAATATATGTGGGAAGTGATTGAGAAGAACATTCAACATCAACCTCTGACCTCCACAAACTCACATTCATTCTCACATGCATATGTATGCACGCACATGCACACACACACACACTAAACCCCACACACAGATATATCGATACACATATATATCTTAAAATATAATGTATAATATGAGCAACTTGAATTATGGATAACAAGGCTTTGAATAGCAAATGCAGTCATGAAACTTGTTAATGATTTGGAGACCAAAGTGTGTTGTGCTTCTAACTGGAAATAAACAGACAGCTATGCATTTTTACTTAGACACATCTACAGAAAAACATTTCCTTGTGATTGACATTAATGGGAGTTTCACACGTGTATTTGGGAGAAGAAATCTTCCTAATTAGTGTTTTCCTCACATATATTTCATCTTCTATGGTTTCTTTGATGAGCTGTATCAGCAGTACAGTTTTAGAAATGTTTACTATGAAAACGACACATCATGGAAATATTTCTTCCTTTGCATTTAGCAAGAAACCCAGTGTAATTTCATGCGTAATTGGAGCTTAAATGATGCCACTAAAGTACATAGGACAAAAAGTGAGCACAGGCACTTCCCTTTTCAGTGTTCTCATCCCTAAAATTTAAAATTATACATCATATAAAGTGAAATTAAAATAAATAAGACACCATTGCTTGGTATAGACACTGCCTTTGATCTATTTATTTCAATCCTCTGAAATGTGTAAAAGGTTTTACCATTGAAAAACCACAATATTCTATGTTTTAATTATTTCTAAATCATTACTCAAAGACCTGGAGAGAATTTTTTGTCATATAAATGAATAATGAATCATGTTATTAAACGGCTAATGAGTATTGCTTTTAGTTATATTGTTGATATTATAGTACAAATGTTTTAAGCTTCACTGATTTTAAAACTTTTAAAAATATTTAGATTTAAATTATAAAGGAACTATTAAATATGCTCATCCCTGAGATCTCTCTCTCTCTCTCTCTCTCTCTCTCTCTCTCTCTATATATATATATATATATATATATATATATATATATATATATATATATATATTCTTCATACATGTATGAAAATAAAGTTTCTTAGAGAGTTTTGAGTTCTCTGACACTTTTTCATCCCTCATTTCCTGCTGCATTGTAGTTTTATTTCATGACAGCTGTCATTTCTACTGTGAGAATTTTCTCAAAATACCTATGGACAAATATATTTCCAAACTAAATAATATCCTTCCAGACATGTTTACTCCTTGCCCTGAAGTCTGATAACTATAACTTTTTCATAAAAGACATTTAAATTGGAGATCGAAATATGATTTCTCATCACAAAATTGTAAAATAAGGATATTATCTTTGATTATATAGACCAGTTGTATATTACCACATAGATTTATAAATTAGAGTGTGGGCACAGGGGAGTCAATGATGTTCAAGAGGAAGGAAAGAAATAGATTTTTCTCTGTAAATCTCAGAAGGAATTCTAACAACACTTTGGTTGTAGAGCAAAGGAATCTAAGCAGAACTGTACAGATATAAAATTTGTTATTTATGTAAAATGTCATTTTTGTCAGCCTTCAGAATGGTTATATAAAAACAGGAAATAAATACAATTTAATTTCAATGAATAACTAATAAATTACTAATAATTACACATGCAACAAATTGATGTTTTTCTAAGCATGCTGATAATACTGAGAAAAGTATAATTCTAGCATTTGTGGATCTTCTCTCTGAATATAAATCTGTATTTGGATTGAAAGTTTCAAGTTATGTTTTGGATTGTTTGGTTTTCAATTTATCTTATGTATGGGAATGCATGGTCACTGTCCCCAGACACACCAAACAAGGGCATCAGATCCCATTACCGATGGTTGTGAGCCACCAAGTCAGTGCTGGCAATTCAACTTCCAGGACCTCTAAACAGTCACTAAATAAATATTGAAGATTAATATAGCTCATTTTTAGATTTTTGGTAAATCTCAGTTTATCTCTACTACTGTTAAATTCAAAACAATAATTACATCACTATTTGTTAAATGCTGCATTGCGTGTTTAATGATTATCGTTTCAATATTTTCTTTTTTTAACAACTTTATTTTAAAGAACAAAGATAAATGTACAGATTTTAAGCATTTTTTGCATAAAAGTATATAATACATTTTTGACAGTACTTGTTTTTTTTTTTTTTTTTAAGGTTTGATAGTGTGATCAAGATCCCACCAGTTACAATGAGCAAAAAGTACATGTAAAAAAAGATGCAACCTGGAAATAGTCAAAGTTTTCTTGGTGTGTAAAGATTTTTTTTTTTTAACAATGAGCAGACAGTACATGTAATACACAGTACAACCTGGAATTTGTCAATGTATTCTTGGTGGGTAAGGATTGAGCATGACTATTTTTTTTTTTGTTTTGTTTTCATTTTTCTTGGACTTCATACAGTCTGTGAGTTGTTTCTGGTGCAGTGCAAGCCTCTGGGGTTAGCATCCCACTATCAGTGACTGCATATTATATCTGTTCTTTTGTGACTGGGTTATCTCACTCAGAATGATATTCTCTAGATGCAGCCATTTTCATAAGAATTTGGTTAAGTCATTGTTTCTGGTGGCTGAGTAGTATTCCATTGTGTAAATGTACCAAAATTTTTGTATCCATTCATCTACTGAAGGACATCTGGGTTCTTTCCAGCTTCAGGCTACTAAAAATAGAGCTGCTATGAACATTGTGGTGCATATATCTTTGTTGTGTATTGAAGTGTCTCTGGGGTATATGCCCAGCAGTGGAATAGCTGGGTCTTCAGGTAGTATTATGTCCAATTTTCTGAGGTATCGCCAGACTGATTTCCAGAGTGGTTGTATTAGTTTGCAACCCCACCAACAGTGGAGAAGTGTTCCTTTTTCTCCACAACCTCGCCAGCATCTATTGTCATCTGAGTTTTAGATCTTGGCCAATCTGACTGGTGTGAGGTAGAATCTCAGGGTTGTTTTGATTTGCATTTTTCAGATGGCTAAGGATGTCTAGCACTTCCTCAAATGTTTCTCAGCCATTCAATATTCCTCAGCTGAGAATGTTTTGTTTAGCTATGTACCCCATTTTTAATAGGGTTGTTTGATTTTCTGGTGTCTAGCTTTTTGAGATCTTTGTATACGTTGGATAATAGGCGTCTATCTGATGTGGAGTTGGAAAAGATCTTTTCCCATTCTGTTGGCTGCCATTTTGTTTTCTTGACAATGTCCTTAACCTTACAGAAACTTTGCAATCTCATTAAATCCCATTTGTTAATCTTTGACCTTAGAGCTTGAGCCATTGGTGTTTTGTTCAGAAAATTTTCTCCTGCCCCTATGTGTTCTAAGGTTTTCCCTACTTTCTCATCTAAGAGTTACAGTATATCTGGTTTAATGTGGAGATCTTTGATCTACTTACACTTGAGCTTTGTGCAAGGAGATAAGAAAGGGTCTATTTTCATTCTTTTGCATGCTGAGGGCCATTTGAACCAGCACCATTTGTTTAAAAGGCTGTCCTTTTTCCATTGAATGTTTATGGCTCCTTTGTCAAAAATCAGGTGACCATTTACATGAGGGCTTATTTCTGGATCTTCTATTCTATTCCATTGATCCACATGCCTATTTCTGTACAGGTACCATGCAGTTTTCAGCACAATTGCCTTGTAATATAGCTTGAGGTCAGGGATAGTGATTCCCGCAGATGTTTTTTTGTTGTTGAGGATGGATTTCGCTATTCTAGGTCTTTTGTTATTCCATATGAAATTGCACATTGATCTGTCCAATTCAATGAAGTACTGGGTTGAAATTTTGATGGGGATTGCATTGAATCTGTAGATTGCTTTTGGTAAGATGGCCATTTTATAAATGTTGATCCTTCCAATCCATGAGCATGGGAGCTCTTTCCATTTTCTGAGAATATCCTCAATTTCCTTCTTTAGAGTTTTGAATTTCTTGTCATACAGGTCCTTCACTTGCTTAGTTAGAGTCACAGCAAGGTATTTCATAGTTTTTGTGAAGATTATGAAGGGTACCTTTTCCCTAATTTCTTTCTCCACATGTTTGTCCTTTGAGTATAGGAAGGCTACTGATTTGTTTGAGTTAATTTTGTATCCAGCTACTTTGCTGAACTTGTTTATCAGCTGTAGGAGTACTCTAGTGGAATTTTTGGAATCATTTAAGTACACTATCATGTCATCGGCAAAGAGTGATGTTTTTATCTCTTCCTTTAGGATTTGTATCCCTTTGATCTCCTTTTGCTGTCTAATTGCTCCAGCCAGGACTTCCAGTACTATGTTGAATAGGTAGGGGGAGAGTGGGCAGCCTTGTCGAGTCCCTGATGTGACTGGGATTTCTTCAAGTTTCCCACCCTTAAGTTTGATGTTGGTTGTTGGTTTGCTATATATTGATTTTATTATGTTTAGGTATGGACCTTGGATTCCTGTTCTTTCCAG
Organism: Micromys minutus; assembly: GCF_963924665.1. Lineage (NCBI taxonomy): Eukaryota > Metazoa > Chordata > Mammalia > Rodentia > Muridae > Micromys > Micromys minutus. Next base: position 39,362,225 of record NC_137974.1, read on the forward strand.
GACTTTTAACATGAAGGGGTGTTGAATTTTGTCAAATGCTTTCTGAGCATCTAGTGAGATGATCATGTGATTTTGTTCTTTGAGTTTGTTTATATGGTGGATTACATTGATGGATTTCCTTATATTAAACCATCCCTGAATTCCGCGGATGAAACCTACTTGGTCATGATGAATGATCGTTTTGATGTGTTCTTGGATTCGGTTTTCAAGGATTTTGTTGAGTGTTTTTGCCTCAATGTTCATAAGTGAGATTGGTATGAAGTTCTCTTTCCTTGTAGGGTCTTTGTGTGGTTTAGTTACAAGGGTTATTGTAGCCTCAAAAAATGAGTTAGGTAGTATTCCATCTGATTCTATCTTGTGGAATAGTTTGGAGAGTATTGGTGTTATATCCGCAATAAATGTCTGATAAAATTCTGCATTGAACCTGTCTGGACCTGGGCTTTTTTTGGTTGGGAGCGTTTTGATGACTTTTTCTATTTCTTTCGGTGTTATACTGTTATTTAGATAATTTAATTGGTCCTGGATTAACTTTAGGATCTTTTATCTGTATAGGAATTCGTCCATTTCCTCCAGATTTTCCAATTTTGTGGAGTATAAGTTTTTGTAGTAGGGTCTGATGATTTCTTGAATTTCCTCAGTTTCAGTTGTTATGTCTCAACTTTCCTTTCTGATTCTGTTAATTTGTATACTCTCTCTTTGCCCTCTAGTTAGTCTGGCTAGGGGTTTATCAATCTTGTTGATTTTCTCAAAGATCCATGTCTTGGTTTTGTTGGTTTTTTCAATGGTTCTCTTTGTTTCTATTTGGTCTGTTTTTGCCCTAATTTTGATTATTTCTTGCAGTCTACTCTTCTTGGGTATATCTGCTTTTTTTTTGTTCTAGGACTTTTAGCTGTGCTGTCAGGTAGTTGATGTAAGCTCTCTCCAGTTTCTTTTTGGAAGCAGTTAGGGCTATGAGTTTTCCTCTCAATACTGCTTTCATTGCATCCCATAGGTTTGGGTATGTTGTGTTTTCATTTTCGTTGAATTCTGGAAAATCCTTAATGTCTTTCTTTATTTCTTCTTTGACTGTTCTATCGTTTAATAGAGTATTGTTTAGTTTCCATGTGTATGTGGGCTTTTTATTGTCTTTGTTGTTGTTAAAACCAGCCGTAGACAATGGTGATCTGAGAGGATGCATGGGAGTATTTCAATGTTCTTATATTGGTTGAGGCTTGTTCTGTGTCCTATGATGTGGTCAATTTTCGAGAAGGTGCAATGTGGTGATGAGAAGAAGGTGTATTCTTTTACTTTAGGATGATATGTTCTGTAGATATCTATTAATTCTAGTTGGTTCAAAGTCTCTGCTAGTTTTGCAGTGTCCTTGTTCAGGTTCTGTTTCCATGATCTGTCCATTGGAGACAGTAGGGTATTAAAGTCTCCCACTATTATTGTGTGGAATGAAATGTGTTTTTTGAGCTTTAGTAGGGTTTCTTTTACGAATGTGGGTGCTCTTTTTTTTGGAGCATATATGTTAAGGATTGAGAGTTCCTCCTGACAGATTCCCCCGGTAATGAGTAAAAAGTGTTCTTCCTTATCTTTTTTGATAACTTTTGGTTGGAAATTTACTTTATTCGATATTAGAATAGACACTCCAGCTTGCTTCTTGGGACTGTTTGCTTGGAAAATTTTTTCCCACCCTTTTACTCTGAGATAGTTTCTGTCTTTGTCTCTTTGATGAGTTTCCTGTATGCAGCAAAATGCTGAATTTTGTTTATGTATCAAGTCTGATAGCCTATGTCTTTTTATTGGGGAATTGAGTCCATTTATGTTAATAGATATCAAGGAATAGTGGTTTCTGTTTCCTGCCATTATTGCTTTTGTAGGTTGAGTTGTGTCTGCGTCTTTTTCTTCTTTTAGTTTTCTTGCTTAGGAGTTTTCTTATTTTTACTAGGATGTAGTTCCCCTCTTTGTATTGGGTTTTCCACCTATAATTTGTTGCACTGCTGAGTTTGTTGTCAGATATTGTGTAAATTTAGATTTGCCTTGAAATATCTTCATCTCTCCATTGATGGTGATTGATAGTTTTCCTGGGTATAGCAGCTTAGACTGGCACTTGTGCTCTCTTAGGGTGTGCATGATGTCTGTCCAGGCTCTTCTAGCTTTCATAGTCTCTGTTGAGAAATCGGGTGTGATTCTGATTTGTCTGCCTTTATATGTTACTTGACCTTTTTTCCTTACTGCTTTTAGTATTCTTTCTTTGCTTTGGGCACTTGGTGTTTTGACTATTATGTGTCGAGATGTATTTGTTTTCTGGTCCAACCTATCTGAAGTTCTGAAGGCTTCTTTTATGCTTGTGGTCATCTCCTTCTTGAGGGTAGGGAAGTTTTCTTCTACGATTTTGTTGAAGATATTTACTGTGCCTCTTAGTGGATACTCTTCTCCCTCTTCTATTCCTATCATCCTTAGGTTCGGTCTTCTCATTGTGTCCTGGATTTCCTTGACATTTTAGGTTAGGAACTTTTTGTTTTTTGCATCTTCTCTGGCTGTTTTGTCTATGTTTACAATGTTGTCTTTTGTCCCCGAGATTCTGTCTTCCATTTCTTGTAGTCTATTGGAAATGCTTGCTTCTGTGACTCCTGATTTCTTTTTTAGGTGTTCTCCCTCCACGGTTATTGTGTCAATTTCCGGTTTAAATTCTCTCTTCCATTCCTTCATCTCTTTGGTTCTGTTTTCTTCTAGTTCTTTGAGTGTTTTTCTTGTTTCCTCTTTAAAGGCTTCTGAATCTTTTTGCTTTTCCTCCCGTTCTTGTTTAAGTATCTCTATCATCATCTTGAGGTATGATTTCAGGTCTGCGTCTTCTTTTTCTGGAATGTTTGGCATTCCAGTATTTGCTGTTATGGGAGAGCTGGGTTCTGTAATTGCCAGGTTGTCTTGGTTTCCTTGGGACATACTCTTTCACTTTCCTCTTGCCATCTTGTTGTAACTGATATGTTCTTGCCTTTCCCTTGTATCTGGTCTGTGTCCCTGGATCTCCACTGGTCCAGGTGTCAGGTTGGCCGAGCCCTGTTCTGTGCCCCCGAACTCTCCGCCGGGTTGAAACAGAAGTTTCAAAGTTGTGTTCCTGGTCCCTGGATACGCAGGGCTGGGGGTGCGCTTTCCGTGGGCACTCCGCAGAGATCTCTCTGCTCCCTGGCTGCCCAGATATCCTACTTACCAGTCTTTAAAGCTTTAGTAGCTGCTGATCCAGGTGGCAGGTGGGCCGAGCCCTGTTCTGTGCCCTGAAATCTCCACTGGCTCAAGATTTTCTTTTCACTAATTTTCATAATTTTCTCTATTTTTTCCCAAAATATTATGTTAGAAATTTTTCTATAATATAGATGAAGACATTAGAGTTTATAAAATGTAATAATAAACCCAAATATTACCCATACAGATAGTTTCGAAATGACTCTTAATTTTATGTGCATATGTGTAAAGCCATTTACTCTTAAATTACAATATTTACCCTCTTCTTCTTCATGGGTGCTAAGACCTTAACAATTTTGCTCTATCATGACTTTCTTGCTTTGAATGACTAGCATTTTGTAGTATGCCTAAATAACTTTGAAATATTTTGGATTATATTGATGATTGACCTGCTTCTGATTACCCAAGTCATGCTTTTTTACTTTTTCCCATTCTTTGACTAAAGTAATAAGTAATCTTCAAAATGATTAATCACTTTGAAATTTTAACTTATTAAAATTTTTTTGAGCTAGCAAAGCATATTTATTTCAAATTAATATGAGTTTGGGACAGGGGTTGTACTTGACTCCTAAGAATGGAACTGTAAACTGTACTAACAGTCTCTTTTCAAAGAGTGAAGACAGATGAAATTATATCTTCATTACTCTACCCTTAGTTATCATTTAGCTGAGCTTAGTCTGATTAATACAGAAAAGAGTTAAGGATATTGACCACACACACACACACACACACACACACACACACTATAGTTGGGTAAAAACAACAAAAAGCCTATCTTCTTACTAGAACAGAAATTCTATAGGTTTACAAGCCATTTCTAAGTTTGCAGAGTGTGGTACAGAGTCTCTAAACATTTGCGACAGGTACACTGCAGGGAAGATAAAGTATTGGTAAGAAAGTAGACAGAAATTTGAATGGATGTATCAGTTTACAACCCCACCAACAGTGGAGAAGTGTTCCTCTTTCCCCGCAACCTCACCAGCATCTACTGTCATCTGAGTTTTGGATCTTGGCCAATCTGACTGGTGTGAGGTGGAATCTCAGGGTTGTTTTGATTTGCATTTCCCTGATGGCTAAGGAGGTCGAGCACTTTCTTAGATGTTTCTCAGCCATTTGATATTCCTCAATTGAGAACATTTTGTTTAGCTCTGTACCTCATTTTTAATAGGGTTGTTTGATTCTCTGGTGTCTAGCTTTTTGAGTTCTTTGTATATCTTGGATATTAGGCCTCTATCTGATGTGGAGTTGGTAAAGACCTTTTCCCATTATGTTGGCTGCAGTTTTGTTTTCTTGACAATGTCCTTGGCCTTACAGAAACTTTGCAATCTCATTAAGTCCCATTTGTTAATCTTTGACCTTAGAGCTTGAGCCATTGGTGTTTTGTTCAGAAAATTTTCTCCTGTGCCTATGTTAGTTTCAGTGTATCTGGTTTAATGTGGAGATCTTTGATCCACTTATACTTGAGCTTTGTACAAGGAGATAAGAAAGGGTCTATTTTCATTCTTTTGCATGCTGAGTGCCTGTTGGACCAGCATCATTTGTTGAATAGGCTGTCCGTTTTCCATTGAATGTTTACAGCTCCTTTGTCAAAAATCAGGTGACCGTATATGTGAGGGCTCATTTCTGGATCTTCTATTCTATTCCAGTGATCCACGTGCCTATTTCGGTACCAATACCATGCAGTTTTCAGCACAATTGCCTTATAATATAGCTTGAGGTCAGGGATAGTGATTCCTGCAGATGTTTTCTTGTTGTTGAGGGTGGATTTCCCTATTCTAGGTCTTTTGTTATTCCAGATGAAATTGCACATTGATCTGTCCAACTCAATGAAGAACTGGGTTGGAATTTTGATGGGGATTGCATTGAATCTGTAGATTACTTTTGGTAGGATGGCCATGTTTAGAATGTTGATCCTTCCAATCCATGAGCATGGGAGATCTTTCCAATTTCTCTTTTTTTTTTTTTTTGTTTTATAAAACAACTTTATTTTGCAAAACAAGAAAAAATGTACAGATTTTAAACATTTTTTGCTTAAAAGTATACATTTTTTGTCAGTACTTTTTTTTCAGATTTTAACATAATTTTTACATAAAACTATATGAATATATTTTTTTAGTCAGTACTTGATTTTTTTAAGGTTTGACTGTATGCCTTGAAAACTTTAGTTACAATGAGCTAAAGTACATGTAAAACAAAATGTAACATGGAAATAGTTAAAGTTTTCTTGTTTTGTAAATTTTTTTTGTTTTGTTTCGTTTTCTTTATTTCTTGGACTTCATACAGTCTTAACTTATTAAATTTAACTACAAAATTTAAGTACATGTGTTCCAGCTATTGGTTATCGAATACCTAACGGACAGCCATGAAAACATAAATAGGGGGTATCATACAGACTGGGTAGGTGATGCTTAGGGATATATTTGTAAACACATATGCATACATGCATGAATAAGCAATGCCAAAGAAGGCCAAGGCTTTGAAATACATCAAAAGAGTCTTTCATGATGGTTTAACAAGAGGATTTTGTGGAAGAAAATAGACAAAAACAATGTTGTACTTACAATCTCAAAAATGTTCTATATAAGGAAATATTCTTATTTTCATATTTCAACTTCTAATATCTCTTTTTCTATTATCTAAAATGTTTTATAAATATCTAAGTTTTATGTATGTTAGTAAAATCTAGCATTTATTCTCTTTTCATCTCTAATGTACATATTGTAACATTTGGCATCTTTGTGTTTTGAAAATTGTGTGTGTGTGTGTGTGTGTGTGTGTGTGTGCACGCGTGTGCGCACATTTGAATGCCTGGTATACTAATCACATACATGTCCATCAGGTAATTCATAACTTTTTTATGGGAGAATTCAGCTCATTTGTGAAATGTGTTCTCACTAATGACACTTCCTACCCAATTACCAAAACAAAACATGAAGCAATAATTTCAATCATGGGATAATTTTTTTACATATGTCATGCTATGTAATATTATATTGGGTTCTTACTACACAAAGGTACAGAATTGTTAAATTAATATTTATTCAATTTTTTCTACAGATTCTTTTGCTCATATAGTTTCAGAGATTGTGTCTATGCAGTATAGCAGAAGTCCTTTACACATAAATCTAAAGACAGTGTTGATTTTGAAAAACTATTGATAAACATGGAAAATAAAATTGGTAGTTCACAAGTGTTAGAAAGTATTTAGCATGTTCAAATGAAAATAAGCCAAAGAAAGTTAGAAAACTAAAAAACTAAAATAAAGTTAAAATATTGGTAGGCAAATTTAACAAGAAAAATAGATATTTTCAACAACAAAAAATCTTCAGTGACATTCAGTAAAGTTATATTTTGCATTTATATTGATAAGGATTATGGTGAAAGCATCTCATCTTAACCTGCTGGAATAACTTGTTCATCAATATAAGCTATCAATGGTTCATGGCTGAAAACATAAGACATACCATACTACTAGCACTTTGTAAAGAAATAGGATCAAAATTATGTATATAAAGAGAATTTTAAGCCCTCAAAATAGGGATGCTGAAAACCTGCCCTGAGATCACCAAAACTGGCACAAGAAAATTGTGACTTTTAATTATAACATCAAAAGGTAAGTACATATTTACTTACTCCATGCAAACTGAGCCAACTATTCAGGTTTTATGACTGAACGAAGGTCACAATCATGCCTGAAGGAAAACACCACTCCGAATATAAATTTTAATATCGAAATTGTCTCCCAGATGTTGCAGTAAATACCTAAAAGTTGCTTAACCTTGTATCCTGTGCTTTGCTGGCTCCCTCAGGGTCATCTGGCATTAAGGAGATCTCTAACTTGGCACTCTATATTGGCTCTATGAACTTAGGTGTGTTTCACTCCATGCTACATGCTGCTCTCTGTCCCAGGCACATATGACGGCCTAGGAGTATTGTTTTCATTTGCTTCCACTTGGTGTGTTGTTGCCAAACCTAAGACATACATATCCCAACTCTGCAGTGGGCTTTATGTGTTCTACCGCTACACCTTTGAACTCAGGCAGTCACATCAAAGAACACACCAAATTTCTCTGATCCAAGAGGTATCATATAATTTGCCAACGTGGATAAGTCTAATGATCTTATACAATTCCATCCTTTATAAAACATCCATAACCTTATTTATGAAGAGATGCACTTAGAAAAACATACACATCTGCCTCCATCTTCATTCCTCCCAGAATCTCCCCTCCTTTCCTCTTCTGATTTCCTACCCTGTTCCCTGCCTACCTCTCCACTGTCCAATCACGTATCATTTTAACATCAACACACAAAAAGAAACATCCCAAATACTATTTGTTCACATATCTATTGTTCAAACAAGACTGTACACAATCAGGTATCACAAAAGTATGTTTTCTCATTATCCATATTGATATAATCTGCTTATAGTTTCAGGGTAAGGAAATAAGACATTATGTAAAGAACAGAAACAGTCTTGCTTATAAAAGTTGGACATATCTAAAAGTTTTATGTCATTGTTTTATTTGTTTTGTTTTTTTGTTTTTGTTTTTGTTTTTTACAGCTGAGTAATAATCTATTGTGTTTCTGTACCACATTTTCTTTAGCTATTCTGCAGTCGGGGGACATCCATGTTATTTCCAGTGTGAGGTTATTGTGATTAAAACTGCTATGAACAATGTTGAGCAATTGTGCTCATAATAGAGAGGGGGAGCATCCTTTTGGTGTATGTGCAGCAGTGATATAGTTGGTTTTTAAGGTAGATGGATTCACAATTTTCACAAAATCCAGTGGCTGTATATTTTTGCACTATCATCAGTAATGTAGGAGTATTCCACTGAAAGGAAGCAGAAAAACAAACAAACAAACAAAAAATCAAACCATCCAAAGTGAGGAAACCCAGACTAATGTGGTATGTACTTACTTATAAGTAAAACGTTACTATAAAGTTAAGGATAATGGTGCTACCATCCACAGATGCAAAGATGCAATGTAACTAGGAGGACGTTAAGTGAGACACAGGGCTCAACATAAGAAAGAAAAATAGATTTCTTGGATGGATTGGGCACAGGTGGGATTGAAAACACAGGAGATTAGGTTTATGAGGAGAAAAAAATATGTGAGAAATAATTGGAAATGGGGAACAGTTTTGGGTGAGGTAGAAACAGTCCAGTGGAAACCACATGGAATCTACATGAGTAACTTTAGAAAAGACTCCTAGTACAGGGGGACACAGAGCCTGAACTGGGCACCTTTTGTAACCAAGCAAGGCCTCAGGTGGGTAGATGTGGGACAGCAACACAAATAAAATCCCTTAGAAAGCTAGCAAGGTGGAATAAAGCTTCCAGTTCCATACCAACGATTTTACCCATTTTCTTTTTTGACAAATGTACATGGAATCTTCAACAAAATGGTCTTTCCATTATGTGCTGGAGGGGACCTTGACTGTGTTATTGGTGTAGAAACACTTGTTTTAACTGAGCAGGAAACAAGAGCAGTCTAACTGGAATTGAATTCAATGGGAATGGCTTCCCCAAGTTTCCGTACTTGCCCAACATGAGGGTCCAAAACGTGGAACCAGGAGGGAAAAATAAACTCTGTAGTGAGAATTTTGGTGTCTTTAAAATCAATTAAGCGTTATCCAAATATGTTTCTGTTTCAGTCCCAGATGTGGGATATGGGGCTGCGGTGAATCTTCAGGAGCAGTTATTCATGATTTACCACTTCTCTGCCAGGAGCATGATTTCACCAGCTGAACATAGTTTACATCTGGCATCCTGGGGAACCTTGAGAGGGTATCACAATGCTGGAGCTCCAAGGGCTGTAGCTGCTGCTCCCCCTGCTCTTTCTCCTGCTGCTGCACCTGCTGTTGCATCTTCTGCTCCACTTGCTGTTGCATCTTCTGCTCCACCTGCTGCTGCATTTACGATTGCGCCTACTGTTGCAGGAGCTGCTGGACCTGGTGCTGCTCCTGATTCCTCACCTACTGCTGTTGCAGTTGCTGTTTGCTAGTGTTTCTGGTTGTGCAAGGCTGGTTGTTGGTTAACTGCTTTCCAGCTTAAGTTGTGATTGTAAGGTTATTGTGTTGTAGCAACAGATAACAAAACAAAACAATCAAACGGAAACAACAACAACAACAACCACCCACAAAAACTATAACACAGCTTCAGATCCATGGATTTCAGTGCAGCTCTTGATCTGCTAGGATCAGTTTGTATCTTCCTGCTCATTCTTCACATGATACATCTTAATGTTGACTTTTGAAAGCCTCTTTGCATACTTTTAAAATGATGGATTATCACAGGCAAGCATGGTAGATGAAAAGAAATGAAATCAATTCCCAGACATCAGTGAAAGGGACCAATATGCTACTCTGTTTAGTAGAAACTACATTTTCTACTTATATTACTTATATAAGGTAGTTAATAGAAATGTATGCACATCACTCTTTGCTATAGAGCAAACCTTGCAGTTAAAGCTGGCTATAAAACCTCTGAGTGGTTACCTTACAGAATATATGAATTTAAGTTATAGAAGTTTTCCTGTGCTGCTGGTTGCAATGCACAGGTATGTTTCTATAATCTAACATCAATTGGGAGGAGCATGGTGATATATTTTCTTAATCTTTGTGACAATAATGTCCATATTAAAAGAATAGAGTAAGTGTTCTCTGGTAACCCACTGGTTGAATCCAATGCTGAGGCATTTAGACTTCCATGAATTGAAAGTCACCCTGGAGGTCATTGATCCAGCCCTTTGATCCCGCACTTGAGCTTTGTAAAAGGAGCTAAAAAATATCAATTTGCATTTTTCTGCATGCTGACTGCCAGTTGAACCAGTACCATTACTTAAAGAGGTTGTCCTTTTTCCATTGAATATTTTTATATCCTTAGTCAAAGATCAAGTGACCTTATGTGTGTGGGTTCATTTCTGGGTCTTCAATTATATTCCATTGATCTGCCTGCCTGTCTCTGCAACAATACCATTCAGTTTTTATTACAAATAACTTATAATGCAGCTTGAGGTCAAGAATGATTCCCCCAGATGTTATTTTATTGTTGAAAATAATTTTTGCTATCCTGAGTTTTTTAATTATTCCAAATGAACTTGCAAATTGCTATTTCTATCTTTATGAAGTTAAAATTCAATTCAATTATAGGGATTGCATTGACTTTGGGGATTGCTTTAGGCAAGATGGCCATTTTTACTATGTTGATCCTTCTAAACCATGAGTATGGGAGACCTTTTCACTTTCTGAGGTCTTCAATTTCCTTCTTCAGAGACTTGAAGTTCTGTCATACAGATCTTTCACTTGCTTGGTTAGGATCACATCAAAGTATTTTATATTTTTTGTGACTATTGTGAAGAGTATCTATTCCCTACTTTTTTCTCAGCCTGTTTAACTTGTACAAAGCTCAAGTCCAAGTGTACCCAAACACCTCCACATGAAACCAGGTAAAATGAAACTAATAGAACAGAAAGTAGGGAAAAGCTTAGAACATATAGGCACAAGGGAAAACTTCCTGAATAGAACACCAATGGCTTATGCTCTAAGATAAAGAATCAACAAATGGGATCTCATGAAATTGCAAAGCATCTGAAAGGCAAAGGACACTGTCAGAAGTACAAATCTGCAACAAATGATTGTGAAAAGATCTTTACTTTCTGCATCTAATAGAGGGCTAATATCCAAAAAAAAAAAAAAAAATCAGGAAGTTAGACACCAGAGAATCAAACAATCCTATTAAAAATGGGATACAGTGCTACACATAGACTTCTTAACTGAGGAATATTGAATGGATGAGAAGCATCTAAAGAAATGCTCAACATTCCTAATCATCAAAAAATGTAAATCAAAACAACCCTGAGATTTCACCTCACACCAGTCAGAATGACTAAAATCAAAAAATCAGGGGTCAGCAGATGCTGGCAAAGATGTGAAGAAAGAGGAACATTCCTCCATCTATTTGTGGAGTTGTAATCTGCTACAACCTTTCTGGAAATAAGTCGGGTGGTTCATCAGAAAATTGGACATATTACTACTCGAGGATGCACATATACCACTCCTGGGCATATACCCAAAAAAAATTCCAACATCTAACTAAGACACATTTTCTACCATGTTCATAGAAGTCTTGTTTATAATAGCCAGAAGCTGGAAAGAATCCAGATGTAATTCAACAGAGAAATGGATACAGAAATCGTGGTACATTTATACAATGGAGTACTACTCACCTATTAAAAACAATGACTTCCGGAAAGTTCTAGGCAAATGGATGGAACTTGAAATTACCATCCTGAGTGAGGAAACCCAGTCACAAAAGAACACTCATGGTATGTACTTACTTATAAGCAGATACTAGACATAAAAGCATAGAATACCCAGGAGACAATTCATAGAATTTATGAAGCTCATAGAGAAGGAAGGCCAGAAGGTGAATGCCTCAATTCTTCTTAGAAGGGAGAATAAATTACTCATAAGAGGAAATAAAGGGACAAATAGAGGTGTAAGGATTGGAGAGAAGATCACCCAAAGACTGCTTCACCTGGGGATTCTTTCTGTATGCAGCTATTAAACTCATGTACTATTGCTGATGCCAAGTAGTGCTTATTGGCAAGAACCTGATATGGATGCCTCCTCAGAGGCTCTGCCATAGCCATACTGTTGCAGAGGAGGAGGGTTGTAGTAAGCCATCAAACTACATGTGGATCCCAGTGAAGGAGCTAGAGAAAGGACTAAAGGAACTAAAAGGAACTGCTACCCCATGGGACGGAAAAAATTATCAACTAACCAAACCCACCACTGTTCCCAGGGACTAAAACACCAACCAATGAGTACACATGGAAATACCCATGGCTTCAGGTACATACGCAACAGAGGATATCATTCTCCGGCATCTGTGAGAGGAGAGTCCTTTGGTTGAGCTAAGGCTCATTTTCCATTCATGTACGGGAATGCCCAGGCACTAAGATGGGAGAGGGTGGTTGGAAGAGGGAACACCTTCGTGGAGACAATGGTAGGGGGAGGGGGAATGAGATTTGTGTAAAGGGGATAACATCTGAAATGTAAATACAGAGAATATCCAATTTTAAAAAAAAGGAAAAATAAAGAAAGAAAGTCACCCTGGTCTACATTACTAGTTTCAGACATCCCATGATAGCATAATAAGATTGGCAAGGCCAAAGTAGGAAAACTGAAACAACAACCCAGCCACAAAATCTTGGACCTAAAGTTTGCCCTGTGTAGAGTGTGTTTTGGGACAGGAGATTACCTGGATCATATACAAAGAGACCAAAGGAATATCATTCAGCAAGGGATGAGAACTGATGCATAGCACCACAGCCAAATTCAGGTGAAGCTCAGGATGTTCTGCAGAGGATAGGAAAGAAGGATCGGAAGAACCACTGGAGGCAGTATCACAACAGCATATGTTTACAGGAGGAAAAGAATGGAATCAAGGTAGATGGGTTCTGATAAATAACTTCAGAAAAGGGGCTTGATATAAATTAACTAAACAAATCAGTAGCCTTCTTTTATACAAATGATAAGCTGGCCAAGAAAAACGTTACGGAAACAACGTCCTTCACAATAGTCACAAATAATACAAAATATCTTGGTAGAACTTTAACCAACCTGTGAAAGATCTCTATGACAAGAACTTCATGTCTTTGAAGAAAGAGAACAAAGAAGATCTCAGAAAATAGAAAGATCTCCTCATGGATCCCAGGATTAAAATAGTAAATCTTACCAAAAGAAATCTTTTGATTCAAAATGCAATCCCCATGAAAATTCCAGCACAATTCTTTACAGACATTGAAAAAGCAATTCTCAATTTCATAAAACAAAAACCTAGGGAGGCAAAAACAATTCTCAACAATAAAAAACTTCTGGGGGAATCAACATCCCTGACCTCAAGCTGTACTACAGAGCAGTAATGATAAAAACAACATAGTATTAGTACAGAGACAGACATGTGTTTCAGTAAATATTAAAAAGTGAAGCTATTGTTCCAACTCTGCACAGAGACTTGAGGCTTGCAAGATGCAAAGCCGTGAGCCTCATGCCCCAGCCACAGTTCTGCCATGAAATTTTCACTCACTTTCCCCTTGGTGAGTTGTTATCCTGCCTGGTACATGTAGCTCCACCATGCCACACTAGCCTTAGGTGCTCTCTAGTCACCTTCTCATGGATGTCTCTCTGCCACCCTGGGAACTCTGCTCACATTTCCTGTTGCTGGGCAAAATAAAAACTCCAGAAACTTGTAATTAATTAATCAGATCTTTATGCTAAATTCTCAATCCACAGGATATCCACATAAATGTATATCCACGTAATAAACTCACAGCAACTTGACAAAGATATATAAACTGGCTGCATAGATAAGATATATTGACCTATAGAAATCAATCCCTTTTAAGATATACATAACTACCTATGGCTACTCAGAGCAGTATGAACTGAGATGGGTCATCTTTGTCTTCCATCTTGCCTTCCTTCTCTTTCCCCTTCTCCCATGCTTTACAACAACTTTGTGCCTGCCTTACAATTCGCTGTCCAGTCATGTATGGACTTGACTTAATTTATGCCAGAACTCACCTACATATAGATATCAACCCATAGACAGACTGAACAATGGAATAGATTCAAATCCCAAGTTATAAATCAACCCACCAATAGACATTGATCTTTGACAAAGGAGCCAAAGCCATATAGTGGAAAAAAGAAAGCATCTTCAACAAATGGTGCTGGTCTAACTTGTGGTCTGCATGTAGACAAAAGCAAATTGACGCATATTTATCTCCTAGTACAAAGCTCAAATCCAAATGGCAAGGACCTACACATAAAACCAGATAAACTGAATCTAATAAAAGAGAAAGTGAGAAAGAGCCTCAAAACTATTGGCACAGGGATAATTTCCTGATCAGAACACCAATGGTTCATGCTCTAAGATAAAAAATTGACATATGGGATCTCATGAAACTAAAAAGCTTGTGTAAGGCAAAAGACACAGTCAATGTCAACATGGCAACCTATAGATTTGGAAAAGATCTTCACTAACCCTACATCTGACAAAAGACTAATATCCAATATATACATCAAGAAACTAGATTCCAAAACCCAAATAGCCCAATTTAAAAAATGTGAAACAGAGCTAAATAGAGAATTGTCAACAGAGAAATCTTGAATGGATGAGAAGCACTTAAAGAAATGTTCAACATCCTTAGTCATCAGGGAAATGTAAATCAAACTGACCATTAGATTCTACCTCATACCAGTCAGAATGGCTAAGATCAAAAACTCAGATGGCAGATGCTGGGGAAGATGTGGAGAAAGAGCAACACTCCTGTTGGTAGAATTGCAATCTGATAAAACTCTGGAAATCAGTCTGGCAGCTCCTCAGAAAATTGGAAATACCTGTACTTGAAAATTCAACTATGTCACTCCTGGGGATATACCTAAATAATGCTCTACCAGACCACAAGGACAAGCTCTCCACTATATTCATAGAAGTTTTATTTGTAATAGGCAAAAGCTGGAACCAACTGAAGACTGGATACAGAAGATGTGGTTCATTTTACAATAGAATGCTATTTGGTCACTAAAATGGAAGACATCATGAATTTTGTAGGCAGATAGATGGAACTAGAAAATATCATCCTGTGTGAGGTAACACAGACCCAAAGAGACAAACATAGCTTGTACTCATTAATTTGTAGATATTACACAAAAAGTTCAGAAGACCCATGATAAAACTCACAGACTGTAGGAAGCTTAACAAGATTGAAGACCCAAGTGTGAATGCCTGAAAACACTTAGAAGGGGAAAAAATAATCATGGGAGGTAGATGGAGGGAAGAAACTGGATTAGAGAGGGGAACAGGGAGAGGAAAGTAGGGGTAGGATCAAGTATGAGGAAAGATAATAGAGACGCCTAGAGGGCCAGGAGAATGAATCAAAATATGCATCAGGGGGTTTTAGAAAGCATGAGGAACCTCTAGAAAGCACCAGAGTCCCAGGATGGAATAGACTTCCAGGACTCCATGGGGATGACATTAGAGGAAATGCCCAACAGTGGGAGATAGAACCAGGAGAGACCACTTCCAACAGTCATGTCCCCAGTTAAGGCAGGGGACCACCACCACATCTTCAAATATTTGAACCAGTATAGTTCCTGTTTAAAAGAAAAACAGTGACAAAAATGGAGCAGAGACTGAAAGGCCACCCAGTGACCGCCCAACTTAGCATCCATCCCATGCATACACACCACATTCTGACACTATTATTGATGCCATATTGTGCATGCAGACAGGAACCTGGCATGGCTGTCATCTCAAAGTCTCTACCAGCAACTGACTGAGACAAAGGTAGACCCTTTCAGCCAACCATTGGGTTGAGGTTGGAGACTAATATTAAAGAGTTAGAGGTAGAAATGAAGTAGCTGAATGGGATGGCAACTCCATAGGAAGAACAACACTATCATGTAACCGAGAACCCTCAGACCTCCCAGAGACTAATTAAAAAAAATAGACAGAAAAGGGGGGGAGAAAGGGAGAGAGAGAGAGAGAGAGAGAGAGAGAGAGAGAGAGAGAGAGAGAAAGGAAAGGAAAGGAAAGAAAGAAAGGAAGGAAAGAAGGAAGGAAGGAAGGAAGGAAGGAAGGAAGGAAGGAAGGAAGGAAGGAAGGAAGGAAAGAAAAGAAAGGAGCATAAAGGGGCTGACCTGTGGCCCTGGGCATATATGCTTACATGACCTCAGTGTGAGAGGATGCACTTAATCCTGTGGCAGCTTGATACCCTAGGGAAGAAGAAAACAGGTGGAAGTGAGGTGGGGTGGGTGATGGGTGGGTAGTGGTGATGGTCTGAAGGGGGAAGGGCTGGAGAACTCAAAGAAGGGGAGTAGGAAGGGGGGCGACTTTTGCAATGTCAATGAATAAAATAATTGAATAAAACAAACACTGCCTCATGTATGGGGGAGGCTAAAGTTGGGGGACATAAGAAAATTCTTCTCAACACATGGAAATTATATGCTAACGAAATAAATAATTTAAAATATTATTTTTTTCTTAAAGGGGGTGATACCTAATAAAATTTTAAAACCCATACAAACAATTAAATTTAAAAAAAAAAGATTAAAAAAAAGAATGGAAGCAAAAGAAGGGAAGAGCATTACTAAGAAATGTGAGACAATTACCATTTAAAACCTAATTACCAACCACATTCTTTCAGCTCATCTTAAGTGTCTGGCATTTTGTGATACTCTGCTGGAAAATAATTGAACCCAGCGAGAGGGGTTTAGTTTCAAATGACACTAAAGCTAAAAATTGTGTGGCTCCAAAGATAACACGATGATTTGGTCATCTAAGATGGAATCTAGGGGCTGATTTAGAATGTCAGAAAAGCGCTCAGACTCGTTAGTTCTTCTTGTAATTTTTTCCTGATGTTCTTAACATTTTCGTGTTTTTAAGCATGAGATGTCTTTCTGTGGTTTTAAGATTACCCACGAGCTTCAGGAACTATGGAGAAAAACGAGGTTAAAAGAAAGGTGTACATATCATTCCCTACAATACTTATCTGAAGGGGGGAAAGACACAAAGAATGGGAAATAATTTTTTATTTCACTGGATAAAGAATTCCTCAGTATTCCATTGTGTTAAGTGCAGGACAATCAGTAGGATAGGTGAGGACCCTGGAAAGTATCAATAGTCCGTTTGTCAAAGGCTTAGTCTTTGTGTAAGCGGAAGGCATAGAACATTTACTCCCTTGAGGATATCCTTTGGACCAGGTTGTGGAACCAGTCTCAATCTCTCCCGTTTTCCGAAGCCACAAGGGGACATGTTTTCTTCTGCAAAAAGATCAAGACCAAAACACACTGCCTTGTGACAGGCTTCAATAATGGGGATAACTAAACATAGAGTGAAACCAGGAGCCAATATAAACTTGTGTTGCAGTAAATATTAAATAGCACCCGTGGCTACCAGTTGCCATGAGTCCTCATTCAACTTGCATCTGTGGGAGCCGCTCCAGCAGGGCTCTGCGCGCCGGGGCTGCTTGTCCACCATGCAGTCTGCGAGCGGTCCTCTACCTGCTTCCTCTCTTTCAGCCACTTTCACACACTGTCCCCTAGGCAGGTTGTTATCATGCATGGCACATGTATGGCGTTCCTCAGGCAGTTCACGCCACACTAGTGCAAAGCATTCTAAAGCTACCCTCTCCAAGATGTCTTTCTGCCGGCTGGGAAATTTGTACACATCCCCTGTAGCCTGGTAAACTCAAAGCTCCAGAAACGTTTACTTTAGCAATTAGATTTATATGTGAATTTCTTAATTCACAATGCATCCATCCGATAAATTCACTGCCAATTAACCATATAAAGTGCCCACCTAGACAAGATAAAATTGACCTAAGTCACCGGATCAGAGTCATTCTCCTCCTTCTCCATCTTCCTTCTGCTTTATTTCCTCCTCTCTTTCCTAGACTCGCCCCCCGCCCCGCCCCCGCCTACCCTTCCTTCTAATCCAATCATCGGGTAGAGCTGCCTTGCTGCATCATGACATCATCCTAAATAAACACTTGTCCTATTAATTTCTTTGCTTGAGATACTGTGTTACGGTAGTGGAAAGCTAAGTAACACAAGCTTCCCTGGCATGGACATTCTCATAACTATTCAAACAAAATTAAAACAAACCCCAGGCAACTGTAGAAACTAGATAGTGTTGAAATGTATCTTCCCTACTAAAATGAAGACTCTTCACTGAAACACTTTAGTACTGATAGGAGATGAGGGGGCCACCGAGCACTGTGAAGACAGGAGAAAGAAACAAATGCTTTGATTTTGAAATGTCTATTTTGGATCCAAGTTTGCCAGTTTGCAAAACTTGAGTCATCTTGTAAGAGGCAGCTTCAATGGAGAAAATCCTTTCCTCCTATTTCCCTGTAGGCAAATCTAGGAGGCATTTTGCTACAAATAAACTGGAGGTGCCTTCAACCCCTGTGAAAGAAAATTGGGCAACCCATAGTAACTAAACCAAGGAAGCAGCCTTTTTCAATAACCTCTTCTACAGTTTCTGCCCTCAGGTTCCTCCCTTAGTTCCATTCCTAACCTCCCTTTATAACGTAGGACAACCATTGGCTGAAGTAAACCCTTCCCTCCCTCCACCTTCATTCATGGTCTTTTACTATGGGATTCCAAAGTGATTCTAAAACACTGGATGATTACTGAATTTTAAAAATAGCAAAAAAAAAAATATATATATATATTTTCTAATATCTACAAGAGCCCGGGAACTTAATTATCAGAAGAGATGATTAAATGATATGGATTTAGTGTAATACTTAGAAAACACATACACAATTAAAAAATAAACAGAAAATACATTCATTTTAGGATGCTCTTTCTTTGGTTACATTATTTAAGATCACAGCCAGGGGATGGCAACTCTTACAGAGCTAGCCCTCTAATCTCAATATAATCACAAGAATTTATACAAAGACAAGGCTAGCAGTCCAACTTCCAGGTGATTCTAAATCCTGTTCAGGTGATACCACTAATCATTACAATGCCCTAGTATAGAGGCTACACATTTTAGGAGTCATTTAGAACACCAGGATTTTAGACAGAAAGAGAATTGCCTAAATCACTTTACAACTGTTATACCTTTGCCATCTAAAAACATTTGTAACTCTATTCTTACATTTCCAGTTGGTTTTTCCTGAGAGCATTCCCAGGTTTAGATCTTAAACAAAAACATAGTTCTTTCTTTCTTTTTGTTTGGGGGGGATTTACTTACTTAAATATCAGAAAGGTTCTCCCTTTGTATGGATTAATTTCATTAAGACAATTGAATGTGATATTTATTTTCAATAGTTTTCATTTTGCCAACTAGAATAATAGATTGCCAATAGAACTTTGATTTCTTCTCCATCCCACACAATCAACAACTATAACAGTAAATGTTTATCTATGCTGATATATATTTATTAGGTTAATATATGTTAATTCATCAGCAGATCCACATGATAGTAACATTTATATTAAAATACCCAAAAGAACACATTATTTCTAGGAAAATGGATCATTAATTTGTGTAGAAAATGGAAGAGTATATAATGAATGTGTTCCCAATAAACTATTTAAAATATGTCAACAGAGTTTGATTTATCAATTGACTACCTGATAAATGGACAGACAATAAGTATATTTTCTATTTTAACAGTAAAGTGAAATATTACTTTAGTTATTTTAAACTTTTTTGTTAGATATATTTTATTTTCATTTTAAATGTATTGCCTTTCTCGGTTTCTGCTCCATAAACCCCATATCCCATCTCCCTTCCCCCTGCTTCTATGGGGGTACCCTCCTACCTTCCCACTCCCTCCCACCTTCCCAGCCCAACATTTCTCTACAATGGGGAATTGAGCCTTGGGAGGAACAAGGGCTTCTCTTGCCATTGATGCCCGACAAGGCCATCCTCTGCTACATATGCAGCTGGTGCCATGGGTTGATCCATGTGTACACTTTGGATTGTAGTTCAGTCCCTAGGAGCTCTAGTTGGTTGGTATTGTTTTTCTTATGGGGTTGCAAACCTCTTCAGATACTTCAATCCTTTCTCTAAGCCCTACATTGGAGACTCCATTCTCAGTTCAATGGTTGGCTGTGAGCATGTACTTCTATATTTGTCATGATCTGTCAGAGTCTCTCAGGAAACTATCTCAGGCTCTTGTCAGCAAGTACTTCTTGGCATCAGCAATAATATCTGGGGCTTTTAAGGCTTTATATGGACTGGATCTCCAGGTGGAACAGTCTCTGGATGGTCTCTGTTTCAAACTTTGTCTCTATATTTCCTCCTGTGAATATTTTTGTTCTGACTTCTAAAAATAACCGAAGCTTCTACACATTGGTCTTCCTTCTTTATAAGCTTCACGTGGTCTGTGAATTGTATGTAGGGAATTATATTTAAGCTTTGGGGCTAATATCTACATATCTATGAGTGCATACCATGTGGTTTCTTTTTCAGTGCTTCTCAGCCATTCCATATCTCTCTGCTGAGAATTCTTTGTTTAGTTATATCCCCTATTTTTAACAAGGTTATTTGTTTATCTGGTGTCTAACTTTTTGAGTTCTTTGTATACACACATTTTATGTTACCCTTTATTGGATGTAAAAACTTTTATCAATCTGCTTGCTGCAGTTTTGTCACTATGAGAGTGTCCAGAGAGTTGAGGCCACTGGTTCAGCTCCAAGTGCAGGCAGAAACCAGAAGGATCCTGTCCCAGACTGCTTCTTGATTCCTGTGTCCTGAGGGCTCTGGGTGGGTAATTCTATTTTAGTAATGTACATTTGCTGTGATTTATATATTCTAATTCATTTAGAACATCTTCAGTAATTCTTTTCTTTTCTACACAGTTTTCTGTTATCTTTCGTCAAAATAGGGAACATGCATGATTGATGACTTAATTCTTTTGTGGTTTTCAATTGTATTTTCTCATCTTTTTATATTGCTATTAATTTTTATAGGCTACTAATGTTGGGTAATTTAAATTACCCAGCTTCTCAAATATTTACAAAAGTGGTTCTCATGTGTGTTTATTAATGAGATATTGGACGACCGTGGACACTAGTCATGTTATTCTTCAAACTTTCTTACTAATGGTATTTTGTTTGCAAAATTCATTCCATTCCACATTTTTCTTTGCTTTGCGATCAAATTTTCTTTTCTTCATTTTAAACTTTAAAGTCACTGTTCCTTGAAATTTTATATTGAGTTATATGTAATTTAGACATATGAAACTTTTAAACTCAGTATTTTGCTTCTTAGACAGGATAGATTAAATGTCCATTTTGGGTACTCAACTTTTCAATTTAAAAATAAAGCAACTTCAAAACTATTGAATCTGTAAAAGAAATTACCCATAGATTTTAGAAAGTAATGTTATGTGCAATATATAATTAATGTTGTAAATATAATTAAACCTATTGTGAATTGATCAACAGAAATAATCTTTTGCTATGTTCAAAGTATTCTCTTAGAACTATGTGTGGGTTAAGATAACAAATTTCGAATTTTCAAAGCAAACAGACTTCAGAATACTATGAAAGTTAATTGGGCACACAATTATGTCACCAATAACTTTTAGATTAAATTGGTTCTTCTGAACATGCCAAGTCATTACGAATCATTAAATCCTCAATCACTTGTGCAAATCTGTGGTAGCTAGCATCATTTTTTTTTAGTGTTCAATTTTATGCATTAGTTATAATTGTACTGAAGTGTATTTAAATGTACCAATCAGGGTGGGATAAGAAATGAGGTAATATGTATGAAAGCAATATATAATTAAATCCAATTTAGACCATTTGTTTATTTTATGAATAACAGACAGACCTAATATTTTAAGCAATAAGCATTTTGATCAAAATGAATAAAACATGTTTAGAATTACTTTTTCTCACTAGCTTCAGCTGTGACTCTGCAATGATTAAAATGCTAGCCATTTTGCTCAATGAATTAAAAGATCTCTGACAGTATAATTTTGAAACTGTATAAGTCCAAATCTCATAAATTATTTTACTCATCCTTTTCATATAATCACTGTAATATACCTGGAAACAAGTCTTAAATGAGGCAATGAAAGGAGGAAGTACCATTTTGCACATTGGTGCCTTCCTGAATTTGAAGCTGATTATCTGCCAGGATTAATGAAGGCAATGGGAGGGGGAAGAGGATGGGATTTGGAAAAAGGAATAACATCTGAAATGTAAATGCAGAGGATATCCAATAAAAAAACAAACATTTGTTCGAAGATCAATTGCATCTATTGCCATCTTTAAAATTTTTATTTATACATTTCTCCCAAACAATGGAAAAGAAATATCTCCTGTTATGCAGAGCTCATTATCTAATCATATAATGAATCTGAAGAAATTGTTCAATGCAGAAAAGCAATTATGAAACCTGAGTGTGCATCTTAAGCACTCATTGAAAGAATTGAGCATGGTTCTGTGTGCCAGTGACCCAGATTAGAAAAAGTATGTGCAAGCTGATCACAAAAGTCTGCAGGACAGAGAAGTAGAAGCAATGAAGTCCCAGAACAAGGAGCTAGCCTGGCTTGACCACTAGTCCTGCACTGGGTAGACATTGGGGGGCCCAGCATGCCTTACATTACGCTTAACTGGTGTCAACCCTCAAACTAAGCATACCACTACAAGACCACTCTTGCAAAGACCCCAGACAGTCAGAGAGCCCCTGACTTACAGAGGAGCAAGTAAGTGGTGGAGGAATGGAAGAGCACAGAGAATGAGACACAGAATGATGTGGGAACAATGAAGAGAGGCAAAACCAGAGGTTCAAGAGCAGTGAAGAACAACCTGATGTGAGTAGTTGGTGATGCCATCTGGGATTGCCATGGGGTTTGGGGCTAGGCTACCAGTAGGATTCATTTCTGGGTCTATGGCTCTGCAGTATCAGGGGTTTCTTTACTACCAAAGGCCAGGAGAACATCCCTGGGTCAGGGTGTTGGTGTATGTAGGGTATGCACCCCTCACTTGGGCATTTAAAAGAGCTGGCCCTGGTGTTAGAGCTGATGCTGCCCTTAGTCAACTATAGTACTCATAGGAATTGCAGATGTGCGAGAGGAGATGAGTGTGGGAGAGCTAATCCTGCTACTAATCTCCTGTGTGCTGGCATTGGCCAGAAACATATCCTACTCCCTCCTTTATCCTCACCACCTGTGGCAGGTAGGGCACCTGGCTTTGGGATAAAGATATCAGGAGAGGTGGTCATGACCTCACTTGGTGCAGTACTTGGTCAGTGAGCCCTGCACATTGCCTGGGTAGCAAGATAGAGTCTGCTTTGGTTGTAGGAGTTGCTAGTGAGCCAGTTCAAAGGGTGTGAGAGAGGAAGAGCCAGTAGTCCTCTGACCAGCTCAGATAACTCTTAGGCCCAGATCCAGGGATGTTAATTGGCCTATTCCAATGTCTACTCTGTTGATGACCTTCTGGAGTGCACAAAGGTGCTGGTCCTATAGATTCAAAACCATATGGATCTTCATGACACAAGGTAACAACATGATATCTGGCAAAAGTTCTGAGTAGCAAAAAACAGAGGTTTCATACCAGACCAACTTGCAATTGCAAGGAACATTTGCAAACAACAAAGCATAGACAAAAGGGCATACTGTTGGACACATTGTGACATACTACACCTTTCAAAATGAGTTTTCTTTCTCTGTTGTGGAGGGAGATACTGCAGGAGTGGTGAGCAGGAATGAGAAGACCAGGAGATGAGTGAGATTGGGGTGGATGATATGAAATTCACAAAGAACCAGTAGAGTTTTAAACTAAATAAAAAATAAATAAAAAATAATAAATAAATAAATAAATAAATAAATAAATAAATAAATAAATAAATAAATTGAGACCTAATAAGACTGTGAAAGCAAGGGCCCCTTCATTAAACTTCTACTTTCCCTATTAGCAGTAGTTCCTGTATAGCTTACTTCTCTTTTGCTGTTTTAAAACAATAGCCCTACACAAGCAATTCAAGTAAAACCACACTTTTTTTATTATCACAATTAGGTTTCACCCATCAAATTGGGAAAGACCAGGTAAGCCAAAGTGGTGATATAAGCTTCTAATCCTAGCACTTGGACAAAAGCTAAAGACACGTAGATATCTGTGAGGTCCAGGCCAGTCTGGAACTTATAGGAATTTCCTGGACAGCCAGTGCATCTCAAAGCAAACAAACAATAAAAAAAAAAAAAAAAAAAAAAAAAAACTAAGCCAAAAGCAAGCAAAACAAAACAATGGGAAAGGCCCAGTATCCTCAGTAAAGAGGATGTAGAAATGACTCCCGTACTCAGCTCTCTTTGTACTCGTCAGGAAGTCTAGGACCCAAACACAGAGAATGACCTCA
This sequence comes from Micromys minutus, assembly GCF_963924665.1. NCBI lineage: Eukaryota > Metazoa > Chordata > Mammalia > Rodentia > Muridae > Micromys > Micromys minutus. The sequence continues at coordinate 39,386,359 of NC_137974.1, forward strand.
TCCCAGATCAGTCTTCCTAAGTCAATAATAATGTCAAGGCATCCTTCTTAGACATTCCCACAGGTGTGCTTTGTAGATGGACTTTCCAAGATTATCTTCCAGATGATTCTACATCTAGAAGATTCTAGGACCAAAATAAGACATAAAAGAAAATCGGTTTAAAATGTTTCCAGTCCAAGTTGCAAAGTACAGATGACATGAGATGTGTGGAAATAAAGGCATGCAATGAAACAACAAGTGTGCCATCTATTGAGAGAATTTGCTAACTCCAGGTTACCAGCAGGCATTGATTTAATGCCTACCCAAGATGAATTCCAATCTACCTTGTTTGTTTGTTTCCTTGGTTGGTTGGTTTTGTTGTTGTTTTCTGCAGTTCATTATTGGTGTGGGGTCTGAAAGAGACACATGTGCAACATATACTGTCATGTTCAAAGTTGTTAGTAAGGCTCTCTGGATATACTGAAAAGTGGAAAACCGTTTTCATATAAACATCACACAGCTTGGCCTTGCTTTCACTATGAGTCATTTGACTCTTAGAGAAAAAGGATGTGGGAGAGTGGTCACAGTCACTGTTACCTTAGTTACCTAAGGGGACAGCTCCAGCCAGCGAGCTGTATTTAGAAATGTGTAGGTGCATGATTATCTCTACCATTGAAAAGTGAACTTAAATTAAGCATTAGCCAACTGTAAGAACAGACGCCTACACCTACTCTGAAATTCATCAAGAAGCAATAGATGATACTCAAGAGAGAAACTTAGAGACAGGTCATCCAATAGTTGTTTTGTCTTGTCTTGTCTTTCTTTTATTTTTTTTCCTTTTCCCTTACTTTCTTTTATTCCTCTCCTATTTTCCTTCCTTCATTTCTCTATTTTTTTCTGCTTGCTTCCTCTCCCTTTTTTGATTGCTTGCATTGACCAATTTATTATTTTATCTGCATGTAAAGTATACACAAATGCATATATTCCTATGTGTGAGCACACATTTGTGGCAATGTATGTGTGTATACATAATAGCCAGAGAGTGATATTAGATGGCTTCCACTTCTTTTCAATCTTAATTTTTGAGATAGGATTTCTTACAGAGAGAAATCCTTGATCTAAAAAGACTGTTTGGTGACTGATAGCCCAGTATCTGCCTATCTTTGCCTATCTATCTCTTGGAATATACCACCACATCTGACTTTGTATATGGGTGCTAGAAATTTGAACTCGGGTCATTATTTAAAACAAAGTAAGCAGTTTAGTAGTGAATCTATTTTCTCAGTCCTGACTCACTAATGTACAAACTTTTGTTTTCTAGTTATAATAGAAATGCTATAACATTGAATCTCAAAATTGTGGCTTCTTTAAAAAGACCTTACAAGTCTAAGTTCACTTGCTATTGCAACATACCAACTTAGTTGGGGGATCTCACAAGGCACATGCATATAAAAAATTTTAAGAGTTAGCAATTAACAATTGTTAAAAGAGGGAAAGAAAGAGAATTTTTTTTTGTTCACGGATGATACTCATTTGACTATTCAATACCAATAAGTCAGCCTTAAAAACCAATATATGCAGACAATAATAAAGAGGTTCAGCATGTTGTATTTATATGTCTATTCATAATATATTACAAATTAATATTATATAATATTTATGAAGAATAATTACGAAAGAAATATTAAAGTTTGGGGAAACCTGGCATGTGAAGTCTAGGAGGAAATAAAGAGATGGGGAAGGTATGTAATTTTATTTTAACGAAATAGTAAAAGATAAACTTCTCCTCACTTGTTTCTTCTTTGCTTTTCTCACTGACTTACTACTTTTATTTTCTGTGCTAACACAGGATTATGTCTATACATTGAAGTCACATTCTGCAGTCTTTGATAAAAAAAAACCTTTCTGCCTCATGTTTCATTTTTTCATTAAAAAAAGAGCCACTTTCAAGATTTTAACAGAATTTTCTTTGTTTCTTTCTCCAAGGTGTCTTTACATTTTTATTCTATGTACATATATGTGCATATAAATATATAATTTATTTGCATGGTAGATGCTAATGTACCAAATTTCATGTATATATATATATATATATATATATATATATATATATATATATATATGTGTGTGTGTGTGTGTGTGTGTGTATGTGTGTGTGTGTACATATAATTATATATGAAATATTGAATCAAATTAATGAAAAATATCTAATACTACTCCAGATTATTGCCTTCATTTAGTGATAAGGACTTGTGAACCTCTTTTCTTAGTACCTTTAAATTATATTATTCACCATTATTAACTTTGGTCACATGGAGTACAACACCTGACCAAATGTTACTCTTCCTGTCTGAGACTTCCCTGTTTTATCAACTTCTTCCTTCTGCTATAACTCCCTCTGTCTCTAAGCCCCTAGTATCAGATCTACTTTGGGTTTTTCTGAAGTCAGAATTCACACATGATGGAAATCAGTTGGTATTTGGATTTCATTGCCTGTCATACTTCACTTACCACAGCATCCTTCCTTTACATTCACTTGTCAAAAACTAAAAAAAAAACACTCTTTTTTCATAATCTGTGTAAAGATTCATTATGAATATGTACACTACAGGTATAAATATAAGCTAGCATAGCCATTTTGGAGAATTGAAAGTCAAAAACCAACAAGAGCTAAAATCATAAATTCCAGCAATCCACTTTTGTGTCTATAGACAACTGAGCAGAAAACAAAATCTTGAAGATTTATTTGTGCCTCTATATTTATTTTAGTACTGTTTTTGATAGCTTGGTATTGAGATACCTGAGTGTTCATCATTAAATGAAAGAATAGAAAAATGGGATATCATGATTCATACATCAAGGATCTCTTAAATTGTAGACTGAAAATGAGGCTCCATGTTCATTTATGGAAGCAAGAGAGGGTGAGAAAGACCCTACCATGAAAATAGGCAAGGGAAAGAGCATGAAAGAACCCTCCCTCTACAACATTTCTCGCTGTATCTTTGTCTCTGTCTCTTCTTTTTATCTCTTTTGCTTATCTCCACACTCTCTCTCCTTTCTCTCAAAATTTACATGTCAGTGTGCATGCATACCCCCTTTCTGTGTGTGGATGCACACACACACCTGAGATATAGTTTCTCAGGTATTGACCTCATTTATTTAGACATATTATTACATTTCACTATCACTCCTCAAGCACCATATGAATTCAAGTACTTGTTCAAAGGTCCAGGAACCTAACACCTCTGCTTTCTCAGCACTAGGATTACAAACATCCATCTCCATTCTCAGCTTTCTCATTTGGGACTCAGGGATCAAACTCCAGTCTTGATACTTGTATGTCCAATACTCACATACAGAGCCTTTCCAAGTGTTGGTTTTATAACCATAACATTTGAAGTACTTCTGACTACTTAAAAGCAGAAAAACAAAATTGAATTTGGTGCAGCAGGACTACAGGATACTTGGCAAGACAATACATGGGAATTATAAATTCAAGGCTTGTCTGGGCAATTTGCTAAGACCTTGGTGCTTGCAAGATGAAAAATTAAAAGTGCCTCAGGACATAGCTGACTGCTTGAGCATTTGCCTACCAAGTATAATGCTACAGGTTCAATCTTCAGATGTGCAATAGAAAAAAAAGTAGCACATTGCATTAATAATGTGTTAATGAATATCCTTATGTGATGATTTTTAAAGTTACATTTAATTATTCTATTCTTCTATATTGCCAATGCTATCTCTTGAGAATCACTTCTCTGCATCCTTTATACAGCTAACTGCCCAGTTACACTTGATATTTTTTATTTTGACTCCTTTTGTCTTTAATTTCAGTGTGTGAGCCTTGGTCTCCCTTCTATTACCCACTGTCTTAGATGGAACAAACGACTCTGTATGTCAGAAGTTCAAAATAATCTATTTTTTCCAATATGTAATTTTTGGATCGACTTACTTTTTCACCAAAACTAGTAAGAAATGAAACCAAGTTCCATGACATTGTAAAAACTGCAGGCAAATGAATACAACTAGAAAATATTATTTGGATTGAGGTGTCCCAGACACAGAAAGACAAACATGATATATATTCACTTCTATGTGGGCATTAGCTGCTAAGTCAATAAGACTGAAGCTAAAATCTATAGATCCACAGAGTGTATATATGGATAGAGTAAGGAACCAGAGGGAGCAGTTTTGTTTAGGGAAGAAAATAGAACAGCTAAGATAGATACTGACAGAAGACAGGAATGTGTGGGGAGGGAAGAAGCTATGCCAGGTCTGACATGGCCTTGGTAGAGGTAAAATGACATGCTTCTGGACACCGGGCAAGGGCCTCCATGAGTGTCAATTGCTGCTGGAGGTGCAGGCCTTGTTTATATACTAGTGTACATATTTTTATGTTTCTCCTCTAAGGAATGTCCTTCCTGTTAATGGTCATAACTTCATGGTTATCTGGAGCAATCAGGATGCAACAGTGTGGTTAATGTCTCAGCAAAATGTTAAACACATGGACACTTAGGACAGCCATTAAGGCTATGGAAACAGTTCAACACTGTATAGATTCTCAACTATGCAAAATATAGGATGTAATATGAATTGTATGAGAGCCTTTAAAGAACTGTAAAAGCAATGGCAGCTGCATTAATGAGACAGTTTCTCAGAAAGACAAAAATGCAAACATAAAGGCAGGCATTTTCCTGAGTTTAAGGGCAGCCTGAAACAAAGAGACTCCAGGACCAGGTAGGGTGGAAATGGTGATTTCATGGTGGGGTCTCACCCACATAGCTTATCATTTGTGTTAGATCAAAGACAGATAAATCTCTGTCAATGTTTATTTCCGAATGTAATAATTCCCAATGTTAAAAATAATGTGCTTGCTGTATACTAAGAATTATTGGGTCATGAGATGCTGACTCATAGGATAACCAAAGGTGTATCTGGAAAAAAATGACTTGATTGATATGTAAAATAAAAGGCTAGGTTTAAGATCTGCAAGAGATGAGCTATCCAGAGAATTTTTTAGAATAGCAAGAGAGAGAGACAGAGAGACAGAGACAGAGATAGAGACAGAGACACAGAGACACAGAGAGAGAGGCAGAGATACAGAGACACAGACTGTGAGACAGAGACAGACAAAGGGAGATGGAGAGAGACAAACAGAGACACAGCATTGTAAAGTGCCTATAATGGTGGACATAACCCTGCCATGGTTGATAACTCTAATGATTCATAAAGAAGTTAGATTGGTCATCTTCATGCTTCGAAGGCTTTCAACTCTGTTCTTACCACAATCTGTGTTGGTCTCTATGAGACTGACCCTCAAAACTTTACATATTTACATTCATCCTTAGTTGATGAGCTGTCAGGGAAGAATTGGGAGGCCTTTGAGGAGTTGTGTCTCTAAGGATGGGTTGTGAGGTTTCAAAAGTACTTGCTAGACTCCTAGACGCCCTCTCTCTCTCTCTCTCTCTCTCTCTCTCTCTCTCTCTCTCTCTCTCTCTCTCTCTCTCTCTCTCTCTCTCTCTCTCTCTCTTCTCCCCTTCCTCCTTCCCTACCTCGCTTTCTCTTCCAACCCCTCCCCCACAACTGCTTCTGTGCTTACCTGTATGCATTCATGCTTTCTACCATGATGGTAATAAATTAAGTCCCATTAGACTATAAACAAGCAACCAATTAAATTCTCTTTATAAATGTTGCCTCGGTCATGGTGTCTTGTCAGGCAAAGGAACAATGACTAAGACACTGTCCGATTAATAAATTATTTCAAGACTAGCCTCTCAATTCTAGTAGAAAATAGTCACTACAGAGTATGAAATTTCACACTGCCCTCCTATGCATGGTGTCTTGTGCTAAAAGGCAAGCTGAGATTTGGAGGGATCAATGCAAGTATTCTCTGGACTGTACCAATTAGAAAAAAACCTTCACGTTCTTATGGTTGTATAAAATATATTTTCATACCAAACATTTTTTCTTTTCAATTGTAAAAGTATATATAAAAACAACACACAAATTTTAACACCAAAAAAAAAAATAATAACTTCCTTGTAGATCTTCTATTCAACAATTTGATTCCTAAGAAATGATTTTATAAGTTTCATTTTCAGGGTGTCAGCAAGAGTTGTCAGCTATGAAGGGTTTAATTACTGTAGTTACATGGAACACAACTTAGAATTTATGGGAGAGAACAAAAAGCTTCACAATTAAATTATAGCTGAAGAAGATGTATCACATTAGAAAAAAGTAAACAAATGTTGTTTATAAGAAAACATCTTATTAGATTGAAATTAATTTTTCAGTCAAATTAGACATTTGTTATGTTTTTACTTAATAACTTTTGAAAGGATTTGTAGAGTTCAGTAATCTTTCTACCCACAACCATGCAATTAGAATCTTAATTGGGATATTTCCACAAAAGGAGACAACTGCTTTCTTTATTAAAACATTGACTTGAGAATTGAACAAAAATGACAATTTCTCATTTACTAGTACATTTGTTAAGTAAAATGAGTGATTTTTTTACAAGTAGTTGCAGTTAAACTATTTCTAAAGAAATATGAATAAATTATATAACCGCCAATTTCTGCATAATAACTTTCCAAATTTGCATCACTTTGGTGTGCTCCACCAGTGATGGTTTTTATTAACTGTGATCTGAACCTGCTCTATCAGCTTCTATGCCTAATATGCCTCCTTAGTTTTACAAGATTTTTGAGTTTGAAATGTTTTTGCTTGATTCATCATACTGACTTTTAAAGGGTTAAATATGTATCTATATAACTACTGTAAATTTTACACCTAGGACTATTAAGTCTATAATTTAAAATTCTGCCTTTATAAGGAAATTATGCCAATGTTTGGCTTATTGGCCTTTAATGAATTGTTAACCTAGTCATTAAGGATATCAATATCTCTAACAAATCATTGTTTCCTTAAATAATAACAGTAGAGGCTTGACATCTGTTTTATCAATCATTACAATGAGCTACAATCCTGTGTTTAAGTCAACAATAGGATCACTAACATTATATATAAAAGTAGCATCACATTAGTTTCATAAGTATAATAATAATTCTATAAAACCAGGTATATGTCTCATCTTAGTTCTAGAGAGGTAGAGATAGAAAGACTAAAATCTGGAAGCCAGCCTAAGGTCCATATGAAGACTTTGCCTCAAAAGAAATAAATAATTAGTAAAACAACTTTTAAATCAATATATCTTGGGATATAGGCCAGTTGTATAGCACTCACAAAGCTTCAGATTTAATTATGATGACTTAAATTAATAAGAATTTTTCAATAAATTTCCAATTGCTATAAATCTATTTTTATTTTATTTCTTCTACTCTGGAGATAATAATATAACTACATTATTCTCCTTTCCTTTCTTCCTTATACTTCTCAAGTTTTGAATATCATACCCTCTGTCTGCATTAATTGTTGTTACACACACATAAGTGTATACACGTACATTTCGAAATATAACTTGCTATTTGTATCATATTACTTATATATTTTTTTAGGTCTGATGAATTGGTTTTGAATAACCAATTAGGGTACACTGTTCTAGGGAAAGAACATTTCTATTAGCCTTTACTTGGTTGACTACAGTTCTTTGTGTGGGGTAAAGGTCTTCTGGTATTACTGTAGACTACCAGCAAATATAGAGCCCCTCCCACTTAAATCAGTCACATTTTGGAAAACCCTCTATCAATGTTTCATGTATTTGATTTATAAGAAATAATTTTGTTGGTTTTATTTTCAGGGGGTCAGCAACAGTTAACAGACATGAATGTTTTAATTACTGTAGGTACACGGGTCACAACTCAGGATTTACAGGTGACAACAAAAAACTGCACAATTAAATTATAGCAGCAGAAAACATATCACATTAGAAAAGACTAAAGTAAAACTGTGTATCAGCAGGAGGATATTATAACCTGAGAATCTGGGGACTTGCTGTAAGATCATTATTTCTAGTAATGTTAGAAACTAAACCATTCTGTAGATGGAAATACTCATTTCCAATTACGTGGTGGGTATATTGTTTTATAATGCTATTTTATACTTCAATGTCACATGGATTTTGAATTACCTATAAGACACAGTGTTCTTGTGTTTGAAAGATTGTTTTAGAGACATTGAACTGAGGGCGGCAGGACACTCTACCCAGATTATCAGTGGCATTTTCCTACTGGCTAGTGTTCAGGAATAACTAACTGTAAAAGGACAATTCTCGGTGTTTCCTTGAGTCCCCTCCTTCCTCTAGAGTATTTTTGTCAGCATAGATTGCATCATGCTTTTTACTTTGTGCAAATAATTCATTTCTCACACTGAGAGTAAAATCCATCCCTTTCATATCAGTTTTTAACAAAAACGGTGGGTAACAGGACATGAAAAGTCACTTAATAAATATATATTTCAATTATGAGAGGTTGGTTTTAAAGCAAAATAGTGAATCTGCTCATATGAACTCAAGGTGAGTATACAAATTAAAGTGAAACGTTTGTTCTTTCAATTGAGTACAAAGAAACAATAATCACATGCAGACTATACATAAATCACTAAATTAAAAAGATAAGGTAATGCAAATGTTCTCTTACAGCTAATAAATCAGAACAATTAGGTCACATTCAAGGCAACCTAGTAAATAAATCAAGAGAGTTCCCTACAAAGAATGCACTACAGAGGACTAAATAGGTAGATGTATTAAGTAATCTCAAATTCGTTATCACAACACTGCAAAGCTTTTAAATCACACATTCATTTTAAACCCTTAACAAGGCTTAGCAATTTAATTTTGATAATCTAATATTAATGACTTCCATATTAAATTGCAATTTCATTTAGTTAATTTGACACTTGATTTGTAATTCAGTAAGTATTTACCTTAAATGATTACAACCACATACAAAATTACATACCACGGAACTTAAACCACTTTAAATTTTCTAGGGAAATCAAAAGGCTGAAGGCAAATTGATATAAAAGGCATAGTATAAGCAACCATTGGTCATGAACACTTGCTACTGTAAAAGATCAAAAGATGCTAAAATCACATATTAAGTATAATTTATTCTTATAACAGATAAACTTGCATTAAGATCAAACAATATTTAATATAAAAATATATTTATATTTACTTTACATGTATAATCAGTGGTCTATCAAGGCACTGTTGAATTCATATTATCATTTGATATTTATCAGACGGGAAAATGTATTAAATAATTAAGGAACTAAAAATTAAATTGCAACCTTAAGATTTCCAGTGTCTGGTTATTTACAGGTTTTTTTAAACAATAATCTTTATTACTAAAAAATTGTTAATGTCACAGAAAAGTATCTGTTTGCAAAAATCTTATTTTTCTATTTATAGATGCTCAAATAAAAATAACAGAGTATCTTCATAACCTTTTTTTCACTTTCTTTGTTATTTCTTTATTACTTCCTGGTAACCTTTTAAATTACAAGTGCTTTTCACCATATTTCATATTTCTTCTATAGCTTCTTTAGGTGTGACTTCTTTCTTTGGTTTTTTTTTTTTTTTTTTGGAATAAAACTATATGAATATATTTTATCAGTACTTGATTTTTTCAAAAGGTTTGATAGTATGCATTGAAATCGTACTAGTTACCATAAGTACAAAGTACATGTAGAACAGAATGTAACATGATAATAGTCAACGTTTGCTTGGTGTGTTAGATTAAACATAATAATTTTTAAATAGCAAAAATTGCTACAAGGCTATATTCTTAGCTCTTGAATTATTAATGGTTTAAGGTGTAGGTGTATCATACTCTGAGAGGGTGCTATACATTTTTTTTTCTAAGAAGGACTGAAGCTTTCACTTTATTTATTTATTTATTTATTTATTTATTTATTTATTTATTTATTTATTTATTTTGAGCTTCATATGGCCTGTTAGTTGTTTCTGGGGTATTCAGAGCTCTCTGGGACTAGTATGTAATTATCAGTGACTACATATTATGTCTGTTTTTTTTTTCTTTTGTGACTGGGTTATCTCACTCAGGATGATATCCTCTAGATGCATCCATTTTCCTAAGAATTTCATAAAGCCATTGTTTCTAATAGATGATTAGTACTTCATTGTGTAAATATACCACAATTTTTGTATCTGTCATCATGAGGACATCTGAGTTATTTCCTGTTTCTGGCTATTATAAATAGGGTTGCTATGAATATGGTGGAGCAGGTGTTCTTATTTTATGTTGAAACATCTCTGGCATGTATGATCAGAAGTGGAATAACTGGGTCTTCAGGTAGTACTATGTCCAGTTTTCTGAAGGAACCACCAGACTGATTTACAGAGTGGTTGTACCAGCTTACAACCCCAGATGAATTTTTAAATTGCTCTTTCCAACTCTATGAAGAAATGAATTGGAACTTTGATGGGGATTGCATTGAATCTGTAGACTGCTTTTGGTAAGATGGACATTTATACAATGTTGATCCTTCCAATACATGAGCATGAGAGATCTTTCCATCTTCTGAGATCTTTTTCAATTTTCTGCTTCAGAGATTTGAAGTACTTGTCATATAGGTCCTTCACTTGCTTAGTTAGAGTCACACCAAGTTATTTCATATTGTTTGTGACTATTGTGAAGGGTATATTTTCCCTGATTTCTTTCTCAGCATGTTTGTCCTTTGAGTAGAGGAAGGCTACTGATTAGTTTGAGTTAATTTTATATCCAGCCACTTTGCTGAAGTTATTTATCAGCTTTAGAAATTCTCTGGCGAAATTTTTGTGGTCACTTAAGTGTACTATCATGTCACCTGAAAATAGTAATAATTTTAGTTTTTCCTTTCCAATTTGTAACCCTTTGTTTTTCTTTTGCTGTCTAATTGCTCCGGCCAGGACTTCCAGCACTATGTTGAATAGGTAGGGGGAGAGTGGGTAGCGTTGGCTAGAACCTGATTTTATTGGGATTGCTTCAAGTTTCTCGCCATTTAGTTTGATGTTGGCTATTGGTTTGTGTATATTGCTTTTTTATGTTTAGGTATGGGCCTTGGATTCCTGTTCTTTCCAAGACTTTAAAACATGAAGCAGTGTTGAATTTTGTCAAATGCTTTCTCAGCAACTAGTGAGATGATTATGCATTTTTTCCCATTTTCTGCAGATTTTCCACCTTTGTTGAGTATAGGCTTTTGTAGTAGGATCTGATGATTTCTTAAATTTCCTCAGTTCCAGTTGTTATGTCTCCACTTTCCTTTCATATTTTGTTAATTTGGATACTCTTTCTTTGCACTCTAGTCTGTATAAGGGTTTATCAATCTTGTTAATTTTCTCAAAGAACCAGCTCTTGGTTTTGTTGATTCTTTGAATGCTTCTTTTCGTTTCTATTTTGTTAATTTCTGCTATGAGTTTGATTATTTCTTGCTGTCTACAGATGTATCTGCTTATTTTTGTTCTAGTGCTTTCAACTGTGCTGTCAATTGCTAGTGTATGCTTTCTCCAGTTACTTTTTGGAAGCACTCAGAGCTATGAGCTTTCCTCTTAGTACTGTTTTCTTTTCATCCCATAGGTTTGGGTATGTTGTGATGTCATTTTCATTGAATTCTAGAAAATCCCTAATTTCTTTTTTTATTTCTTCTTTGATCTTGCTATAGTTTAATAGAGAATTGTTTAGTTTCCATCTGTATGTGGGCTTTTTGTTGTCTTTGTTTTTATTAAAGACCAGCTTTAGTCCATGGAGATCTGATAGAATGCAAGGCAATATTTCAATCTTCTTATATCTATTAAGACTTATTTTTTGACCGACTATACTTTCAATTTTGGAGAAGGGGCTCTGAGGTAATGGAAAGAAGATATATTGTTTTGTTTTAAGATGAAATGTTGTGTAGATGTCTGTTAATTCATACTGGTTCATAACCTCTGTTAGTTTCACTGCACCCTTCTTCAGTATATGCTTCTGTGATCTGTCCATTGATGAGAGTGGGGTGTTGGAGTTTTCTACTGTTATTGTGTGTGGTGTAATGTATGTTTTGAGCTTTAGTAGGGTTTCTTTTATGAATATGGGAGCTCTTGTTTTTGGAGCATATATGTTAAGAATTGAGAATTCATCCTGATAAATTTACCCTGTAATGAGTAAAAAGTCTACTTCCTTTTATTTTTGATAACTTTTGGATGAAAATCTACTTTATTTGATATTAGAATGGCTACCGCAGCCTCTTTCCTGTTACCTCTTGCTTGGAAGGTTTTCTTCCCATCCTTTTACTCTGACATAGTGACTGTCATTGTCTCTGAGATGAGATCCCTGTATGTGGCAAATTGCTGGATTCTGCTTGTGTATCGATTCTGATGGTCTATGTCTCTTTATTCAAGAATTGAGTCCATTTATGTTAACAGATATTAATGAATAGTGATTGCTATTTCAGGCTATTTTTGCTTTTAGTGGTAGATTTATGTCTGTGTGTCTTTCTTCTTTTTGTTTTCTTGCTTAGTTATTTTCTTGTTTTTTCTAAGATGTAGTTTCCCTCCTTGTATTGGGTTTCTCATCAATTATTCTTTGTAAGGCTAGATTTGTGTTGAGATATTGTGTAAATTTAGTTTTATCCTGGGATATCTTGGTCTCTCAATCTATAGTGATTGAGAGTTTTTTGGATATAGTAACCTGGTCTGACATTTGTGTTCTCTTCCTGATTGTATGTCTGTCCAGGATCTTTTATATCTATCTTTTATAGTCTCTGTTGAGAAGTCGAGTGTAATTCTGATTGTTCTGCATTTATATGTTACATGTCATTTTTACCTTACAGTTTTTAGTATTCTTTCTTTGTTTTGAACCCTTGTTATTTTGATTATTATGTGTCAGGAAGAGTTTCTTTACAGGTCCAATCTGTTTGGGGTTCTGTAGGCTTCTTTTGTGCTCATGGTCATCACCTTCTTAAGGGTAGGCATGTTTTCTTCTACGATTTTGTTGAAGATATTTACCATTCCGTTTAGTTGATATTCCTTACCCTCTTCTATTCCTATTATCCTTAGGTTTGGTCTTTCCATTTTGTCCTAGATCTCCTGTATGTTTTGTGTTAGGAGCTTTTTGGCTTTTGCATGTTCTCTGAATGTTTTGTCTGTTTCTATGTTGTCTTCAGCCTCTGGGATTCTCTATTCCATCTCTTGTAGTCTATTGGTGATGCCTGCATTTGTGACTCTTTCTTTTAGGTTTTCCATCTCCAGTGATGCTGGGTTTTGTGTTTTCTTTATAGTTTCTATATCAATTTTCAATTCTTTCATCTGTTTGCTTATGTTGTCCTGTATCTCTTTGAGTGATTTTTGTGTTTCCTCTTTAAAGGGTTCTATTTGTTTAGGTGTGTCCTCCTGTGCTTGTTTAAAGGTGTTATTCATCAGCTTCTCAAAGATTTCCATCATTATTATGAGGTATGATTTCAAATCTGAGTCTTCTTTTTCTGGTGTGTTTGGCAATACACTGCTTGCTGTGGTGGGGGAGCTGGGTTCTGATGTTGCCAGGTTGTCTTGGTTTCCTATGCTTAAGTTCTTTCATTTTCTTCTTGCCATCTTCTTATCTGTGATTATACATGTTCTTGTTGTCAGTGATTGTCTCCTGTCTCTCCTGTGGATCTGAGGGCCCATGTGCTTACGAAGATAATTGCTCCTGAGTTTTCTGCTTTTAGTGGGCAAGCAATGAGTTCCGGCAGCAGTGACTCAGCTCTTTCTTCATGGGCTCAGGTGTGGGAGCTCTTGTGAGGCTGTTTTGGAAGTTCAGCCCTCGGCCCACAGGTCCTGAGTACTACTGACAGGGACTTGGCTCTTTGCTCTTTCTCTAGGCCAAGACAGACCCTTTTCCAGATAGCACAGTACTTTCTGCTCTCTGAGAACTCCTGGTGTGCTTTCCCTGGGCTTATGTATTAGGCCCCCCTCTGGTCCAGGTTTATGAGGGCCTGTAGAGCTGAACTTCAGGCACTGCCTTTCCAGGGAAGACCCTTGTTTTGTTCCCAATGACAAAAGCCTGTGCCTTACCTGGACCTGTTCTTTAGTCTGCGAGCACAGGCTTTCCTTGCAAAGTCCCTCTGCTAGAGGCCAGGCCCTTACTGTGGGCCAGAGGGGCACCTTTTCCACGAGCTCTGCCTAGCCCTCTCTGCCCTTTGGTTACTCACAGTGCAATTTCACCAGGCCTTTGTCCCCGATCTCTGCTCTTGCAGGTGGCAAAGAACCTGTGCGATTGGTCCGTGTGCCTGGGCTTTCCAAGCAGATCCTGATTCCCTCTGCCAGAGGTCTGGCAGGTGTGACTTCTTAATATTTTTCTAGTGTTCTAGGATTAAAACCCCAGGGTTCCAAATGTCTGGCTACATTAAGGCCTTTTCTATACTAGACTCGAAATTCAAGTCTATTTGTCTTATGTATGGGTTTGATTACACTTTATTCTTATTCTTGTCCACATGGAACATATTTTAAAAATATTATGGAAGGCTTTTTGTTTTTACAGAATTCTACTTCATCTCATCGTGTTCTGCTTTCATGAGTTTTTCAGTATATCACTTCACAACATGCAGAATTATTGTTTTAGGCATTCTTATATATTTTTTGAGGCTATAAAGAAGATGACTCCAAATAATGTCCAGACTCTGAGGTCTGTACCTTCTTAAAACTGTTGTCTTCTTTGGCTCATATGACCAGATCTAAGTAAGACAGGGCATTGCCTATAATGGCATTACCATTCTGTATACTTTTTCTTGACTAGCTCCCACTGCAGGGCACTGCAGGGGGTGATCCTGAAACCTGCCTTGGTCCTGCGGTTCTTCCATCTCTGTTTCTTTAAGTTTTTCTTCAGGCTCAAGATAGAAGGCCAATAACTAACAGATATGCATTACTTTCCCTTACTCTGTGAACAAAAGTTACTCTTCATAAACCCCAATGCTAATGGCTTTTTCTCATCCCACAGAAGTCCTAAATGCTGCACCTCTGAAGTACCATTAACATAGGAATATGTAAATTAAGTTTCCAAGTCAAAAATCATCAGAGGACACATTGAATCCTTAGTATACACTTCAGATTGGAAACTTTAATGGTTCAAGTTCATGAGAATTGCAATAGGGCTGTGCACTGAAGTATACATTCTAATATTTTATCCACAAAGTGTACTGATTCATCATTTCAGTCTTAAGGTATCAGTGACTACAGATAGCTGTTTCTAGGGTGAATGTCTCTAAAGGTAAGTGACTAAAGGTAAGTGACTCCTGACAAATAATTTTCAAGCAAAAGGGGAAAAAATGTAATAATCAAAATCTTAATAAAAAGAACCTTAAAATTTCTACATAGATTTTTTATTACTGAGTATATTTAAATTAAAAAATAAGATATTGATGTATGTAGCTAAAAGCCCAAAAGTAATGCTGGATTAGGGCGTAGGCTGCCAGATATTGCTCAAGAGGTTTGATTTGCTCTAATAGGTATCTACTTCATTTTAAACTACTGACCTTAGAGGTTTTAGCACTCCAGCTTTTATATCCCTCAAAGGTCAAGTGCAGTAAAATTAATTTTCTTCATTTTTTTTCTTGCAGTGTCACTATGACTCACTAATTGAACAAAATTAGTAATTGCCAGTGATGAAATTGTCACATTTGGGTGCAAAGACCTGAAACACTTTTGGTAAATAAATATCAGGAAATATTCATTTGAGTGGATGAAACTAGAGCAAATTATAATTATCTTCATATATAGTATGACTTGATTACTAAATCATGACCACAGACTCATGGTGAAATTTTTAGTCCTTAGTATGTATCATTTCAGGTACTTCTGGAGATATTAAGATTTGGAGCCTCTGAACAAGCAGCTGAAAGAGTCAGATACAGATACTTAAACCCAATTAATGGACAGTAGCTGAAGCCCACTGTAGTTGAAAAAGGAAAAGCTGGAAAAACTTAAACAGGAGGGTGACCCCATAGGAAGACCAGAGTCTCAACTAACCTGGACCCCAATATCTCTCAGACACTGAGCCATTAGCTAGGCAGCAGACACCAGCTGACATGAAGCACCAGACACATATACGGCAGAGGACTGCCTGGTCTGGCCTCAGTGAGAGAAGCACCTAACCCTTGAGAGTCTTGAGACTGCATGAAGTGGCAAGGTCTGGTAGAGTGAGGTCTGGGAGGTGGGGACATCCTTTTGGAAACAGGGGTGGGAGGGAGGAAGAATGAATGAGGATCTGTTGGAGGGCAAACTAGTACGGGGATCATGACTGATCTGTAAAAACAGATGAAATGATAATGATAACAACAACAATAATATTAATAATTGTAGCCTCCTTATGCACAGGAACCTTCTTGGAATCTATGAAGATGAACCTAATGAGAAATCTTTGGATTGAAAGATATGAAATGTCAATTGACAATCTTTTGTATCCAGGCCAGGCTTCTGTTGGCATGTCTGGGTGGCATTCAGTTGAGGTCTTGGCCAAACAACCAGTGATGATTTTAAGACAAAGTATTTTTTGCTATAAGCTGACAGTTGGGCTCCAATGCTGAGGATGATATCTACAAAACTCACTGAACATAGAGAAATCCTGCTGATTCCCAATGTGTTCCATCCCTCTGGCTCCTACAATCACTTTCCTCTTCTACAGGCTACACAGAACCCTTCTCAATGATTTGTTGTGGGCTTTTGTTTCTGCTCCCATTATCTACTAAAGCAAACTTTACCAATAGGGAAATATAATTAGGAATCATTTCATTGACCTTTTTGGGGAAGTCTTGTTTGGGAGTACCTTAGGTCTCTATGTCATTAGCTTCTGTTTCTGACCATTCAGGCAGTGACAGGTCTGAAGTGAAATCAGTTATTGGATAGCACTCCCGCAAGAACTGAGCTGCCATTGCCACAAATGTATTTTGTAGACAGGCAAGGATATATGTTGAAAGTTTGTGGTTGTGTTGGGGTCCCAGTTCCATGACTGGAAAATTTTTCTGGTTAGAGAAGATAGACATTTCAGGCTCCATAACCCCTGTTAATAGGAGTCCCCATCAGGGTGTCACCCTTATAGGTTCTGGAATGTTTCCACTCCACTATGTTTCTACATCAACCCTCAATGTACCCCAAATATAGTCCTCTCTCTGTGTACTCTCTCCTTCTACCCTTCTCTTCTCAACCTGATCCCTTCTTTTTCTATTCTCACCTGCAACCAGTCTACCTGAAATGTCTATTCTGTCTCCATTTGTCAAGGGGATTCATGGCCCTCCTTGTTACTAAGCCTCACTGGGTTTGTAGATTGCAGCATGATATTCTTTATTTAACAACCAGTGTCACTTATAAGTGAGAATATATCATGCTTTCTGGGTCTGAGTTACCTTGTCCAGGATGAGTTTTTCTAGTTCTATGCAATTGTCTGCAAATTTCATGACGGCATTTTCTTAAGGTGCACAATAATACTCTATTGCGTTGTGTACCATATTTTAAGTTCTTCCCAGTTTCAGGCTCTTATAATTTAGACTGCTATGAACAAGTATCCTTGCAGTAAGATGGAGCATTCTTTTTGTACATGCCTAGGAGTGGTATAGCCAAGTGTTGTACTATATAGTATAAGTCTTTTTATCCAACAATGAACAGTATAACAGAGAAAGGACTTATTTTTGCTTACATCTATTTAATCATAGTGGACAAGGTGTTACAGCAAGATAATGAGGTAGCTGCTGATATTATATCCAGTCAGGAGGCAGAATGTAGGTATGGGGTAGGGCCTAGTTGTATAACATCAAGTCTTTACCAGCCAGTGGCCTAGTGTAGATTATGTCAAAGCAATACATGATTAGACAGGAGGGAGATGGGTGGGGAAAGCTCAGGAAGCTAAAGAGAGGCTGGAGACAGAAAGACGATTCAGGGAGGAATCAAGATGGAGCTGGAGATAGAAGATCTCGATCCAGATGGACTTAATTTGTGATAAATAGATATGAAAGTTTTTAAGGGATTCTAAAGGTCTTTTATTTCATATAGAAGGGCAGTTTATATCATTGGCCATTGGATGTTTTGCAGTCATGGTTGTGCTGGGCAATTGCGAAGTGGAACAAGCTGGAGTGGTCGTATCCACCCAGGACAGAAGCAGCAGGGGCAGTGGAGTGAACTGTACTGGCGTTCCTAGAAGTGGTCTGGAGTGCCAAGTAGTGTGGGGACCAGATTGTGTGCTCAGCTCTACACTAGAGCAGCATCCATGGAGTGAGACCATAGGGGCCAATAAAAGTTTTACCCATCCTCTTAATACTTACTGCAACAGCTCAGTACCATATAGAGGTTCTAAGAATTTATGTTAGGGTTCCACAAACTCCCGAACAGGACCACCCACCAAAGCCGAAGTGTTCAAACAAACAAGTCCCTGGGGGACATTTCACATTCAACCCACAGAAGCATGTGTGGTTTTCAAGTGACAAAATTAAGGACAACACTGGGTATTGAAACTTGAGGTTAACACTTTAGGCTTCTGGTGCAGAAATAACCTGAAAAAAAAATATTTTTGATAATTTAAAGTATAGAGTGTAAATGAGGAAAATATGAAACTTTGTGATCAAAATTACTACAACATTTAGCATTCAGTTACAAAAGGAGAGATTCATGAAGATTTTACACAGGAAAGAAAATCCAATGATGTGAAGGGAGAACCAAAGATATGATGGTGTTGCCTTAGAAGTTTTCAGGGTCAGCTCATACAATAAATAAGGTTGTCACAGCTCCTTTGCCAACAAATAGCCTCACCGGTGGTGGTCTTCACATCATTTCACAGCCTACTGGGAAAATAAAATCAAACCATAATGGACTTATGACGAGAATTTGAGGCATTGTATGTGTTCTGTAATTCAAACATCAACTTATGCAAGCTAACAAGAGGAAGACATGAAGTGAACCAGTGGAACAAAGGGTGCCTTCTGTTAGTATGTTCTACAGGAGATGGACCCATCAAGAAGGTCATGAGTGCTAATGAGAGAATACCCTCATCTGAGGGATACACAGAGTGGTTAATTAGTGTCTACCACACCGTTTTCGGTCTGCTACCCTGGAAGGTTCCTGCAAGTTCCTCAATGCCAAAATTATGCACTCAAAGTGTTTTGCTGAATCTAAACAGTCAATGCACATACTTTCTTTTTTCCTAAGGTCAATGAGACTCAACATCTACCCCAGTTATGAACTTTTAACTATCCGAGATGTATGGATGAGTATAACTTTAGAAAATTAAGTAAAGCTGTGAGCAAAAGGGGTAGACCTCTCCAGGAAAGGGCACAGCAATTGGTTGTACAATGCCAAATGATCAGCCATGAAGACATATATACTAGCAACATTATATGTACTCAACAAGTTATATTTAGGAATATACATGTATATGTAAACACATATATGTATTCAATAACATTTGAAGAAAAAGAGGACATGGACTTAAAAAAGAATATGGGATATAGGGGAGAGTTTGGAAAGAGAAAAAAAAAGGAGGGAAAAAGTTTACCTACCAACTCACAATTTTAAAAACTTAAATTAAAAAAAAATCTTATGTTATTTAGTTTTTAATTTATTGAAATTTCCATGCATGGATATTACTTATTTTTTACTTTGCTTCTTTTTCTTCTTGGTTTTATAAGGCCAAATTTTGACAGTTCTGCTAATATTGCCTGTCTATCTGACCATTCCAACTGTTCTTCAATACTGATCTCCTGTAGATATCTAGGCAAGGGATAATATACTGAATGCCCTCTGATGGCAGGCAGGATATTGGCTCTGCATAACTCCTAACCACAACCAATGTGCTACTTGGAGTTGTATTATAAGAGACATCTAAATTTGAAGATTTTATTGCATAAATTGGCCTTTATTGTTTATTATCATGCCATGTAGCTAGTGGGTCATGTCATGTTCTGTCACTCAAAAGGAAGCTATCTAATCTACTCACGGGGTTTCAAGCACCCACTGCAGTTTCCTATCTGGCTTTTTTTTTTTTGTTGGTGAAATTCCCTGTTATTTATCCTATCTATTATCAGTTGAACTGGCCACAGGTAATAAATATGTTTTTCTTAACATTTTATCTTTCCCCCCTACATTTGATATCTTGGTGCTGAATATACTTATTTTTCTTCAATTTTATTTTGATTCTACGTCTTGAGAATCTCTTACAGTTCTAAGAACTCACTGCTTTCAAGTGTTATTTCTATAAAGAAGATTTTAAATATCTGAAATAAATAGTAAAGTGGCTTCACTGTTTAATACTTCTGGTCTCTTGATGAGATCTTGAAATTGTGCAATGAAGAAATCCTAGGAGGTTTTGAAGACCATTCACTACTAATCATTCTTTGTCTTCCCACTGCACATTTTTGTAACTCTATTACAGCATATAATTCCTTGGGCAGTGTTTGTTTACAACTCTAACTTTTAAATATTAAGCTAAAATACTGTGCAGAAAGAAAACTAAAACTTCACAGCAAATTGTTGCATGCTATGATACTAACCAATGCTTGGAGAAAAACATGTATCAATTTATAAAAGATTATGGAAAGTAACAACACATCAAAACACAGACATATCTCACAGTGGAGAATTAAGTAGTAAACGAAACTTCTAAAAAGAAATATTTCAAAACTTTAGAAAAAAAGACAAGATAGAAAATTCCAGAGAAAAAACAAATTTATGCTACCTAAAGTAACATTGGTAGCCTAAGCATATGAAGTATATTTTTTTCTGTTTTATGCACTGAATAACCAAAATCTGAATACATTTACATTATAATACAGTTTTAGTCCCTCATTTGTAAGTTATATTTTGAGGACAAGAATAACATAACTAAGAAAGTTTTGGGGAACTACCAGAGTATAGATCAGTGCCTTGTAGACAATAACCCCAAAATTGAGAAGTAGGATTCAGACATATTTGGAAACATCTTGGCCATGAAAAAAAAAACAGAATAATAAAGAAATACTTCAAGTGAAAGGGTGTTTTGGAAGGAGTGGCTCTTTAGAGAAAGCCTTCTGATAGGCATATACGAGACTACTGATAAAGCAAAAACAAACAGTAAGATATTCCAGTGGATCTCGGAGCAGATAATTATGTTTTCTCTGTCATAGCTTTAAATAAGAATAATAATACAAATCAAATCTAAAATTATATACAGAGATTTGTGATGCAACTCTCTGCAGTGGGAAAACAATTACAATGAGAAATATCTCTAGCTTAAGACAGTATGAATTGTGATTAATGCCTTGCTTGTCTGCAATATTGTCTTGCTTCTAGAAAAATTATTTCTAGAAACTTTGTTCTACTTACATCTGAATAACGCAAGAAAAGCACTTTTGATGTCAATAAACATCAAATAATATTCAAACCAAAAAAAAAAAAAAAATAATACCTTTTAGAACTTATCGTTAACATACAGCTAACAATCATGGATAAGTAATAAATTAGAGGTTCTCACCATAAAATATACATGCATATGCATATAAATAATATATATGTGATAGATATGTAGATACAGATAGTTAGATATAATTTAAAGTACACAAAGCAATATACAGCATTGTTGAAAGACAGTGAGATTATTTTCCAAATTATTTTATCATTAAGAAAAGATTTTTTCTCTCCTAGAGATATAGATGACAGTTCAGTTGTCAACCTTTATACTACTGTCTAGGTTCACTTTCTATCTTTCTTTCTTTTAAAAATATAACAAAATGATATATATGATAAAGTAAAATCTATCTAAGCAAATTTAACAAGAAAAATCAACAGAAGGAAAAGAGCTCAAAAGAAGGAGCAAGACTCAAAGACCAACTCAAGAATTCCCTAAAAACAATAAACATAAAGTCATAATATATAAGCACAGGACCTGGTGTAGACCTGAGCAGAACCTATGCATATGTTTCAGTCTCTGCTTTCTCCTATGGAGTGTCATTGAGTATTCCAGTTACTCCAGGGCAGGGCTCATGCTCAGGAGTAGATGTGCCTACTAAACAAAAGACTCCACAGTTTATGTTCCTCCTTCCTTCCTTCTCTCCTTCCTTCCTTCCCTCCCTCCCTTCTTCTTCCCTTCCTTCCTTCCTTCCTTCTGCTTTCTTTTTTTCTTTGTGTGTATATTTTCTGATTTCTTTTACAGTTATGTGTGTGTGTGTGTGTGTATGTGTTCTGTCTGCATCTTTTAGAATGATGTATTTTGTTTTCTAAATTTGGCTGTTATATTGAATTTTTCATGTGTTTCATTGAGAAAGAACTTAAATTTGCCTAGATACAGAGAGGAAGAGAACCTGAAAGGACTTCTGGGAGGGAAAGGATATAATCAAAATATATTTAATTTCATTTAGTAAATGGATTTTACTAAATTTTTCATGGCGCTATTAAATATAGTCACATTGTCATTATTTACTGAGAGACACAAAAGTGGTGCCATAATTTAGTTTAAAATCTAATTTCAGATTTTATAAAGGCTTAAAAATGTCATCATTAATAGAAAGGGAAAAGATACATTTTTTACATGTCCTAAAAAACTGGGCCTGGATACAGATGTAAATGAAGCAGAAAATCTTCCTTTTTTTTTTTTCCACCCAAACGGTTTTTGGTAAAATATTGTACATGTCTACAAAATGTTTTAGAACTTAATTTGCCACACAAAACATAATAGTTCCTACAAAATGCTTAACTCTATATACCAGGAATTGATTGGACAGAGAATTTTTTATTCTTTTACCATATTCTCTATGTTCTCATCCATTCAGTAAGAGGTACTGGCACACTTCTTGCATGGTATAAGGTGAAATGAAGTGTTAATGTTTAGGAAAGGAAAAGGAGTTAAAAAGAATTCCCATTTATTAGTCTTTTAAATTTTTACATTTCGTGATTTCATCTCTGATTTCACTATATATGCAATATATTTTCATATATATATATATATTGAAATATACAGATAAAAGATAGAGAGAGGTATTGATCTAGGTATAAACAGATGTATATAGGTACAGATAGTTATTAAATAAAGGGAGAGAGAGAGAGAGAGAGAGAGAGAGAGAGAGAGAGAGAGAGAGAGAGAGAGAGAGAGAGAGAGAGGGAGAGAGAGAGAGAGAGAGAGAGAGAGAGAGAGAGAGAGAGAGAGAGAGACAGGGATAGATAATCATGTTACTGAATGGGATTGTAAGGATATATAATACATTGCAACATTTTTAGGTCCTCTACTTGACAAACATTATGAATTGCTAACATAGATAACAAAAATGGAGCAAGGTGTATATGTAATTAAAGCTTCCTTCTGTTTAATTACTAGACAGAATGCCCTCATGGGGCCTACCTACCTAACCAGGGTGTTTAGCCTTAGAAAGGGGCTTAGTAGAGTTACAGTAACAACTAACTCTCTCAGTCTTTGTCTCTGTCTCTGTCTCTTCCTTTCTCCTTCCCTCTGCCTTTCTCTAACTCTGTCTTTGTCTCTGTCTCACTCCCTCCCCTTGTCAAGATTCCAAAAAATCAGCTGTCATATATTACATAGCCACAGGGTTACAATATTCATGAAAACTCTGAAGAGTTTAGAGTGAAGTATATCTTATCAATGTGTTAAAGTTGCTCCTCAGTCCAGCCAACCACTTGATTGCACTTCCAGGATCCCAAGTTATACTTCTAAAGTGCATAGACTCTTCACCTGAGGAAAGCCCGAGTCAACACATTGACTTCATTCAAAATCATTATGCCAAGGTAGTTTTTGTGACCAGGGAAAATTAATGAAGAAACTGTCTAGAATTTATAACTTCAAAATACTATTTTGCATGTTATTGGAATATTTTATTCTACATATATTACATTCTGTGTTTATGTAAGGTATTTAATCCATACAAAAATAAAATAATAAAGCCTTCATAGGAGAAAAGGTCTATGTTTCTATATTTTTCCAATATGAAAAAAAAATTAAGTTCACTGATTTAGTTGCAGAGATAGAGTCTCCTTTTCCATTAAGGTACAGACATGTTTTCTTTCAAAGATACTCTCTCTCTCTCCCTCTCTCTCTCTCTTGATATTGGCTGTATTTTATTTTATTTAATTATTTATTGAACAACTTTATTTTTAAAAAATGAGATAAATGTACATATTTTAAAAGCATTTTTGCATAAAAGTATGTGAATACATTTTTGTGAGTACTTGATTGTTTTAAAGGTTTGATAGTATGCCTTAAAATCTTACTAGTTACAATGAGCATAAAGTACATGTAAAACAAGATATAATCTGGAAATACTCAAAGTTTTCTTGGTGTGTAAAGATCTCTTTCTCAATGCATCCACTGGTGCACACCTCATCTAATTGCTGCAGTAAGAGACAAAGTTCCAATGTGTCTACAAAGAGAATTAACTACTCAGCTGAAGAAAGTCCTTTACAGACAAACTTATTTTACTTTTCTTTCTTTTCATTTTTTATAACCACTGAGTACATTGAAGGCAAATTCTAAATGTGTTTAGCCTGAAAGGAAACAAACTCTTAATGGCAAAATGTTTCTTACCTAAACATTTTGGGGCCAAATAAAACAAACTTACTGCAGGTTAGTTTATCAGCAAGATTTTTTTTTTTTAATTCTGTCTGGCAGTGACTCTTTTGCAAAATATGGCTTGCTAAAAATAGTGGGAAAGTGGAGCAATGCTTAAAATATCGTATAAGAGAAATACCCCATTAGTTATCGTAAGTGAAGTCAGTATTTGCAATGATCTGAAGAGATGAGTGTGTCTGACTTAAATAAGCTCTCTGAGTAAAGATCTGAATCTTGATTGGGCTGCTCTGATTAAGGCCCCATAGCTGTCTTGCTGCTGAGCAGAAGGAGAGAACCCTTGAAATTGTATAAGGTGAAAGACTTCAATATTGTTTGCTTTTGTCAAATCTCAGAGCTTGTACCCTATCTTAAAAGAAATCTACAGATGTGGGTGTGTGATGGCAGAACAATCTGTCTTTACCACATTGCAATTCAGACACTGAAAGGTACAAGGATGCTAAGGGCTTAAATTAAGATTCAGACTCTACTAAAAGAACACAATGAAAGAATACATGGATGTGGACTTGGTTTGTCAGTCAGAATGGGTTCCAGCATAAAATATGCGACTAAAATGAGTTTGTAAGATCCTTCTTCCCTCCTGAGAATTAAAAGAACTTAAAACAAAATTTGAATACACTAAAACATCTTTAGTTTGACTTGGTGAAGGTTATTATATGACCCTGGCCGGCTTATAACTCATAAGTCTGCAGACTAAACTGATTTCACACTTTGACAATCTTCCTGCCTCTGCCTCTAAAATCGTGAGATTATTGGTAATTTCCAACATAAATGACATTTAAATATTTCAAGCTATGATGCAGGTGATTAATGAATATAATTAGTTGAATCATGTTATTCAACAGACGGGATACAGTGCCACACTTGTGATTAAAGCCATTAGGGAGGCTAGACAAAAAAAAAAAAAAACTGGATACTCCAACCTTGGCAACCTAATTCCTAATGCATTTAGAGTTGGGGTGGAGAGGAATGTGGAGTCACTCTTTTCAGGGGCATCCCCAAGAGTAGTTCTGAAGCTCTGGTCATACAGATGAGCATGAGGTACTCAGGACGGTCACACAACAAACAAAATGGCCTAACAGCAAGAAAGGGTGTGGCAGGGAACAGAGATAACAGGCTTAGCAGGAGGATAAAGTAAAATTGGAGGTGATGCTAATCAGAATACATTGCATAAAGCAAGGAATTATCAAAGAACTAATTTAAATGATAAGAAAGTGTTAAGTGTTAAAGTTGGGGTTCAGTTGTAGTGAACCTTCCTAGTGGCCTGTAGAACCTCAGGTCAGTCCTTACTTAGTACCAGAAGACAGTAGCAATAAAAACAAAATAAATTAAAAGTTTTTATACAGTTTTAATGTCCAAAGAGATTCAGAGTTACAGACCTCATATATCCACTTCAATTAATATCATAACTGTAAAATGTTTGTGGTAGCTCTTTTTTATATTTTATAGAAAAGACTCCTCTGAAAACTTCAGTTTTATTGAAATCAGAAACGTCATGAAAAAGAATTACTTAGTCTGTCATATCTAACTGATTTTATGATGATTAAATACAATACATGGAGTTCATATCTTCACTATTAAATCATAAAAACTAAAATACTAAAAATGTTATGATTGAAATAAAATAAAAAGCATATAATAAAAATGACCAATATTAAAAGTTGGGATTCACGAGAATTGACATAAATAAAATGAGTTATTCCTTGAATTGGGCAATCACATTGATATCATCAGTGCAAACAATGTGGAAGATAGCAAAATTCAAAATTATGGAAATCTTTTGTACTTTTGCCATGATTCCCTATCATTTTCTATTAGTTTCATCCATGTGATTATCTTAAAAATCCTAAACGAAAATTTGTCTCTCTCCATTTTTAAAGTCATAAAATGTCCAATGTTACAACTTGGTATTTACCAAACTCTTCCCTGCTTTCAAATACAAACCACCTTTTCTATCCTTGCTACCTTGCAAATGCACAGGGTCAGCCTTCCCAGCCTCCACACTGTTTTTAATTTACCAAAGAAGATTACTAAGCATCTTTGACCTGACCTATGACAAGCGGCTCCTGGCTAACATCATCTGTCTCTCCATTCATCTTTTGAGACCTTTCTACTTTTGTCCTATTGATTTAATAGATTACTTCACACACAGCAAAGTTTTGACCTTTCTCCCAAGCTCAAAATTTCTTCTTTTTGTTCAAGTCTAGTATCTTGATTTCCACTTTACTGATCATAGGAATATCAAGGAAGAACTATGGAATCTGCTACCTTTTCTCATCTTAAGACTAGCTCTCTATTGTCATCACCTCCTTTAATATTTGTGCATCATAAAAGTGTCCTTTGTACCTTTGAAATGTAGTATTTCCCAACTTGCTCTTTTGAACATCTTCAGTGTCTTTTTCCTTCCACTCTCTTTATTTCTTTACAAAATCAAATTGTCCACATGTCTACTTAAGGGAGATACTCCTAGAGCTTATGGCTTAAATTTTACTCTGAATGAATCCTAGAAATACTATCTGTGTGATAGATAGTTCATGTGTTTCCATAAGCATAAACAGGGTCTCCTTCTAGCCTAAAATTCATATTTTTAGGCGACACTGGCTGGCCAGTAAGTACTGAGGATCTGTCTGTCCTCATAACCCTCCACTGTGCTAAAAAAAGAAGTAGTTACCAAGTATGATATTGCAAAGTGTGTCAGTCTCTCTCTCTCTCTCTCTCTCTCTCTCTCTCTCTCTCTCTCTCTCTCTCTCTCTCTCTCTTTCTCTCCCCCTCTCCCTCTCTCTCTCTCCTCCCCCAGTGTGTGTATGTGTGTGTGTGTGTGTGTGTGTGTGTGGTTCTGAACATTGGAAATCAGTCTTCAGAGTTACAAGACAAATACTTTAGTGCCTAACTTTTCATTCCATCCCCTATTTTTTTTTTTATAAATAAAAGAGAGAAACGAAGGAAGGAAGGAAGGAAGAAAAAAAGGAAGGAAGGAAGGAAGGAAGGAAGAAATACGGTTTCTTTAAAAATTGAGTCTACCAGCTAAGCAATGTCTGAAGTCTGAATATGTTTTCACTGAATTTGTGATCTGTAGAAAATAGCTTGCCTTGGCTTGTGCTACTCTTCTATACCTGATCCCAGCTGAAAAAACAATCATTCGTTCCTGACAATGGACAGATGCTGCAAAGCTGTGACTCCTGTTTCTTATTCAGAGATAAAGAAGATGTAAATAAGAAGGTGACTTATGAACAGTTACCACATTTAAAAGTAAGATTTTCAAGCAATACAGAATTCCCAAACTAATAAATGGGCAGAGCACAGATCAGGATGTTGTCACCAACATGGTACTCACATCCTGTGTTTTACCAAACAATTACTTATGGACTTTACTATGCAATGCTCTATGTACCTCTTCAAACATTTTTACACAATGTACTCTTTGTGCTACTTGTTAAATTTCAGACCTCCTTCTCCAAAGAGTTTTGCATTATCTACTTTAAATGAAAAATATATCAAGTATTTTAATATATAAATACAATCTATAGATTCTATTAGTTTTTATCATCAGGTTCTCTGCTTCTCTTCTATATTGAAATGTCTACACATGAGAGCATTTTAGCATCTACTGCGGGACATTATATAGTTTCATCGGTGAAACATGAGTTTTGATAAGCAGTCATATCTGGCTTTGTGCTCACAAAGAAAAGCAGGCTAGGTAGCCACAAGCTTTTGGCAATCTATTACTTCTGTGTGTTCTTTGAATATTTTTTTTAAAAAATTGAAAGGAAGCCTCAGAATATCCTTCAAAATTTGCTTTTATTCCAGAACAAATCAGTGGCAATTGTTAAATTTCTCTATAGCAAGAAAATGGAAACTGCAAACATGCCTTGAGGAAAGAAAAAGCCTTTTTAAAACAGTATTAATGTTATGAAGGCAACAGGACGGATTGAAGAGATATTTCAGAAAGAAATGACTGTCACATTGCATGAGGAACTGAGTTCAGGTCAACAGAGCCCATATAAACATCCAGGCTTAGTGATACATGCCTGTAACACCAATGTCATCAAAGCAGACAAACAGATCTCTAAAGTCTGTAGGACATCCAGGCCAGCCGATTAATACAACACCAGGTTTACAAACAGTCGCTGCCCCAAAAGCAATGATGGAGAGTAATAGAGACAAAGCCCAATATCTACTTCTACTGTCTACATGCACACACAAGCATATGAATCCTTACATGTACTACATTTCATCACAAATTAAAACAAAGAGACATAGATGCATACAAACGTGTTGAGAGTTTATCTTTTAATATCTATTGTAGTGCTAAGTGCATGACTCCAAAACTTCGAGTCTGCCTATAACCCCTGTGAATCTGCCTCCAAATTAAACCGGATTGGTGAATAAAGATGCAAATAGCCGGTTTCTGGGCACAAGAGACATAGGTGGGATTTAGTATTCACAGGCTTGTTGGGAGAGTAGAACCATGAGGAAAAGAGTGCAGAGGAAACTGTGGTTAAGAGTCAAGAGATCATGACCCTGAGATCTGCCCAATTGGAGCTAAGAGTGGCCCAGATGAAACATAGTCAGTAGTAACTCAGGCTTATTGATGGGAAAGTAGATTCTAATAGCATGGAAGATAGGTATCTGCTCCACTTTTGTACTGCTTAAAACTTATTAAAATTATAAAAGGAACTCAATGAACAAGGCAGGGTAGAACCATGACCTGGGATTTAAATAATTTCTACAATACATACATATATATGTACATACACACATGTGTACATCCATAAACAATAGAGGATCAGATGAGTGGTAGTACACACCTGTCATTTCAGCCCCTAAGAGACCAAGGCAGTAGAATTATAAAGTCAATATTTTGGACTATTTAACAAACCGGTTACAAATAGTTGAGGAATTGGGCTGATTTGCAGTGAGAAGTTAGATGCTGGTTAAAAACATTACTCTCCATTAAACGAAATTAAATCTCAAACACAGTAATAATTACCTAGAATCCTTTCTGTGAGTGATAATAGCTGTACAAGATCACATGTCATATTTGTAGGTATACATTCACATGTTCATATGATTTTTATATATGATATTAGCTCATGGAATTCAAGACAGTAAAGTTTTAATACTATTTCTTTTCAAACCCAGAAGAGTAGTGTTCACATGAAATGCATGCCAAATATCAATTCACTAACTTAGCTAACTCTAAGAATGTTTAATGTGAAAGAGGAAGACAGGGCAGAGTAGATAAAGAAATCAGAGGAGAGAAACTAATACTAAGACATGTTTAAAATTATATGCCAATTTACTAGAAAAGAATTTTCTCAAAACATGTACATACACATCTATAAAGCTTCTAATGAAATTACAACACACCAGTCAGAATGGCCAAATCAATAAAATAAATGACAGTGCATCCTGACAAGGATGTCAGGGAAAAGAAACAATTATCTGTTGTTAGTGGGAATGGGAACTAGAGCGGCTACTATGAAAACTGTGATTTGGTGTTCAGCCTTTCCTTATCGGATACTCACAACTGTCTCAGGGAGACCAGGGCAAAGTACACAACAGGTGGGCTCTGCTCCACCTTTTTTCTCTGTAGCATCAGACGTTGCTGTATACCAGGATAATGAGGATGTAGCAAAATCCATGATGTATAATATCCATGGGGCTCCTGTCTAGCCAGGAATGCTATAAGGGCTAAAGAATACAATTTTCTTTATATTTTATTTATTTACATTTCAAATGCTATCTTCTTTGTCAGTGTCCCCTCCAGATACCCCCATCCTTCCTCCCCCTGATTCTAAGAGGGTTCTCCCTGTGCTTCTGTGACAGTGCTCCCCCATTTACTCACCCACTTCTGTTTCCCTACCCTGGCATTCCCACACACTGGGGCATCACACCTACACAGGACCAAGGTTCTTTCCTCCCACTGATGTCCTAAAAGGCCATCATTTGCTACATATGCAGCTGGAGTCATGCATAGGTCCCTTTATGTGTACTATTTGGTTGGTCATTTAGATGCTGAGAGCTCTGGGGATTCTGGTTGGTTAGTATTGTTTTTTTCTTATGGGGTTGCAAAACCCCTTCTGCTCCTTCGATTCTGTCTCTAACTCCTCCATTAGGGACCCCATGCTCAGTACAATGTTTGGATACAATTCTTTTAAAGGAGAAGAGGGTGTTTCAGATGGCTAATGCTTACTCTGATATGAATTGCTGCAAGTGACAGGAGCCGGGTCAGGCAGGTAAGTCCACGGTCCATGAATGAGTGAGATTATGGGCAGAGAGTCTTCCTTCACCTGTTAGTTACAGCTCAGTAAAAACAGCTGCTCTCAGATGATTCTTGGTACAATAACTTACAAAGTTTATTCCATGTGAGCAGGGACAATATGAGACTTTGGGGAGTTGGATGGGATTTTGGAGGTAAATGCAATCTATTGGTTGAGGCAAAGAAGCTGGGAATGCTCTATTTGCAGGAGGAAATAAGCTACACACTGATCTATGAGACGGAATGCTTGT
Source organism: Micromys minutus (assembly GCF_963924665.1). Taxonomy (NCBI): domain Eukaryota; kingdom Metazoa; phylum Chordata; class Mammalia; order Rodentia; family Muridae; genus Micromys; species Micromys minutus. The sequence continues at coordinate 39,417,351 of NC_137974.1, forward strand.
GATCACCCAGTTCGGAGTCATAGTTACATGGCCAGAGGCAGGCATGGTATCAGAATGGGCTAGATCTAGTACTGCCAATACTGATCTCTGATTTCTGAGGTTTGACTTGCTCTGTTTTGCCTATTCTAAGCTGGTTCTTCTTGTGACACAGTCCCTCATAAAATCAGTGCTGAGGTTCCTTATAGAGTTGATGATAAATATACCACAAGACTCAGCTATGTCACTCTTCACTGAACTTTACATCCTACTACAGAGATATGTGCCCCTCCTTGTTAGTGCTGCTCTATTCATAATAGCCAGAAATAGAAAACACCCCAAATACTTATCTACTGATAAATAGATAGACAGTAAAATGTACATTTATATCATGGAATATTACTCAGCTAATGAATAATAAAATTCAAATTAATAAAAAAGCTAAATAAAATTTATTTCATAAATGAAATTTGCAAATAAATTGCAAAAAGCTAGAAATGATCATCCTGAGGTTACCCAGACCACAAAAGCCAAATGTTGTCCGATTTCTCTTATATGTGGACATTAATCTTTAAGCATTAACTATGTATGATTCTGCTTGAATAACCAGGAAGAATAGGTAGCAGACTGAGTAAATTGGGTGATCAAAGATAGAGGGGATATAGTTAGTAGAGAGGGAACTAGAATAGGAAAATTAAATGCAATCAAAATGGAAGGGCAGGGTGAAGAAGGAAAGTCATAAGGAAGAACTAATGTATGTTGGAAAATCTCTGAAGCAAACTACTTTTGTATAAGCTTCCTAAAATGTACACATATATAAAAAGAATTTAAGTGTAGTGGGGAGACAGTACCCGAACCAAATATCTTGCTCTACCAAGTAAAATTTTTCAGTGCTGGGAGTGGGTCACATCTTCTTTAGTCATTAGCCATATGGGTTCCATAGATGACCCTAAACATCACAGACCAAAGTTAAGAAGGCCCTGTTACTGAAGACACAACTGACTAAATCTGAAAAAAAATAAGACAAGGGAAAAGAGTTAGTATCTAAATAAAACTTCAGTTCTACTGAATAGAATTCATGCTGCTAGGATTTATTTTGCTAATGGAGCATAAAAGTAATCACCAATATCACATAGTTTCAAAAACTCCATTCCACAATAGTAACCTAGTTACAAATTATACTGGTAATAATGGCAAAAATGTCTTGAAAGTAACCGATAACATTTTGACTGGATGAAAGACATATTACACAAGACAAAACCCATATATGACATTGTTGCCTGTACCAATGCATTCAATGGTAATTCTCCATTTTTATTCAATGAGATTTATTGTATCCCACTTAATGTTGAGGTTCTTGATTCAATTGGATGTGAGTGTTTTTTTCTTAAACAAGGTAAAAAATTTGATCTATTTTCATTCTTCTACATGGAGACATCCAGGTAGACAAGCAACATTTGTTGAAGATGCTTTCCTTTTTCCATTGTATGCTTTTTGTTTCATGTTTACTTTTATGTTCAAGTGACCAAATGTGTGTGGATTTATTTTTGGGTCTTCAATTTGACTCCATTGATCATTGTGTCCGTTTCTGTACCAACATTATGTGTGTTTTTTTTTTTTTAACACTACTGCTCTGTATTACAGCTTGAAGTCAGGAATGATGATTCATGCTGAGGTTCTTTTATTGTTCAGGGTTGTTTTTACAGTCCTGGGTTTTTTTTTTTCTGTATGCAGTAGAGAATAAATAAGAAAGAAAGAAAGAGGGGGGGTAGGGAGGGAGGGAGGAAGGGAGGGAGGGAGGGAGGGAGAAAGAAAGAAAGAAAGATTAATTTTGAAATCTACTTGAAATGAGGGAAGAATAAAATAAACACTGTAGAAGTTTAAATGACTCCAAGAAAACAATGTCTTCCCAACAACTAATACATATATAAACTCAGAATCTGTGACAATATGCGGAAGATCTCCAGAAGTTCAAATCACACAAAACCACAGCATGGAAAAAAGGGAGTGAATATAATATCCTATCCTTAACCAAGAGACTATGCATAGTAAATACCTGCTATAAAGGGAAGAATCAGCTTTCTCCAAAAGCCTGTCACTGAAATCATTAACCATACTCTATGTTTTGTTCCCAGAAGTAGATGGTAAACATAATACTGTGCCTATTGCTTTTGTGAACTTGCTGCTTGTTTGTTTGTTTTGTTTTGTTTTTTGTTTTGACAGTTTTTAATCTTATTAATTTTCAGTATTTTTTTTGTTTTTACTTGTTTCTCTTCACTATATTTCTTTCCTTTGAAAAAAGGAGAAAATATAGTGTTTTCAGGGAAGTAAGTTCTTGGAAGAATTGGGGAATGAGAAACAATATAAGGATATGATCACAGTACACTCCTAGAACTACATAGTATTTCCAATGCTCTTGATTACCCTCTAAACCTTGAGAGTATGACTATTGCTGAAGATACACTAACATTCTGTATTGTTCATAGAATATGGGAAAATCTGAGTAGTACTAGCCTTTAAGCTTCATCCCCAATGTCTAGTTTTTACAGTGCTGAAAGGTGTTATGCATGCCACAGAAGAGAACAAATTGCCACTGTCTATAATCCTTTGGAACCACAATGGCTGGAATTATATACCTCTTTTAAAACAGTGCCACATTTGTCATTAGAGTGCCAATTACTCTCAGATTGAATTTAAGCTGATCTACAAGATTAAAGCAATAAACCAGTCACTGTTACTGGGCCAAGACAAGTCATAAGTCTTAGGTAAGAACCTATTTCTATTACTGTCTCAAATGGACAAAGTATTCAATTGACTCCTAATGACTTACCTTTATGTCCTATAGTTAGGTGCATCAGTCACCATGATCAGAACAAAAAACAATCAAACAAACAAAAAAAAAAAAAAAACCCTTCTTTCTGCATTGGGCAATGAATAACATAAAGTACTACAACTAATCAAGGTGCAGAAAAAATAGAAAATGAAAGAATACCAACCCTAAATAAGACTGTTATTGCCATATACTGATACTTCTAAAGCTGAAGGACCATGGTGGAAGAAGGGAAAGAAAACTTATAAGAGGCACTGGCTGCAGTAGAGTAAAAGAAAACTATGTTTATACACACAGCAGTTTCACATGTGAATTAATGTCAACTGAAAAAGTATGTACCTGACCTCTACAGGCTCAGGGCAGAACCAGTGAGACAATTCAGCCTCCTAGGAAGAAAAGAGTAGGTCATACAGTTGAAAATGAAGAAACATTTATGAGCACATTTAAAGTTTGAAAGATTCCTGAAGAGCTGAAAACATGGCTTGTGGATGACTGGGAATTGATCACTAGACAAAAGCAGCTTTTCTATCTTCTTGCCAAGAAGAATGTGGATTTTGTTTTTGAGAACTATGCAAATTATAAGAAATCTTGAGGAAATACAGATAATAAGAAATATGCTATTATTGAGGCTGTGGCAGGGATAAAAGTGTTCTTCAATGTAATGTTGGGCTCTCAGCTACACTACAAATTTGGGAGACTACAGTACTCTCACATATTAGCTCATACATCCATGCCCCAGATGTGTGGGGCACCACATTTACTAAGATTATTTGTGTAAATTGGAAGCATGGAGGCCTAAACGACTCTAGTTGAGAAAAGCCATGTTTTATTACTGAACTATTTACATGATTTCAAGTACCTGGTGAAGAATGGTGAGGAATCCATCAATATTTTTTTTTAGTACCAGCAGTTATGAACTGGCTCCTCCTGAGTACCATTGGAAAGCCATGTGAGGGTGACTGCTCTTTCTTTCCCTTTTCATTTCAAAGTTTCTACCAATGTATTCAGTGATAGACAACAGAGAAACAATAGTGTTTTAATGCCTAGTTGACAAAGCTGCTTTTGAATGGTAGTGGTTCTGTTCCCTTGACACTATGCAAATTTACAATATATGTTAATGATCTGTGATAAAATTTCTGATTCCTACTGCCAAAGTTTCCCTTCAGTGTATGTAACTGAACAATCATTCATCTGTGGCCTTTTTTAAAAATGGTGCTTAAAGAGGCCATCCTTTGCAGGTCAACCATGTTGTTCCTTAGGTATTATTTTATCAATTGTTAAAGCATTGTGGCTTGTTTTTTTTTTTAGTTTTTGTATTTGTGTCTAATGCACATTTTAACAAGAAAGACACAATGTATCATGTAGCTACAGTTTTATTGGGAGACAAATAATCTTGTAGGCATTGTTTTCTAGATCTTCAATAATTTTTTCTTTTAATTTCACAAAATGTAAATAATAGGTCAAGCAGCATAAATGATTGTTTTTCAAACTTTTATTGGACTGTGGAATATGAAATAAAAAAACAGGAAAAATTAACACCCTATAGAGAATTCAGAAAAGTATTCAAAAGTGGCCAGAAACCTATTTTGAAAAGAAAAATTGAAGTATTTATCCTTAAAGAGCTAATTCTCTCAGAAAGAATAAGACCTTTACTCCTTCCATTAAATTTGTTTCCTGGCCATGAGTCTTCACCTTAGAAAGAATGCAACTGCCTTCAAAATAAAAATAAACCCAGAATAGCGATTTTGTAGAGAAATAGAATTTAAAACTGTGTGTGAGTTTAAAAGCTTATGAGTAAAAGTACATTTATCTGCCAAGATCTCAGCATTGTGTTAAATCCGTAGCATTCAGCACTGGAGATCTCAGGGGACTATTGTAGACTTTAATCAAAAGAACATTTCACAGTTTGGTTTAAAAGGTCAAACTTACTAACTTATCCTTATATGATGGTAGTTTAGTAATGGTTGAGTAACTTGGTTTGTAGTTTGTCATGACCTAGATCATTTTTGTGGCAAAAGGAAATTGATGTGAACACTTTTAGCCTTACTCAACCATTAAAAAGAACATTAGGCAGGTTTTGGTCTCAACCAGCCCAGCTACTCATCGTCTGTCAAGGATTTTATGAACAGCTACTTATACTTAGTCTAGGATTTTATGAAGAGCACTCTTTGCTTAATGTATGTTTGTATGTATATGAATATATATACATATATATATGGATGTTAGATGGATATATAATGTATATATATAAAATATAAATTATAAACATCAAGCAGCTTCAAAGAGAATAAAGAAAACATTAAATCAAAATATTATCTTAGAATGGATTTAGCTCAAACGGGTATATGAATGCCATTTTTTCAAGAATGATCTTCTCTAACATGGAGAAAATAAGTAATAGTGACCCTCAATTAAACAATTCTAGCTTATCTAGCTTATCTAATTGAGGTTTTTTTTAAACAACTTTATTTAACAAAACAAAGATAAATGTACAGATTTTAAGCATTTTTGCATAAAATTATACAATACATTTTTGTCAGTACTTTTTTTTCAGATTTTAAAATAATTTTTTACATAAAACTGTATGAATATATTTGTTAGTCAGTACTTGATTTTTTTAAAGGTTTGATAGTATGCATTGAAAACTTAATAGTTACAAAGAGTATAAAGTACATGTAAAAGAAAATGTAACATGGAAATAGTCAAAGTTTTCTTGTTGTATAGAGATTTTTTTTGTTTTGTTTTGTTTTATTTTCTTTATTTCTTGGATTTCATACAGTCTGTGAGTTGTTTCTGGGGCAGTGCGAGCCTCTGGGGTGGCATCCCACTATCAGTGACTGCATATTATGTCTGTTCTGTTGTGACTGGGTTATCTCACTCATAATGATATTCTCTAAATGCAGCCATTTTTTTAAGAATTTATTCAAGTCATTGTTTCTGGTGGCTGAGTAGTATTCCATTGTGTAAATGTAGCACAATTTTTGTATCCATTCATCTTATGAAGGACATCTGGGTTCTTTCCAGCTTCTGGCTATTATAAACTGCTGCTATGAACATTGTGGCGCATATATCTTTGTTGTGTACTAAGGTGTCTCTGGGGTATATGCCCAGAAATGGAATAGCTGGGTCTTCAGGTAGTATTATGTCCAATTTTCTGAGGCATCACCAGACTGATTTCCAGAGTGGTTTTATTAGTTTGCAACCCCACCGACAGTGGAGAAGTGTTCCTCTTCTCCGGAACCTTGCCAGCATCTGTTGTCTGAGTTTAGGATCTTTGCCAATCTGACTGGTGTGAGATGGAATCTCAGTGTTGTTTTGATTTGCATTTCCCTGATGGATAAAGATTTCCAGCACTTCCTCAGATATTTCTCAGCCATTCCATATTCCTCAACTGAGAACGTTTTGTTTAGCTCTGTACCCCAAATTTTAATAGGGTTATTTGATTCTCTGGTGTCTAGCTTTATGAGTTCTTTGTATACCTTAGATATTAGGCCTCTATCTGATGTGGAGTTGGTAAAAATCTTTTCCCATTCTGTTGGCTGCCATTGTGTTTTCTTGACCATGTCCTTAGCATTACAAAAACTTTGCAATCTTATTAAGTCCCATTTGTTAATCTTTGACTTTAAAACTTGAGCCATTGGTGTTTTCTTCAGAAAATTTTCTCCTGTGCCTGTATGTTCTAAAGTTTTCCCTACATTCTCATCCAATAGTTTCAGTGTATCTGGTTTAATGTGGAGATCTTTAATCCACTTACACTTGAGCTTTGTACAAGGAGATAAGAAAGGGTCTATTTTCATTCTTTTGCATGTTGAGTGCCAGTTGGACCAGCACCATTTGTTGAATAGGCTGTCCTTTTTCCATTAAATGTTTGCGGCTCCTTTGTCAAAAATCAGGTGACCATATATGTGAGGGCTCATTTCTGGATCTTCTATTCTATTCCATTGATCAATTTCTGTACCAGTACCATGCAGTTTTCAGCACAATTGCCTTGTGATATAACTTGAGGTCAGGGATAGTGATTCCCGCAGATGTTTTCTTGTTGTTGAGGATGGATTTCGCTATTCTAGATCTTTTGTTGTTCCATATGAAATTGCACATTGATCTTTCCAATTCCATGAAGAACTGTGTTGGAATTTTGATGGGGATTGCGTTGAATCTGTAGATTGCTTTTGGTAGGATGGCCATTTTTAAAATGTTGATCTTTCCAATCCATGAGCATGGGAGATCTTTCCATTTTCTGAGATCCTCCTCAATTTCCTTCTTTAGAGGTTTGAAGTTCTTGTTTTACAGCTCCTTCACTTGCTTAGTGTCACACCAAGGTATTTCATAGTTTTTGTGACAATTGTGAAGGGTACCTTTTCCCTAATTTCTTTCTCCACATGTTTGTCCTTTGAGTATAGGAAGGCTACTGATTTGATTGAGTTGATTTTGTATCCAGCCACTTTGCTGAACTTGTTTATCAGCTGTAGGAGTTCTCTGGTGGAGTTTTTGGGTCACTTAAGTACACTATCATGTCATCGGCAAAGAGTGATGTTTTTATCTCTTCCTTTCTGATTTGTATCCCCTTGATCTCCTTTTGCTGTCTAATTGCTCCAGCCAGGACATCCAGTACTATGTTGAATAGGTAGGGGGAGAGTGGGCAGCCTTGTCGAGTCCCTGATATTAGTGGGATTGCTTCAAGTTTCCCACCATTAAGTTTGATGTTGGCTGTTGGTTTGCTGTATATTGCTTTTATTATGTTTAAGTATGGGCCTTGGATTCCTGTTCTTTCCAGGACTTTTAACATGAAGGGTTGTTGAATTTTGTCAAATGCTTTCTCAGCATCTAGTGAGATGACCATGTGATTTTGTTCTTTGAGTTTGGATTTTGTTGAGTATTTTTGCATCAATGTTCATATGTGAGATTGGTCTGAAGTTCTCTTTCCTTGTAGGGTATTTGTGTACTTTAGGTACGAGGGTTATTGTAGCCTCAAAAAATTAGTTGAGGAGTATTCCATCTGATTCTATCTTTTGGAATAGTTTGGAGAGTATTGGTGTTATATCCCCAATAAATATGTGATAAAATTCTGCACTGAACCCATCTGGACCTGGGCTTTTTTTGGTTGGGAGGCTTTTGATGACTTCTCTTATTTCTTTAGGTGTTATGGGACTATTTAGATGGTTTATTTGGTCCTGGTTTAACTTTGGGATCTTGTATCTTTCTAGGAATTCATCCAGTTCTTCCAGATTTTCCAATTTTGTGGAGTATAAGTTTTTGTAGTAGGATCTGATGACCATCCAATTTGGTGTTCTGAAATCTCTCCACCTGACTTACTAAGTTTCTGTGGCAGGTCACTGCCACACCAGCCCCGCACATCCAACATCCCTGGCTGTCTGGGGTGCCCTGACACTGTGGCTTTCTCTGGAACTCAGCTGAGTCACTGCCTTAAGGGAAACACCACACAATCTTATTTTAGATTCAGCAGATAACACAATAGCTGGATGCCACAGTCAGCATCTTAATTGTAAGCCATTCAAAGTTACATCCTCCAGTGGTAAATCTTGGCAGATCCACCATTTACACCTTAAACCAGAGGGCCTCTATTTTGTTACATGTTGTCTCTGCCAAACATTTTCAGCCCGGAAGCCCATCACCTTTTCCTGTCTCCCTTCTTCATCTCTCTAACCAGGAATTCCTCCCTATTCCTTGCCCTGCAATTGGTCCCCTGAAATCTTTATTTGTTAATGGAAATTCTCAGGAAGTCACCTGAGTAGATGATTGCTCCTCATCCCAGGCAGCCCCTCTTGTGGAACCAGAATTATCATTAAAACAGAAACTGCACCAGGCCTTCAACAACTGTTTGTGTTTACCACATCTGGAAGAAGAACCTAAACATTCTATGGCAAATGAATTGTTAAATAAAATGCGCTGAATTCACATATGTGAGGCAATATTACTACTTGGTAAAGAAAAATTTAATGATAAATTTTAAAGTAAATGCATAAAACTAGAAAAGATTGTATTTAAGAAAGTAACCATTGACTCCACTGTTGATTGCTGCACGGAGTCTTTCATCTGACATTTCTAGCTAAAATTCTTCAGAATGTGCACAGAGCATGGAGTAGTCACCAAAACATGTGAATATAAAGGGTTAATTTGGAAGTGCACTTGAGGTAGGAAAGGAAACATATAGACTTTACAAAGTGGAAGATGAGAAAATTATGTAACAAAGATGTTAGATCAAACCTCACGGAATAATAGTGTCGAAAATTACAAATATACAATGTGCACGCATGTAATACACACATCCGGAACACACACACACACACACACACACACACACACACACACACACACACTAATCTATCTAACCCGTATTTTAATGCTAAACTTGAAAAACCTCTTTTTTGATTGTTTGTTCATGGTAAGCCAAATGACTTCTGAAAATAGCATAAGCTATTGTTCTTTCTCTTTGTTTCCCCTAAGAGGTTAAAGATAAGCTCCCAATACTAAACAAACTATACATGTAAGACACAGAACCTTGACAATTAAAGCTCACTCTACCCTGCAAATCCTCTCCCTGTAGTCTAGTTTCCACAGTTCCAGAAAATAGCATATAAGATGCTGAGGAAAAGGAGCAGTCAGTATATATCCATATATAAACTACAATGACCATACTCAGATATGTGTAAAGCTACACAGTGGTACTCATATATTTACGGTACCCAACAGTTGTCTAATTGGACTTCAGGTCCACTTCACAGGAGAGAAATGATACCTGCTAGTTGAAACCTACGTAACCATGAAGGACTGAAGAGGTTATGGATCTTTAAAAAAAAAAAATCTGACAAAATGACTTTATTAAGGAAGTTTGTTTCTCTAACTATATTTATCTTTATATCCACAGGTAAATGTGGTAGGGCACTCCCCTCATCCATGAATGTTTTCTTTGCAGCAAGTAGAAATTATTACAGTCAGCCAAAAATGTAAAGAGTACAAAGTGGTCAAACCTAAAATTCTAAACACATAAAATAATGGACTTAGAAGACATAAATATGTATATATTTATGTATACTCACATATACATAAAATAGTAATATATAATATATGTATAAGAATGATATCAGGGAAAAAGAGACATCAGTTCTGGAGGGAGTGAGGGGTGCATGGAAGGACTTGAGTGGGAGTAAAGAAAGAAAAGAACATAATTATATTTATTATATTTTAATTTAAAACATTGCTATTTTAAACCACTGATTTTTTTTGTCTTGTTATGTAGGGATATATGATCTATTTAAATACAAATAAAGTCAGTTTTAGAGTAACATTAAAAAACTGTTTGTTTAATATGTGTGTGTGCATGTGTGTGAGAGAGTGTGAGATAAATATAGTTAGAGAAACATACTGCCTTAGTAAAGTAGTGGTAACAGGATAATGATTAATTATTCTTCACTTTTTACATGAAGCCAATGAAAAGTTTACAGTTCTTGAGTTGAATTTAAGGGGTCCCTGTATATGAAAGAGATGTCTTAATTAAAAGGTCACTAAATCTGGTTAAATTTGAAGTTGGAGAATGATCAGAGGGTTGGTACAAGGTAAGGTAAATATTTTGCTTTATTCTTTTTTCCCCCTCTCTACTTATTTTCTTTGCCTTTGTGTGTATGTACTTAGGCAACCAGAGATTAAAGAAAATATTTAAGTAACAAGAACAACTTTAAAATGTTTTTAAGATAATTTAAAGATTTGATTCTATATGACTGGTATTATTGTAGATGTTTTAGACTACTTAGTTCTTGTAGTCATTGGTTCACATGATTCCTTATGTAAAAACTACAATGACCTCAATGACAGACTATGGTAAAATATATTTTCCTTCAATAGTACAAGAAAAACCTAGTCTGAGTCTATTACTCGATATTTGAAGGCAAATGTTGGAAGAGTAATTTCGCAGCATAAGTTCCATATGTGTGTGAATAGAATGTATATATGTATGTGTGTAGAATGTTCTATCACAGGCAGAAAGTGACCAAAATCTTTTTTTATGGACAGAAGATTTCATGGTGCAACAATGAGAAAAGAAGAGCATATGTGATTAAATTGTGACCAATGTTATAATTTCGACTAAAATCATCAGTCCTGCATAAAGAGACATACCAGTAAAGTGAACCACATCTCTCACATCTTCTAACAACAGCAGCTTCAGAATATATGCTGTTGAAAACATTTTTTAAGATCACATTAGTTTTTGCCTTTATTTATTATATTTTAACAGTTAACGTGTTATGTGTGCTTGCATGGCACTAGTGTGGACATCAGAAGATAACTTTCAGAAGTCAATTCTTGTCCATGAAAGACTCAGGGATCAAACCATGTTTAGCAGACTTGACACCATGTTTTCTTGTGTTATGAGAGATCTCACGCATCCCAATTATGCCTATTCTTTTAACTGAACTCTGTTCCTACTCTAATTTCTGCTGAATATTTTCATTCCATTGCTAAACCACTTTTTTGAGGTGGTGTCAGAGACAGAGAAAGCAGTCACTCCAAACTATAAATATCTCCCTTAATCCTCACAAAGCACTGGAAGGTAAGAATTGTTAAGTGTTAAGAGAACTCTGGCATGGAAAACAGCTCAACTCTACATACACTTGAGGAATTACACTTTGGCTCCATTACTGGACTTAACAGTTCAGATTTTTCAAAGATAATTATAGGATTCAAAGCTTCTTTACATGATGAATCATATAGAAGTCCTAAAATTAAAATTAGAAATTAGAACATATAATTTCTATTTGTTAGTCTGGATTCCACTATTATTTCAAGCAAATTGGGGTTTTCAGATGAATCATAGAGGATCGGGCAGGTGTTTGCCGTCACCTGAAGAGCTTCCTGGACTTGTTTTTATTATGAAAAATTCCTGGTCATTTACATTTATTAATTTCCCTACTTCCATTTTGATTTATTGGTTTTATTGTGTAATGAACCCAGAAAGAGCCCATGGCATAGCTCTCTGTATAAAATTCTAAGTAAAGAAATCCTTTTGGACTATAGAAGGCCACATGAAACATGCAAAAGTACCAACTTTTAAACTAGACTCATAAACAGTTAACATGACATGCAGAACACTGAGATTTGCCTTACTGAGGCAACAGGGAATTCAAAAGGACCATCGGCCCATGCAAAATCCTGGGATCACATGGGCCACACTCTCTGGAGGTGATACAACAGAAGAACATTCTAGCATTTATTGTAACCATAATGCATGAGGAAGGGGCAGCTTAGTTAATATCTGCAGGGGCCAGTGTTGGACTGAATAAAAATAGCCCCCATAGTCTCATAGAGAATGATATTACTGGGGTGTGGCTCTGCTGCAAGAAGTGTGGGCTTTGAGTTTTCAGAAACTCAAGCCAGACCCAGTTTTACCCAGCTTACCACTGCCTGGCAATCCAGATGTAGAACATTCAGCTATCTTTTCAGCACTATGTCTTCCTGGACTGCCATGCTTCCTGCCATGACAACAATGGACTAAACATCTAAACTCCAAGCCAGCCTTGATTAATCTTTTCTTTTATAAGAGTTGTCATGGTTATGGTGTCTTTTCACAGCAACAGAACTCTGACCAATACAGGTTTTGATGGTACCACTCTCAGCCTGCGGTCATCTAAAGGGAGGATTTGCTGGTAGGTAGTCTCTGTACACACTGTTAGCATATACACTCAGAACAAGGGGAGTCTTTTTTTTCAAGGGGAGTCTTTTAACAATATTTCCATGACCAGAGCGTGTCTTGTCATGAGTCTGGGCATTCCATGACATAGTCATGTTAATGTCAACAATACGTATTCACTTGGTGCTTAATGTGTTCCCCACAAACATGATATTTAGAATGCTGCCATATTTAGAAACCCATGTAGGAAGCATAGCTTGTCAATATTTTTTACAGCTCTTACAAATCCCTAGGAACTGTTTCTTTTACCCCTCTTTGTTACATATATTTTGTAAAATTTTGAATATTTTATATTTACATGAAGTTTGTGGATATATGGCCATGATAACTTACTCTGTTCCCAAATATTCAACAGAAAGCACCAGAATCCTGTGTAGAATATAAATATGCATATTTCCATTTTTCTACATTATATAATTAACATAATCACAATGGCAGCAATCTAGATGTATGTAACAACATTACCAGTGAGTAATCAATACTGCTGGAACAATCACAAGATACGAAAGGAAATAGTAACTTTCAAAAACACAACATATAAAGCAAACCTGAACTTTTCTGTTTTGAAACATTGCTTACTGTAATATTATAATAATATAATTAGTTATCAGCCAAGTTAAAATACATACTCACATACTGAAATTCAGAATTCATATTTTATCTGACATAAGCTTTTTATATTAAGTAGTACACAAATCAGAGAAATCAGCTACCTGACAATGTAACCATAACTGCTGGATGATTGATTGAGTTTTTTCATCTACATAATGTGTTTATACCTCCAAACTTAAAGTTCTAACTCTCTAGGCCAGGTAAACTTAGTAGTCCTATTTGGAAAGCACTGTTAGTTCCATATTTTAGAATTAAATTATATCATTTTTGAAGTCCTTTGAAAAGACTGCATTTCACAAAATACATGTATTTTATTCTTCCATCATTTATGGGGAGATTGCATGCAACAAAATTCACAAAATGTGTCAGCTATTAATATACTCTAATGTAACACAAAATTACTTACTCATATAATTTTCTGTATCTGTTATATTCATAAATGTATAATATAATATATAGCATTATATGTACCACCTGAAGATAAAATAAATAGATGAACTAAATTACAATCTTAAATCTATGTTTTGGGAAACTAGTAATTTAGGCTTTTGAGTATAGTCTCTTCTTCTAATGCATGCTATGATAAAAGCATTTTATTTACTATAAACTAAGAATGTAATACTGTAAGTTTTCTTTATGATCTATACAGTGTCCCTAGTCAATTTTATTTTTCATGAGTTATTTAGATAAATGTGTTTATATAAGTTTATCTAGAGTCATTAAAATATCAAGTATTCAAAAGTAGCTGGTAAGGGTTCTTTTCTATCCAAATCCTCCTGCAAGGTAGTTAAATTGTGGTACTATGGAAGGAAATAGTTGTGTTTCTTAAAATGCTGCTTTGATCCTTATTGTTGCTATGGTAGGTAACTTATTCAGTGAGAAGGTTGGAAGGACATCTGAACTAATAACTACAACCTCCCAAACAAAGAACAAGAATATTAGCTTTCATTTACTGTTCTCTAAAATTGGAACTGAGCTATGTTTCTGCTCATCAAAGCAAGCATGGCATCTTAGAATTCTCTGTGTTGATTTAAGTATTCTTGGCCTATGAGAAATGACACTGCTAGGAGGTATAGTCTTGATGAAATAGATTTGGCCTTGTTAGAGGAAGTGCCTCACTGTTGGCGATGGACATTGCATTATATGCTTAATCTCTACCCAGTGTGGAAGAAACCTTTCTCCTAGCTGCCTTCAGAAGAGAGTCTCCTTCTGGCTGTCTTTGGATCAAGATATAGAAGTCTTTGCTTCTTCAGCACTATATCTCCCAGCATGCTGCCATACTTCATGCCATAATGATAATGAAATTAATTTCTGAAACTGCAAGATAACCCCAATTAAATGTTTTTTTATATGAGTTGCCTTGATCCTGGTGTTTCTTCACAGCAACAAATACTCTAAGACAGATGGCCATTGATAATGATTGTTTAAAGTTAGTCCTTGGAACTTTGAAGGGTATGAGATGACTGTGTAGCAAAAGGTTTTCTGTTCAAAAGCACTGCGTTTATTATAATCTTTACAACTGAGCTCCATCTAAACAGGCCTGTTTGGCAACTGGACAGAAGAAAGGACTACATGAATGTTGCTTGTCTAGAATTTTGGAGCAATATGATGGCTGCATAGAAGTAGATCATGACAGTAGTTTCCTTGAATATTGTCAGTTTCTGCTGGCAAGATTGCTCTATTATATATGTAGGAATTCTACCATTTTTAAAATGTATTTCACAGAACTTAAAGAAAGCTATGGGCATTGGGGACTTTGTGTACTGTAGCATGGTTGTTCTCGGTGAGATGGTAAGGTCACAGGATGTGACTTATGTGTATGTGGTGAGCCAGGACTTCTTTAAAGACATAGTCTCTCTGTCTCTGTTTCTCTGTCTTTCCCTCCCTTCCTCCCCCAATCCCCCTCCCCTTCTGGGTCAAAGGATTAATATAATAATGGTATCATCTTCATTTACTGGCATGGTCTTCCTTAGTACTCAGTCTTAAATATGAAGAAAATTAAAATTCAAGAACAGGAATATGCCTGTGCAATCTTTTTTAAAATTATTTTCTCTTTGTCTCTTTCTCACTCTTCAGTACTCCTGTCCCCATCATGTTCTAGCTCCTTGTTCTGTAAAAAACAAAATCATTTGCACAAAAGCTCATACTGTAATGTGCATTATAGAAATTTTCTGTGTGTATTCTCTTTCAGTGAGTTGATGTGTAGATGATGAATCCAAGTTATAAAATAGAATCTAGTGTGTTTGTGAAAAATACAAATTAGCAAATCACCAACAATGCAAGTCTAAGAAAAGATTAAGACTAATGAAGACACAGGAGATTATAGACTCTGTAATGTTCCTGTGGACAATGACAAGTGAGATTTAGGGCACAGAGATCACAATTGTCTTATTGTTTTGTACATTATTTATGGTTTTCTTTCCTCCAAATCTCTATTCTCTGATTAGTCTATTTCCAGATGGTATAATTAAGTTTCAAATTCTCAAATATTCTACACTTATGGCTTGGCTCATTTTATTTATATTGTAACAGCTGATTTCTACAGATGTTCACTCCATAAATAGATTCTGTCAATAGATTTTCATTTTAATCAATTCTGATCATCTGATTTACTATAATAGAGTAATTCTGTGGAGTATTTTCAGAGCTTTTCTTGTATAAAAATGGCAATGTTACATTAAATTTGACTATTTTCTAATATTTTTCTAAAACTTCCTAACATTCAACTAGTCACTACCTAATGTATAATGAAAATTAATTACTTTTAAAATAATTAAACATGCAGCTTTACCTTTTTAAGTTAAATTGAGATACTTTCTATTTTCCTGAAAATCCAATAATTTTCTCAGTTATGCATCTAACACACTTTATAACTGAAATATACACATGTAATACACTGGTATAAATAGTAAGTTATTTTAACTCAAAATTTTTTGAGAATTTTAAGTTATTTTTAAAATATGTGGATAATAATGTTTTGGGTCTTTATTTAGAGCATTATTAAGATCCAAATGAATAATTCTGATGCCCCCAAGAAGCCTTAACTTGTCCAGTTACATGTTTTGATTTAAAGAAACTATTGTTTCTTTTTTAGTTTAGGTCAACAATAAGTTTTCTAAAACTAAATTACATATAAAGGTGTTTAAATAAAATGAGCCCTATTATGAAGGGAAAAAGGAACATTCTAATGTATTAAAATATTAACATAGTTATTATAAAATAAAATCATAAAATTTAGACTACAATATGAAAAATTGTGTCTATCAATACAAATTATTAATATGGAACTTAATAGTACACAGTAGGTAAGTTTTTAGATCTACAAACTAAATTAAATAGTATTTTTAGTAATAATACTATTATGGTATGCCAAAGGGTCATAATCCAACAAAATCCATGTCCAAGAAGTGAAGTAGACATAATCCAAAGTAATCCTTTCTCCAGTGGTCTATCAAGTCTTTTCTTAACTGCAAAGAAAATAGGATGAAAAAAGTAATTCAAGCAAGTTGAACCAAGAAACTAGCTGGTGATGTTATCATAACCTCTGATTAAATTGACTTCAAAATAAAATCAAGTAGAAGAGAGTAAAGAGGAAAACTTGAATATAATCAAGGGGATAATTGAACTGAAGGATATCATTCTGGCACACCTAGTTTAAAAAGCCTAATAGTCTTAAAGATACAGATTAACTTCAACTCAATTATGATTTTAGTTTCCCATTTTCTGTATTCAGCAAGCTATCTAGACCATCAGTGAGCAAATAAAATATCAGAATTAAGTTACATCATACATCACAGAATTCTGACAAATATCTACAGAACATTCCATCTACAAAACAAAGAATTTCCATTTCACTCAGCACCCAATGGAGGCTTTGCTAAAATATACCACACACACAGCAACATAACACACACACACACACACACACACACAGAGACACACACACACTTACAAATTCAGAAAGAATTAAATAAGGTCGTGTGATAAATTTACACAGTGGACTCAGCTATTGGAAACAATGACTTCATGAAATTCTAAGCTAATGGATGGAACTAGAAGATATTATCCTGTGTGAGGAAACCCAGTCACAAAGGAACACTCATGGTATGTACTGACTGGTAAGTGGATATTAGCCTAAAAAGCTCTGAATACCAAAGAAATAATTTGCAGATGTTATTAAGATCATAAAGAAGAAAGGACAGAATATGGATGCCTCAATGCCTCTCTTGGGAGGAAATAAAGGGACAAATAGAGGAGCAAGGTTTGAAGAAAAGATCATACAGAGGCTGCTTCACCTGGGGATCCATTCAATATGCAGCCACCAAACCCCTGCACTACTGCTGATACGAAGAAGTGCTTACTGACAGGAGCCTGATATGGATGCCTCCTGAAAGACTCTGCCAGAGCCATACTGATGCATATGAACATGCTTGAAGCTAACCATTGAACTGAACACAGGGACCCCATTGGAGGAGCTAAAGAAAGGACTGAAGGAGGTAAAATGGTTTGCAACTCCATGGGCAAAACAACATTATCAACCAACTAAGCCCTCCAGACTTCCCAGGGACTAAAACACCAACCATTGAGGACACCTGGAGAGACCTATGGCCCCACATGCATCTGCAGCAGAGAATAGCGTTGTCTGGAATCAATGAGAGGAGAGGCCTTTGGTCCAGTGAAGTCTTGTTTTTCCAGTGTAGGGGATTGCCAAGGTGCTGAGTTATGTGTGGGTGGTTGGGAGAGAGAGCACATTCATGAAAGCAATGGGAGGGGGTATGAGATTGAGATTCGGGAGGAGAGGATAAATTTTGAAATCTAAATACAAAGACTATCCACTAAAAATGAAAAAAAAAAATGGATAAAGCAGCAATGAACATATATGCCCAAGAAATAAAATAAATAGATCATATATCATATATAATCCATGTAACAATTTTCGTTTTGATGCTATTTAAAAGTAGCCATCTCTGTCTCTCTCTCCTACGGTCTCTGTCTTTCTGTATACTACACATGCCGTGGTGAGTATGTGAAGAACAGTGGGCAGCCTAGGCTGTTGGTCTTCCTCCTTAAAGAGATACACTTGTACACTGCTGTGCATACCTGGTTAATGTACCACTGACATCCATAGATTCTACTCTCTCTATCTCTCAGTGAGAATAACTAGAGCACTCTTATAGCTACCATCTCTAGGATTCATGTGATTTCTTAGGATATGAGTTCTGATCTTTGTCCTTGAGCAACAAGTCATGCAACCAATAAGCCATCTTCTCAGCCTTTACATAATATATAAAAGCTATGGAAATAATCAGTGAAAATTGTTCTACTCTCCTTCACGTGTTTCCTAGTACTTGTTCTGAATAAAAAGATTTAATCATTTTTTCACTTTACATCCCAATTTCTGCCCTTTTCCTTCTCTCCTCCCAATCTCACCCTCAAGAGTCCCCCTCCCATTATTTTTCCCCTTTTCAGAGAAGGATAATGACCCCTGGAATACCACCACACCTTGTGACCATAAGTCCCAGCAGGACAAAGCACACTCTCTACCACTGAAGCTCCACAAGATAGTCCAGCTAGGGGAAAGAGATAAAATGGCAGACAACAAAATCAGAGATAGACTCTCTCCTGTTGTTAGGGAAACCCTATGAAGAACAAGCTACACATCAGTTACAAATGTGGAGGCATACATCTATCTCCTGTATCTTTACCCTTTGGTTGGCAAGTCAGTCTCTGTGAGCACTGATTGCCCCAAGTCTCTGTAGATCTTTTTGTGGTATTCCTGACTCTCCCTAGACCCCCTGCATTGTGTGTAGCTTTTGCTACCTGATGAACTCCTGGAATGGACCAGGCTACCAGCCTCGACCCAGATTTCCTCAGATCTGTGGATGAATCCATAGACAAACATAACAGTTACTCATAAAATGCCTCTGATAATTGAGCACTGTTAAACCTCTCCTGCCACCACAGGCATAATAAGATAGAGGAGCCACTGGCCACTCAAAAACCAGAGAACTCTTGTGGCTGGTTGGCTTTATCTCCTGCAGCTACTCCTGGCTTCTGTTTTCCATGCTCCCTCAAATCAGCCTACATCCTTCAAGCAACTCCCAGTCTCCCACCCCATCCCCAGTCATTATTTATTGATGTCCTTATTGCTAGATAACGTACCAACCGAGAAACAGGACCTCCACACCTGAACCAATCACTACACACACACACACACAAACACACAGAGAGAGAGAGAGAGAGAGAGAGAGAGAGAGAGAGAGAGAGAGAGAGAGAGAGAGAGAGAGAGAGATTGAGAGAGAGAGAGAGAGAGAGAGAGAGATTGAGAGATTGAGAGAGAGAGAGAGAGAGAGAGAGAGAGAGAGAGAGAGAGAGAGAGAGAGAGAGAGAGAGAGAGAGAGAGAGAGACATACAACCTTACTCAATCCTATCCTCCAACTTTTCCACACTACTCCCTTAGTTTTGTTGGGTGTTTGGCTGTGGGTCTCTACATCTGTTTGCAACTGCTGCTAGATAAAGCCTCTCAGGAGAGAGTTATGCTAGTCTCCTCTCTAATCAATGCCGAGTGTGTCATTAATAGTGTCAAGGGTTGACTGTCTCCCATGGGATGGCTTTCAAGTTCAGGAACTCATTTTTTGGCCTTTCCCTCAATCTCTGCTCCATCTTTATCCTTGCATATCTTGTAGGCAGATCAAATTTTGGGTTAAAGGTTGATGCCCTTCTCTGTCTACTGAATGTCTTACATTGCCTACAAAGTGATTATTTGAATATACATATTTCTAGATACTAGAAATATTGACTGGAATCTCCCCCATAGACTTCCAGAAAGCACCATGTCCTCCTACCCTAGGTCTCTGGGTAGTCCCAGAGAAGAACCAAACTGATTTCCATTCTCTTCTTATCCCTCTCCCCACATATGATCCCCAACCATATTTTTCTTCTTACCCCCTCTGCTACCCAATTACTTCCCTCCATTTACCTTCCATGCCTATTTTATTTCCCCTTCTGGGTGAGATTTGGGCATCCTTTTTTTATACTCTTTGGCTGTGTGGATTTTAGCACAGTTATCCTGTATTTTATAGCTAGTGACTATTTATAAGTGAGTATAGACCATGTGTGTTTCTTTGATCTGAGTTACCTCACTCCAGATGATATTTTCTAGTTCCATCATTTGCATCAAATTTCATGCTGTTGTTGTTTTTAATAGCTGAGCAATAATCCATTCCATAAATTAACAAGTTTTCTTTACCATTCTTGTATTGAGGGACATTTGAGTTGTTTATAATTTTTAATTATTAAACTGCTAAAAATGTAGTTCAGCAATGTCCTTGTGGTATATATAGTAGGGCATAATTAGGTATGTGCCCAGGAGTGGTATAGCTGTGTCTTAGGGTAGAACTATTCCAAATTTTATGAGAAATCCCCATGTTAATTTCCAAAGTGATTTGCTAGTTTACACTCCCACCAGTAATGGAGGTTTGTTCCCCTGGCTCAAAACCCTCTTTGGCATGTGCTGTCTCTTGAGGTTTTGATCTTAGCCATTCTAATAAAGGAATCTCAGAGTCATTTTTATTTACATTTTCCTGATCACTAGGAATGCTAAACATTTTTTAACTGCTTCTTGGACATTAAAGTCTACCCTGTTAAAAATTCTGTTTAGCTCTGTACTGTATTTTTTAATTGAGTTATTTAATTTTTTGGTATCTAACTTATTGACTTATTAATATATTTTGCATATTAGTCATCTGTCAGATATAGGATTGGTGAAGACCTTTTTCCATTCTGTACACTACTGTTTTGTTCTATTGATGAGGTCCTTAGCTTGGCAAAAGATTTTCTGTTTGATGAGGTTCCATTCATTGTTTATCTTAGTGCCTGAGGAATTGGTTTTCTGTTCAGAAAGTTATATTCTGAGCCAATGTGCTTGACTTCCTATTCATTTAGATTTAGCATGTTCATTTGGATGTTAAAGTGTTTGATTTACCTAGACTCTGGATTTGTGAGGATAAAAAATGCATTCTTCTACAAGTAAATATACAGTTATATTGATGCCATATGCTGAAGATGTTTCTTTCTTTAACAAAACTAAAGTGTTTATAGTTGTGTGTGATTTTCCCATATTTTCAATTTTATTGCATGATCAACCTGTTTGTTTTCACACTAATACCATGCTCATATCTTTCAGCCAACGATCAGTAAGAGTAACAAAAAAATGCCCATTTTACCAAAATCAATGTACAGATGCAATGCAATTCTCATCAAAATTTCAACACAATTCTTTACAAACCTTGAAAGAGATATTCTCAACTTTATGTGGTAAAACAGAAATCCAAGAATAGCTAAAATAATCATGAAGTTATTTTTATAATTGAAGAGAGAGATACATAGGCATAAAATATTCTAAAACTGGATTGAGCCTCTCCCTCTGCTTTGTAAATAATCAGAAATATTAGATCTATTCAAATACCTATCTTATAAATGAGGTACTAACCAAAGAGTATGAATCATGTAAATCTCATTTGACATGATTTTCATTTTCTTTGCCATTAATAGACTACTTGATGACAAAGCTTTGACTTGCTTCATGACTAGAACACTAATGGATGTGAGCATGCATATTCTGCTAAGGATGATATGACTGTGCCCACATTCACCGTCAATTAGTTTTTACTATGGGAAAACCAATATATATATAAATATATATATAAATATATATATATTTATATATATATATATATTGTGATATATATATTTATATATCACTCTCATATACATTAGCTTAAGATATGCAATTAGTTCTTGCTTGTCATTACAGTTTAATTCCTGAATATTAGACTGTGGTGGTTTAAATAAGCTTGGCTTATCGGAAGTGGCAACACTATGTTTGGCTTTGTTAAAATAGGTGTGGCCTTGTTAGAGAAAGAGTGTCATACAAGAGGGTTTTGAGGTCTTGTGCTTAGGTTCTGCCATGTGTATAAGAGAATTTCCTTTTAGCTGTCCATGAGACAATTCTCTCCTTGCTACAGTTAGACCCAAATAAAGAATTCTCAGTTCTCCAGCTCCATGTCTGCCTGGACACTCTGAATAGTACCTATTTTATTTTTTAAAAAAATGTCTTCAAGTAACCCTTCCAATACTCCAGATTATTTACAAAGCATATAAATGGCTCAATCTAGTTTCAGAATGTTGTATTCCTATGTGTTCATACATCTTCTCTGGACTCACTGTTTGCCCTGTTTCTTGTCTTGATGATAATAGACTGAACCTCAGATGTTGTAAGGCAGCTATAATTAAATGTTATTCTTTAGAAGAGTTACATTGGTCATTGTGTCTCTTTACAGCAATGTAAGCCCTATCAAAGTTACAGATACAACTTTGTCTTTGAATAGTACATCATAATTTATGACAATATGTGTTGTGTGTGTGTGTGTGTGTGTGTGTGTGTGTGTTGTTTCACTTTCCAATATTTTACATTCAGTCATAGGACTTTTAGAAACAGAAAATTAACAGCAGAAAGTTCATATTGTCTTTTACATAGAAATGATACATTGTATAAATGAAAAAATGGAGCAAATATAATGGATAATGAACTTGTATAACTGAGAAATTTGATATGTTATATATATTATTAAAATAGGTTTAAAGGTAGAAAAGATAACTTCAAATTTAGTCTACAATTTCTCTGAATATTGGATTCCCTGTTACAGACTGGTTAATAAATAATCATAAACTATTTATGCATTATGATGTATGCATTATGAAGCTGATCCATAAAAATCAACTTGTCTCTGTGAAAAAAAAAAAGATTTTATTTCTTGCCAGAAGACATTTTTACTCATACATACATCTAGTTTAATAATATATACTATTGACAAATTCCTAGACTAACTATGATAAATACAATAATGAATGAAGGAGAAAAGGAATAAATCATTTACTTTTTTATTTCATATAGTTATGTATTTCAGACTGACTGTAGTCCAAAATGGCCTTCAAAACTCCTGATAATGTTGTTTCAACATTTCAAATACTGACACTAAGATTGTAAATAGTCACACAAGTCTTTCTTAAAGCTTAACTTCTTAGTTTTCCTGATATGACACAATTTTGCCATTGGAATTTAAAGCTAGACTGCAAAGAAAATTTTGGTTGAATATCTTAAGTGCTTCCTTCTCCCCTTCTTCTTCTCCTTCATTTTCTTCTTCTCATCATCGTCCTTATCCTTCTTCTTAAAAAAATAAATAAAAGAAATACTTATTGAAACTATTCAGTTCAAATATTTGCCAAAGCTATGTGTCTTTGCTTCCTGCTCTATGTGTCACATCATTTCCCGTTCCATTGCTCTTGAGATAAAAATTTTTTAGACAGAATAAAGCTGAAATATGCAATTATAGTATAATATAATTTTCCTTCTTTTCATTGTGCTAAAAGAAAAGAAATAAAATCTGGAATCCTTGTATTCTAAATTATCAGATCTTGTAAAACATTTTTACTCCCAGAATATTGGTAACAAATGAATTTTCCAAAGTTTTAATGTGTACATTTGAGTGTTATTTCCATTACATTACTTTATCATAATAGTTAAGAAGTTTAAATTATATAAACATACAAGAAATTAATTTAGATATTCTGAGTGTCAGATGAAGTTAAATTGGTATGAAATAAACTCATTACTGTGCTACAAGAATGTATGACTAAACAATAAGCAATGAAAATAACTTAATTGATACTGAAAAATTTGACAAGTAGTATCATTTAAGCTTTTAAAATAATATTATAAAGGGAAATAATTATTTAATTGTCATGTCTACCCGAGACAAATATATACTTCTAGATTTAAATAATTTGTGTTTAAGTTGATTTATAACATGTAGAAGAAAAATTGGTAAGAGTGAGAATTAATGAGGTTGACTGAGAAAGGGAGATAATACCTTTTTCTTTTTATGTTTCTCATTCATGAATATATGAGATATTTTGGATCTTAAAACCATAAATTACATTTTTCTTATAATATATTTTATCAAATATAAAATGAAATTCTTTTAAAGAGTACAACAATTTATAAAACCTAATTTTCTACTCTAAAGCATCTTTCCTATTTGTTCAAGTAATGGTTCATTAACCTGTATAGATAGATGATAGATATGTAGATAGATAGATAGATAGGTAGATAGATAGATAGATAGATAGACAGATAGATAGACAGATAGTTAGAAGATAGATCAAACCCCTTAAGAACTGGTCAAAAATATCCTGAACATTGAGTCCCAATTTTTTTTATTAAGCTGGGATACTTAGCATGAAAAACAACCATTTTTCTGACAAACTATTAGTGCCAGTAAAAAAAAAAATAGAATCTAAATATTATCTTATTCATATTATGATAAATCTTCAATAAAAATATAGAAAAACATGACTTATCTCAAAAGAAATGAAATATTCAACTCTACAGATCATGCATTTCTGGGAGGAAATTGGAACCTCATGGGAAGAACAACATTAACAACCAAACCATCTAAAACTCCCATGGACTAAAGCACCAACCTTTACGTACACTTTGAGAGACCTATTGATCCAGATGCATATGTCGCTGAAGATACCAGTGTCTGGCATTAATTTAAGAAGAGGCTATTGTTCCAGGGAGGACAAGTTTTTCCAATGTTAGGGAATTCCAAGGCAGTGGGGTGGAGAGGGTGATCAGGACAGAGTGCACCTTTGTGAATGCAAATGGAGGGGGAGGGGGAGTGGGAGTGGAGTAGGGTAAAAGGATAACATCTCAAATGTAAATACTGAGTATCTAATAAAATATTTTTAAAATCTCAAAATATAAAAAATAAAATAACCATAAAAGAAGTATGATAAATGTGGAAAGACATATTATATACTCTAATTTTCTTAGGTGTGCATTGAGCTCAATTTTGTTCATACCCATGAATGTATACACGCGTTGGTATAAAGCATACTTAAATTATCACAGTAGAGACACAGCAACAAAATTCATGCAGCAAAAGATTATCCAGTTTTCATTAGCAAAGAGATAATCACCAACAAGCAAAAACACACAAAGAAACAACAATAAAAACATTACTTTCCTCATAATTTATTAACTGTAGTGTTACTTGCTTATTCTCCTGAGAGGAAGAATGAGCCAAGTATTTCGTCCATTGATCATAATTAACCATCAATAAGCAAAATGAAGTCAAGATTTTATATAGAACTCAAGAAGATAAAAGAACAAATAGTGAAGAGTCAAAAGAGTAGAAAGATTTCAGGGTCTCAGTGTAGCAACTGAAATGAGGAACTGAAGAAGATGGGAACAATGGCACTGTTACAGAGTAAGAGTTCTTACACTTTCTAATATTCCAGAAAAATACAAACTTAGTTAACAGATGTAAGTTGCCCTGATATTATGCAGTCCAAAAGTCTTCATAATTGGCCAATAACAAGGTTTTAAAAGACAAATCTTGCACTAACTAAGCATTTATGTTATGGTAGACAAAGAGTCCTTGGATCTGGCAGAATTTTACCTGAGTATTGAAATCCACTATATAAGTTTCATAATAGTTAAAATTAGGGCCACCTATATGCACTATGTATCCTGCCCCCAAGAATGTAGGAATCAATGCTTTTGGTGTGTTTCCCTGGGAGAACTGAGTGTCATTGCCTCTACCCCTTAGAACAGTGGCAGATGAAGGTGGTATCCCACAGTTCACATGAGATTCTTCTGGCTTTGGTGAATTTGATGATGAAAAATGTTCTTAAAACCTATTCTGTGAAGAAGAAAAGAACAGTCAGAAGAATAGCAGTTTTTCTGAGTTCATAGTCTGTCAGTGAACAACTGATCCTATAAGATGTTAGAATGTCTGATATGACTATTTGTTAGAAACAATGGCTGCTCTTCCATAAAAACACAAGATTAACCATAATATATTGGATAAAACTAGTGGAAGATCTTACTCTAAACTTGGTTATAAAGTATTGAATAGCAGAGAGGGGGTGAGGGGAAGGAGAGGGAGAGATTCCACATTGCTATATTAATGAGTTCTTGAGGTAGGAAAGACTTCAAGTTTAAAAAGATCGAAGTAAATCAAATATAACATACCAAATGTATCTACTTATTTATTCAGATACATCTGATATTTTTGTTTTCTCTATGCCAACTTGGTTATATATAACACTTCTTAATAGATAGTTGACTGTATGAAATAAAAGCTAAGCACGGGGAGGTTGAATCAGAAATGCAAATCTAGTAATAGCTATACTCTTGTGGCTTATGTTCTGAATTACTCAGAAAGATGGTAAAAGTTTGGGTTATTTTTAAAATAGTTAAGTAATAGGAGAAGCAAAGGTAATTTTGCAGATCATTGGGGATCATCTCACTATGATAATGATTTTTTTCTTAACTTCAAGTTTTAACGTAGACAGACATGACATTGAAAAAAAGTACAGAGGATAGCTGCAAGTGTTAGATAATATTACAAAGAAAACCAGTCCAGTGCTATTGTAACAACAAAATGGTCCCTGTATATTGAAGACTTTCCACTCATGTTTACAGTCCTGGCCATTTTTAACATATCAAATATAATCAATATATACAGAGACATAACATATCACACATTAATACCAAAGTCTGTGCCATGATTTCAGCTTGATATCTCAATAAAGTATCACAATGACTGATGAAATTTGTATACACAAGATTATAAAAATTATACTGACAATTTTTAAATCTTACTCTTAAAATGGAAAATACATTTTTATTAAAAATAAATGTGTTATCAAACTTTAAAAGTACTATTATTTGAATAGTGTTTAGTCTCATCACTAAACAATTTTTAATTTCTTTTTTTGTATATTATTGTTAATAATGGAATCAAATGAAGAGTTAATAACTACAAAATCAGAAGACATTTGGTTCCTATATGACACCTTCAGATAAAATATTGTTCATATATATATATATATATATATATATATATATATATATATATATTCGTAGCAAAATACAATTGGTTTAGAAAAGCAGAAAATGAAAACACTGCATATAACTATATATAATGAAGCTATAGATAATCTGTGAATCTAAGATGTGTTTTTATGAGAAAAGCAATCAAACTGATAATTTTCTAGCCTGATGGAGAACAAAGATGTAACAGAAACAGTGAGAAATATTAGTAAGGAAAGTTGGTTACTAGTTAGTTGCCTTAGGCAGAATTTCAATTCCTGCAGAAAACATCATGACTAAGGAACAAGATGGGGGAGAAAAGGGTTTATTTAGCTTACACTTCCCACATTGCTATTCAAAGGACTTTAGGACTGGAACTCAAGCAGGTCAGGAAGCAGGAGCTGATGCAAAGGCCATAGAGAGATGTTGCTTACTGGCTTGCATCCCCTGGCTTGCTCAGCTTGTATTTTTTTTCTTTTTTTTTCAGCTTGTATTCTTATAGAACACAAGACTACTGGTCCAGGCATAGCACCCCCACAGTGGGTTGTGTGCTCCCCCTTGAGCACTAGTTGAGAAAATGCCTTACAGCTGGATTTCATGAAGGCATTTCCTCAACTGAGGCTCCTTTGTCTGAGATAATTCCAGCTTGTGTCAAGTTGAAACATAAAACCAGCAGTACACTAGTTATAAAATATTTCCTAAGGCATGTATACAATATCATTCACTTCAATGTTAAGCTCAACCAATGAATTACAAAAATGCAATAGGAGCTATTCAACCCTTTATGAAACTAAGCAAGAGGCTGTCTCTGATTCCATTATTTCAGCATAACATCAAAATATCAACACAAATATTGCTTGTAAGTCTACAAACAGGATTTCATCAAACTGAATGAAATATTATCTGTCTATTTTAACACTACAATCAAATTGCACTTATATCGGTTATGTGAATTTAGATATTTGAGATAACACTGCTGTGCTAAGAAACTAAAGCATGGAGAAGTAAAGTGCATCCAAATTACAATGAAGTATAAAATACTTTTCTCTATTTATAGATAGCATGATTGCTTAGGTCGAAAATCAGATGCATTTGGTAAAAAGTGACTAGAAATAACAAATGAGCTGAGCAAGGGTGAGTTCAGCAATAACAATAGAGGGAAAATTGAATTTGTATTCTTTCAAGGAACAGAAAATTAAAACAAATACTCTTTGCAATATCAGTTCGTGAAGTGTTCAAGGGCAAACATAGAAATTAGTATAATCACTTGAGAAATTTAAGCAGCTCTAAATAAATGAAAAGTATTTATTTATTATGAATATTAGGATTGGTATTTTAAATGCTCATATTTCTCAGATATTCCCCATATTGAATAGTCTCTTATTAAAACCTCAGGAAGCATTTTTTTCTCAAAAGCCAAGATTAGGATTCATACTGAAATGGAAAGGACCTAAGAAAAAAGTCCAAACAATTATTAAATAATTGAAGAAAGTTATTAAACTAACTGGTCTTCCCAGTAGAATGTGGTCCAAAAAGAAAAGCTAGTCAATGGAGCAGCAAAGAGACTAGATCACTGATTGGGAATGACTGGTCTATAGAAGAGGGCTGCAGGCAGAAAAGCTAGATATGCCCTTGCCCTTGCACACTGGCAGGAGGGCTGCTGCTGCTGGAGCTAGAAACAAAGGGGTGCTGCCTCCCACTCCCTCTGACCCTTACTACCCTGTCAAGACTCTATGCTTCTTCCTTTGAGCTTTTCTTCAAAGTTGGCCTTTCTCCTCCTTCCATTCTACATTTAGGATATACCAGCCAAAACAACAAACAGAGAACACAAGGGGACCTCTCTGCTAGAGCACCCAGCATCAGCTAGGCAGAGCAGGCCCCTCCCTCTGCACCTAGGCCCCACCAAGGACAATGGCAAAACACACCTGAAACCCAAAACGTTTCCAGGCTCTGCTTAAATTTTTATTCTTCCTAACAGGAAAACCAGAAACAATGTTCGTGCTTCTCCATCCAAAATCTTCATGCTGTCCTGAGCCTTGGACTGTGCCTTCCCACCCCTGGAGCAGTGTCCTAGGGCTTCCCTACAGGCCTGACACCCACCTGGCAGTGCCCTGTGACAGAGTAGATGCAGGACCCCACCTAATCCTATAAAAAACTATCTTTTAAAAAATCTACAAACTCTACAAGTATTCGAATTCAGAATGCAAAAGTTTATATTATATTAATATTAATATAATATATATTAATATTAATTAATATATATATTAAATAAGTAGACAAGAATCCGTTTATCTGTTCAAAATACTAGTTGAACATTTAAAAGGGGTTTGAATGGAGCACTTTCATATGGTTACTCCAAACTTGTGGAAACATAAACCATTGTGTTCTGGAATTCATGACATGACCCTCCCTGAAAATTTATAGATATAGATTTAGAAAATGAAATAGAGGCATTTTCTTTAATGATATAGTCAATCACAACTAGGCCATCCTTCTGCAGAAAACCCTTCACTGAATCTGGTTATCACCATACCAGAAGAGACTTGAGTTAATATGCACCCTAGTATGACTATTACTGTCCTTGTCTGATATGAACAGAAGGTTACCTCCCCTCCCCACCAGAATATGTATAAATTGCAAAAACACTTTATTTATAAACTTTTTTATTGTTAAAAACAAAATAAGTAAATCAGAAGTCCACCAACAGATGACTGGAATTCTATGTTTTTAATTTCCAAAAAATGGAAGGCACACATCATTGTCCTCTATCCACTGAAGAAATATCAATGTTACTCATCCCTTAGCTTGATCACTAGATCCCCAAAAAGCCATTTTTACTTCATCAGCTGTAACTAAATACATTATTCCCTAGAGTATTTCAGTTGAGAAAAGTACCATGTACTCCAATCTCATAGTCAATTTCAAATGTGTCTAGCCTTACCTCACTGTCAATGTGAACAGATAAATCCATTAATATGTTGTGTCCTCAATGTCAAGCATGTTGCCTGTTTGAAATACTAGTTAAATGTATTTCAGAAAATCCAGTTTTATATTAAGGTGAGTAAAGATGGTTTATTATTAGCATCTTTAATTATATCATAGATTTGGAGATGCAATGAGATGTAAATGACCAGGTTCCATGAGGAAAAGGTAAATTGTGATTTTCATGTTTAGCTTTAATTTCTTGATTCTGCACTAACTCTAACCCAATCTGTTTAAAGAAAGAGCAGTGGTGTGCATTTTTCTATATATTTCCAAAATCTGCAGCAAAGACCTTTTTTTAAAACTGTTTTCCTGACTTTTGCATTATCAGCATACATAGAATAGAAGAAACCAACCTTCCAATTAATAACTAAATGCCTGTAAATGTAAACCCTATAAATACACAAGTTCTATAAAAAAAGTATTAGAACTCTAGTTGACCTTGCAAATTCCATGGAAATTGAGAATTATTTTCAAGGCAAACATCAGAAAAGCATCTTTATTCTTGAGAAGCCTTGTAATTGTGTTTTTGAAATACAAGTCTAAAGGTTTCATTCTCAGAGAAGCGATGACTGAAATGCATATAACAACGTGATGTGTGCTTCATAAACCCCTAATCTCTTACATATTATAAAATCTCAGCACATATTTTCTGATGAAGAAAATCAATAGAAAGAGGTCCTAAAAATGTTTTGAAAAGGAAACAACAGCCCTAGTTAGGAATATCCTCAGCCATGACTCAAGTATGCTATTAGGAAATTTAAACATTCAAACCTTTGACAGTGAGTGGAATAAATGATTAAGTCATATTTCCCGGAACTATTATGCATAGCTTTACATTGAGAAAGCAAAGGAATCATGACAGCACTTTCTAATGCACTGCAGCTCTCCAATTCCGGAATTAATTTAAGCAATTACTACAAATACATGAGATTTCTTTTTATATGTCACCTAGTAACAAAGGGAATGTGGGAAAGTGGAGTCATTTGACCCATAGGCATCTACACAGTCCTTTGGGTCAAAGAAGAACTGTGGGAAAGTAGTACTAGTGTTCCTTAGAGCAAGGAGCCTCACTGCACTGGTTAATTTTGTTACTTGAGGCTTACTCAAATTCTGACCTGGTAATTAAGACTGGCATAGTGTACTGGAAAGCATTGCATGTCAGATTGACACAGGCTGGAGTTATCACAGAGAAAGGAGCCTCAGTTGAGGAAATGCCTCTATGAGATCCAGATGTAAGGCATTTTCTTTACTAGTGATCAAAAGTGAAGGTACAGCCCATTGTGGGTGGTGCCATCACTGAGCTGGGAGACCTGGGTTCTATTAGAAAGCAGGCTGAGCAAGCCAGGGGAAGCAAGCCAGCAAGTAACATCCCTCCATGGCCTCTGCATCAGCTCCTGCTTCCTGACCTGCTTGAGTTCCAGTCTTGACTTCCTTTGGTGATAAACAGGGATATGGAAGTGTAAGCTGAATAAACCCTTTCCTCCCCAACTTGCTTCTTGGTCATGATGTTTACTGCAGAAATAGAAACCCAGATTAAGATACATAGCTTTAGTGTATAAGAATAAGGCATTAACGTTAGTCTCAGTTTTGGTAAATATCTCATATAAAGAGGTTTTAATAGGAACCTATGTTATAACCTTGTACGAAGAAGGTTGAACTAAGCATTATTTATAAAATAGACTAGTAAGCAAAACAGCCTGCTTTAAAAAGTACAAACAGAGGTGCCCTAAAAACAAATAAGCTATTGATGGTGAGTCCAATATGTAAACAGTCATTTTAAAACTTAGGTTTGAAAATAAATAAAGTGGGCAGTGGGGTGTCTTCATGATTAAGGTGCTGGGTGGTCAAGTATAAACAAGTATAAAATATTCTAATTGAATTTCCAGGGTCATCATAAGGCACTGTGGTATGGGCCTCAGTAACTCTTACTCATATACCAGATAATGACCCGAGTAAACATGTATTATTGACATGACCATGGACAATGACAAGGATTTCAATGTCTCTGACCCAAG
This sequence comes from Micromys minutus, assembly GCF_963924665.1. Classification (NCBI taxonomy): domain Eukaryota; kingdom Metazoa; phylum Chordata; class Mammalia; order Rodentia; family Muridae; genus Micromys; species Micromys minutus. The sequence continues at coordinate 39,449,417 of NC_137974.1, forward strand.
CAAAAAGCAAAGTCCTCCCTTTGGTCCAAGGTCAGATGTGGGCAGTATGTCCTGAAAGTGCCAACTTTCTCCTCCTAGAGAGCTGAAGACTAAGCAGTTCCCCTACAGACTAGCTAACAAGCCTCCTCTTCATCCATGTACACATTGATTAAATGCACTGTGTTACAGGCCTGCAGCTGCTGCTGTGTTTCTTTCAAATGGCACAGCCCTGACTCACAGAACTCCTGAATGTGTCTCTACCATTTCTGCATTCCTTGTTGCCATAGTCAGGACAATTCAGAGCCTTTCAGTTCACTGAAACCCCATAACGGAGGTCTGTGAAGAAAAAATAAAGATTTTGTGAGTTCTCTGGCAAGCCAGTTTAGCCAATTTATGAGTACAAAGTTCGGCAAGAGATCATTTCTCAAAACTTAAGGCATATCAAACATATTAGTTCTGAAGAAGATACTCAGTACTGACCTATGGCCTGTATGTACCTGTACACACACACACACACACACACACATACACACACACACACACACACACACACACACACACACACACACACACACACCACTTAAAAATAAAAGTTTAAGTCTTTAAAGAAAAATTAAGAAAATAAGTTATTTATTTACATTTCAAATTATGTTCCCCATCCAGGTCTTCCATCCACAAACCCCTACCTTATCCCCCTTACCTTGAGCCTCTAAGAAGATGCTCCTCCAGTCATATATCCACTCCCACCTTACGCCTCTACCATCCCCCTTGTCTAGGGCATCGGCTTCCACATGACCAAATGCCTCCCTCCACTGATGCTAGATAAGTCAGTTCTCTGCATCTTATGTAACAGGAGCCATGAACCAGCCCATGTATACTCATCTGTTGGTGTTTTAGTCCCTGGAGACTCTGGGGGTCCAGTTAGTTTATATTGTTGTTCTTCCTTTGGGGTTACAATTCCCTTCAGCTCTTTCATTCCTTTCCCTAACTCTTCCATTGGGGTCCCTGGGCTCAGTCCAATCTTAGCTGAGATTATCTGCATTTGTCTTAGATACATTCTGGCAGATCCTCTCAAAGGACAGCCATACTAGGCTCCTGGCTGGAAGTACAGCTTGGCATCAGCAATAGTGTATGGGTTTGGTGTCTGCAATTGGAATGGAAACAAAGGTAGGGCCATTTCTGGATGGCCTTTTTGCTCCGTTTTTTGTTCCTATGTTTTCTTTTGACAGGAACAAGTCTGGGTTAAAAATTTTTGAGATGGATGTGTCGCCCTATTCTTCAACTGTGGTCCAAGTCTATTTATAGGAAGTGGTCTGTTCTAGTTCTACCTCCACACTGTTGGGCATTCCTCTAACATCCCTATTTAGTCCCAGGAGGCTCCCACATCTCTGGACTCTGAGACTTCCTAGTCGTTCTGCTGTTCCCCAATTGCTACTGCTACAAATTTCTATATATTCTCTTGACCCCCTGGATTTCTTTCTTTTCCTATTCCTGATCTTGCTCCCACTTATTCTCTTTCCCTCTCTTCTCCCACCCAGGTCCTCCCTCCCTCTGTCTCTTATGATTATTTTGCTCCCCCTTCTAAGTAGGATAGAAATATCCATACTTTGATCTTACTTCTTAAATTTCATATGGTATGTATTTGTATTGTAGGTATTGTGAGCTTTTGTGCTAATAACCACTCATCTGTGAGTACATACCATGTAAGTCCTTGTGGGTTATCTCACTCAGGATAATATTTTCTAGTCCCATCCATTTGTCTGCAAAATTTATGAAGTCCTTGGTTTTTAATAGCTGAGTAGTACTCTATTGTGTGAATATACTCCCCCTATTTTCTGTATCCATTAATTTTTTGAGGATTAGCTGGTTCATTTCAAGATTCTGTCTATTATAAATAAGGCTGTTATGAACATTGTAGAGCACATGTCTTTGAGAAAAAGTAAAGCATCTCTTGGGTATGTGCCCAGGACTTGTATAAATGGGTCTTTAGGTAGAACATTTTTCAATTTTCTGAGGAACCACCAGATTGATTTCCAAGGTAGTTGCACCAGTTTACAACCCCACCACCAATCGAAGAGTATTTCATTTTCTCCTTGACAGCATCTGCTGTTACCTGAGATTTTGGTCTTAGCCACTTTGATTGATAGAAGGTGGAAACTTGGGGTCATTTTATTTTGTATTTCCATGATCACTAAGGATGTTAAATATTTCTCTAAGTGCTTCTTGGCCATTCAAATTTCTTAGATGCAAATTCTTTGGTTAGCAATGTAGCCCAGTTTTTAATTAGATTATTTGTTTTTCTGAAGTCTAACTTCTTGTGCAAGGTTGGTTAAGATCTTTTTCCAAATTGTAGCTTGCCATTTTGTCCTGCTGACAGGAACTTTTCAATTTCATGAGGTCTGATTAATCAACTGTTGATCTTAGAGCCTGAGCCACTAGTGTTCTGTTCAGGAAAATGCCACAGTGTTCAAGGCTATTTCCCACTTTCTCTTCTATTAGATTCAGCATATCTGGTTTTATGTTGAGGTTCTTTATACACTAGGATTTCATCTTTGTACAAGGAGATAAATATGGATCAATTTCCATTTTTTTACATGCTAACCACCAGTTAAACCAGCACCATTTGTTGAAAATTCTGTCTTTCGATCCACAGCATGGTTTTGGTTTCTTTGTCAAATATCAAGTGACTATAGGTGTGTGGATTTATCTTTGGGTCTTTAATTCTATACTATTGATCTATCTTTCTGACTCTGTAAAAATACCATGTGGTTTTTAAGCACTATTGCTCTGTAGTACAGTTTGAGGTCAGAGATTGTAGAATTCTGGGGTTGCTTATATATACAATTATATCATCCACAAATACATTCTACCATTCCAATTTTTATCCTTTTGACCTGATTTTGTGGTCTAATTGCTCAAGCTAGAACTTCAAGTACTCTAGTGAATAAATAGGGATGAAGTGGGTAGCCTTGTCTTGTCCCTGACTTTAGTGAGATTTCTTCAAGTTTCTCTCCAATTCTATTCTTCTTATTGTAGCATGTAAGGTAAGATTTTTGTATACATTTACTTTTAAAGGAATAGAATATAATTCATTAAATAAATAAAAATTCTTAATTTATTATGTACAAGTTTCACCTATATTTTGATGGGATTTTTAAATAATACTATCAATTGCTATTATAAGGGAGCATTATCTCAATTATCAATATTTCTAAGAATAATAAATGGTTACTGGCAAGAACTATATCGAGGAATTTTAATCCAATATGACTGTTCTGGCAAGAGAGACCATTCAGAGACCTTATAGGTAAATGAGATGTGCCTGGAATGCAGACACACCATGAATTACAGTTTGATCTGGCTGAAATACTAACATGTTCTTAGAATATACCTTTAATCCCAAACAATGAAATTAAGTTTAGTTTATAGAAGGAGGAATTCATATTTGAAAGTGACATATAACTGAGGGGCAGACAATTTATGAATCAATGCAAAGGCTCATGAATCACCTAATAATAACACCCCAGACTCAAATAGTATGAAAAAGCAAAGACTCCTTATTCTGCAGAAATCCAGCATGCAGGAGTCTACAATTTATTCAAATGGTAAACCAGGAGATTAGCTGGTAGGCTCAATTTAAAGCTGATTATGGGAATTCCAGAGAGAGTAGGTGACATTTATCCTATCTATCTCTAGTTATATGGGTACCTCTGGGATTGGCTATGATTCTGGGAACCTTCCAGAACCATTGCTAACTATTCTTTCCAGATGTCATGGCAGCTCTGGATTGGCTGTCATTGAACTTAAGTGTTTATTTGTTTTCCTGGAACTGGTTTTTTCAGTTCTGGGAAACAGAAAGATAGGTGTAGTCTCCTAGATGAGTATGTTATAGTCTGTCATGGAGTAAACCTGGCTTGAACTTTTCATCAGAGAAAGATTTGATAGAGTGAGTTAAGAGAGAGCATATGCCCAAATCTCAAGAGAACAGACTGGAAGAGAGGATTTAAGAGAAAATCAGAGTGAGTCAGAAGGGATGGCAGTTTATTCTGGCTATGCAGAATTCAACTGAGTTTAGTTCAGTGCAATTGAACTGAATAGAATCTTGTTCATGCAGTTCAATTTAGTTCACTCAGTCGACACTGGAGGCACTGCAGTAGAGTTGAACTTTGGTTCATTTCATGCAGCAGAAGCAATTGAAGGCAGATAATGTGAAGGAGCCAGAGGATTAGAACAAATTCCAGAGTTAGTTTGGGGCCTAACAGAACAATTCAGTGAGAAGAATAGGAAGACAGATTGAATTAGTCAGCTAAAAGGGGAGTTTGAGGCAGAACATGTGAGTTGAACAAGCAAGTCAGAGTTCAGAAAGAAGTAGAAAAGATGAGCTTATTCATCAGTAACTCCTAGGAGTGGAATCATTCTAGGCCTAGATTAACAGACAATGGTAGAAAGCTGAAATCTTGAAGGTCTGGACTTCCAGAAGGTTAGATTGTATTATGAATAGAAGCTTCCAGACCTTGGCCTAGGGATAGTTACTAAAGAAACACTCTGGGCTCATTCCAAGCTATGAATTAACATAGCTTGGGTGTGGCTTTTCTCATCTCTTCATCTGCGAAATTAAAAGTGACATTTACTTTTTCAGTACTGAGTGAAGTTTGATTACAAGGTACAGTATTGGAGCATTTATACTCCATTACTTAGTATTCCTCTAAATATTTGGTAGATACCTATAACTATGCTGTGGCCCTGGAGAGGAAAATGGAGTCTCATGAGTTCACATGGTAAAGATTGAAGGTAAAGAACTGCTATTCATGCAGAAAACCATTACCTTAGAATTGATCCCTCTGAGAATATTTCTTGAGTGGATTATTTGGACTTTCCAATGCACTTTTAGGAGTCACTGGAGTGAGGGGTTGAGCTCTGCCATGAACTTCTGTTCTGTCAGTTGGTCTGAATAGAGCATGGGCAGATAGAACAGATGGGAAAAGGTCAATGTGATTTAACTGACCAGATGGAACTGGGGAGCCAACTTGAAATAGTTTGTGAGAGAAAGCATGGAATTGAGAATATAGAAAAAGAAATCACTGGAGGGCTGAAAGGCAACAAAAAAAGTAAAGAGGGAACAGTCTATGAGCTACAAAGGACAGTTCTCTCATTGAAGGTGTAGTTGATTAAAGCACGTGTCAGCCACAATTCACGGGAATGGCATAAAAGTAACAATGGTTTGTCATAATGTGAGAAAATAAAATTAGCCTATCTGATAAGTTAGAATAATAAATATGACTTCATGTGAAAGAACAGAAAGTAATATCTATATGGTAAAGTCTCATAAATGAATTTATACAAAATGAAGTCATTTATCAATAGATGTTTACCATTTCAATTACAACTAAAAAAAACAGTTAAAACCTATTAAAATAATATTACTACTTTTTAATCTTATTTACAATTAATAATATTTATATTTTTAAGGTTTGTAAAATAAAGTCTTTAAAAATAGTAACAAATTTCAAATTTATTAATTTATCAGAAGGTCTCATAAGAAACTTCTAAATTTTGTTCCAATGTTGAAATTTGTTAAATTTTATATATAAATTATATAATAATATAAATTATTATAATTTTAGGATAATACAACATATTATAAAAAAGTTGACTAATTTAATATGCCTTTATATTATATTTTTTAACTACAAGGAAAGGATTATAATACTAATTCTCTCTCTCTCTCTCTCTCTCTCTCTCTCTCTCTCTCTGTGTGTGTGTGTGTGTGTGTGTGTGTGTGTGTGTGTGTGTGTGTGTTCATGTGTATGTGTGTGTGTTGTTTATATGTGTTTTCTTGTTCATATATTTGTGCATATGTGTATGAGCAGGCACACAAGCCAGGTACAGAAGCCAGAAATTGATGTGGCTGTCTTCGTCAAACTTTCTCTACCTTTATTATTGGAAGGTGACCGTTTTACTCACATACAATGTGTTTTGTCAAATCTGATACCTACTTTTACCCTTTCCCACCAACCCTTTTTGATTTTACATGCTGTCAAATTTCTTCTTTTTTTGAAGCAACTTTTAAATTTGTTTTGAGATTTAAACCATTCTCTTACCTTCCTCCAAACTTCTCATATACCTAAACCTTGTTGTACTTCAAACTCATGGCCTTTTTCCAGTTTCTCCCCAAATCTCTGCTGGAAGTAACACTACTGTGTTCTGATCTTATATATGTGAGTTCCTATGTACACAGGCCCTGGCATGTCTGACAAAAACTTGTTAAATAGCAGTGTTCCACTACCCTCAGTCTCAATGCTGTCTTCATTCTTTTCCACAGTGAACCTTGGACCTTGCATAAAAGTCTATGGAAGAGATATGCCATTTAGGATGAGTAGTGTGTTAACCTTTGAGACAAGGTCTTTCACTGAATCTGTAGCTTACCACTTGTCTAGATTGGCTGTCCAGCACTCTCTAGGGGGATCATATTAGTCCCTGCAGTACCTACTAATTTACATGAGGACTAGGAATCTGAACTTAGGTACTCATGCTTGTTTCTTGCACTGACTCTATCAACTTTGAGAAAAGTGTCTAACATTTGCATGCCAAACTTGAAGATCTGAATTTTAATCCCCTCCTCATCTTTTAAAACAACATCACAGTGGTTGAAATGAAGTTATTTTTAACATGTTAGAAGATAACTTCTTTTTTTGTGGAATGCCATATGTACTTCAGAATGCTAAGTAGTTTTGAGCTTTTTTTTTTAGGCAACAACATCCATACTAGCCTTAGTCACTACAGCTATATGAAAGTGCAAGAGACAGTGGAGTAGAGCAAGCAAAATAAAGCCATTATTCATTCATTGTTGATAAATTCTGATCTGTAAAAGGTGGCTCTGGCAGTAATCCTTTTGTAGTCAGTATGCAAAACATGTGCTACATTCACAGGAAAAATTATCAGAAACTCCTAAAAACATTCTCCCTATGAAAAAATATCCATTATATATGAACTCTTTAATACAGATAGAGCTAGTTTTGAAGAACCAAGGAAACTGTTTACAGTCTGTACATTTATGTTAATGTGATGCATGATTGCACAGTGGAAAGGTGGGTGAAGAAAAGGTAGGAAATGGAAGAGTGGGAGATTGAGAGAGAAATCAAGATGAGCTAGAAAAAGCAGACCTAAATCCTTGTGGCCTTAATTCACAATAGGTAGACATGAATACTCTTAAGGGATTCTATAGGTCTTTTATCTCTTGTAGAAGTGCTGTTTGTATCTTTGTCTATTGGATTTATTCTTATTGTGTAGAGGGTTTGTGGATTGAGAATTTAATATACAAACCTACCATGAAAAGCTACCAGGATTTATAGGCAGGATTGTGCCAGGCGGTGGTGCAAAGAAACACTCCAGGGCTGTCGCATCTACCTGAGGAAGAAGCAATTCATTCATGTTTAATATTTACAACAACGGTCTAACCTGAATTTACTTAAAATAAATTTTAATATTGGAACAATAAGTTCATGAAAATAGTTAATATGTTAGAGTTACAACGTATAGTAAGAAAATAGTTTCCTAAAGATGAAGGTAATTCAATATAGTATAAAGAAGTGATAAAGTAAAAGTATACAAAAAATGTATTGTGAGCTAACATACAAGACAAGAGAAAAAACAGTAATACAAAATTGTTATTAATATATAATGACATGTGTGCTAATATTTATAATATACGCATGGGCAAAATATGAGTGTGAAAAACATTGTTCACTATTTTCTACAATACATTAGAATGGCACCATGGTCTCAAAAGTTCCTTTGCACAGTTTCATGTGTCCAAAATCATCCCTACAAAATTGGACTGATAAATTTTACAAAAAAGGAACCAGAAACTGAGAAACTATCATGTTTCTCTAAAAAATGTTAAATAAATTAGTAGTATTTTTCCAGAAACATCTAAACATTATTATAAAGTTTCTGGGAAATTTTAGGAACATAACTTTGTCTTGGTGCTGAGTACTCTTCATTGTGCTTTGACTCTGTTATAATATTCTACAAAAATAATCTTTGCTCTGTGCAATTGAAATGTAAGCACAATTTATCATCACATCCAGAAAATATGGAGAGATATGATTTAACCATAGTGTACTTAAAATATTGTTAAGAAAAAAAAGAAATAGAAAAATAGTAGGGGTTCTCTAGATAGGAATACTGACATAAAGAAATCCACAAAGCTATGTCCTAGTTAAACAGTATTTCTTTTGCTATGACAAACATCATAATCAATAACAACTTCTTCAAACACTGCTTTTGCTTACTGGTTACAGTTCTACATCAAGGGACATGAGGCAGGAAGTTAAGGACAGGGCCTGAAGCAGAAACCAAGAATGAAATATTACTGGATTGCTTTCAGGTTTATGTTCAGCTACATTTCTTCCATAATCGAGGCCTACCTGCCTAAAGATGATGATATTACCCATAGTGGACATAGCCCTTCTATATCAATTTGGAATCAAGAACATATCACAAAGCCATAGACATCACCAGCTTGATGGAGACAGTTTTTTCGCAGAGTTCCTATTTCTCCCTCACAAGGGATTTGTTTGTCCTTATGAAAGACTGTCCAGCACAACTTTGTCTATGACAAGGTCAATCACTACAGGATAAATAAAGCAGATTTAAAAACCCAGGATTTTTTAAATGAACACTTATGTTCATATGTCCTGTTTGGTAAGTACAGCATTGACACATGTGAGAGGCAATGGATATTTTGCTTTTTAATGTATTGTGTCGTGAAAAATAAGGGCAAATATAAAAAGTTTTATAAATCCAGATGTAATGATGTATATTTAAAACCAGCACTACTGAGGCAGAGGCAGGCAGTTCTCTGTGAATTCTAGGCCACACTGATCTATTTATGAAAATCCAGGAAAACTAGAGATACATTGTGAGACCCTGACTCAAATTAAAAAAAAAAAAAAAAAAAAAAAAAAAAAAAAAAAAACCAACAAGTAATAAATAAATAAGATGTCTTAGGTATTCTTATAAAAACATGGAGTTTAAAAGTGATTCAATATGTATTATAGTAAAAACTTAAACTATGTCTAGTCAGATCAGAATATCAGTGAGTGAACAGATTGGGCAGCAAGTAAGATATAACTTGTAGTGATACAAGACACCAAGATGGCTTAAAGCAAGAGGGTCCAAGGAACACAAGCCATACATTTCTGCTGGAATTCTCAATTTTTTTTTGCTTAGGCACAAGAAATCTGCTGCAACTTTCATCATTTCACATACTGAGAAGAGCAAATGGGAGACGATAAAGTTTAATTTCTACATTTCAGCTGCACAAGAAGGAAGTCCCTACTGAGGAAGTTTTAATCCTACTTAGAAGTGGGAACAAACTAATCACAGTGGGCAGAGGGAGAAAGAGACATAGTAGAAGAGAAGGATGGGAAAAGGGGGAACAACTCCAGGTTGGGAGAGGGGACAGGAGTGGAACCCAGAAGGCCAGGAGAATGAATGGAAATACGCAGCTTCTGGGGGTAAAGGTGGTGGGATCCTCTAGACAGATCCAAAGACCTGGGATGAGAGAGACTTACAAGACTCAAAGGAGGTGAACTTAGCCAAAATGCTCAACAGTGGGGAAAGGGAATGTGAATAGCCCACCTCCACTAGATAGACAGGGCCCCAGTGGAGATGAAGGTTACCAGCCCACAGTCAAAATTTTTGACCCAGAAGTATTCTTCTGTAAAAGCACTACAAGGACAACAATGGAGAAGAGGATGAGGAAAAGGCTTTACAGTGACCAGCCCAACTTGGGATCATTCTCGTGGTGGGGCACCAAGTTCTGATACTATTACTGATGCTATGGTGTGCTCACAGACAGGAGACCAGCATGGCTGCCCTCTGAGAGGCCATGCAATCAGTTGACTGAGACAGTTGGAGCTACTTAGAGCTAACTATTGGTCTGAAGTCAGGGAGTCCCTGTAGAGGAATTAAAGCAGGGATTGAAGGAGCTGATGGGGAGGGCAACCCCATAGGAACCAGGAGTCTCAACTAACCTGCTCCCCTGGGAGCCCCAAGACACTGAGCCACCAACCAGGGCTGATCTAAGGCATCTGGTATATACATCTGGAATGTGAGAGACTCTCAGGACAAAATGGGGAAGAGCTTAGCCACAATGCCCAACAGTGGCATATATATAGTTATATGATGTTTCTTGCCCAATCTGTTCCCTCACTGATACTCAGTGGGAGAAGATATGCCTAATCCTGTTGAGACTTGAGGCCCCAATGAAGGGCGATGCAGAGGGGCTTAGGAGCACCTTTTAGGAGGCAAAGTGGGGGGGGTGGGATGTGGAGAATGTAAATAAATAAAACAATTAATTAATTGAATAAAAATAATATATTTTTGAAGTAGGCTGTCCACAGACCTTCTCTACACTTTCTGTTTCCTGAGACCCAAACCTGAAGGTCACCTCTAGCACTGCAGTAGACAACCAGTTACAAAGTCCCCTCACTCCTGACCAGACTTCCTGTGAATCAGGCAGACCTCTTATATGAGCTAGTGCTCTCCATGAACACACCAGTCAAGCAAGTCAGTCAACATGTAAAACACAACTTAAGGCTTTCTGAATGAGAGAGAATCTAAACTGCAAGTCTTCGTGGGGTCCAGCTTATTCTTTCCCTATAGAAAGGGGGAAAGTAAGGCTACAGGATCCAGAGGAAATGGACGTCAGTGGGAGGATAAGGCTCCCTGAATCAACTAAACACATATGAGTTCATAGAGCTGGAAACTACAAGCATGAGGCCGCATGGGTGTGCGCCATGTCCTCTGCATTTATGTGATGACTGGCAGGTTGGTAGGATCCTAACAATGGGGAAAGTGTGATTTGTCTCTGACTATTTTTCCTGTATTTGAGACTCTTTTTCTCTTACTGGGTAGCCTTGCTCAGCAACTATATTTGGGCGTTTGGCTTGTCTTACTGTATCTTGTTTTATCCTGTTTGGTTGATGTCTCTAGGAGGCCTGTTGTGTTCTGAAGGGAAAGAAAGAGAGAGAGAATTGTATGACAAACAACTCTATTTTTATTAATAAAAAGCATATATATTTAAAAAGATAGTTTGATATACTACATGTATAAGTCAATGTATATATATATATATATATATATATATAATCTTATATATTTATAAATCACAAATTCTATATTTCTTATCTGTGTATGTAGAAAAAAAAACACAAAATTTTTAAGGAAAAAATCTTCATAGATATAAAATCTGTTTGTGACTGATACTTAACAAATATGTTTCATTGTAATTGAAGGTTTTAAGTATATATTAAGTCAATCTTGGGAAGTATAAAAATCTAACGTCATGACTGACCAAGAATGTGACAAAGACTTCTATACTTCTATTTTGCCTGATTTGTTCACTGACAGAAATGCAAAAAATATCACTTGTGTATGCATATTAATCACACTATATTTAAATATCAAATAATAATTTGTTAAACTAAATCAAAAATGGCATTTAGGCTATGTGTCAATATATGTGTTGAGTAATATGTTAAAATGAATTTGAAGACATGGGGATACAAGCAAACAGGTCAATTTCACAACTTGGTCCTCATCAGCTTACAGTGTTTAGAAACTGCAATGTAGTGCTTTTTTGGGAGTAATTTTTATCGTAAGTTGCTGTTGCTCTTAATTCATCATTATTAGACAAAAAACAAACTTGCTTTTTAATTCAAACAATTCTCTCACCATTACTACATTAGAAATCTGCATAGGGAAACTTCACAAAAAACTTATAGCACTAATGTTGGAAAACTAGCAGCACAGAAAAAAAAAACGGAAGCTAATTAAATGATTAAGAAATAATTCTGTGCTACATGGATTTTATTGTTCATGGTAATGGATACTACCTGAATAAGCAAACTGCTTTCAAGTTTTCACTATAGACAATGTTTAAAATTTAATATTCCTATATATATATACACTTAAAATACTGTAATGGTTTTTACTGACATATTAGTTATCAGACAAACATTCTAATTTTCAGCAGTCTATACAAATATTATTACATTTAGAATCAGAGACCAAGAAGTACTAGGCTGGAGAGACAGGTACAGAATATACCTTCTATATTTTACCATGGAGAATTTCTTCATCATATACCCTTGTCAGATTATCTATACTTTCTTTAAAAGTGTCCCCAGAGGAGTGAGAAAACCCAGTGTAAGCAATAGGTATGAAGTGACTATTAGTTAATTAGTTATGCTATATGTACTGATTTGATAGGTAGTGTTGTTGGAGGAAAAGATACATATGTTAAAGGAAAAATAACATGAGAAATAACTGCACTTTATTCTCTAAAATTAAGGCTTCTTTAAAAATACAAATCTGGTTAGAAATAGTGGGTTTGAATACCATGTCTTATCTCCTACTGATGTTGTCATTTAAAATATGCTATGCTATGTAAGATGAAAATAACTTTTCACAGAAATCCCCTTGGAATTCTATCACTTTCCCCTCTCAGACTTATTTAGTCTTTATTTTTTACTCACATATGAACATTTAAGGATCTATATAGTATATGAGCATATTTTAATTTCTCCTATTTTTCTTTTGATGGAATAACTAAAGCTATGAGAAGTTTTGATATGTTCTATTATCTAGTTAGTAACTGAAGTATAAATAATTTAATCTTTAGTATTAATTCTTTTTGTAAAAATTTGCTTCGGAAACTGCCCCACCTGGGGATCCATCCCATATAATGTCACAAAAGCCACACAATATTTCAAATGCTACGAATTACATATTGACAGGAGCCTGAAATAGCTGTCTCCTAAGAGGCTCTGCCTGAGCTTGACAAATACAGAGGTGGATGCTCACATCCAACCATTGGACTGAGAACTCCAGAGTGGAACAGTTGGAGAAAAGACTGAATGAGCTGAAGGAGTTCGCAACCTCATAAGAACAACAATACCAACCAAGCAGAGCTCCCAGAGACTCCATCACTACCCAAAGAGTACACATGGGCAGACCCATGGCTCCAGATGCACATGTAACAGAGGATGGCCATGTTGGGCATCAATGGGAAGAGAAGCCCTTGGTCCTCCAAGGCTCAATGCCCCAGTGTAGGGGAATTTCTTGGTAGAGGGGTGAGAGGGGGTGGTTTGGGAAGAGCCTTCATAGAAACACAGGGAGAGGGAATGAGACAGGGAGTTTATGAAGGGGAAACAAGGAAAGGAAATAACATTTGAAATGTAGATTTAAAAAGTATCCAATAAAAAATTTAAAAATTGCCTTTACTTCTTAGCCTTCTTTGTGAGTATTGATAATATGAAATACTTTCTTTATCATTTTTTAAATGTTTATCCTCATTAGGTTTTATATACATCTTCAAAATTTGCTAATAATCCACTCAGATTTTAATTCTATACAATTATATGTGGAGAGAAAATAAAATAATCATTTACATATATTTCATAAAATAAAAAGATTAATTTTTTTTACTTACGGCTTAATCTAGTTGGTTAGTTTGTTAGACTCCATCTGAATTTTGAATAGAGACTTCAGCTTATTCTCTCTCGGCCACTCTGACGCAGGCATGGTGCCTGCACTTGCACAACACGCTTCTGTAAGCCTGGAAAAGATGCAATATGCTAAAGGAAGACAAATTATAATTTTATAATTATAATAAAGTAGCAATCACTTACCTGCATATTGTCTGTCTTGCCTACATAACAGCAATCAATCCTCATGTAATAAAAATTCAAAGCAAAAGAAAACAAAGTAAAAGCTATCAGTAAAAATGTCCTGTATTGGAATGCAGAGAGAGAGAGAGAGAGAGAGAGAGAGAGAGAGAGAGAGAGAGAGAGAGAGAGAGAGAGAGAGAGAATAAAGCATGAGTATACTTTTAATTGTCCAAGTATGACAGATTTTTACTAATGAAAATCTGTAAGCCTTTTGGAAATCCACTAGGTATTTTCAAAACACAACTTTTAATAGAGTTTGAATGCCATTAGCCTGCATAGGTGGACTTGGTCCCAGAATACATTGGTTATTCATTGGCTATCACAATATAAAAAAATGCATTGGCCATTGCAGCTGCAGAGGTCTCTAAACCAGCACAAGATGTTACCATTGTCCTTGCTTGTGCATCACAGCTCTGTTAAGACCCTACTGCTGTAGACAGTACACACATTATCTTCAGGACACCGGAAGAAATATACCTATCTCCTGGTGAACATTCTCAGTACTTTAAGGTGCTATTCAGGCTGCTGAGAGAGAAAACACTCAATACTTTTATAAAGCCCTAGATCCTTCATACTTCAATATCAATCTGATAAGCATGCTGCATTTATAGGTACTATAGTGCCAAGACTATTATGGAATGACTAATGACTTGCTGATTAGATCTGAAGCCTGCTCCACAGGACGGAATTTTAAGCCAGGTACTGTGCTCCTGGAGAAAAGCCCATGACATGAGGTCATAATTCATAATAAAGAAACTGATATTGTTATTTTGCTAACTAGATATACTGCCAATTTACCTCATAAATATCTATCAAATAGGAACATATGAGCAGTGCTAATTGGAGTTTGTGAGTTTCCAAGAAAAAGACACATAAGTTGGTGAAGGTTTTGATGATGGTTATAGGGGAATTTGAAGGAGAAATGAGAGTAGATGTTATATTTTATCTAGCAAGCAAATAAAATTTCAGATTAAAATTCTATACATACTCAGTATGAGAATAGTTCCAAAATCACATTTTTAATTGACAGATTTTTGCACATTAATGAATATTTATGTAATTTAACCATATTAAAAGTGAAAAAGTAACTGCACTTTTTCATGTAGGTGTGTGTGTTTGTGAATATGTAGGCATATGCATGCTGTAGTAAACATGAAAAGAACACAGGATAACTTATAGGAATCCATTCTCTCCTTTCACCATGTAGGGCCTGAGGTAAAAATTCAGGTTGTGTTTCCCCATTTTAAATACCTTTAGCCATTGATCCATTTGTCAATCTCATAAAATAACTGTACAAAAGTCATACAAACAATATAATTAATATTTTGTGTCTGCATTCTAAACTGTCCCTATTATATTTAGTAAAATAGAGATATATGTAATCAGAATGGGATTTTTTCCTGTAGAAGAATGTGTGCCAGGTTATCTGCAAATTGCAACTCTACAATTTTATCAATTTTTTAAAAAATAGACAATTTTATTTTAAAAAACAGAGATAAATGTACATATTTTAAAAGCATTTTTGCATAAAATTATATGAATACACTTTTGTCAGTACTTGATTTTTTAAAAAAGGTTTGATAGTATGCATTGAAAACTTATTAGTTACAATGAGCATAAAGTACATATAAAACAAAATGTAACATGGAAATTGTCAGAGTTTCCTTGCTGTGTAAACATTAAACATAATAACATATATAGGTAAACCTACCACACTCCAAAAATTTTCACTCCCAAAACTTTATGATTTTCACTTCTATATCCTGACTCTTCAATGACAATGATCTTTTTGAAAGCAAATATATCACATTTTTATGTTTCAAAACACTTTTGTAAATACTATAAAATGCATTTATAGTGTATAAATGTGTTTGTAATTCTTAAAAGGGCTGTCTTCTTTATATACTTTTAAAGTGCAATACTTTCACATAAATGAACATTTCCTTTATATATATTATTGTGCATGAAACATGTGTTCCTCTTTCCTCAAATCCTCACATTTACTTGAAATCATCTGCTTTTCAGCGTTAGCCATTCTGACACAGGCAAGATAAAAGGGCAAAATAGTGATGCTAAATAAAAACAGTGTTCATTCGTTCATACCTATTACTTTGAGAATTTTCTGTTTACATTTATAAGTACAAATTTTAACTGAGCTATTAGATTTCTTATTGCTAATTTCTGAGTACTTCATACACTATGTGCAGAAACCTTCTATCAGATATATAAATCGTGAAGATTTTTTTTTTCTCATTCTGAGCAAAAGTACTAAAAATGCTAGAAATGGATTTACCACATGATTCAACTCTATCATATACTAGAAAGGACCCTGTATTCTACTTTGGAGATACTTGTTCATCCAAACTAATTATTGCCCTATTCAAAATAATAAAGAAATGGCAACAGCTAAAGTTATAAATGGATAATAATTCTGTGGTCCATATACACAATGGAATGCTGTTAAACAATGAAGAAAATACTATTCAATTTGTAGGAAAATGGATGAAATTGGAGACAAACATTCTGAGTGAGATAACCCAACTCAGAAAGAAAGATGCACCCTTTGTTCTCATAAGTATATATGCTAGTTTAGAATCACTAAATATGTTTATTTATTTTGCAGTACCTATAGAATGCAAGAAACTAGTAAGGGGTTCCAGGGATGCTTGTTAGGAAAAGGGGATAGAACAGAGGCATTAAAAAGGGAGTAAATGGAATAATTGAATGTGATAGGAACTGGGAAAGCAGAGTAGCAGAGGGCTATAGAGAAGAGCTGATACCAAAGTCCTTTGAAAATTCCATTTGGAAGCTACTAATACAAATGTTATATAAATAGTTACCCTATAAGAAAGGAACAACTTAGATATCCTCAGATATCAAGGGCTATTATGTAACATGCAGTGCCAGGTTTGGCTTATCACATTCAGATTTTTTTCAGGGCAGTCCCAGAGATTCCCTCAGACATTACAGGTTATGTCCAGTGTTCCTGGTTAGCCATCACAATTTTATGAAGACTCTACTTATGTTGATATTATATGCCTGAGGACAGGAAAAAAAAAATCCACCTGGAAACTTCGTCCATATTGACTCATAGTGCTGGAAGATTTTAGGTTATCTACTAAGAAATAGTTCATCAACATGGACCCGACAATCCATGCTATGACTTATAGTAAAAGTTGCCCGAGCAAGATACACACAATGGTACAAGAGTGTCAGGAACATTAGGAAAGTAACCAATCATATTAAGATTGGATTTAAAGACTATTCCACAAGATGGACCCAATGACTGGTTCTCTCAAGTTGGCCCAATCCTGTGGCAGTGTAAATTGTAACGTATATACCCGGACACATATATACATCGATAAAAATAAAATAAGCCTCAGAAATGTATCAAACTAGGGACATAGTTTGGTGAAAATGGACTTGTCTACAAAGTATAAAACTTTAGGCTCAAACTCCAGATATGAATCAACCAGGTCTAAAGACTCATATGTTATGCCAGAACCCAGGAGGTAAAGGCAAGACAATCAGAAGCTCAAGGTTTCTATTTCAGCTCCAGAGTTCTAGTCTAGCCTAGGCTAAAAAAGGTGGTCTCTAAAATAAATAGATCACAAAAGAGAAAAACAATGAAGTGATCAAATACTTGACATACACTGGTAATCAGCATGAGGTATAGTGATAGACAATCCAGGAAAAAATCAAAACCAGGTGGCATTTTTGTTGATGTATCATCTGTCACAGAAAATTTAGGCCACAAGTTACAAAGGATATAATAAAAGATTAAAACAATGCTATGTTTTCATTGATGTATTTTCTGCCATTGGAAGTTGAAGCTATTGTTTTCTGCAGGAGGAAAAACAAATGCCTCCTAGACATATAGAAAGTTTCTTTTGGCCAAGACAATTTAGTGTCTGTTCCAGCAGATGACACAGGCAATTTTTCATCTTTTTTGAGACCACCTGAACAGCTGTCCTTGTGTGCTTAAATGATTATTGAAATAGTTCTTTGGAAATGTTTACCTGAAGGCTGTAGAAATAGTGATATGTCTTCTCAATTCCAAAGAAATTCAATTTTGCAAAGTTGATTTTAAGCTCTATTTGACCTCAACTCCATTTTCTTCTTTTTCTTTTATCCCCCCCCCTGCCCCCGGATGCAAGATATGCTCTGTCAAAAGAAGTCTCTGGAGTCAAAAGACAGTATTTAGATTCCTATCATCAGAAAAGTGGAACTAACTCGGGAAATCTGTTAAAGCCGTCCTTAGATAAATAAGTACCAAAAGAAATGTGCAGAGCATCTTTATAGAACAAGTTAAACAACACACCTAGTTAGATACTTGCTCAGAATGTGATGGAAGTTCGTTTCTTACAGGTATTAGATCTTTTCCTAATTTTGCCAAACATTATGGCATTCCTGTAAGACTTCAGACTTCCCCAGTCTCCATTTATGGTCAAGGCTGCCTTCTCCCACTGCTCATGGCAGAGCCCATACCTTTTCTGAACTTCTTCTATGTCAGTGTCTCACACTGGGCAACTTACACTCACACTGTTACTGCCTGGTACGTTCATGCAGAAAGAAGGTCCTCCAAGGACAGGTATTGCATACATTATTGTTAGTGAGTAAATCGTTGATAATTAATTAATTGTTCACTTTGTATTTAGTATGTCATATTAACATAGTAGCTGTGTTGTCAACCTCTATGTAGAAAGCTTCATAGTATGGAATGACTACTAGCGTGGTGTAAATATGTATAATGATATGAAATAATGAAAAATTATCTGGAGCTTCGGAGAAGTTTAACTAAAATTTTTTATTCAACCCCATATATAAAACAATCTAAAATGTTTTCTATTTCCATTTATTTGTCTAAAAATTTCATGATGTCAGGTTTTGAGTAGCTGAGTAGTACTCCATTTTGTAAATGTAACACATTTTCTATACCCATTCTTCAGTTGAAGGATATTTGTGTTCTTTACAACTTCTGGGTATTATAAATAAGGCTGCGATAAACATAGTAGAACATGTGTCCTTGGTATATATTGGAACATCTTTTGGGTATATGCTCAGGAGTGTTATAGTTGGGCCCTCATTAGTACTATGCCCAATTTTCTGAGAAACTTACAGACTGATTTCCAGAGTGGTTGTAACAACTTGCAATCCCACCGAAAATGAGGGAGTCTTTCTCTTTCTCCACATTCTCACCAGCAACTGCTCTCACCTGAGTATTTTTTTTTTTTTTTTTGTCTTTATCTTAGTCATTCTAACTGGTGTAATGTGGAATCGGACGATTGTTTTGATGCATTTCCCTGATGACTAAGGATGTTGAACATATTGCTAAGTGATTTTCAAGCATTCAATATTCCTAAGTGGAGAATTCTTTGTCCCATTTTGGAATATAGTTATTAGATTCTTTGGAGTCTAACTTCTTGAGTTCTTTGTATATATTAGATATTAGCCTCCTATTGGATATAGGATTAACAAAGATCTTTTTTCATTCTGTTGGCTGCTGTTTTGTCCTAGTGACAGTGTCCTTTGTTTTACAGAAGCTTAGCAATATTATGAGACCCCATTTGGCTATTCTTAATCTTAGAGTATAAGCCATTGGTGTTCTATTCAGAAAAAATTTTCTCAGTGGCAATGTGTTTGAGGCTCTTCTCTACTTTCTTTTCTAGTAGTTTGAGTGTATCTAGTTTTATGTGAAGGTCCTTGATCCAGTTGGACTTTGAGCAAGAACAAAGTGCAAATGCTTCAGTTCTTCTTAGATTGGGGAGCAAAAATATTAACAGAAGGAAATATGGAGACAAATATTGAAACAGGGATTGAAACAAAGACCATTCAGAGACTGACTCACCTGGAAATCCAGCCTATATAGAGCCAACAAACCCAGACAATATTGCTGAAGCCAAGAAGTACATTCTGACAGGAGCCTAATATAGCTTTCTCCTGATAGGTTCTGCTATATCAAGAAAAATATAGAGGTAGATGCTCTCAGCCAACCATTGAACCAAGAATGGGTTCCCTAATGGAAGAATTAGAGAAATGATTAAAGGAGCTGAATGAGTTTAAAACACCATAAGAAAAACAATACCAACCAACCAGAGCCTCCAGGGACTAAACTACTGTTTAAAGAGTAGAAATGGATGGACCCATGACTCCAGTTGCATATGTAACATAAGATGTCCTTGTTGAGCATCAATGGGAGGAGAAGCCCATGGTCCTGCCAAGGTTCAATGCCCCATTGTAGAGCAATGTCAGTGCTGGGAGCTGGGATGGGTAGGGGAGCACCCTCATAGAAGTAGGAGTAGGAGAGGATGGCATAGGGTGCTTATGGAGAGGAAACCAGTAAAGGGAATAGAATTTGAAATGTAAATAAAATATATCCGATGAAAAAAGAAAAAGACATTCTTAAACAGTGTAAAGTAAAGATGGTTTTATACACTTTAGAAGCTATTTTCTCTGCTGGTGTGTAGAGTGTTGACACTTTATCCCGTATACTTTTCTCAAAGGCTGAGTCTTGCTTGTATGTATTGTATTTTCTTAAATGAAGGGAGTGTGTTGACTATCAGACACATCTGAGGTTCACAGGAGAGGCACGAGGTACTATTAAAACCATGACCACTAAGGTAAATTTTTCTAATGTGCACACTTGTATAATAGATTGGTATTAGTTTTAGCTGTCTCTTAACTATGTATAATTTATAAACCAACAATTATTTATTGTATCAAATAGGGTTAAACTTCATACATAAGTGTAATGACAACTTTCCTAATCTAAGAAGTAAGTTTTCTTTTTTCTCTGCCCATGTTATCAAATCAGACTGTGTGGGCGAAAAGTGGTAAATAGAAAAGAGTTTTTAAAACTCTTAGTTGACTATATGGATTCCGCTCTGATGTTTGCCCTTGTTTACTGTCTCCCTTTCTTCATGGAGTGAATCAAATTCTAGAGAGAGAAAGTTTCCTGAGAGGAATAGAAAGACACCCCTGTACCTGTTGGATTGTACAAAATATGACGGAAATGAACAAAGGCAAGCAGCTAGCAGCTTCTTCCTGGTCAGCTCACAGAAGTCCTGGTCTCAGCTGAGCTAGTCCCATGCTCACACATATAATTTGTTAAAACAGCGATCAGAGAAAAATCATCTACAAGATGAATCTCCCTATGCATTTATATAGCTACTAGACTGGAAGAAGCTATCATCCTCATTCTCTGAAAAAATACTCTAATGTAGTTACCAATGTGATACTCTGGAAACATAAGAGAGCAGGAGGGGTGATGGGGAACATTTCTGAGATTTTTGGCAACAGTTTTAAGATGAAAGAGGATGTCGTCCTTATTCCTCAATGGTCAAGCATTTTGTACCAATGTAAAAGAAGAAAGAGTTCAGAAACACATGTTTTGTAAACAGCTCAGTCAGGCATTAATACCTCAGCCATGGTGTGTATAAGCAACCAGGACAGAGGCTCATTTTATTACTAAGTGTTAAAGACAAACTTTCATGTGAGAACTACAATGAACATTATTAATCATATGGTCTTTAATATATAACTTTTATCGCTTCTTATTTTTTTCTTACAACTTTATTTTAAAAATCAGAGATACGTGTACAGATTATTAAAAGCATTTTAGCATAAAACTATATGAATATATTTTTGTCAGTACTGGATTTTTCTTAAAAGTTTGATAGTATGTATTCAAATTTTCCTATTTACAATTATCATAAAATATATGTAAAACAAAATGTAACATGAAATAGTCAGTTTTCTTGGTGTGTAAATTTAAACATAATGAGTTTTAACTACCAAAAATTGCCACAAGGCTATCTTCATAGCTCTTGAGTTAATGATTTAAGTTCTAGGCGTACCCCACTCTGAGAGGCTGCTATACACCTACTGTTTTTTTCTAAAGTATGTTTCCTGTGATACATATGTCATCTTATCAATTATTTGTCCACTTGTGTTTCTCTCTGCCTTTAAGGAAAGTGATTAAATTTATGAAGAGAGGAGAAAAAGATTGTACAATTGTTAGAGATGTCTGGATTTCAGTCCCCACCAACATGTCAGGCAGTATATTACCACCACCTGTACCTCCAGGAAACAGGCAATCTGACACTTACTGTGGCATACAAAGGCACCACATACATTATATTCATGAGTTTAAAAAGAAAGTTTAAATTAATAAAAGCATTCCATTTCGCTCTTGTTTTTTCAAATATTTCTCTGTATTTAAAAGTAACTCTATTTTCATAGATGATGAGGACATCTGTTTTATTGTATGTAAAATAGTATAGACCAATTCTATAATTGAAAATAAATCTAATCATGGCACTTAGAAGATTAATTAATAAACATGCCCTTCTTCTAGTGGTAGGTGTTGAAGCTGAGGCAGGTAATTATATGTATAAAATATATTTTGCATAAGGTAGCCAATTTTAGAAAAACGTGCCAGGTGTTACTGACTTGGCTACTTTAATTTGTAAATTGTTTACCTCTAACTGCCTCCGGTCGCTGTCATTTTTAACAGCTGCATGCCCAAGCAGCTGTGGCTCCCCTTCTCCAAGAGTGATTTGTAGAGAGTTATATTTAAAGGAGAGCAGAATGTTGTCGCTAATCATAACTGCAATCTGTCCCTCAGCAGTTGTCACACTCCACTGACGCTCCCTACTGTGTCTTGCCAATAGTTTCACCCTTTCTTCTATTTCTCTAATTTTTGTTTTAAATCCATCAGACTCTTGGTTAACTCAATTAATTTCAGAGCACAACACACAAGCATATTTTCCCTTGGAGCCTATATAGTCATTTATACCATTTTTTAAACGCCAAGTTTGAGTTGTTTCTCCAAATTTCAATGAGGCTCTACTGCGGTTATGGCTGCCACCTTCTTTCTATAAGAAGGGAGACCTGGGAAGGACCTAAAACTCATATCAGCCTGGAAGGTTTTTTCCATGTATTCAACTCAGACTTTCTGCACAGTGATTGCACAGCACACATCTCAAAATCTCTAAGACCTGCTCACTTAAGAGATGTAACAAATGACCACTAGATTTGCAACAATGTATATGCCCAACTTCTAGTACATAGATACAAAAAGTAGTTTGTGCTTTTCTAATTTTGGGTCTCAATTTTGATGAAATGTCTGATTACTGAACAAAAATCTGTCCAAAAAATATGACTAACATAATGCAGTTTAGGGTTTGAAACATACCTGGTGGTCACATAAAATTATTAATGCAAAAATTAATTTATGCTTTAGTATGAAAAAAAGTAATAGGAAAACCACAAAAGTCATAGCACACACACACACACACACACACACACACACACACATATATATATATATATATATATATATATATATATATATATATATATATATATATATATTATCAAGACTGAATCTAAAACTATCATTTAAGTTTTCTTTATGGTTCCTTAAAAATATATTTTGTAGTCTGTGATTTATTTTTTATCACATTTTTGTATAATGTTCTAGGAAATGAGAACATATTGTACAGGAATAAAAGCATTCTTTTCTACATTTCTAGAAAATCATCTTATTATTTTACCTATGGAAGGAAAGAAATCAAAATATCACTATTTGCATATAATGTGATAATATACTTAAGTGACCACAAAAATTCCACCAGAGAACTACTACAGCTGAGAAACAAGTTCAGCAAAGTGGCTGGATATAAAATTAACTCAAACAAATCAGTAGCCTTTATCTACTAAAAAAGATAAACAGGAGGAGAAAGAAAGTAGGAAAATGACACAGTTCAAAATAGTCACAATTAATATAAAATACCTTTGCATGAATCCATAGAAGCAAATAAAAGATCTGTATGACTAAACTTCGAGTCTCTGAAGGAAGAAATTGAAGATCTCAGAAGATGGAATGATCCCACATGCTCATTGATTGACAGGAATAATATAGTACAATGGTAATCCTACCCAAAGCAATCTACAGATTCAATGAAATCCCCATCCAAATCAATTCTTTATATAATTAAAAAGAGCAATTTACAAATTTATTTGGAATAACCAAAATATCCCAGGAAAGCTAAAAGCTATCCAGAACAGCAAAAAAAAAAAAAAAAAAAAAAAACTTCTTGGGAAATCACCATTTGTGACATCAAGATACACAAATACAAAGCAATCATAATAAAAACTATGGTATTGGTACAGACACAGGAAGGTAGATAAACAGAATAGAATTGAAGACCCAGAAATGAACCCACACATATGGTCACTTGATCTTTTTTTTTTTTGTTTTAACGACTTTATTTTACAAAACAAAGATAAATGTACAGATTTTAAACATTTTCTGCTTAAAATTATACATTTTTGTCAGTACTGTTTTTTCAGACATTAAAATAATTTTTACATAAAACCATGTGAATATATTTTTTTAGTCAGTACTTGATTTTTTTCAAGGGCTTGACAGTATGCATTGAAAACCTAATAGTTACAATAAGCGTAAAGTACATGCAAAACAAAACGCAACATGGAAATAGTCAAAGTCTTCTTGTTTTGTAAATATATGTATATTTTTTTTGTTTTCTTTATTTCTTGGACTTCATACAGTCTGTGAGTTGTTTCTGGGGGAGTGCAAGCTGCATATTATGTCTGTTCTTTTGTGACTGGTCACTTGATCTTTGAAAAAGAAGCTAAAACCATCCAGTAGAAAAGAAAAAGATAGCATTTTCAACAACTGATGCTTGTCCAATTGGCAATCAGCATGTAGAAGAATGCAAATCTGTCCATTCTTATTGCCCTATATAAAGCTCAAGTCCAAGTAGATCAAAGACCTCCACATAAAACCAGGTACACTCAAATTAAAAGAAGGGAAAGTGGGGAAGAACCTCCAACACATGGGCACTAGGGACATTTTCTTGAACAGAACAGCAATGGCTTGTACTTTAAGATCAAGAATAGACAAGTAAGACCTCATACAGTTGCTAAGCTTCTGCAAGGCAAAGAACACTGACATTATGACAAAAAAGCAGCCAACAGAATGGGAAAATACCTTTGACAATCCTACATCTCATAGTGAAACAATATCCAATATATACAAAATACTCAAAAAGTTAGACTCCAGAGAATCCTGTAACTCTATTATGAAATGGGGGACAGAGCTAAATAAAGAATTCCCAACTGAGGAATACCAAATGGTTGAGAAGCATGTGAAGAAACATACAAAATCCTTAGTTATCAGAGAAATACAAATCAAAACAACCCTGATATTCCACCTCACACCAGTCAGAGTGGGTAACATCAAAAATTCGGGTGACAGCAAATGCTGGTGAGAATGTGGAGAATGGGGAATACTCCTCAATTGTTGGTGGGATTGCAAGCTGGTACAAGCACTCTGGGAATTAGTCTGCATATTCTTCAGAAAATTGGACATAGTATTAATAAGGACCCAGCTATACCACTTCTAAGCATATACACAAAAGATGCTCCAACATATAACAAGGACACATGTTCCACCATGTTTATAGTAGCCTTATTTATAATATCCAGATGCTGGAAAGAACCCAGATATTTTTCAACAGAGCAATGGATACCGAAAATATGGTATATTTCTACAATGGAGTAGTACTCAGCTATTAAAAAGAATGACAACATGAAATTCTAAGTCAAATGAATGAAACTAGAAAATATCATCCTGAGTGAGGTAACCCAATCACACACACACACACACACACACACATACACACACACAAAACCACACACACACTGTATGTACTCACTAATAAGTGGATTTTAGCCAAAAACCTGAGATTACCCAACGTACACTACACAGACCACATAAAGCACAAGAAGGAAGACCACAAGTTCAGATCCTTCAGTCCTTTTCAAATGGGGGAACAAAACATATCCACATGAAAAAATAGGGAGACAAAGCTTGAAGCAGAGACTGTGTATGCTGTATCTACCTCTGTGAGTTTAAATTTTGTCAAACAGGTTGAGTTAGAGATCTCTATTGTTCCCTGGCTCTGAATCTCTCTGTCTTCTCCTCCTCTGAATTTCCTGAGCTATGAGGGGATGGAGATATCTTTTATAAGACTGTGTGTGCCATGATCTCTCACTTTCTTCTTGATTTATTTCAGTGGGTTTCTCACTTTGTTCCCATATGCCACAGGAGAAAGCAGCTCTAATGATGGCTGAACAAGAACAAGAGTATGGAAAATGTTATTAGTAGTCCTTTTGTGACTACATTTAAAAAAAATTTATGAATTGATTTATTATTTCAATTCTAAAACTGGAATATGTATTCTTTTGTCCTTTTACTTATTCAGAAAGATAAAGATCTTATGGCTATATGTTAAATGTTTTTATTTTTTATAACAGTGGTATTAGGTTTTACCCTAGTTTCATGAGTTACCCTGCCTCAGGTTTTTGGTGAGCCAATAATAGACTGCATCTTGTGGAGTGAGCCTAGAGCCAAATGAGGTATTGAATGGTTATTCCCCACTGAACCTAGGGTTTGCAGTTTTAGTTAGATTAGATGCCCAGCAAGACCTAGGGATCTGTCTGTCTCACTCTACATCCATTAATGTGGGCTGAGGTTACAGGCTTTTGATGTGACATGCTGGAAAAAAAAATTAAGAATGTTTATTTCCACAAACTTTATTTACCATATCCCCAGCAAATCCCCCAAAGAGGATTTCACTGTAGATTGAATGGCTAGTTGTGAGAAGGGTGTTATTATTTTTCCTTTTACAGTAAAGACTCTAGAATTGAACTCCATGTCCACCAAGCTGTATGGGTTCTGTTTTCATCAGTGGTGCCTGTAATTAGTTTGTAGCAGCAAATTAGTCTTGGAAATAGCCAAGGTTGTCTGGGGTATGCACAAGACAACTTTGGTGAACAATTTAATCAGCTATAACATAGTTCCAGTACTTCATTTGGTGACAAGATATGGCCAACTAAGCCTCTTTACCCTATTATTTGACAATTTTATATTGATTTCTTGTGTATGTGTATATATTCTTAAAGCATCTAGTGTGTCCAGTTTCCGTACTGTGCCTTTAATGATCCTTATCTTTACCTGTCTCCTCATATTCCCTCCAATGTCCCCCAATTCATAACCTCATTTGAGTCTCTATTAGTCCATCTGTAACAATTGTTTTTCTTTCTTAGGGAGATTTATCTCCTTCTTCCCCGTAAAACCTACTTATTCTATATCAAACTCTGTGATTCTATAGATAATAGTTTAGTTTTCCTTGACTTTGCATTGAATATCTACATATTCACAAGTGCATACCATATTTGCCTTTCTGGTTCTGGTTAACCTCAGAATGATTTTTTTTAATTTACATCCATATGTCAGCAAATTTTAATTTTCTACAGCTTACTAATATTTGATTGTGTAAATAGATTACATTACCTTTAACAATTCTTCTAGTGAGGAACATCTAGGTTGTTTCCAATTTCTGGATCATATTAATAGACCAACAATGACCATGCTTTCACAATTGTCTCTGCTGTAAGATTGTGCTTTCTTTGTGTATATACTTAAGAGCAGTATAGCTGTATCACAAGGATAGATAGATTCCAGTATTTTTAAGGAACCATCAAACTGATTTATAGAGTGGCTGTAGGCCTTTACATTTCCACCAGGAATGGATGAGTGTTCTCTTTATTCCAAATTATTGCCAACATAAGCTGTCACTTGCTATATGGACTCTGACCATTGTAATGAGTATAGGATAATATTTCAAAGTAGTTTGATTTTCTTTTTCATTTTTTATTTCAAGAGCTAAACTATCTTCATTTTATTTATTTTTTTCTCTATTTTTTCTTTTATTGGATATTTTTAGTTTACATTTCAAATGTTATTTTCTTTTCCAGTTCCCCTCCAGGAATCCCTCACCCTACTTTTATGAAGGTTCTCCCTTAGCAACCTACCCACTCCCAGCTGCCTTCCCATCCTGGCATTCCCCTAGAGTGGGGCATCCAGCCTTGATAGAACCAAGTGCCTGTCTTTTGCTATATATGCAACTGGAGCCATGGGTCCCTCCATTGTATACTTTGGTTGGTGGTTTAGTCCCTAGGAGCTCTTGGGGGGTCTGTTTGGTTGATATTGTTCTTCCTATGGGTTGCAAATCCCTTCCTCTCCTTCAGTTCTTTCTCTAATTCCTACACTGAGGAACACATGCTCAGTCCAATGGTTGACTGGGAGCATCTGCCTTTGTATTTGTCACACTCTGGCAGAGCCTCTCAAGAGACAACTATATCAGGCTCCTGCCAGCATGTACTTTATGACTTCAGCAATATTGTCTGAGTTTGGTGGCTGTATATGGAATGGGTCCCCAAATGGGGCAGTCTCTGGATGGCATTTACTTCAGTCTCTGCTCCACACTTCATTTCTGTATTTCCTCCAGTGAGTATTTTGTTCCTTCTTCTAAGAAGGAATGAAGGTTTGTAAGCTGGTACAACCACTGTGGAAATCAGTCTGGTGGTTCTTCGGAAAATTTGACCTAGTATTTACTACCTGAGGTCGCACCTATACCACTCCTAGGCATATAATCAAAAGATGCTTCAAAATAGAACAAGGACACATATTCCACCGTGTTCATAGCAGCATTATTTATAATAGCTAAATGTTAGGAAGCACCCTGATGTTTTAAAACACAGGAATGGATACAGAATACATGGTCCATTTACACAATGGAGTACTACACAGCTATTGACAACAATGACTTCATGAAATTTCTAGGCAAATAGATGACATTAGGAAATATCATCCTGAGTGAAGTAACACAAAAGAACACACAGGGTATGCACTCACTGATATGTAGGTATTAGTCCAAAAGGTCAGAATACCCAATATACACGTCACAAAAAACATAAAGCTTAATAAGAAGGAAGACCAAAGTGTGCATGCTTTAGTTTGATTTTCATTTCTATGATGACAAAGGGTGTGGAAAATATCTTTGCAGTGTTTCTGAATTATATGAATTTTCTCTTTTGAGAATTCTGTTTAGAACAATAGTGTATTTTATTAGATTATTTGTTTTCTTGATATCTAGTTTTCATAGTTCTTTGTATATTTTGGATAGTATATCTTTAGTAGATACGCTATTGATAAAAATATTCTTACATTCAGTAAGCTGTTACTTTAAATGTCCCTTGACCTGTAGAATCTTTCAGTATCAGGAAGTTCCATTCACTTATTGTTAATCTTAGTGCATGTGCTGGCAATGTTTTTTTAGGAAGTTTCTTCCTGTGTCACTGTGTTCAAAGACAGTTCCCTCTCTCTTTTCCATCAGTGTATCGAGTTTAAAGTTGAGGACTTGCATCTACTTGGAGTTTTATTGCATGCAGGATAATAAGGATTAATCTACTTCTGTTCTTCTAAATCCTGGCATCCAGTTTAATATGCACAATTTGTTAAAGACCCTGTCTTTTCTCTACTGTGTATTTTTTGCCTTTTGTTTGTTAGTTTTGTAAAAATATCATGAATCAATATGTATGTGAATTATATTTGGGTCTTCAATTTGAGCTAACTGATAAATGTGTTTTCTTGTGTGTGTGTGTGTGTGTGTATGTGTGTGTGTGTGTGTGTGTGTGTGTGTGATTATCATGATGTTTTGATTGTTGCAGCTAAGTAGTCCAGCTTGAAATTGGTGATAGGGATACCTCCTGCTTTTCATTTTTATCAGGATTACTTTAAGTACCTTTGATTTTATTTCAATATGAAACAAAAATATGTCCCTTTATGATCTGTGAAAAATTATATTAGAATTTTGATAGGCATTGTATTGAATTTTATATTTCTTTTGATAGGCTAACATATTTTACTGTATCAAGTCATAAGAATGAAAGATCATTTGTTGTTCTTTTATCTTTAAATGATGTAAGGTTTTTAATCACATAAGTCTTTTTTTTTTACCTTGGTTAGTGCTACCCTAAAATAGTTATAATTTTGAGGCTATTGTTAATTTTTTCTCAATGAACCAACTCTTGGTCTTGTTGATTTTTTCAAGGGTTCTTTTTGTTTCTATATGGTCTATTTCTGCCCTAATTTTGATTATTTCTTGCTGTCTACTTTTTTTTGGGTATATCTGCTTCCTTTTGTTCTAGGGCTTTTAGCTGTGCTGTCAGGTTGCTGATGTGAGCTCTCTCCAGTTTCTTTTTGGAAGCACTTAGGGCTATAAGTTTTCCTCTCAATACTGCTTTCATTGCATCCCATAGGTGTGGGTATGTTGTGTTTTCGTTTTCGTTGAATTCTAGAAAATCCTTAATTTCTTTCTTTATGTCTTCTTTGACCCTGCTATCCTTTAACAGAGCATTGTTTAGTTTCCATGTGTATGTGGGCTTTTTGTTGTCTTTGTTGTTGTTAAAGACCAGCCGTAGACCATGGTGATCTGAGAGGATGCATGGGAGTATTTCAATCTTCTTATATCGATGGAGGCTCATTCTGTGTCCAATTATGTGGTCAATTTTTGAGAAGGTGCCATGGGGTGGTGAGAAGAAGGTGTATTCTTTTACTTTGGGATAGTATGTTCTGTATATATCTATTAATTCTAGTTGGTTCAAAGTCTCTGCTAGTTTTGCAGTGTCCTTGTTCAGTTTCTGTTTCCCTGATCTGTCCATTGGTGAGAGTGGGGTATTAAAGTCTCCCACTATTATTGTGTGGGGTGAAATGTATTTTTTGAGCTTTAGTAGGGTTTCTTTTATGAATGTGGGTGATTTTTTATTTGGAGCATATATGTTAAGGATGGAGAGTTCCTCCTGACAGATTTCCCTGGTTATGAGTAAAAAGTGTCCTTCCTTATCTTTTTTGATAACTTTTGGTTGGAAATTTACTTTATTTGATATTAGAATAGCCACTCCAGCTTGCTTCTTGGAGCTGTTTGCTTGGAAGTTTTTTTCCCACCCTTTTACTCCAAGATAGTGTCTGTCTTTGTCTCTGAGATGAGTTTCCTGTATGCAGCAAAAGGCTGGATTTTGTTTATTTATCCAGTCTGATAGCCTATGTCTCTTTATTGGGGAATTGAGACCATTTATGTTAATAGATATCAAGGAATAGTTGTTTCTGTTTCCTGCCATTATTGCTTTTTTGGGTTGAGTTGTGTCTGTGTTTTTTTCTTCTTTTAGTTTTCTTGTTTAGGAGTTTTCTTGTTCTTACTAGGCTGTATTTTCCCTCATTGTATTGGGTTTTCCACCTATAATTCGTTGTAGTGCTGGGTTTGTGGTCAGATATTGTGTGAATTTTGATTTGTCTTGAAATATCTTCGTCTCTCCATCGATGGTGATTGATAGTTTTGCTGGGTATAACAGCTTGGGCTGGCACTTGTGCTCTCTTAAGGAGTGCATGATGTCTGTCCAGACTCTTCTAGCTTTCATAGTCTCTGTTGAGAAATCGGGTGTGAGTCTGATTGGTCTGCCTTTATATGTTACCTGACCTTTTCCCCTTACTGCTTTTAGTATTCTTTCTTTACTTTGGGCGCTTGATGTTTTTACTATTATGTGTCCGGAGGTATTTCTTTTCTGGTCCAACCTATTTGGAGTTCTTAAGGCTTCTTTTATGCTCGTGGTCATCTCATTCTTGAGGGTAGGGAAGTTTTCTTCTATGATTTTGTTGAAGATATTTACTGTGCCCCTTAGTTGATACTCTTCTCCGTCTTCTATTCCTATTATCCTTAGGTTCGATCTTCTCATTGTGTCTTGGATTTCCTGGACATTTTGGGTTAAGAGCTTTTTGTTTTTTGCATCTTCTCTGGCTGTTTTGTCTATGTTTGCAATGTTGTCTTCTGCCCCCGAGATTCTCTCTTCGATCTCTTGTAATCTATTGGAAATGCTTGCTTCTGTGACTCCTGATTCCTTTTTTTGGTGTTCTGACTCTAGGGTCATCTCTTTTAGTGTTTTCTTTATTGTGTCAATCTCTGTTTTAATTTCCCTCTTCCATTCCTTTATTTCTTTGGTTCTGTTTTCCTCTAGTTCTTTGATTTCTTTGAGTGTCTTTCTTGTTTCTTCTTTAAAAGCTTCTGAATCTTTTAGCTTTTCCTCCCTTTCTTGTTTAAGTAACTCTATCAGCGACTTGAGGCATGATTTCAGGTCTGTGTCTTCTTTTTCTGGAGTGTTTGGAGTTCTGATGTTTGCTGTTATGGGAGAGCTGGGCTCTGGTGTTGCTAGATTGTCTTGGTTTCCTTGGGATATACTCTTTCTCTTTCCTCTTGCTATTTTGTTTTCAGTGATATGTTCTTACCTTTCCCTTGTATCTGGTCTGTGTCCCTGGTTCTTTACTGGTTGAGGTGTCAGATGGGTCGAGCCCTGTTTTATGCCTCAGAGTCATCGGGTGTGAGCAGAAGTTCCAAAGTTCTGTTTCTGTTTGCTGGATCAGGCACAGCAGGGCAGGGCAAGGCAGGGGGTGCACTTTCCTTGTATACTCCACAGAGATCTTTCTGCTCCCCTGCAGCCCAGGTCTCCCACCCACCAGTTGCTCAGCCTCTATGAGCCGCCGATCTGGGTGGCAGGTAGGCCAGGCTCCACTCTGCGTCCAGAAGTGGCCTCAGGGTGGAAACAGAAGTTCTAATTTTCTGTTCCCAATTGCTGGATCGGGCGGGGTGGGGCAGGGCAAGGTATGGTGTGCACTTTCCGTGTGTACTCCGCATTGATCTTTCTGCTCCCCTGCAGTCTTGGTCTCCCACTCACCAGTTGCTCAGCCTCTATGAGCCGCTGTTCTGCCTGGCAAGTAGGCCAGGCTCCGCTATGCGTCTGGAAGTCGCCAGTTGCTCAGCCTCTATGAGCTGCCGTTCCGACTGGCAGGTAGGCCAGGCTCCGCTCTATTGAGTCGTCAAACCTAAGATTTTAATTTTTCCATCTTTATTATACTGTTGGTGAGGCCTGCCTGCTTCCTTTGTTTCTGTTTTCGTTCTTAATTTTTCTCTATCCAGATTTTCCTCAGTTTGGGTTTTCGTTAATGACTCCATTTATGCTTTCAGGGCTTGAACTGTTTTATCCATGTTCTGCCATGTTTTCTTTATGCTTTCATAAGTTTCTTTGTGAAATTTATTAATGTCTTACTTGAAGATTTATCAAGACTATTTAAGGTCTTTAATGTGTGTGGCACCTCTTTGGCAGTTCACAGGACTTACTGTTGTATGATTTCAAGGTTTTAGGGAAAATATTCTGTCCTTGATTTTAAGGATTTTGCTTTTACTCTGGTGGCTAAACATTTATGTTTGGGGAAAATCGTAATTTCCTTTGCTAATATCAGCTCCTGATTTGTTGAATGGATATTTTCTTTCTTGTTTTTGTTGTTGTTGTTCTTGTCCTCTGTGGATTTAAATCACATTCAGTGCCTTGGAGGGAATTCTTCTAGGAGCCTGAGAACTGTGATTTCTGGAGAAAATATGTTGCTTGGTTATTGAAATCTGACACTTAGGAAAGGAGATGGATGATCTGGGGAAAAGTACTGTGGGTGTTCAAAGGTAGGAGAAAATCATGGTGTTCTACAGTACCTGTTTAGGCCCCTCTGAATGAAAGCAGAGGTAGAGAAGGTAATAGCAACTGAGGATCTTACGGGCTTAACTAGTCTCTTTACTTTTCTTTTAGTCCTGGATTGTGGGTTCCTATAGAAAGCATGCTAGACTTAGGACTGGAATAACTTGATGAGTGGGGAGGAAAATTATAAGGGAAAATTCTACTGGAAATGGGAATAGATCAGTAGGGGAAGATGCAAGAGGGAATCTGCTATATAGATGCAAGTGAAATTGAGGGCCTGGATTTGTAATGAAGAGGGGGTGTGAATATCTGCATTTAGGCTCTCTCCTTCCCTGACTACTATGGTTAGTTCAGAGGAAATGCATGCTGTAGTTAGAGACTGAAATATGGAAACAGTGGGAGGAAGAAAAGTTAAAAAAGGTCTACTTGTTGATCATGATGATGACTTCAAAAAGAAAAGAAAACTTGCAGTAGATGTTTTGCTTCAGAGCTGCATGTGGGACTGGACAGTTTGAACAGGGAGAAAAGGAAAGTGGAGGACCTGTAGTTAGTCTACCTGATTCTCGGGCCAGAGCAGGAAGTTCTGTTGGAGTGTGGGAAGAGGAAAGTGGTGGAAAGACCTGTACCATTTAGTGGAGATCGTGGCCAGAGGAAAGGAAGGGAATAGTTTGTGGTCTGCTGCAGACCTGGAGAAGAGACTGGGGTACAGGATTTGGAGGACAGTTCAGTTAGGTGCAGAAAGGCAGTTAGTCTATCTACTTCCATGACTAGAGGGAATATTTTCTTCTTCAATATTTTTAATGTAGTTTACTGAAAGTAAAAGATGATGGGGCACCAATGTTGTGAAAAGATGATGTTCCCAGTTTCAGGATTAATGTTAGGGGAAGGATGAAGAGAGTGGGGGGCATATGGCCCATGGAAGTGAGCTGAGGCCTGGGGGCAAGGGTGATGCCTCTGGTGGGCCCATGTTGGGAATCCCTTCCCCCTGAGGGACCAGCCACACAATGATATAGCACAAACTGGAGTTTATTCAGGTCATGGGAAAGTTAAGAGTGTAGTAGAGGAAGAGAGAGAGAGAGAGAGAGAGAGAGAGAGAGAGAGAGAGAGAGAGAGAGAGAGAGAGAAAGAGAGAGAGAGAGACAGGGAGACAGAGAGACAGAGACAGAGAGAGAGAGAAAAAGAGAGAGAGAGACAGAGAGACACAGAGAGAGACAGAAACAGAGACAGAGAGCAGTAGAGGCTAGCCCTGAGCATGTGTAGGGAGATAGGGGAAGGGAAGGGGAAGAGAAGGGGTAGGGGTTGGAGAACAAGGCTGCAAGAGGCCAAGAAGCCTAAGAGGCAAGAGAGGTTAAGAGAGAGAGGAGGGGGCAAGCAGACCCTTTTATAGTGTCACGTCAGTGGGGCGAAGCATACCTGGCTACTGCCAGGTAATTGAGGGGTGGGGTTTACAGAATCCCAACATTTACTCTTGATTGTATACCCTGAAGTCCTATTTAATTGCTATGTCAAAAGTGCTTACTTATTTTAGCATTCTATGTAGAGATTCAAACCCACTGAGAGCAATAAACTCATGACCTCTCTCCTGTTGGCATCTTTTTAAAATCTTATTTCTCCTATCATGTTTCCCTCTAGTTACAGAAGAATAACATCAAATCTCAACTATTTTTGTTTGTTTTTCCTATTCTTAGACAGAGTACTCTCTGTGTTTTTGTATTAATTTTTCCTTCTGGCTTGACTTGGAGCTCACAGTAATACCTTCCTGCTCAGTTTGTACCAATGTGTAGAAGAAATTGGTATGAAATCTACTCTTCTGAAAAGTTGGCATTTCTTTTTTATAAAGTTTCTTATTCCTAAAATATTCATAAGATATAGATGCTATAACACATTTTATCATCAGCATAGACTACTACAGAAACTGGAAACTCTGTTCTGTATTTCTGTTCAATTGAATAGGGACTCTAATCTTTACCAAGTAAGGTGCAGTCTCATTCATCATTTTTTATTTTTGTCAAATGTATAAAATATTAAAATTCTAGATATTCATGAGTCTGAAAATTATGATATAATATAATTTTGTTTGGTAAGAATCTGTATTTGTTTCTCTTCAGGATAAACTTGTAAAAATAATTACTGTGTTTCTTATTGTGGACTTATGTTTCCTGGAGTTATATTCTTCATTGAATTAGCTCATTGAATTAGGACTTTTCCAGATGCATACTCATAATTAAGTGTATGTTTATGTGTATATGGATATACATGGGTACGTATGTATGTAGGAGCCTACATGTATTTCTTTGTGTACAAACACATGTTTGTGTAGATGTTTGAGTATGTGTGCATAAAAAAAGAATGTTAGGCATATTCCAAACACAACCTAACATGTATCAGAGCTAACCAGGATAAAAAGAGATTCTACCTCCCATCACAAAAAAGAAAAAAGAAAAATATTTCATTGAGCAAAATTAAAGAAGATATTTTAAGTAGGAACTTTTATTACCTGACCCTTACTCTGTTTTGTAAAAGTGAAAATGAGTCTATGTATATGGTAAGAAATAATTTAGAAAACTTGACAGGAATAAATGTATTCATTGAAGTTCTAGGGAAGAGGTTTAGTAAGCAATTTCATCAACAGTGGCATCCTGCATTTTACCCTCTGGCTTCATGGCAACGATCTGCCTTCCTGCAAGAAGCAGAACAAAGCTACAAAACAGAAGCACCTAATCCAGACAACTAACAACCATCTGTCTGAGACATGATGCAAGTCTTTAAGATACTTCAAGTCTCTTTCCCATCTGGTATCCCACATTCATTATTGAGTGATACTACCATTATCTGATATTTAAAATAATAATATTATGCAGAGTGCCAATTATGCCTTGGTGCTAATTATCGGATAAAATTCTGAAACTTTTCAGATAAACATAATTCACATAGATTATAAAGATATCAGTTTGAGGTTATGGTCTACTTTGGGAAGGAGACAAAATAAAATTAAGGTTTCAAAATACTACCCTACTTTTACTTTTCTATATGTCACTTTTCTGAAGTAAATGCTGCTAAAGCAAAACTAAAAGTAATCAAGTCAAATGCTTATGTGTGTAGTTTTGAAGAATGTGATTGAATTGGATGGAAAGGATACAACATCTTACCTTTTTTCTTACCTTTACCACCAAACACTCAGTTTTCATTTTTATTACAAATCTTCTGTTATTGTTGTCCCTACTATATTTTGTTGGGTGGATGGTTTACAAATATTCTTGGTTCATGAATGGAGAAATCTTTGCAATGGCAGCCCAAGTTTCAGAAACCAATATCTAACACTATACTAGAGTGAAGCTACCATTCTTATATGAAGAGTATAAATATGACTGTGGCCTCATTAGTACCAGCATATAAGTAAAAGAAGTATGCTGCCATGTGTGAAGGTGAGCCAGTTGTGGAATACATCCAAACTCCCCAAAATGGGCATGTTTGGCTTTACTGCAGTTTCACCTCTATATAATTAAAGCTTGATCTTTTCCAGCTGCAATGACGCAGGCTGTTTAGAGAGAAACTCGATCTATAATTAAAAATCTCATTAATCATTTCCTGAGTTATTTGTTACAATATAAAATGGAACTTTAAACCATTCCTGCTGTGAAAATGGCTACACTATTAATAATCTGCTGTCACAGATGTCAACAGCAAAGGGACCTTCATGTTCTGTTTACACTGTTCTGTTTTCACACCTCTAGCTGTGCAAGCAAGGTGATAGTCAAGTATTATTTAATCAAGTACATTTTCTGCTCAAAATACAGGAAATGGTTTAAATAATTTTAATATGGCATAGACTGCTATGTAATTGTGATTTCTATTTCTGTTTGTTTAAAAGAATTGATATACTTACCTTCCACTTAACAGAATTTAAAATAAGTATAAATATTCTTTGGATGCTTATCCCTCCAGATGTTTACTTGGAATATATTTAGCTATCTATCCTTTCTTTCTTAAACTTTAATCTTTAGAACATTTGGGGATTAGGAAGATAAAAAAACTTTAGAATGAAAAAATCAGAAAATTGTGGAGACAGTTTTAAATATGGGTCTGTAGTAAAGAATTTCTCAGTAAGAGGGGTGATAAAATGCTGTTTTCTCAGCAGATTACCATATGTAGTGCTGGTTGCTATACTTGTCTCTGTGTATAAGGATAAAATTTCAAAGTAGTTAGGAATTATGAGGTCTAGCATAGTGGCAGGAATATATCAATCTTGGACGCCCATGTCCTCACTGGCCCCAAGAATTTGGCAAGAAATCTTATACCAGCATGAATTTCAACCCTTAAGTCCAAATTAGACTCCAAAATTCGAGTACTAGCTACTGAAGCTTTTCACACATCTTGCCTTGATCATCACTATTGTGCTCCATAGGTATCATGGCTGGGATGACTTTTAGTTGCTTGCCTCCTTCAACAGCTTGTTTAGTCTTTTCCTGTATCATGAAAGCTAATAGCAGGAACAAACATTTCAGATTAGATACAAGGTGAATAACTCATCTTTTCTCTCTATTAACTTATTTATTTATTCATTCTACAGCCTGATCACAGTTCCCTTCTCTCCTCTCCTTCCATTTCTACCCTTAAACCACACATATCCATCCTTCCTCCCATTCTCTGAGAGAAGGTGAAGCACCCATGGGTACCCACTAATCCTGTTATATCAAGTCACAGCAAGACTAAGTCCAAACTTTCCCACTGAGGCCAGAAAAGCCAACCTAGCTATGGGAAAGGGATCCAAATAAAACTTGATAAAAGGAAAGCAAATGCAATGACATTAATATGTATCTAAAGACAAATTTATACCACAGCATGCTAAGCCAGAACACATTAAAAACAAATACCATTTTATTCTCATTATTTGCCTGTGTATGTTTTTAACATTCTAGCCATTCAAAATACTATAACTTTATTTTTGTAAAATTCAATTTACAAACCAGGTATAAAGTTGAAACATGCAACTCAACTGTAATGATATCATGATAATGTTTTAAAAAAATAGTAGTTAAAACTTGAATATTAGAAACAATCTACACACACACACACACACACACACACACACACACACACATATATATATATACATATATATAATGGTATATATGTGTGTGTGTGTGTGTGTGTGTGTGTGTGTGCTTTTATATTATTGTGGTAAATAATAAAAAAGATGTGAGAATTTTTCTCGAGTAACTGCTCCTCACGGGTCCCAGGTTCTATCTGACCCCAAGCAGTTGCTCCCTGGCACGAGTTCTGGCACCATAGGCCCTTAAGAACTAACATTAATTTAACTTAGTGACTTCACGCTGCCCCCAAGGTAGTCTCTGACCTGTGCAGTCTGCAAGCCATTCCATCATGGCACCTCAACACTCTGTTCCCACTCACAGTTGCCTTAGCAGGTTGTTACCGCATCAGGTCGACAAATCCCAATTCTTGGTTCAATCTACAACTGCACCTTCTCTTGAACTCAATTTAGTAACGAAAAGAAAGAAAACACCACATAATAAACTCTGATGCAATTGATATGATATAATTTACTTATCTAGACACCAGAAATCATCCTGTGCACACCCATCTCATAAACTACTCCTAACAACCTGTATCTTTGCAGAGATGTGCAGAAATGTCTATGTATGCCTGCATGTTGTTTCCAGCTCCTCATCTTTCTACTACTTTATTCCCACCCATCCCTTCTTCATCCAGTGACAAACCTTGATTTATTTTATACCTGCCTTTCTGCATAAAGACATCATCTTACACACAACCACTCCCCCCACACACACACTGGGGAACGTAATTAAACTACAGAGAAATAAAACAAAAATAATCATTCTGCTTTGCTATAAATAAAAAACTTTAGATAATAAATTAAAATAAGTTATTTTAAAGTTTTAATCTATCATTCATGTTCACAACTGTAGAAAAGAAATTACAGAGCCAGTTCATTAGTCATACATGTCAACATCCTTCATTGTAGCTAAATAAATCTAATTTCATATTAAAATCTTATTTCTGATAGGAAGAAAATTAGAAACAAAAGAAATCATGTAAAGTTTCCAAGAGTCTTTAGGAAATTTGTAAAATATGATTTTACACAACATGAGTTAGTAAAGAAGTAAATAAATTTTAAAATAGATAACGGTATAGTGATGTCCCTACAACAATGCTGTACTAATACACATGATCAGGAGTCTCTCCTAATCTCTATTTACTTCCCTGTCTTCAGGTTGTATCTTTCTCAGCTCATACAGCACACACAAGCCATGATTGCTGTCCTGGATACCAGAGGTATAAAATAGCTTATATCATGATATGTCACATCAAAGTTCTCTGAATCCTTTGCTTACTTGACAGGTGAGGATAAGACATTCAACCATTACATAGGGCCATGCTTGGATGGTCCCCATTGTCTCTTTTCATACACCTCCAGCAAGAACTAAAACCATGACATGAGCTAATTGTAAGGAATCTTGAAAATGTTGTATAACAGTTATCTAAGCAAAAGATGCAGAGAAATTGTTAAACAACTAATAAATTACTCTATAAATATCCAACAGAGACTACTTAGTCTTTGATTATTAAGTCACCAAGTCATTTACAACTTCATAAAAGTGCTGCCTATTCCAAGACTATAATAATGATAAGAAGAGGCAACACAGAGTATGTGTAAGACTGAATTGCAAGCCTGAAGCAACAAAGCAGTGTGTGTCCTGATAAAGAAATGGAAGACCCCACTGTGAACTTAAGTTTCCAGAAAATATAGAAGGAAGACTACAGTGGTTTTACAACTTCTACAAGATTTACTGACTGAAGCATTTGTGATATAGTAATTGTAGAAAAGAAAAATTTTGCAGGTATAGAGTTACCTTACTTTTTGATACTATTAATTCTGTTAACATCTTTCCCATGCCCTCTTTGGAGTCTGGCCTAGTATTCTTGGGGCAATTACATAATTAGGTTGAGAATGTACTAATAATCTAAAGCTTCTACCAGCTCCTAAATTTAAAATGTTTTCACATTTAGAATCCAAATCCAGTGTCAGAAACTGACTTGCCTAGCAACAATCTGCAAAGCTAAAGTACATTCAAATGTATATTAATGCATACAGTTGAATCTGTTTCAATCAAAATTCTCTCCAGAATAAATTTTGAGGCAGAAGTTGTATCTCTCTCTTCTCTCTCTCTCTCTCTCTCTCTCTCTCTCTCTCTCTCTCTCTCTCTCTCTCTCTCTCTCTCTCTCTCTCTCTCTCATTCCTTTTCTTTATTCCTCCCTTGCTTCCTTTCTTCCTTCCTTGCTTCTTTTCTTTATTTCTTCCTTTTTCTTTTTGCATTTATTCTTTAATCTTTTTTTCAAGTCCAGGTGGTATTCCCCTCAAGGCCCACTCTCTGGCTATTCCACATCCATGCCTCCTGCCCCTGTTTTTAAGAGGATGTCTCCACCTCCACCCTGCCTCACCAGACCTCCCTACTCCCTGGGGCCCCAAGTCTCCTAAGGGTTAGGTACATCCTCTCTTACTGAGTCCAGATGCAGCAGTCTTCTGATATATATGTGTTGGGACCCCATATAAACTGGTGTATGCTGAGTGGCTAGTGGCTCAGTGTCTGAGAAACCTAGGAGTCCAGGTTAGTTGAGGCTGCTGGTCTTCTATTGGGTCTCCCTCTTTCCCAGCTCATTCTAGACTTTCTGTAATGCAACTACAGAGGTCACCAGTTTTTGTCAATTGTTTGGGTGTTTTGAGTTGCAAGAATCTCCAAGGATCGTCAATTACAGGTAGTCTTGGCATTACCCAGCTATATGCAAGTAATACACACAGGGTGCATTACCATAACCACATGTACCACACGATGCTCATTGTGGCAACAAATTCCATATCATCACTGGATATAAACATAGAATCTCACCAGCCTACTACAATTGGGTAGCAGCATAAAAAAGTAGATAATTTCCACTCATTCTATTTTGTGTTTATTTTTCTCCCTGATATATTATCTCACTTTTCATAATAGTCACCATTTTGCATTTACTTTTTAAATGATCTTTTCAGAAATCATTTTCTTTTCTTTATGAGTTGAAAAGTCATTTTTGGTTTTTAATAATCCAAAAAAAAAAAAAAAAAAAAAAAAAAAAAAAAAAAAAAAAAAAAAACAGCTACATACTCAAATCTGTGGCATATTGGATGCTTGCTCCACTGGGTGATGGTGGTGACAAATTCTTCATGAGTCAGGTGTTTGGACTTTTTCTAATTCAGAATGGTACTTTATTATAGTAGCATGAGCTAATTAATGAGTAACAATGTATATTGAAACATCTCTAGTATTATATATAAAATTGCAGCCTAATTTATATATAAAATAAATATTAAGATGTGATTACTTACTGATTTAGCATTTTTGGTAAAAATTTTATAAAGATAAGACTAGAAAGGCAGGAAAACATCCCTAATTCATCTTATTTATCATAGTCTGTTTATCATTAAAGTATAGTACTACTAATTAAGATTAATGTAGTAGTTTTATTTATATATGATATTGTGCAGTTTGGGTTTTTTCATAATGTATTTTGTTATTGAGTGTCTAAGTGTTTTATCAGCAACATTATCTTGTTTCACTCATTTAGATTTACTAAATCAGTATAATTATTTTGTGTATTGTAGGAAGCTTGTCTTGTTCTTTCCTGTTGAACTACCAAAATTATTGAAAAATATTTTTATACAGTACTTTTATATGAAATTTAGGTCAAATTATTATTTACATTATTTTCTTATTATTTGGTCAAATTACTATAAACATTAAAATGATGGACCTTTGGAACAAGATAAACTATTGATCTATTTGTAGCTGGTCATGGTTTGTTACTTTCTTCCAGATGGTGAGTAAACTCACACTCAAAGATGTGCAAGT
The DNA here is from genome assembly GCF_963924665.1 of Micromys minutus. Taxonomy (NCBI): domain Eukaryota; kingdom Metazoa; phylum Chordata; class Mammalia; order Rodentia; family Muridae; genus Micromys; species Micromys minutus. Next base: position 39,491,511 of record NC_137974.1, read on the forward strand.
TACCATTAAAATATAGAGACTATATTTCTTCTTTGCAGGGGATATTTTCTAGTCAAACCCAGAATTAAAATAAATGTTCTGACCTTGATTAATGTTTTTTTTAAGTAATAAGTTGTCAAGATTTATATCCATGTACTATGTTGTTATACATTTAGATATTTGAACGCACTGTACCATACACCTCTGTACTTTGGGCTTATCACATATTTCATTCATTTTTCTAATATAGGCTTTTTAATACTTTATATTTTCCAATATGCCTTTCATCATTCTTGTTAGTAAAGTAACAAGGTTAATCTGGAAAAAGGAAAATTGGTATCAAAGTAGTACAGTTCCTGGAACAACAGAACTTTATATTGTCACATTCATTCCTTATTAAGTGTATTTTAATTCACTCTATATGAGCATTGCTCATGAATGAGATGATGAAGACTCTTATTGAGGATTGCAATTGGAAACAAATCCTTACAAAATGAACATAATGTTTTCCTCCTGATTCTATTGATTTCTAAACTATTTTGCTTGACTGCTTCAGGGACTCTGGGGAATTATATTGTGTTCCCTCTATGGAGGGTGATTTTATGAAAATATTAAGATAAAAGCTTTACTCAACAAGTCATTTTGTTTTTTTTTTTCATTAAACAACTTTATTTTAAAAAACAAAGGTAAATGTAGAGATTTTAAAAGCATTTTTGCATAAAAGTATATGAATACATTTTTGTCAGTACTTGATTTTTTAAAGGTTTGAAGTATGCACTAAAATCTTACTAGTTACAATGAACATAAAATACATGTAAAACAAGATGTAAGCTAGAAATAGGCAAATATTTCTTGGTGTGTAAAGATTAAGCATAATGATTTTTCATCATTTTTATTTGGCCTTTGTTTTTCTTGATCTTCATATAGTCTGTGAGTTGTTTCTGGGGTGTTCAGAGCTTTCTGGGATTAGTATCCAATTATCAGTGATTGCATATTATATCTCTTCTTTTGTGAGTGGATTACCTCACTCAGGGTGATATTCTATAGATGCATCCATTTTCTTAAGAATTTCATGAAGTCATTGTTTTTGATAGCTGAGTAGTACTCCATTGTGTTAATATACCACAAATTTTGTATCCATTCATCTAATGAAGGACATCTGGGTTCTTTCCAGGTTCTGGCTATTATAAATAGGGCTGAAATGAACATTGTGTTTCATGTGCCTTTGTTGTATGTTGGAGCTTCTCTGGGGTATATGCCCAGAATTAGAATAACTGGGTCTTTGGGTAGTACTATGTTCAATTTTCTGAGGAATCGGCAGACTGATTTCCAGAGTGGTTGTATCAGTTTACAACTCCACCAAAAGTGGAGAAGTGTTCCTCTTTCTACACAGCCTCAGCAGCATCTGCTGTCATCTGAATATTTGATCTTATCCAATACAACTAGTGTGTGGTGGAATATCAGGGTAGTTTTGATTTTCATTTCCCTGATGACTAATGATGTCGAGCACGTCCTTAGATGCTTCTCAGCCATTCAATATTCCTCAATTGAGAACTTTTTGTTTAGCTCTGTGCCACATTTTTTAATAGGGTTGTTTGATTCTCTGGTGTTTAACTTCTTGAGTACTTTGTATACCTTGGATATTAGGCCTCTATCAGATATGGGTTTGGTAAAGTTCTTTTCCCACTCTGTTGGGTGCCATTTTTATTTCTTTACAGTGTCCTTAGCCTTACAGAAACTTTGCAATCTCATTAAGTCCCAGTTGTCTATATTTAACATTTGAGCACGAGTCATTGGTATTCACTTCAAGAAATTTTCTCCTGTGCCTTTGTGTTCTAAGGTTTTCCCTAATTTCTCTTCTAATAGTTTCAGTGTACCTGGTTTAATGTGGAGATCTTTGATCCACTTGCACTTGAGCTTTGTGCAAGGAGATAAGAAAGGGTCTATTTTCATTCTTCTGCATGCTGAGTGCCAGTTGGACCAACACCATTTGTTGAATAGGCTGTCCTTTTTCCACTGAATGTTACAGCTCCTTTGTCAAAAATCAAATGACCATATATGTGAGGGCTCATTTCGGGATCTTCTATTCTATTTCGTTGATCCATACCTATCTCTGTACAAGTACCATGCAGTGTTTAACACAATCGCCTGGTAATATAGGTTGAGGTCAGAGGTGGTGATTCCAACATATATTTTCTTGTTGTTGAGAATGGAATTCACTATTGTAGGTTTTTTATTATTCCAGATGAAATTGAACATTGCTCTTTCCAACTCTATGAAGAACTGGGTTGGAATTTTGATGGGGATTGCATTGAATCTGTAGATTGCTTTTGGTAAGATGGCCATTTTTATAATGTTGATCCTTTCAATCCATGAGCATGTGAGATGTTTCCATATTTTGAGATCTTCCTTGATTTCCTTCTTCAGTGATTTTAAGTTCTTATCATACAGGTCCTTCACTTGCTTAGTTAGAGTCACACCAAGGTATTTCATAGTATTTGTGACTATTTTGAACTGTATCTTTTCCCTAATTTCTTTCTCCACATGTTTGTCCTTTGAGTAGAGGAAGGCTACTGATTTGTTTGAGTGAATTTTATATCCAGACAATTTGCTGAACTTGCTTATCAGCTGTAGAAGTTCTCTGGTGGAATTTTTGAAGTCACTTACGTACACTATCCTGTCATCTGCAAACAGTAATGTTTTTATTTCCTCCTTTCCAATTTGTATCCCTTTGATTTCCTTTTGCTGTCTAATTGCTCTGGCCAGGACTTCCAGTACTATGTTGAATATATGGGGGGAGAGTGGGCAGGCTTCTCTAGTCCCTGATTTTAATGGGATTGCTTCAAGTTTCTCACTGTTAAGTTTGATGGTGGCTATTGGTTTCTGTACATTGCTTTTATTATGTTTAGGTATGGGCTTTGGATTCCTGTTCTTTTCAGGACTTTTAACATGAAGGGGTGTTAAATTTTTCAACTGGTCATTTTGTAATGCTTTAATTTTGCAATGATACCATGAACAAAGAATAGACTATGGTACACGTGGTGCTATACCTAGACTCTCAGTGATACTAGATCACATTGTGATTTAAATGAATTTGAAAGCAGTCAATTTTAGAAACTAGACAAATTATTACCACGGAATAGTTTGCAAGCTTTTCATTAATAGAATATGATGCAGGGAAGACAGTGTAGTATGTGTATAAAGACTTTGATCCTTTCAGTTACTTTGTTACATTCCTAAATAAGTATGATATTTAAAAATATACCTGTAGGGATTCATGAATCTGTGTATTCTTGTAATGTGCAAAACTAATAGTCATTTTGTATTGAAACTGATAGGATGAAATATATAATAACGAAGGACTTAAACATCTGAATGACTTGACAACTTTCTGAGGCTGACTTTCTAAAAAATATTAGCTCATAAGTATTTTGAATAAAAAATTTAAAGAAAAACAACAAACAGCATTTCTTAACTCTATTCTATTGTTTATCAATTATTTATTATTTAATTAATAATTATAATTCTTTAATTTATAATAAAGTTTAGGGATTGTGATTATAAAATAATTCTTTATATAACAGCGTCATTGTATGAAATCATAGTCAGATAATATGCCATTTGATGCTTACAGACACTTTATTTAATAAATGCATTACCAAATTTTTTAAAGTGCTTCTTTTATATGCGGTTATATTTAACTCAAAATATTTTCTAAATGTGCATATAAAATAGTTACATACATAGTACATCATAAAACACCTATAGCTGTTTTCCTAGAACCTATATTTGACATGATTTATCAGATAATTTATCATTAAAACTCTTACAGCTTTACATCAAAGAGGCATATCTTACACACACACACACACACACACACACACACACACACATATATATATGTTTATGAACATTTATTTGTTTGCCAAAATTCACTAATTCACTCTGTAGTCCAAGCTATCCTCCATCACAGAGAAATTGCTTGCGTCTTCCAGCTCAGTCTTAGGATTATAATTATGTACCACAGTTGCTATCTTTGTCTCTGCTTTGAAATAGTACAATCCATACTTGAATTGCATCTAAGTGAAATAAGCTTTCAACCTAGTAGCTTGAAGTAACAAATATTTCAATACAATAAAGGATGGTCATCAGGTATATAAAAGTGTAACACATACAAGAGAGTCTAAATTTTGTCTGCATTTTATTTGAGAAATTGCTAATTTATATATATATATATATATATACATACTGTTTCTCAATCTGATTTTCTTTCACTTCTCTTTAAAATGTAAAAAAAAGTGTGGGTTGGGTTTTTCTCGACTTCACCCGCTCATGGTATATATTCTGAAGACCATCTGTCCTGGCGTACTATGTCAAAGCAGATTTATCTCACCAATTAGAGTAAGATTAATGTTGAAGCCAGATGGAGGAATGTACAACAAATAGGAAAGTAACATCAGTGAGGATCAAATTTTTTTTCTAAAAACTTTATTTCTAAACCTGAGACAGAGATTCATAATTTTAAATTTTTCAGTGTAGAGGAAACAAGCATTATTATGTATTTGTTATAAATATTAAGGAATATAAAGGCCAGTATTGTGCTAAACTTAAAAGTTATACATCTGAAGTTGCTGTGTTGAAGCCCCCACTTCCCAAGTAGGTAGTACAATGTTTGCAGGTGGCATTTCTAGCAGCTCATCTAATGTAGATGTAGTTATTAGGTACCTATTGATGGGAACCAGTATCCTTACAAACAGTGAAAAATGCCCGTACTGTCTTTATGGGTTTTTTTGGTGAGGTACCCACAAATGATATTGTAGGGTATTTTGTTTGTTTTTGTTTTGTTTTGTTTTGGGGAGTGGAGGAGGACTTCTCATCACGCTTTGAGCTATTTTAATTTTGAATGGTGTTTTTTTTTTTATTTTTTTTAATTGCACACTACTACAGGCCTCTAAAAGCCACATTATGAACTGAAAGTTGTGTCTATCATTTAAGAAAATGAATTTTGGCATATTGTGAGTGCACCATAAGATCACAAACACAGCCAGTAACTGCAAAAAGCTGATTGATCTGGACCTCCAGAGATGTGATATGGCAGTTACGGATCCATAAACAGAATCAAAATATTTGTAGATTAAAAGGAGTATGTAAATTAAGTAGATTATAATGAAACTGAAGACAACATTGAATTGGGGTTGGCTTAGTGGTTCTGAGATTCAGTCCATTATCATTAAGGCATGGAACACGGCAGAGTCCAGGCAAGCATGTTGTTAGAAGAGATAAGAGTTCTACATCTTGCTCAGAAGACAAACATAAAAAAATTGCTTCCAGGAAGCTAGGAGGAGGGTCTCAATACCCACCCCCACAGCAACACAATTTCTCTGACAAGTTGATGCCTTCTAATAGTGCCATTCCCAGAAACAAGCATATTCAGACCACCTCAGAAAGTTTTGAAGAAAGTCAACGATGATTTAAGTGAGTTCAGCTCTAGAAATACTATGGCAAATCACCAAATTCTGGAAATATAAGAAAATAAAATTAATTTCCAGGAATTTTTTGATGGCATAATATTTTAGCCTTCTTAAGAAATAGGATATAGATAAGTGTGTGTTTGTGTTCTTGAGTGGGTGTTTATTTCACTAAAGAAATAAACATAGATGTAAATAGCCTTAAAATAAAAGTACTTCTAAACAAGTCCACATCCCCTTGTCCTACCTACTATCTTTTTTTTCTTACCTTTGCATGGTGAGCTAGAAGGGGGATCAAAACATTTGTGAATCCTAATTAAATGTAGACAACCTAGCACAACAAGCGCTCGGAACATCCGCCACCAGAAAGAGGAGAGACCCAGACACACCAGATAGGCAAGAACAGGGTGAGAACAGATTCTGAATAGCCAGGGGACAGAGAGATCTCAGCAGAGCACGAGGAAAGTGTGTCCCTGTCAGGGTTGATCCAGGGACCCAGGGACCCAGGAACTTGTAATCGGGCCCTCTGTTCCCAGTCAGCAACTTCTGAGTTGCACAACAGGTGCTTGAACTTTCAGCCACCAGGAACAGCAGAGATCCAGGGACACAGGTCAGGTATAAGGGAAGGCAAGAAGGAATCACTGACAACAAGATGGCAAGAGGAAAGCAAAAGAATGTACCACAAAAAAACCAAGACAACCTGGCAACACTAGAACCCAGCTCTGCCATCACAACAAACAGCAGAATACCAAACACTCCAGAAAAATGGGAACTAAACAATGCTCTGTTAAATGATAGCAGGGTCAAAGAAGAAATAAAGAAAGGAATCAAGGATTTTCTAGAATTCAATGAAAAGAAAAACACAACATACCCAAACATATGGGATGCAATGAAAGCAGTACTGAGAGGAAAACTCATAGCTCTGGGTGCCTCCAAAAAGAAACTGGAGAGAGCATACATCAGCAACTTGACAGCACAGCTGAAAGCTCTAAAACAAAAGGAAGCAGATACTCCCAAGAGGAGTAGATGGCAAGAAATAATCAAACTTAGGGCAGAAATGGACCAAATACAAACAAAAGGAACCATTGAAAGAATCAACAAAACCAAGAGCTTTGAGAAAATTAACAAGATGGATACACCCTTAGCCAGACTAACTAGATGGCAAAGAGAGAGTATACAAATTAACAAAATCAGAAAGGAAAGTGGAGAAATAACGACTGAAACTGAGGAAATTCAAGAAATCATTAGATCCTACTACAAAAGCCTATACTCAACAAGGCTGGAAAATCTGGAGGAAATGGATGAATTCCAAGACAGATACAAGATCCTAAAGTTAAACAAAGACAGGGTAAACCAGCTAAATGATCCCATAACTCCTAAAGAAATAAAAGTACTCATCAAAAGCCTCCAAACCAATAAAAGCCCAGGTCCAGATGAGTTCAGTGCAGAGTTTTATCAGACATTTATTGAAGACATAATATCAATACTCTCCAAACTATTCCACAAAATAGAATCCAAGGGGACACTGCCTAACTCATTTTTTGAGGCTACAATAACCCTCGTTCCAAAACCACACAAAGACCATACACGATAGAGAACTTCAGACCAATCTCACTTATGAACATTGATGCAAAATTACATAACAAAATCCTTGCAAACCGAATCCAAGAACACATCAAAACGATCATTCTCCATGATAAAGTAGGCTTCATCCCTGGAATCCAGGAATGGTTTAATATAAAGAAATCCACCAATGTAATCCACCATATAAACAAACTCAAAGAAAGAAACCACATGGTTATCTCACTAGATGATGAGAAAGCATTTGACAAAATCCAACACCACTTCATGTTAAAAGACTTAGAAAGAACAGAAATCAAAGGCCCATACCTGAACATAATAAAGCAAACCAACAGGCAACATCAAACTTAATGGTGGGAAACTTGAAGCAATCCCACAAAAATCAGGGACTCCACAAGCCTGCCCACGCTCCCCCTACCTATTCAACATAGTACTGGAAGTCCTGGCTGGAGTAATTTGACAACAAAAGGAAATCAAAAAGATACAAATTGGAAAGGAAGAAGTAGAAATGTCACTATTTGCATGTGACATGATAGTGTACTTAAGCGACCCCACAAATTCCACCAGAGAACTTCTACAGCTGATAAACAAGTTCAGAAAATTGGCTGGATACAAAATTAACTCAAACTAATCAGTAGCCTTCCTGTACTCAAAGGACAAACATGTGGAGAAAGAAATTAGGGAAAACGTACCCTTCACAATCGTTACAAAAACTATGAAATACCTTGGTGTGACTCTAACTAAGCAAGTGAAGGACCTGTATGACAAGAACTTCAAACCTCTAAAGAAAGAAATTGAGGAGGATCTCAGAAAATGGAAAGATCTCCCATGCTCATGGATTGGAAGGGACAACATTTTAAAAATGGCAATTCTACCAAAAGCAATCTACAGATTCAATGCAATCCCCATCAAAATTCCAACCCAGTTCTTCATTGAGTTGGAAAAAGCTGTGTGCAATTTCATCTGGAATAACAAAATACCAAGAATAGGGAAATACATCCTCAACAACAATTAAACATCCTCAGTAATCACTATCCCTGACCTCAAGCAATATTACAAGGCTATTGTGCTCAAAATTTCACTGCATGGTACTAGTACAGAAATAGGCACGTGGATCAATGGAATAGAACAGAAGATTTACAAATGAGCCCTCATGAATATGGTCACCTGAATTTTGACAAAGGAGCTGTAAATATACAATGGAAAAAGGATAGCCTATTCAAAAAAATGGTGTTGGTCCAACTGGCAATCAGCATGCAGAAGAATGAAAATAGACCATTTCTTATCTCCTTGTACAAAGCTCAAGTGTAAGTGGATCAAAGATCTCCACATTAAACCAGGTACACTGAAACTATTAAATGAGAAAATAGGGAAAACCTTAGAACTCATAGGTAGGCACAGGAGAAAATTTCCTGTACAGAACACCAATGGATCGAGCTCTAAGGTCAAAGATTAACAAATGGGACTTAATGAGATTGCAAAGTTTGTTTAAGGCTAAAGACACTGTCAAGAAAACAAAACAATAGCCAACAGAGTGGGAAAAGGTCTTTACCAACCCTACATCAGATAACGGCCTAATATCCAAGGCATAAAAGAACTCAAAAAGCTAGACACCAGATTATTAAACAACCTTATTGAAAATGGGGTACAGACTTAATCAAAAAGTTCTCATTCGAGGAATATGGAATGGCTGGGAAACATCTAAGGAACTGCTCAACATCCTTAGCCATCAGGGAAATGCAAATCACAACAACCCTGAGATTCCACCTCACACCAGTCAGATTGGCCAAGATCCAAAACTCAGATGACAACAGATGCTGGCGAGGCTGTGGAGGAAGAGGAACACTTCTCTACTTCTGGTGGTGTTGTAAACTGATACAACCACTCTGGAAATCAGTCTGGCGGTTCCTCAGAAAAATGGACATAGTACTACCTGTAGACCCAGTTATTCCACTTCTGGGCATTTACCCCAGATACGTTCCAACATACAACAAAGACACATGCACCACATTGTTCATAGAAGCTCTATTTATAATAGCCAGAACCTGGAAAGAACCCAGATGTCCTTCAGTAGATGAATGGATACAAAAATTGTGGTACATTTACACAATGGAGTACTACTCAGCCACCAGAAACAATGACTTAGCGAAATTCTTAAGAAATGGATGCATCTAGAGAGTATTATCTTGAGTGAGATAACCCAGTCACAAAAGAACAGACATGATATGCAGTCACTGATAATGGGATACTAAGCCCAGAAAGTTCTGAAGTCCCCAGAAACAACTCACAAACTGTGTGATGTTCAACAGAAAAGAGAATATATTTTAATTAAAATAGAACTGTATCACATCCCCCTTTCCTGCCTACAGTCCTTTCTAGTTTCTCTCCTATCCCCTCAAATTAATAGCTCCCTTTCCTATATTGTTGTCACATATTTACATATGTGTATATATATGTACCCACAAATCCTTAATTACAACCTTATAAAATGTATTCGTATACTTTTATGCAAAAAATGTTGAAAATTTGTACATTTACCTTTGTTTTTAAAATAAAGTAAAGAAATAAATTAGACACCCCTGTAGCAGCACCAACAGACTCAATTAACCTGGAACCCCTAGATTTCTCAGACACTGGGCAGCAAACAGACAACATATACCATTTGAAATGAGGCTCCCAACACATACACAGGAGAAGAGTTTGCACTCAGTCAGAGAAGATGCACCTAACCCTCAAGAGACTGGAGGCCCCAGGCAGTGGAGAAGTCTAGTGGGGTAGGGGTGGGGGTGGGGAGTCAGGGATGAGGACATCATCATGGAGATGGGGTTATAGAACAGTCAGAGGATGAACTAATAGGGAAAATAAAGTCTGGTGTCAAAAACAAGATTAAAATTTTAAAAAGGAAAACAGAACTTAGCCTACGATCAAATAGTTAGGAAACAGGTGGATTTAGGTAGGAACAGATCTGCTTTACTGTACAATTTTTTTTTGGCTAGGTTTAAAAGCTGAAAGGGAAAACATTAAATGCTAGATTTAAAATTGAAAGGGGCTATATGATGAAGAAAACAGTGAAATTTTGGGAAACATTTGTCATGAAATTAGTAAAAAAAATATTGCATTTAAGAAAATTCAGAAAATAAAATCATTTTCATGTTCAAAACAGAAAATTTTAGAGATTCCGGGATAGAGTTAACTTTAAATACATCTTTGTTCGTGTGGAAAAAAGAAAACTGTATTCAAATTTGTGACTTGTCACTTTTTAAGTGATTCATAGCCTTGGACTTGAAGGGGCTAAATCTTTTGGTCTACAAAAAGACTTTGCTTAAGTCCTATAAAAAGGAGTTTGATTAGTTCAAAATTTACCGAGTCAATTTGTTGGGACAATATTAAGGAAGCATTGAAGATATATATTGATATAAAACAAGGAAAGAAGATTTTGGCAAGAAGCAAGGTAGGGAAGAAGAAAAACCAAGGACTTTCTTAACTGCATTGTGCCTGAACTAAAAGGACCACAAAACCTATCTGTGCTTCCTGTAAGTGTAAGATTATCAGAAAATATTGTCTGTCTCTGTATAACTGAGATCAAACCATTCAACTTGGCCAGAATGTGCTACACTGCAAGGAAAAGACTGCCACCTGGGTTGCATAGCTAGAAACGCTAAATAGGAAGACAGATAGATGGTGGACAGACAGACAGACTGATGGATAATCCAGCAAAAAAAAAAAAAGATAAAAACAGAACAGGAAAAAATGTAAATGTCAGTGAAAGTCATTGTATGTCTATTGTGGAAATAGCACAGTAAGAGAGACCTATTGTTATACTTGCTTTCTTGCTTCATATGTGTTTGACTTTTAGAATCTAAAAGTTACATTTTTAACTGGATAGTCCTATTAATACATTACCAGAATAGCATCTTTACGAAGCAAGACAAAAAAATGTGGACACAGATTGATGTGTAAAGAACAAAGAAGATATAGAAACCAACAGAGAGGATGGCCATCTGAAGACACTAGTGGAGACCAGGCATCCAGTGGAGAACACCTGGAATGACAGAAGAAGAGAAAGCAAACTATGAACCTCTAATGTTCCTGTAAAGGCACAGTCTTTAGACAATGGAATTCAGATTGCAACATTCCAGAGCTGAGATGACAAACATTGAATAGTGTTAAGAAATCTATGCTCAGATGGCTTAGTATGAAAGTTTTAAGAAAATGATTAGTGGCCACAAAATCTTTTTTTTTTTTAACCTTGTGTTGAAGCACAGACACTTACTGTTCCTATTCTTCATCTGAAGTAGAATGCTTCTCATTTTCCTACCTTGGATATGAAAATGCTCCAATTCAAAACACAATCCCTGTGGAAGAAAATAAAATACCATTAGCCATGAAATAGGATAAAATGAGCACCATAGGGAGCCAAGAAGACAATCTCAACTCACTTTACCTCCCCCAAGTCCTCACTCTCTTATTCTCCTCTGCGTTATCAAAAAACTTCCTTCATGTACTGTATTATGAAATCTCACTGATTGCTTTTGTCATGTAACAGGCTATAAACAAAACAATGCCATGTGTCTTCAATAAAGACATCAGACTTGTTTACAACTTTGGAAAAATGTTTATAATTGGCTATTAAATGAATATATGCGAAAATATTGTTAGTTCATTCTCCGTATATAATTTAATCTATTTTTCCACCCTAAATTGTTTAATGGAAGATAATCTTATTTTTATGTGGTTCTGTCCTATACTGTCAACATTAGAACTAGAATTTCACACTTTCAAGTAAAGCATAAAAGGGATGCTATCTAGATAAGTCAGGGGAACTAATTATTTTATTCTCACCTAACCTAAGGATGGCAGCTTCTTAGAAACAAAAAGCTCAAATCCCATCTGACATTTCTTGTCATAAATATTCTGAGTTAGATGAACCTTTTCCCCATGATATTTCTATAAGATTCCTAGGTTATTTTTCTTAACTATTTCTTGCCCTTAATTATTGTACTGTATCTATAAATATTTATTGACACTTTATTTTTCAAATGATATTTTAAAAGATCATGTTCTGTTCCTTTTCATCTTTTGTAATTTTAAATATTATTTTATGATTAAGCCCTTACATTTATATTACATATGTCCAAAATAGTATTTGAAGGTTTTTATTATCTTCAAATGTATTTTTATATGCATACACACACATACACACAAATATACACACACACAGACACAGAGACAGACAGAGAGAGAGAGAGACCATTGTACTTTCTTATTGTTCTTCTACATCTACAACAGTTTTCTCTTCCTTCACAACACATGATGATCTCTTTCTTTCTCAAGATTCCTGATTTCATGTCATATATATTCTATCACCTCCTTTCCCACTCTTTCACCTTTTGTGTTTCTTCCTGTCTCTGGTCTACTTCTCTCTCAGTTTCTCTCTCTCAGTCTCTCTCTCTCAGTCTCTCTCTCTCAGTCTCTCTCTCTCTCTCTCTCTCTCTCTCTCTCTCTCTCTCTCTCTCTCTCTCTCTCACCCCCTCTCTCCATAAATTTAAAACTAGGCTTCCATGGGGGCTATGAAACATTCAGTAAGCATATTTGTCTTTATGATTCTAGTTTATTTTGCCTAACATAGTCATGTATAGCTCATAAAATTTTACCACTTATTTTAAGATTACATCTTTCTTTATCATTGAACAATAGTAATTTCTTCAAAATGGTAAAGATAATTGTCTTTCTTGTTTGCTGTAAATAATGTCAATGTACACTTATATAACTTGCACTAATTCCTAGCATGTACTAGACAAATAATTTTAGGAGACCCTATGAGTAAGCAGAGTTTTAATTTCATGCTAAGACTATGGTTTGAGCAAAATAAATTTGATTTTAGGTATTCAACCCTGTTAGAGGAATGAAGACAGAATTATCAGAGGGTTTGTAATTAAGTTGTAGTGGAATATCTGTCTGTATTTACTAACTAGGTTTAATCAAAGAAAAATCTCTCCAACACTCCCACAGAGAGTAATGTTACAATAATGAGCAAAGTTGAAACTTAGTACCAAAGATACTGTCCTAGCCCTTCACAGATATTTTAAAAGAGGACAATCAACAAGAACCAGAACATTATGGCACCAGAAGCTGAGCAATTCACTACAATAAACCTTGGATAGTCTAACAAAAACCCAATGCCCAACATGTTTTTAAATCCTGTCTTATAAAGATGATGGAGACCTTTCATGTGAAAATAACTGAATCCCTTAAAGAGATACAGGAAAATTCAACCAAAGAGATGAAAGATATGAATGAAAACTGTTCAAAACATGAAAATGACTATAGTAGCAAAGATAGATAGATAAATAGATGATAGATAGATAGGTAGGTAGGTAGGTAGATAGATAGATAGATAGATAGATAGATAGATAGATAGATAGATAGATAGATAGATAGATAGACAGACAGGCAAGCAGGCAGACAGACAGACAGATAGATATATGGACAGATGATAGATAAAATTAATTTAAAAAATCCTGAGTGAATCCTGGAGATATAAAACTTAGATACGAGCAGAATCTACATAAGAAAGCATCCTCAACAGAACAGGAAAGATCTCAGGTGTAGAAGATACAATAGAAGAAATCAATACATTGATCAGATAAAATGTTAAATCTAATAAGCTTCTGGTAAAACAGATCCAAGAAATCTGTAACATTATGAAAGACCAAACACACAGATACTGGAATAAAAGAAGAAAGAGGTGAAGGAAAAAAAGAAAGTGAGGAGGAAAAGAAAAAGAATAAGATATTCAGATCAAGTGTCAAAAAATATTTTCGACAAAATCAAAGAAAAAAAGTTCTCTGACCAAAATACAAGACAGCTATAAACATAAAAAAAGCTTCCAGAACACAACTTTTAATCACCATAAATGAAGAAACCAATGTACTTCATGAGAAAACCAAATTTAAACAATACCTATTCACAATACATATTCACTTATTTATTATGAAGAAAAATCTTCAACCCAAGAAAACACTGGAAATAAATAATCTCAGACCACCAAACCAAATAAAGGTAAACACACACACACACAAACACACACACACACACACACACACAAATAAAAAGAATTAACAATTACTGGTCATTAGTATATGTAAATATCAATGAACTTAATTCACCAGTAAAAAGACACAGGCTGAAGATCCATCAGTCTGCTGCATACATTAAACAAAATTCTTAGCCGCAAAGACAGACATTACTTCAGAGAAAACAGCTGGAGGAAGGTTTTCCAAGCAAACCGACCCAAGAAACAAAATGAAGTAACCATTCTAATATCTAGTAAATTAAACTTTCAACCAAAATTAACCAGAAAAGATGCAGAAAACTTCATACTTATCAAAAGAAAAAGACACCAAGATCACATCACACTTGCAAGAAAACCCACATTTGTCAAGCAAATACTATTAAAGCCTATACTTCACAAAATTAGGAAATCAAAATGAAATAGACAATTTTCTTATAGGTATTACTTACAAAAGTAAAACCCAGATTAGGTAAACAATCTGAACGGTAAAATAACCCCTAAGGAAATTGAAACAGTAGTCAAAATAAGCCCAGAGCCATATAGTTTTAACAAAAAATTCTTCCAAACTTTCTAGGAAGAACTAATACCAACACTACTCACACTATTACACAAAATAGAAACAGAAGAAACACTGCAAAACTCAATCTATGAGGCCACAATCACCCTGTCAGTAGTTCTACTTTAATACAAACTATAAATTGGCTGAGAAAGAAATAAGGGAAACAATGACAATTAATATAAAATATGTAACCAAGCAAGTAAACGACCTTCATAATAAAATGTCAGAAAATAAAAAATTCACCCATGATAATGAATAGGTAGCTTTAACATAGGGAAAATGGACATTTTACAAAATATGTCTACAGATTCCACAAAATTTTGATCAATATTTTAATACTACTTTTTAAACACTTTGGAAAATACTACTCTACTTCATATAGGGAAAAAAACAGGATAGCTAAAACAATCCTGTACATTATACAAACATCTGGGGATATAACAATACCTGATTTCAATCTGTATGACAGAGCAACATTAACATTAATGATAAATAACATTAATAAAATAACATTAATCTAAAATCGGACAGGTTTGTTAATGGAATTTAATTGAAGACCTAGAAGTATGCTCATATGCCTAAGGATTTTGACAAAGATAAAAATAAAGCCATACAATAGAAAAAAAAAAGGTACTGGTATAACTGGATGTCTGTATATAGAAGAATGCAAATAAATCCATATTAATCACCCTGCACAAAATTCAAGTTTATGTGTATCAATCAGAAAAAGTCCAAATACCCTAACTCTTTTATAGACCAGAAACTAGGGAATAGCATTAAACACATCAGCAGAGGAAACAACTTTCTGAACAGAACACCCACAGTTCTGACACTAAGATCAACAATTAATACATGGGACCACATGAACCTGAATGCCTTCTTTAAGTCCAAGGAAATTGCCAATGAGACAAAACAGCAACATTCAGAATAGAGAAAAATCTTTACCAACCCTACATCTAACATAAGGCTAAAATGTAAACATATAAGAATTCAAAAAATTTAACACTTACCCCAAAAAATAACCCAATTAAAAATGAGGTACAGATATAAACAGGAAATTCTCAATGGAGAGATCTCTAATGGCCAATGATCAATTTAAAAAAATGTTCATCATCATTAGTCAGGGAAATTGACAGGGCCCTGGTATGGATGTCTCCTAGAGGGCTCTGCCAGAGCCTTACAGATACAGATGAGGATGCTTGCAGCTAACCATCTGACTGAGCACCGGGACCCCAATGGTGGAGTTAAAGAAAGGACTGAAGGAGCTGAAGGTGTTTGCCACCCATAGGAAAAACAATATTAACTAACCAGAACCCCCTCCTGGATAATCTCCCAGAGACTAAACTACCAATCAAAGAGTACACATGGGGGGACCTATGCCTCCAGCTGCAAATGTAGCAAAGGATGATCTTTTCTGGCATCAATGGGAGGAGAGTCAGTGGTCCTGTGACGGCTTGATGCCCCAGTGTAGGGAGATGCCAGGGTGCTAAGATGGAAGTGGGTAGGTGGGAAGGGGAACATACTTATAGAAACAGGGGAAGGGGAGATAGTGTGGGAGAGGGGGTAACAAGGAAAGTTAGCAACAGAAGAAAGGGAGTAACATTTGAAATGTAAATACATAAAATATCCAATAAAAATGAAATAAACAAATAGAAATGAAGAATAAAACATTGAATGATACCACCTTATCTCCTGTGTCTGATCTCTAGAGAGCACTAAGATACTGTTTTCAGTATTTTCCAATTCCAGTAGTTTCTAAATATTCTGCATACATGATGACTCTCCATACATACCTTAAATGTACCCCCATTAACCACTCCACAAATTAGACTGTAACATTTTTATTAGCGTTTTTCTCAAATAAGACTAAATTGCTTATGTGCCAGTTTTTTGAGGTTTAAAGAATCATCAATTATTTACTTCCATTTGTTGCAGTTGCGAGCTGGCAAAACACTCCATTAGTGGGATGAACTCAGGGTTACTAATTAGATAAGCACCCCATTAGTGACTTTTATTTATCATATACTTTAGCAAATTAAATTATCTGGATGATGTGCTAAATATTTGACCTAGAATACTCAGGAATAGTCTTTCTTTTTCTTTCTTTTTTTTTTTATTTTTCCACCTGAAATCTGTTTGTCTATTTTTTATCCCCATAAAAAAATGCATGTCTGTTTTGTCCCTGTCACCTGCAGTAGCTACTTAGAGGTGCTTCCTTGCAGTAATTTAGTCTTTTCATGTGCCCTTTAGTTAGTTGTAGTAAATTATTTTGTCCTTTATATATCAACTCATCTTGGTATCACACAAATAGATATATTAATGAATATAATTAACACCCATATAATGAAGCATTGCTGTATTTCAAACTTAAATGTCAGAAAATGAGCCTTAAGCTTTTGGCTGTGTCCCTGTTCTTACAGGCTGACTTCTGGTCCCATTACACATTTCTTGAAAACCTATGTATTATACTGTGGATTAGTTTATAGAAAGGCCGATTTAATTATATAGACAGAATTAGCAGCAGAGTAACTAGTAAAAATTGTTCTCTGTTAGAGAAAAATGTGTGACACTTTGACTGAAGATTGGGCTATGAAAACTACATAAAATGGGGACAGTGAACACTGTTCAGGTTACCACCCTATGTTCCAGGTCTCTTCCCCATCACTTCCCAAGTCTATTTCACCAGTGCATGTGTGATTTTTACTAACTTCTTTGTCTAAAATTTTCTAAGCATCATTGAGTAAAAATTGGCTCTTATAGAGTGGGTATTTTAGTAAATTTGTCCATTAGAGACCCTATACAAAACTGAAGCAAACAATATACTTTATATTCTCAATAATGAAGTGGTTACTTAATTATACCCACTTTTATTTTCTTTCTTTCTTTTCTTTCAAGGGCTTGCATTTCATGAAAACCTTATGTATCCAGAACACTTCGGGTAATTCTGATAACAATAGTTCTGATGAGTACTATTTTACTATGCTCTTTCATAGACCCTACTAGCATGCTTGTATATTTAAAGGAAATAAAAAGATTTTGCTTAATAGTATCTATAAGGATACTCGCATTTCAATTGAAAATTGTTAAAAAGGTTTAATGATCATTTGGAAAATATTCTTCTGAAATTAAAAACTTAATGAATAATAAAGTACATATTTGTATTTTTTAATTTTTTCTTTTTATTGAAAAATAGATTCTTTTCTCATTAAACATATCCTGACTACAGTTTTTCCTCCCTCTAATCCTCAAGGTTCTCCTCACTATACCTCCCATTCACTTCCACTCCTTTTTTGTCTTTCTGGAAGGACCATAAAGCACTTAAAGAAATGTGTGAAGTCCTTAGGCCTAAGGGAAATTCAAATCAAAATGACCCTGAGTTTCCACCTTACACCCATCAGAATGGCTAATACCCAAGTGAAAACACATGCTGGTGAGGATGTAGAGAAAGAGGAACACTTCTCCATTGTTGGTAAGATTGCAAGCTGGTACAACCACTTTAGAAAGCAATCTGGAAAATCTGAGAAAACTATAAATAGTTCTACACAGCTATAACACTCCCAGGCCCAAAAGATGCTGTACCATATCATAAGAACGTGTGCTCCTCTATGTGCACAGCAGCATTATTCATGATAGACCGCAACGAAAAACAACCCAGACATCTGTCAACCAAAGAACGGATACAGAATATGTGGTTAATTTACACAATGGAATACTATTCAGCTATTAAAAATGAGAACACATTAATTTTGCAGGCAAATTGATGAAAATAGAAATTTTCATCCTGAGTGAGATAACCAACACTCAGAAGACATTCATGGTATGAACTCACTGGTAAGTGGAATTACCCAAACAGTACAGAATACATGATGCGACCCACAGACCTTAAGAAATTAACAAGAAGAAAAGACCAAGTGAGAATGCTTTAAGCCTAGATAGGAGGGGGAACAAAACGGTTATGGGAGGCAGAAGGAAGAAGGGACCTGAGTGAGAAAGAGGAGGAAGAGGAAGAAAGGGGAAAGAGAATTCAGTATGGGAGAAGACAGGAGAGAAGCCCAGAGAGCCAGAAGAATTTATGGAAATAAGCAGCTGCTGGGGATAGGGGTGGGGTGTGAGGACCCTGTAGAAAGTCGCAGAGACCTGGGATATGAGAGGCTTCCAGGAATCAATTAGGATGTCCTTATCAGAAATGCCCAACAGTAGGGAGATAACCTGAAGAGAACACCACTAGTGGATCTGGCTACCAATAGAGGATGGGGTCAGTAACCTACCTTCAAAAACTTTGACCCATACTTGTTCCTGTCTAAAAGAAATGCAGGAACAAAAAGAAATGGAGCAGAAACTATAAGAATGACCATCTAGTGACCAGTCAAATTTGGTATCCATTCCATGCTCAGGCACCAAATATTGATCCTATTACTGATGCATATTTTTCTGCAGACAGGATCCAGAAGCTGACTGAGACAGATACAGATATTCACAGAGAACCATTGGATGGAGGTTGGGGATACCAGTAGAATAGTTAGAGAAAGGATTGAAAAAAAAAAAAAAGATGAGGATGACAACCTCAAGGAAAGAGCAACAGTGTCAACTAACCCAGTCAACCAGGGAGCTACCAGAAACTGAGGTGCCATCCACAGAACGTACATGGGCTGGTCCATGGCCAATACAGAAATGGAGGGCACACCTCTGATCCAGATCTTGAGGCTTGAAAACACAGGATTCTGACTCCTATCTTAACATGGGATGGCACAAACCTTTAATCCCAGGAGACAGAGGCAAACATATCTCTGAGTTAAAGGCCAGCCTGGAACAGTTAGTTCCAAATTCAGGTTGTGGTGGTACACACCTTCAATCTGGGCCACACCTTCTGCTGGAAGAAGAAAGGTTTCCTTCTTTACATGCTTGCTCTTACTTGCTGCCAAATCCTTTGGAAGCTACTTTTTCAGATTTCCATCTCATACAGAAGGCTAGATGAAACACTTAGCCTCATGGGACTGAGCAACTACTAGATTTTTGGACATCCAATTCACAGCTACCCATTGTTAGGGTTAGTTGGACTGCTGATTGTAAGTCATTTCAATAATTTTCTTTAACAGGTAGAGACATTCCATAATTTCTGTGACTTTATTTATTTTTTTAACAACTTTATTTTAAAAACCAAAGATAAATGCACAAATTTTAAGCATTTTTGCATAAAAGTATACGATTACATGTTTGTCAATTCTTGGTTTTTTGTTTTTTTAAGGTTTGATAGTATGCATTAAGATCTTACTAGTTACAATGAGCATAGTACATGTAAAACCCTACATACAAACTTTTAACTTTACCTTATAGATTATATAATAAATTTGAAATGGATCTCATTACTAGATTAAATTAATTTAATTAAGGTATTAGAGTTTCTTCATAATACAACTTCTGAATTAGAGTTTCTCTCAGTTTGTTATTGCACCAAAAACCAAGTCAATTTCTCAGATTATTGTTACTGAGTAGCAATATAGCATGCAAGGATATAACATGGAACATACACAACCCTAGGACAGACTATATCCATGTGTTAATCTCTCCATCTTTCTGTCTATGTCTCTATCTCTATCTCCGTTTCTTTGTCTCTGTCTTATGTGGTATGTGTGTGTTTATGTGTTGTTATTGTTGTTGTTGCTTTTTGTATTGAGTTGTACAAGTGAAGTGGGATCTGGAGGCCACAGGAAAAATGTGCACATCATTCCTCAGGATCTGTCTCTGGTACCTGTTGCTCACCAATTATATAAAGCTGTGTAGTTGTAGCTTAATAAAGTTATCCAGCTGTACATAGAAGAATTCTCCTCTATCCGTGTTAGCATTTCTAAAGCAAAAACAGCAACAAATTGTTAAAGTCATTTCTACTGATTAATATATTTTTATATAGATCTTTCTCATTCCTAATCATTACTTAGAAAGTCTCTATGAACAAAATTATAGTGAGAACTTTCTAGAGATTGTTCCAGCATTATAAAGAGCTGCACTAAGTTCTATGATATATCAGAGCTCATTATTTCCATATTATTCTCAGGAGATCTAGGGGAGCTTTATCTGAAACAATGGATAGCTCTAAACTTTAATACTTAATCTTTCTGTTATAATACAGCAAAATGTTTATATAGTTTGATTTTCCTAAACAGGGTTCATTTTGTAATAATTCTTAGTAACATATTTTTGCTGTTGCAATATATTTAATATTCAATACATTCTGTGATCATCCCATACGTTAATGACACATTTTGTGACTAAATACTTGAGAAGAGGAGCATAAAGTTTGGAGGTTCTATTGTGGATCACAGAATGAAGGTATAGTTCATCATGACAGACAAAATGTACATGAGAAACATGAGGCATGTGGCCACATTGCACACCAAAATAAAGAAATAGAATATAATGAATGCTGCTTCTCAGCTCCATATTTTCATTCTATTCAATATGGAACTTCAGGGCCACAGGTGGTCTCATATTAATTTAAAACACAATATTTCACTTCAGTTGATCATTTCTAGAATCACCATCATGGGTATATAGAGGGGTATATGCATTTACATATTGAGTCTAAGTTTTATTAAGTTGACAGTCAAGATTGATCACCAACCCATTTTAATTGTAATAATTAAAATTTAATCGATCAAAGAAATGTATGCCTATGACAAAAAGAAGATAAAATGCCAGTCTATTAGAATTATATGTCACTATGGCAACATATTAGCCATTGTGTCTCCTGATTCATAGAGATAATATATGTTAAAACTAAAAGCTTTAGCTCTCATCATAGACCAGAGAAAGCCTATGCTTAGAGAACATGTAGAGAAATTGTACCTAATAACTATAAGGACAAAGGTAATGGTAGTAGTTCTTAAATAAATAAATGTATTAATTTCTACCTAGCAATTTTGAGCAATGAAAAATAGAAATGCAAAGCTTTGTTTTATATGGGCATAATAAGAATGAAGTTATCATCATCCCTATTCATTTCTGTTGCCTAAAGACCATTTTGTTCAGCCTTATATCTCTTGGAGGTTTGGAGAAAGTTTAATGTAAATTATAAAGCCTCTTTCACAGACTTACAGAATTAAAATCTTTGTCCAATATTTTTTTCTCAAACATTGTGCATTACATTGGCAACGAAGCATAATTCAGTAGAATGGAAATGTATTTATTATAGTATAGAAACAAAACAATGTTTTAGTGTCAGGAAGACTAGCAGAAAAATTTAATGATTATTTTAGACAGAATTTGATCATATAAAAGTGTAATTAAAACACATGATCATATAACTTCATTAAATATTTAGTAGTAATATCTATGAGTTGTCTTCTCAGAAAATATATATAAACTTGTTTGACTAAAACGTATACAAATATATATTTTTATTTTATATTCAGATACAATATAGGTAGACCTAAAAATGAAATATAAAATTCTTGCACAAAACTTATGATGCTAATACCCTGTAATATCTGTATTGCATAATTTTCTGACAATGTAGACCATTCTTTCTCATTCTATTGAGGATCACTGAAAAAAACTCCCTCTTTGTCTTAGAATTTCCAACAATTACCACACAATAGTGCCCTCAATGGAAACAACAACAAGAAAGATTGATTATGGTTCATATATTATGTAAGCAAATATATATTTACCCAGTGACTATGAATATGTATAGACAAGTGTTACTAAAAAATAAAGTCACATGTAATCAAAAAACAAAAGGTAATATATAGAAAGGGAATTATGAGATATATTCAGTAATTTTATTATTTGCAATAGTTTATTGTTCATTTTCCTACTATTTCCCTTGTTTCTGTTTTCCACTTTCATTTTGAAAGAAAATTATACTAGAGAAAAGACAAGTAAAATAAATAAAGACCTTTTTGTGTGGAATAGGGTTTCTCTGTATTTCTTGTGTCCTGGAATTTACTCTGAAGATGAGGCTCACTGTACACTTATAAAGGTCCATCTCTCTCTGCCTCCCACATGCTGAGATTAAAAGTGTATGCTAACAGCGCCTGAAAGATAAAAGCTCTGTAGTGTTATAAGTGAATTTCAGATATATTAGGAAAAGTATTTTCCTGATTGACCCAATCACAATAGAGACATCTACAAAATAATCCCATCTCCAAGGATCAGGAAAAATTGTAGAATAGAAGAGTAAGGATTGTAATAACAATTGAGATTGTGTCTCCTGATGACAATAGAAGCTACCTGAAAAGTCTCATCAACCTAACCATGCAAACATGAACTGAGCAAAGGCAACAGCAATGAACATTAAGAAGAGCCCATAGGCCTCAATCCTACACAAGAAATTCTAAGCAAGTAAGTAATGCTTTGAAAAACAGAGGTGAGGTTGCAGAAGGAATAATACAATCAATTACTTGTACAGGGCAAAACAGTCAGCTCTGAGCACATGCATACAAGAAGTATTACATGATTAAGAACTATCTGTACATACACATACATATATACATGCAATAACAACCGATGAAAGAAGAGTCCAGGACTTTGAAGGAGATTAGGAAGAGACATATGGGAGTATTTGGAGAAAAGAAAGAAAAGAATAAAATAATGTTACTTTATATAATTGTAAATTATAATCTTAAATTATAATTTAAAATTAAAAATCACATTAAAATATCTGTAAATGAATCTACCAACTTACCTATATATGAAAGCCTGAAGAGACATGGAATTTCCAAGAACTAAGATATAATGCATTCTATTCTTTGATGCTGTTCTCTAGAACTGTTTTTCTATTCAGAATATTTCTTTATGGAGAAATGGCTGATTTCCAATCAGAAGTTTTCATAGATGTACAATGAAAACACGAGCAGCCGGTTGAGTCAGAAAAGAACACAGCTTTGAAATGTCAAGGAGATTATGCAAAGTACATGGAAAATAAATAAAATAAGTTGTGAATATTTGAGCATAAAAAGAATGGCTACCGTTTACAGAACAGGGAAAAAAAACTTTACTGGGTCTATATCTGACAGAGGATTTGTATCTACAGTATGAAAG
This sequence comes from Micromys minutus, assembly GCF_963924665.1. Taxonomy (NCBI): domain Eukaryota; kingdom Metazoa; phylum Chordata; class Mammalia; order Rodentia; family Muridae; genus Micromys; species Micromys minutus. The sequence goes on from NC_137974.1 coordinate 39,515,212, forward strand.
AAACTTTACCAACAAATGCCAAGAAAGCAAACAACCTAATTGAATGTAGACTATGAAACTTAGCAGCCAGTCATTACAGGAAGAAATACAAATTGCTAAGAATTAATTTTTAGAGTGTCCAATTATTTAAATTGAAATTCAACTATTTAAATTATAAAGTATTTAGAAGGAGTACATTCTTAGCCTTCAGAAATGAAAATTATAATTGCTTTGACGTTTCATTTTACCCAGTTCTAATGGCTAAATTTCTGACTCAGAAGCTATGTACATAACTGCTGGAGATTAAAACTAATAAGAATAATACTAGACACACTAACTTGGAAAGGTTAATGCTTACCAGGTCCCAACACTACACAAAGAATTATAGGCAACCACAAAATTCTTGGAGCAGGAGAAGTACTTTTCCTAGGAAAAACACACTATCTATTTGGTCATAATACCAAATGGTGGTTTTCTCTGAATGCATACAGATAACATTATACAAATGGAACAGATACTGTTTAAAAATATATATGGATGAATGTGTATATCCTTATGTATGTAAAAACTTTAATGAAGGAAGACACCATGAATTTGAATGAGGACAGAAAGAGATATTGTTGAGGATTTGGAGGAAAAGAAGAGAAGTAAGAAATAGCATAATATGAAAAAATATTTTAAAGCAAGAAAAGAAAATATGTAACAAACAGCGGCATGATGAGGGAAACCGAGATCCTCCTACTGTTGTGAGTGCATGGAATATATAAAAAGTCCATCTAGTATTTTATATGACCCATCTGTACAGTTTCTGGGTACACACTTAAAAATCTTTATTAGAACTGATAATGAGAAGTCCTCATTACTGCCCTTATTTGCTTTATTCTCAATAGGAAGGGCCAGGAAACAACATCAATGTTCACATACTGATAAGTGGATAAGAAACGTGTGGTGCTATGTCCAGCAGAATTTTAGTCAAATATAAAGATGTAAAAATACAAGTAAATAGAGAGTGCTAGATTACACTAATCTGAATGAATTAAACCAGAAACTGAAAGATAAGTATCACATTAGCTTGAAAACCTAAGTTTTTTTAAGTAGTTATTTTATTTATTTACACTTCAAATGCTGTCCACTGTAGCATGAAATAATAATAATAAAGCAGGCTTCTTCTGTTTTTATTTGTAAAATAGTTTGAAGAGTATTGGTATTAGGTCTTTTTGGAAGGTTTGATAGAATTCTGCACTAAACCCATCTGATTCTGGGCTGTGTTTTGTTAGAATAAATCACACAAAGACCCCAAAATGAAAAAGAACTTCAGACTAAATTTTTCCTATGAATAGTAATGGAAAAGTCTCAATAAAATTCTCACAAATCAAATCGAAGAACACATCAGTGATCATTCACCATGATTAAGTAGGATTTATCCCAGAAATGCAGAGATAGTTCAATATACAAAAATTCATCAGAGTAATCCACAATATAAATAAGATCAAAGAAAAAAACAGATGAAATAATAAAAAGGTTCCATCCCACACTAGAGCTAGATAGTCTCTAGCCCTGCTGGTCTTGCCTCTCCCATAGCTAGCCTCATGCAGCAACCATCCATTTCCAGCCATCCACTCCTTGTGGATAACTATCACAAATCTCCATCATCTAATCCAGTAAAATTTAAACTCTAGAGGCTTGTAGTTTATAAATCAGGTTTATATCAGGAAATTCTCACTCCATACAATAAACTCAGAGTTAATGATATTGATATAAAGTGCCCACCTTGATAAGACAACTTGACCTGTAATTATCCAACTCTTAGAAGATATTTATAACTATGTGGGGCTATTTAAAGCCACATGGAATCTAGATCTTCTTTCTTGTTTTCCATCTTTCTTCCTTCATCTCTTTGTCTCTTTCTGTCCTGTCTCTAAAATTACCAGCCAAACTTCCTTTTCCATTGTCCAATCACGAGATGTTGTCTTATTTTGTACCAGTTCTGACCTGGATTTTGACAACAACCTGCATTTTCCCCTCTTCTGTCCAGTTAAAAGGCTGTTTCTTCTCAAATATAAATTGATTACAACTATCACAATTTTTAAATTATAAAGTATAAGATACATCTAACACCCAATCTATCATTTTATAAATTAAATAAATCAATCTGCCATCTATCCTAACTTAAAAAGGCTTAAAATTTTATATCTGTTATGTCCTGGCTTAGCTTGTCTACTATCTGAAAACTATCCTGTCAAATATATTCTCTCAATGTTAAGTAGTTTGTGTTGGCTATGAGACTATAACTAGTCTTTTAACCCCATGAGAAATTAGAGAATCACCAATATTATCTGAAAATATAGGAATTCTAACATATCTTCCAGAACTGAGACAAGTTGTAAGGACAACTAGTTACCTATACAGCCCTTGTATCTCAAGAAGCTGGATCTTCAGCCTCTAGCCTTCTGGCCCAGGATCATCTGAAAGACCTTAGTAATTCAGAAATTTGAAAGACTGATTACGTTGACTTGACAGAGATTATCAGTTGACTATTTCACATCATATCATCTTTTACTGGACAGTATTTTGTCTGTTGAAGAAAAGTTCATTTCTGTCCAGTGGCTCCTATCCATGATGTACTACCTCACCTGGGGGGTAGAAATGTTCAACTTCTTCTTTGAGTCCACAAAAGGGGAGCTGTTAGAAGCAGATATATATCAACAATGAAAGAAATAACATTAAATGTTACATTTTGCAGATTTCTGACATTCATGAGTACCACCTATTTATGCAAAGTAACCTGGACTCTTGTCCATTAACTACTATCAGCTGTTTCTAAATAAAATGTCTAACAGATACCCTGGCAATTAACTCAGAGCCAAGAATTTGCTATCTGGTCTTAAATTTGTACTGCTTAATCATTTAAAGACAGTTTGTAATGGCATTAATAAAAAGGACTGGGTCCAAGCCTTGTACTTTTAGACTTTTTGCATCAATATAAGAAATTTAAAATAATGAAAACCTTGATTCTTCATCAAAATAAATTCTGCACCAAAGTAGGAAATCATGGCTTCAACTTAGTAACTATTGAAATGTTTCTACCAAATGAGATTATGTCTAGGCAATCAATTTTAGCTATTTTGTTCCTGCTCAAATTATGACCATTTCTAAATTCTTCAGAACCACAACTTAGAATAATCACCTCCATACTTCCAAGTCCAGGGTACCTGGATGGCAAATCTTCATAATTACTTCCAGCCAAATATGGTTGCTATGATATCTCAAAGGGGCAAGGAGTAGTCTCTGAAGATGTCTGTGTTTTTACTGCATCTGGCTGAAAGTCCCTGAGACCAGAAGTTCGAGCAGGTCAATTCAGCATGTCTAATGATGAGATTCACCAAGGCGGCATAATCTGTAATTTAGAAATCTCAAAACAAAATTTTAATATTAGCCAAGATATCTGTGTGAACTGTATTCTTCTGTGTAGAGTGTTCAGACAAGTTAGGATAAAAGTCTGTTTCAATCATCAGCCTTCATTTGTGCCATGTGAGAGATGACACAAAGAATATTTTTTGTTTGATTCACTTGAATCTATTTTTAGGTGGTCTTCCTCTATTATATCTAATGGGGTCCAGAGCCGAGTGTCCTTTTCTGTGAGCACAAAAGTAGAGCCTTTCTCCCCCAAAAAAGCATATCCTTGAGCCAGTAACCAGAAAACCTTTTAACTTGACTTCTCTCCAAGAGAAGCAACTACAAAACTCAAAATCACCATTTTGAAAATTAAAACAGTCCACAACAAATGAAGTAAACTAAAATACTGTATGACCCTCTTCTAAGGTTTTTTTTTCCTAGTCTGTCAACATTAACCCAAATTTTCAGCATGGAGCCCATGCTGAAAAAATATGAGTTTCCTACAGACTGTATTATATCATCTTTCTGTTGTGCTCTATACCTGAAGCCATAGACGTTTATTTACTAATACCTATTATAATATCTATGTGTTGTGCTCTCTACCTGGAGCCACAGACATCCAACAATACCTGTTCATAGAAGGCAATTAACATTGCTCTCTACTTGGGAGTGTGTAAATTTTCCCTATTCTAGTTCTCAACCCTGGGCAAAATTCTCCAAGTGATTCAGACAAAAATCTGTTTATAAATCTATCCTAAAAGCTAATAACCCCAGAGTTTGAATTAGATTAAACTCCAATCAACATCTGCTAAGGAAGGAGGTAGCTTCTGTTTTCCAACTCTCTGTGACTCAGAGTGGCCTGCACTTTTCACAGTAGGGGACCTCTGAGCCTGTAGGCAGAAACTGCCTGTTTTCTTTGTTCAAAGTCCTCACACCTAAGCATCAGGTGACTCATTCTCTCACTGAGAAACCACCTCTCTGATCCACTTACTAAGAACTAAATCTCTAACCCTCAGGCTAAGAATCTTAAATTTCTAGTGGATTCTTGCCTGCCACATTGGATGTCACCTGTAGCATGAAATAATAAAAAATGCACTAACCCACACTATCCCTGCAGGGCACCAGCAGGCTTGGCCTGTTTTCATCTCAGCAGACACTGTGACTCAGAGCTCAACCACTGGGTTGAAAGACTAGTTATAGTCAGAACCAACCCAGGGTCTAAAACACTGAGAAAATATATTTGAGAGGATAGCTTTTAGATAATATATAAGCTAAACCAAGACATAACAGATGAAATTTTAAGCCTTTTTAAGTTAGCATAGATAGCAGATTGGTTTATATAATTTACAAAATGATGGACTAGGTGTTAGATGTATCTTATACTTTATAGTTTACAAAATGACAATAGTCATATTCAATTTATATTGGAGATGAAACAGCTTTTTAACTGGACAGAAAAGGGGAAACTGTGGGTTGCTGTCAGTATGTAGGCCATGGCAGGCACAAGATAAGACAAGTGCCTGTGATTGTGTAAGACCCAAATTGAGTCTTATCTATTTGAGGCTCCCATGAATGAGACAAGAGATCGGAATGGATGCAAAAACAAAAGTTTATTAGTCCAGTAAACTGGGATGGCCTACATCCAGAGGAGAGGTGACCCTGAACGGCTGTAACAAGTAGTTTTTATAATTCTTAGAGTTACATCAGCAAAGTTTTAATTTAAATTCATTGGCTAAGCATATTGACCTTTGCCAATTGGTTGGTAAGTATATGCATCAGGACCCTAACTGGGACTTTCTAGTGGGTCAGATGGCTATTAGTCAGCACATTTTATGATTCTCCTGAAAATTATTTACTCAAGGAAGTCCCTTAGTCTGGGGCAGGGTGGGCCACTGGGCCATTGTTTTTACACAGTAGGCAGGAAGTGTCAGGGTACAGAATTTTCTACTGAAACTTCTTCATTTGGACAGTGTAAAAGGAAGGTGGGCTGAGAATTTTAAGGACAAAGACAGACAGAAAGGCATAGGAGGAAGAAAGACAGAGGAAGAGAAAAAAAAAAAAGATCTAGATTCCATGTGGCTTTAAATAACCACAGGTAGCTATAAATGTCTTACAAGAGATGGATAATTACAGGACAATTTGTCTTATCAACGTGGGCAATTTATATCAATATCAATTAGCTCTGAGTTTTTTTGTGTGGGGTGAAAATTTCCTGATGTAAATATGATTGATACATTACAAGCCTCTAGTGTTTTGGTTTTTCTGGGTTGGGTTATGGAGATTTGTGATAGCTAACCACAAAGAGTAGATGGTTGGAAACGTGAGCAGGATCTGGATCTGCCATAAGAAAACTGCAAGATGGATGCACAGGACTAGTCATGGAAGAGGTGAGACAGCCAGTGGCAGAGAGTAGCAGGTACTATTTTTATTATTATTTCATGCTACAGATCTTGTTGCTGTTGTTTAGAATCAATAGTTAACATAATCACTGAGCTCAGCAACTAGCATCCTAATTTTTAAGCTATTCTAAGATTTTCCTCTAGAAACAGATCCCAAGCAATCTGCCACATGAATGCGGTAGTAGGGGGGTGATGGGGGCTCCCCTACCTACATTCTGTCCTCCACTTGTCTTCTGTCCAAAAGTAAGTTCTTTTTTCTGCTTCCCTTCTTGCTCTCTCTGAGACTGAATTCCTGTATACTCCTTGCCCAGTGATTGGCCCCCTAAAATCATTATTTATTAGGGAAAAGTTCTGCCATAGTCCTCCTTTTCAGTTTCCCATCTACAAACACCCCATGGTATCACTACTCCTCTTTGCATCTAAATGTGTCCTCTGCCCACCTACCCACTCCAGCCTCTCCTCCCATGATGCCAAATAAAGTAATCTGTTTCTACATATGTAGCTGGAACCATGGATCCCTCCAGGTAAACACTTTGTTTAGTAATTTAGTCCCACTAAGCTCTGGGGTGGAGGTGGGGGATCCAGTTAATTGATATTGTTGTTCATCCTATGTGGCTACAATCCCCTTCAGCACCTTCATTTTCCCCCTAACTCTTCCAATGGAGTCCCTAGACTCAGTCTGATGGTTGGTTGTGAGTATCTGCATCTGTATTAGTCAGGCGTTGCCTGAGCCTTTCTAGGATTAGATATGGAAAGAAATAGGAGAGAAGTATAGAGGATCAGGAAAATGATTAAAAATATGTAGTAGTGGGGAGTGGGAATCTGCGGGTGGCCACTAGAAAGTCCCAGACACCAGAGAAGCTAGAGTTTTCCAGGACCCAACAGGGATGACATTAGACAAAATACCCATTAAAGGGGAGCTAGAGCCTGTGGAGACCAACTCTAGTAGTTAGGCATGGTCCCCAGTTGAGGTATGGGAACATGCACCATTCTCATTTTTTTTTTATCCAGAATTGTGCTTATCTAAAGGAAATGCAGGAACAAAAAATGGAGCAGAGACTGAAGCAAAGGCCATTCAGGGACTCTCCCATTCACAGATCCATTACATCTGCAGACACCAAGCCCCTAACACTGTTGATGACGCCAAGAAGCACTTGCTGACAGGAGTCTGGTATAGCTGTCCCTTGAAATCCTAGGGGTTTTGTGTTTAATTTGGGTTACCTATAGAACACAGGAACTATAAATGCAGGATTGGTGAAAAGGAGGAAAAACATATTAAGAGAGAGAGAATAATAGAGCACAATATTATGAAAAAGTGACAATACAGAGGAGACATGTTTACATAGGGAGAGAATGGGAGGTTCAAGCAATGAAAGAAGTAAGGAAGGGGAGGCTTAATGCATACATTATACTATATATACACACACACATATATATATGTACTATTTTGTACAAACATATATTGCATACTCTATACATACATATAATTATATATACATGTATACATAAGTATATCTATACATACTCACGCACGCACGTGCGCGCACACACACACACACACACACACACACACACACACACATATATATATGCTATTGCAAATCTATCCAAGATCTAGGGTAGCTTCTTGGCTCAAAGGTATACTTAATAAGATTATCCTGGCTAATGGATAAAATATGAAAATGCTCTTTAAATTCATATTACTTTATCCTAGTTCACTGGAGCTCTCAGACCTCATCAGAGAAAATTCTTGTGTGGTAAATGGCAATTAAAGCATAAACTTAACATCTTGCCAGGTGCATGGAGTAACTTTGAATGGACTACTTGTCTGTAAATGGGTCAACTTTATTGCACTTATTAGTCCAATCTCAGAGATCCTCATTTGTGAAATGGGAGATGGAAAGGTGTACGATTCAGAGGTTAGGGACCAAATCTAAAATATGTTTTCTGGACATGATAGAGCTGCTGAGTCTATGAACTTATAAACCTGGATACAGTAAACCTGTGAGAGTTCTATCCATTCCCCACTCTAGCATGGAGCAGGAAGGACCACGGAAGCCTTCACTCCTAACTGAGGAGATGTACAGAGCTGATGCCCATTGAGGGAAGAATAGTCAGTTGCCCATAAGGTCACGGCTCCTGGTCCTTGACATGCTCTACTAAACAGATCCATAGCCAAAGGAATATGGAGAGTATATTTGGAATAGATAGGTTATTAAATATAAAAACTTGAAGGATCAATGGTTGTGAGATGGATCTGAAAAGTCTTGTGATAGTATGAAATTATGACAGAATGAATAAAAATAAAAATTTTCCATTTCTTCAGAATTTCACAGAATTTTATAATGAAATAAGATTATATCCACAATCATTTTTCTCTCTGGCTCACACCTGTTTCCCCAAACACACCCTCATGCCTCCAATTTCATATTTCTATGCAGAAAGCTTAAATGAAGATATGGTTTAAGGAACAGCAAAGCCTAATAATTAATTTTATAATTTCAAGAATTGATAATTTATGTCCCGCGCCACCGTCTCGCCAGCAAGAACCGGTACACAAGGATCCTTCTGCAGCAAAACTTTAATGGAGGAAGACCCCGAAGGGACGAAAAGCACCCAGTTTTATACCCCTGAGGGAGTTGGAGAAAACATGTCTCTACCTGATTGGCTGCTCGCTGGTGGTCTGATGATTGCGCCCTGAGATGGGCGGTGACTTTGGCTCCCCTTGCTCTTCGTGCATGTGCTTTCAGGTTGTTTGTCAGTTTTAGCTGACTCACAGCCCCGGAAACCGGCACCATCTCTGCAGGGCGTTGGCTGCGGCCCCTTACAAATTTAGAAAAATGTATTATAAAGGGTGAGTGTAGAAAAACTTTTTGTGCATGTTTTATCAACACAACAGTCCAGAAATGAGTGTACAATACAAGGAAAGGCAGAGAAACAGCTCTGACTCAAGCAAGAAATATTCACAAATTTTATGCTTTAGTCTGAAAAAACCATTTGAAATATTTTTAAATAAATTGAATATGATTTAATGAACTTCCATTATCCCATGAAACCAAGAAATACAAAAGGTTATAAGAATCTATCAAATCAAAAATCACTTACTTAAATCTCTGTAGCTAAGATCCCTAATTAAGTTCAAATGACTTTGAAGTCGGGAGAAGGATATTAATGTAATTTACTTCAGTGGTTAAAGGAATTGTAATATTCTATTAATAGAAATATGAATTAATGTATGTAGCTTCAATTTAACCACTTATCACAGTGAACAATTCCTTGTTCCAGCAATAAGTTCATTGATATAACCACTAATTTAGCCTGAAGTGTCCAGGCAATTACTATATTTATTCTAAGTCATTGGCAACAAATGAGCTATTAAGATGTCTTCTATATCTGATTGTATTTTAAACCTGAGAAGAATTTAGAATAAGAAGATGAATGCATAAAATTAAAGTATTATATTAGTAGTTTTACATTGAAAGAAAACTTTACAATAGTCACTAGTTTACGTTTATGATTCATAAACTTTGTATAATAATGTTCAGAGAAGCATCTGCTAATTTTAGAAATATAATTATATAACTAAACTTTTAAGATTTATTTATTTACTTTATGTATATGAGTGCTTTATCTGCATGTGCACCTGCATGCCAGAAGAGGATATCAGATACCAATATAGGAGGTTGTCAACCACCATGTGGTTGTTGGCAATTGATCATAGTGCCTCTGGAATAGCAGCAGTGTTCTTAACTGCTGAGCCATCTCTCCAGCCAGTAATTAAAGGTTTGACCAATCCAGCTCAGTCAAGAGGGTCTCAATGGAGAGAATGTGGATTGCAAATAAAGACAGTTAGACAACATTATAACATTACTCCAGCTATTGCTGGAGCTAAAGTGGGTTTATATTCTTTCCCAGTCTTTTATACTATTCAAGATACTTGAAGAGAATAGGTCAGTTCTAAGATCAAAGACAAAGTAATCAAACAAGGCAATAAAGGAAGTCCCCTGGTCACTATATCTAAGGGCTTATCAGGATGACCAAGAAAAAAGGAATGTCAGGCATTCCTAGGCTAAGTTTACCTTGAGTTTTGTATTTGCCCAAATTCAAATACTCTTATCTAAGCCTACTTCCTTGAGCCCAGTCACAAGTGCTTACCAAATTTCTAGAAGCAGTCCCAAAAGCTCTCCACAAAGTTTTAAAACTCAATTTGAATCTTTCCCTTTTGCACTCAGCTTGGAAAAATATATAATTCACTAGGTTGACAAGCAAGAGAAATGAGTTTGAACATGGTAAATGCTTAAATACAGGAAAGAGAAACAGAAATCAATGCTTAACTTTACAAATGGAATTGAAATATTATATGAACAGTTGTGATATTAACATGGGGCAGAGTCAGATTTTAGAAATAACTCCAAAGTATACAGTTGACATGATTGGGTATGTTACATTATTTGATAAAAAGGAAATAGCAAGAATCAATTAAGAGAGATAATGGTTAATAAAAGCCTTATGAATGAGCTAATTAAAAATATTAAACAAGAGTTGAACATGGGAGCCTTGCTCTCAAAAGAGAGTCCTGGCTCAGAAATTTGTACACAAAATTGTAGATAAACATAAGTTTTGGTCAGTGTGGTTATTATGAGTGAGCTTAGAAAAGAATCCGAATAAGTAAAAAAGATTCCATAATCAGCAATATTTGTTAGTAGATTAAAATTAACCAAAAGTTTAAGCAATATCCTGTAATTTATGTACACTATACACAAATGTATTTTTATCCTCACATAAATGTATATAAGTTATATTTGTATATATTATATATAATATATACATATACATAATATATAGTCACAGAGTTAGAAAGATAGATATAGAGAACTATATGTCATAAAGATAATAAAGTTATATTATATATATTAGATAGATAGATAGATAGATAGATAGATAGATAGATAGATAGATAGATAACTTTAAGAGAATTTAAGTCACTTGGTCTGAAAATACTTCCCACAATAATGGTAAACTAACAAAAACACTATTATCAGCTACAAGAAGATTTTCAAATGATTGGTTACTATAAAATAATATAATGTATAGATATCAACCAACCAAAATTATGAATGTGTGTTCTAGGGTTAGTTTTTCTTACATTCTTTCTGGTTTTTATATGCATGTGTTTATTTGAACAATGTCTTTTTATTTATATATTATAATATAAAATAATTTAATGATTAACTGAAATGAATTTACATAGGTATATATTATCATAATACAAAATAAAGAGAAAATAACTGAAAAGGAGGAAAGACTATATGTGATATGAGCTAATTGTTGTGTGTTAATGTGCCTCTTATTCAGCTTGTACAGGGTGGGAAACAGTAATATCTAAAGTTCACAATCACCGTCCCCTTCAGAGTAAGCTTGAAATTGGCTGTGGCCAACTGAAACCCTCTATCAAAAAAGAAGGTGCTTACTCAGTAAGGATCAACTTAAAAATCTCCCAGTTTTATAAATAAGACAGGACTCAATATATAAGAAAAAAAGTGTATATTTCATCCATTTCTCAGAAAAAATCCATGAAGTACTCTTATAAGTAGAACCAACTTTAAATGCTTTTTATTTTTCTTAAAAGTTGAAGCGATTGAGAATTTGCTCAAATAAATAGTGAATATGATCAGTTCGAATTTGAGAACATTTACAAAGTGTTATGTCTAAACAAATAAATTCCAAGGCAATCTTGAGGTTTGTTTGTGAAGTGTTCATATACAAGGCCCATATACTAAAGCTTAATTCTTTTTTTATAATTGTTTTATTAGATATTCTCTGTACTTATATTTCAAATGTTATCCCCTTATCCCCCACGTATCTCTGCTCCTTCTCCACTTGTTGCCATGAAGGTGCATCCTCTCTCAATCACGCTCCCCTACTCAGTGCCTACTCATTCCCTTACACTGGAAAAACTTGCCTTCAGTGGACCAAAGGCCCTTTTTCCCATTGATGCAGGTCAGTGTCATCCTCTGCTACATATGCAACTGGAGCCATGGGTCTCTCCATGTGTGCTCAGTGGTTGGTGTTTTAGTCCCTGGGAGTTCTGGAGGGTTTGGTTGGTTGATAATATTGTTCTTCCCATGGGGTTGCAGATCCTTTCAGCTCCTTTAGTCCTTTCTCTAGCACTCTCATTAGGATGCCAGTATTCAGTCTGATGGTTAGTTGCAAGCATGCTCAACTGTATCTCTATGACTCTGGCAGAGTGAGGAGGTATCCATATCTGCTTCCTGCTAGTAAGCACTTCTTGTCATTAGCACTAGTGTTTGGTTTGGTGGCTGCATATGGGGTGCACTTCCAAGTGAGGCAGTCTCTGAATGATATTTTTCTTTAATCCCTGATCCTCTATTTCCTTGTATTTCCTCCTCAGAGTGTTTTGTTCTTCCTTCTAAGAAGGGCTGAGGCATCCACATTCAGAACTTTCTTCCCAAAGCTTGATTCTTAACTAGTCATGTTATAAGGAGGTGGATTGATGGTGAGGGTATTGGTTAAAGTGAAAGGCCAACATGAAAGGCAGAGACGGGAAACGTCAGCTATAGGAGACACATTTTATCCTACAGTTATCCTGGCCTCTGCTTCCCCATCCCACAGAAAAGGAACAGCTTCCTCTGCCACATGCCTCTTTTCATGGTTTGCCTCTTTGCAGGCCTATAGTAGTGGGGCCAACAAATTGAACTCAGGCCTCTGGAACAATAAACCAAAATGACTCTTTCTACATTTAAGTTGCTCTTCACTGCTGTTTTCAAATAGTAAGAAAAGATGACCAATGTATGCAATGCTGTTACTTGTACAATTTATTAGAGTTATTTTCCTTGCACGGAACTTCATATATGTATTCCTACACTGACTATATTTAATAAAGTGTGCTTCCAGCACACTGAGGCCTGACACTATTACTGATGCTATGGTATGCTTAAAAGCAGGGGCCTATCATGACTCCCCAACAAGCAGCAGAAAGAGCCAGATGCAGATATTTATACCCAACAAATGGACAGAAACTGGTGACCTTGTGGTTGAATTAGGAAAAGCCTGGAAGAATCTTGGAGGAGGGCGACACTGTAGTAGAACCAGCAGTCTCAATTGACCTGGAACCCTGAAATTTCTCAGACACTGAGCCACCAACCAGGCAGCATGCACCAGCTGATATCCAGCCCCCAATACGTATACAGCAGAGGACCTGTGGGTCTGGACTAAGTCAGAGATGATGCACTTAACTCTTGAGAGACTAGATGACCCAGAAAGTGGGGAGATCTGGTGGGGTGGGGGTGGGGGTATTCTCTTAGAGACACAGTGAGTGAGATGTTGTGGGATGTGGAACAGTCAGAGAGGAGATAAAATATGGCCTGTAAAAAAAGATTAAAGAATAAATAAATTGTAGGCTGATGTCCAATGTATTAGGCAAGAATCCACTAGAAACTTATTAGCCTAAGAGTTTGAGAGAAAGTTTTATTTTCTAAGTAAGAGGGGGCCAGCACCATGTTGAGTCATGTGGTATCTCAAGTGCAGAACCTTAAACAAAAGAAACACAGAGATAGCTTCTGTCTTAGGCTGTAGGGGTCCTGCTGTGAGAAGACAGGTTACCTTGAACACAGAGTCAGAGATTAGAAGCTGCTTGCTTCTTTGTCAGATTGTTCAGAAAATGCATTTAAAAAACTGGTTGGTTTGTTTTGTACATAGTAAGATTTAATGCTCAAGTCAAGTTTGATTTGTAATCTAGAAGAAGAGAGTACAGAGCTTACCTGAATCATGAGGTGATTTTCACCTGCAGTTTGGAATTAAGATACAGAAAATTAGTCACTGACTCTAAGTAGAGAGTGGTGAGATTTAAAAGTTAAAAAGTTTATTAAAAATCGAGGTCGGTACACTAGGCAGAGTGAATACAGACATATATTATGGAAGCTACTAATGATGAAGGTCTGACACTCTAGATTCAGAGCTGCACAGATTGATATGTTTTGAGGTAAAACTGATTTTACAAGTTGCTTACTTGTTCATATTGAAATTGATAAATAGGTGTTAGTTTACTTTATAAATTACCCCATTAAGGCCATGTGACTTATCAGATGCTGGCTAATGAGGGTTTGTGGTTATTTTTAAATTACCACAACAGGCGACTCATATTTTCTTTATGTGGCATCTATAGAAATTTAAGTTGATATATTGACATGGCAGATTATTAAAAGCCAAAAACTAAGGTCATACAGGTTTTTTTTAGCTTATTCATTTGTTTTATATTGTTTTAAATTTCAAAATGGGTGCAATGTTGAGTTGTGTTTATATTATTTCTCTGGGAAAGAATACAGCATACAAGATATTCTACTTGCTGACTAAGTGACATGCTACTTTGGGAAAGAGGTATTGTCTTTGTGTTTTAAAGGGTATGATCCAGCTTTGCATGCTTTTCAGAGTTATATGGATGAGATTTGATTAAGGGAGACAACAAAAGATGAACTATGACATTTGATGTTATTTATCTATTGTTGAGAAATATCTGCTCCATAAAGTTCCCTTTTGGTGGATTTGACAAAGAAATTAAGCATCTATACCTCCTGGTGAGGTATACTTTGTGGCTAGGCAGCCACTGGGCAGAAAATGCTTATTTCATCTACAGACTAGTACTGTCCAGAAAGAGACACATTATGTAGAACATTTGTCTGATGATCTTTTGCTAAGCCAAAATTTTCAGACTCTCAAGATTTCTACGTTTCAAAGGTCTATTAGCTGATCCTGAGTGAGAAAGATGAAGACTTGCTCTCACATGTTGCAAACAGGAGACTGCTAGTGGAAATTTGTCTCTACAACTGTCTCAGTGCTTAAAGCCATGTTAGGCTTCCTATTTTTTAGATATTTGGCCATTCTCAGATTTCTGAGAGATGAAGAATGATTTAGTTTTATAGCCTACTCAAGCTGATTAAGTTTGAGGAAACAGTCATTTAGAATATTTTCTAGTGGTAATAGTTGTACATAGCTTACATTTGAGGAATAGGGGTTTTTTTGTTTTGTTTTATGATTATTTTTTAAGTAAATAAAAAGGGTAGGATGTAGGCTGATGTCAGTGCAATACATGATTGGACAGTAAGGAGTGTGGGCAGGAAGAAGTCTGAGAAAGCAGAAGAGGAGGGAGACAAATGGGAGATTTAAGATGGAAGACAAAGATAAACTATCTTCCTTCTTGTAGCTATGAGTACCTTTAGGTAGATCTGATTATTTCTGGGTATTTCAATAGGTTACTTATTTTATCTAGGTGGGTAGTGTATATGTTTATCAACTGGTTGTAAGCATATTGTGTAGAGGGATTGTATATTGGTAATTGAATATATAAATATGTTTGATAAGTTATTGATTGTTGAGTCTTGACTTTAATAGGTTGTGTATGAAAGCAATTGCAGAGAAGCAGGTGGAACTAGCAGTTGCAGTTCTGTTTCTTTTGTGAGGTGAGGGCATAGGAAGCCATGGTAAGAGATGTATGGATGCCAGGCTTGGTAACTAACCACCTTAAGAGACTGTGCTCAGCTCCACACTGGAGCAGTTCCTAAGGAATATCACTCCAATAGACTGATAGCAACAGAACAGAATCATATTTAATATTTACAGTAACAATAAATAAATAAAACAAACAACATATAAAGGTCAATTCACAATTGTATGAAAATTCATAGTTTTTGAAAGTGGATGTGCTTCTGAAAATATCTGATACTTGCTATTTAAGGTATTGTTTGCTAAGAAAAAAAGATTCTACTAAAGGCATTTTTATAATAAGTTGTACATGGAAGTTGCAGAGATTGTTCAGCAGTTTGAAGAATTTGCTTTTTTAGCAAGCAAGCTGAGTTTAGTAGCAACCACACATTGGTACTTGTCCATTAGCAATTTCATTTCTAGAGTATTTGATCCATTTTCCAGACCAGTATGGGTGCTAGGCAAGCATTCATTTTGTCAGTGTACATACGTTCAGGAAAATAGTTATACATAAAAATACAAACAACTATGTAATGTAGGTGTTCATGAGTGAATGAGTTTCACCAGATGTGTGGAGGCGATAGCACAGCCTTGCATCTCAGTTTATATCTCCCACCTTGTTTGAGCTAAGGGTGTTTTCATGCATAGCATTATATAACAGACACGTTGACCTGAAGGTTTTTGGACATTCTCTTATCTCAAACTCCCATGATGTACTAGAAATCTCAGCAATGTAACTAAATTTTTATTTAAGGGACTGGAGCTCAGGTCTTTTTGTTACTGTTGCAATTACTTTATCCACTGAAATAACTGGAAAGCCCTATTTAACAATATTGTTTTTGTTTTTAAATACAGATTTTTAGCACATATAAAAATTTAAAGACTCCCAAGAAAAGAAAAAATGCATACAAATATAAGTTTGAGCTTTTAAGGTAGACTTGATGGCTCTTTTGCTTTGAGACAACAAATTACTAATTTTTATTCAAAATTGCTCTTAATTTTATATGCATTATTTTATCATACTGTGTTATATGCATCTTAGGTAGTAGTACTCTTATTATTCTTTGCTTTTATTCCAAATCTTTTCGTTGCTGTTTATTTTCTATATACTATGATAACCAGTAAATAGTTCTATATTTCTCACTTGGGAGCTCCCTAAGGGAAGGATAGTCTTCCCTTGTAATACTTTATTTTCTTTACTTCTCAACATCACTCAGAATTGAGGCTTACATGAGAACCCCAGTGAAGGAGCTAGAGAAATCCTGGAGGAGCTGACAAGGGCTGCAACCCCATGGGAAGAACAAACTCACCACAGCTCCCAGGGACTAAAACACCAACCAATGAGTTTACACTGAGAGACCCATGACCACAGATGCATATGCAGCACAGGATACCATTTTCTGGCATCAATGTGAGGAGAGGTCTTTGGTCCAGCAAAGGCTCATTTTCTCAGTGTAGGGGATGCCATTGTACTAAGGTGGGAGAGAGTGGTTGGTAGAAAAGCACCCTCATGGAGAAAATGGGAGGGGGATTGGAATTGAGAGAAGGGGATATCATCCAAAATGTAAATGCAGAGAATATCCAATTTAAAAAAAAATGAATTGAGGTTTATATGACATATTTTTTTTGTAGAACTGTTCACATTATGGGACATAGTCAGACCATAGATTTTCTTACTCTGAACATATGAACTAAGTCTCATTAGCCAAAATGACTGACTTCTCACAAGCTTAATGTACATACAAATGCACAGGAATTTATCATCTGTATTAAGAGGATCTGAGTATTGACTGACTTGCATGAAAAACAAGCCTTTTCAGAATCTTATACTTTTTTCATGACACACATAGAAGTGACTATGCACATGGGAAGTGTGTTTCCACTGATAGAAGCAATGTAGCTCTTTGACAGTCTATTTCATAGAATCAGGTCACAACAGAGTAGCATCTGTTCCCAGCATTGCCATTGGCCCAGAACAGAACTACTTAAAAAAAAAATAAGCTGAAAGGGTCTTTACTATCAAGAAAGTAATATCTTATCTTCAACACACAGGCAAAAGCTTACTAAATAAGAAGTGAAAACCCCTTTCCATTATCGAGGAAAATGAAAGGAAAATTATGAAAAGTAACTGGGGCACAGAATTAAACTACCTAGGCTAAAGCACACAGGGGAAACCTTCAGAAAATTGATGCCAAACCTACCATCCTGCTGAGGAAGTGGAAGGGTGGGAAGGTCTGGGAAATGATATCTCAGGTAGAATAATAAGCAAGAGTAAGAGCCCTGAGATGCAGACCAAGAAAAGATGTTAGGAGAACTGGCAAAGGCTAAGGGACTTTAAGTAGTTTTAATGTGTAGATTGTCCTTTATTTCCAGGTAAGTATGTATACCCACAGAAAGCTTGGAGTCCTGGAGCTCGATCACATCATGTGGCTCAAGTCAAACAATAGATTGTCTTCTCTTCTAAAACAACAGCGCATAGGCCCTACTTGTCTTTTTTATTGCAGTACTAAGTGACAAAAGGTGACATTTGGGAATAGAGGAAAGGGCATGGTGCTATTAAATGGCCCCTTCTTTTGGAATATTTCTTTTGAGACCTTACAAGGCCAAAGGTTTCCATTCACTGTGATCTGGGAAAATAATATCAAAGTTGAAAGTAGGGGAATTGATTTATTTTTAATCTGTTGATGGCCTCCATTTTCCAAGGGCCAAGTCTTCTCAAATACTTCTGGCTTTTATACTAACTAAAGTGCTAAATAGCCTAAAATACTACCTCATTTAGTGTGGAAGAATGCAAGAATGCTCCAGTTTTTTAAGCATCATTTACAACAGCCATAACGTTCAACTATAGGAATCATTAAGATAATTTCTTCTAAGACACCTGCAAGTCAGTGAACACTTCTTTATCAGTCAGGGTTCTCTATAGTCTCAGAAGTTATGGAATGTCTCTATATATTAAGGGAATTCTTTACAATGATTTACAGATTGTAGTAAAACTACCCCAATAATTGTCAGCTGTGTGTGGAAAGTTCAAGAATCTACTATTACTTAGTCTCACAAGGTGCGTTGTTTCAGTTGGTCTTCTGTAGAAGTTGATTCCAACACATGTGTTGACAAATGCAAGCAGGTGAAGAAGAACAAATCTTCCTTCTTCCAATGTTCTTATGTTGGTCTCCATCAGAAAATATGGACCAGATTAAATGTGTGTACCACCAGGCCTGGATCTGGGACTTGTTTTGTCCCATGCTGACCTTGAACTCAGAGATCTCCCTGCTTTAGGCTCCTGGGATGAAAGATGTGTACTACCTTAACTCACCCTAAATTTTTCATATGCTTCAAGATCTCCATGGCAACATCCAGGCCAGAAACTTGTGTTTTACAGACTCAAGGTCTGAACCTCAGTTGAGCACTCCAATTCTGGATTTTAGTTCATTCCAGATAATAGTTAAGTTACCAACAAGGAATAGCCATTATAGCCACCATTACTGCATCCACTGATTATGTGTAGTGGTATGCCTATGCCTGCTCAGTGTTAGCATTAAAACACTCTAGTTATTAGAACATGTCAAACCCACATGGTATGCACTCACTGATAAGTGGATATTAGCCCAAAAGCTCATAATATCCAAGATACAATTCACAGAGCACATGAAGCTCAAGAAGGTAGACCAAAGTGTGGATGCTTCAGTTCTTCTTAGAAAGGGGAACAAAATACTCAAGGGAGAAAATAGAGAGACACAGTATGGAGCAGAGACTGAACGAAAGGTCATCTAGAAACTGGCCTACATGGGGATCCATCCCATATACAGATAGCAAACTCATACACTATTGCTGATGTCAAAAGGTACATGCTGACAGGAGCCTGATATAGCTGTCTCCTGAGAGGCTCTGCCAGAGTCTGAAAAATACAGAGGCAGATGCTCATAGCCAACCACTGGACTGAGCAGAGAATCCCCAATGGAGGAGTTAGAGAAAGGACTGAAGGAACTGAAAGGTACTGAAACCATAGGAAGAAGAATAATACAACAATATCAACCAATCAGAGGCTCCCTGTGACTAAACCACCAACCATAGAATACACATGTAGGAAATCACAGCTGCAGTAGCATATGTAGCAGAGGATGGCCTTGTAGGACATCAATGGGAGGAGAGGCCCTAGGTCCTGTGAAGGCTTTATGTCCCAGTATAGGGAAATGCCAGGGAGATGTGGGTGAAGAGCACTCTCATAAAAGCAGGGGAGGGAGGATGGGAATAGGGGGTTTTCAGAGGGGAAGAAAGGAAAGTGGATCACATTTGAAATGTAAACAAATAAATCTAATAAAACTAAAATGTTCCTTGGAGTCAACAACAACAAAAAGAACACGTCAAGCTGGCAGTTTAGGATTTATGCTATTTATTGTCATTCGAACTAGACTCTTAGCAAAGCTTTTCTTAAGAAACACTGTCAAAGGATATGGATAGAAAGTAGTACGTGTATTAATATTAACGTGAACAAAAGTTTAGGTGAAAAACGTTCTGACAAATTGGACATATTTTAAAATAGCAGTATCATGGTTATTAAAAATCCTATAATATATTCAAATGAAAAGTGTCTTGGTTATGATAAAAAACAAATTGTCCATAGGCAATTTGGAGAAGAGTTTATCTCAGTCTATATTTCCAGATTATAATGCCTTATCCTAGGTAGTGAGACAAGAAACTGAAGACAGGAACCTGAGGTAAAAAACAAATCAGGAGGGCTTTGGAGGAAAACTGTTTACTGTGAGTTCATGTTCTGGCTTGCCACTTGAGAGTAGGAACCTTGCTGGGCAGCTGAAACAGGGCATGCTAGTACAGATACACAGCACAGGGGGTGGGAAAATGCACTATAGGATATGAGTCTCAGTTTGAGTGAGCAACAACCCAGGGCAAGGCCAATGCTGAGGTTCCCAATTCCTGGGTATCCAGTTGTCACTGGAAGCCACACAGAGTTAGAAATGAAAGGGGCCTATGGGCCTGCAGGAGGGAACAGAGCCAGAAACATGGGGAACTCCTGCTTAGCTCATAGGTGATTGCCCTCTGCTATGATTGTCTGGAGGCACAAATATGCCTTTGAAGGGAGAGTTAGATAGAACAGCTCAATATTTGAAGGCTTCCTTCATGCTCCCCAAGGCACTTCCTGATGAAAGACACAGTCCATGCTTATCCATACCATTTATTGGCTGTTCACCATGAAAAAGTAGATACATACCACCTCCTCAGGGTGGAGCAGAAATTAAGTACCTTTTGAAAGAAGAAATGTTTCAAAAAAATGCTTATTGGCTAAACTCTCAAGGCCCATAGATACCCTATCATAGAGAACTCTGTTGTGATCTATGTGACAATTGGTCATATTCTGTAGGGAGTATGGTCAAGTGATGGGGACCTGGACAGAAATAGGTGAAGCTCTTACCATCCTCCTGTATGAGGTTTCAGGGCTTCTAATCCATTTAACCTTACTAAGTTTCCTGGCATGTTCCACTGACCCATACCTGATTGGCTTGCTTCCAATGACGTGACTTGTTAAGTATGCTTCTTTGTTTGTCTCTTTGTTTCTTTCTTTCTTTTCTTCCTTCCTTCTTTCCTCTCTCCTTCTCTCCCTTCCTCTCTCTCTTCCTTCCATTCTTCCTTGCTTGTTCCTTCCTTCCTTCCTTTCTTTCTTTTGTTCTTTCTTTCATTTTTATTGAAATAAGGTTCGTCTCTCATGTATTACATCCTGACCACAGTTCCCACTCTTCTGCAACTCCTAGCCTCCTCCCTCCTCCCAACTTCCTCAAATTACTTCCACTGTCTTCCTTCAGAAAATACCAAGCCTCCAAGAGTCAACAAACAAGCACAATAAGACCAAATATAAGACCAAAGTTCTCATGCTGTGGCTGGATAAGACAGACATTGAGAGAAAAAGAGTGCTAAGAGTAGGCAAGAGAGTCAAAGACACACCTATTCCCACTATTAGGAGCCTCACACTCCATCCAAATACCAAGGTAATACTCAAAACACATACACAGAGGACCTAGTGCAAACCCATGAAGGTTCCACAGTTGTCCCTTCATTCTCTTTCTGGCCACTAAAACTCTGATTAATTGATATGGAAGTCCATGTTCTCATGTTGACTTCCATTACCTCTGACTTCGTCAATCTTTCCCTGTCCTCTTTTGTGTAATTACCAGAATTCAGAGTGGAGGGACTTGATAGAAACCTTCAATGTAGACTATCTTTTTGCATAATGTCTGTCCATGGGTCTCTCTGTACCTGGTCCTATCTGGTGATGGGAAAAGATTCTACCCTTACTAGACATGGCACCCATCTATCTATGAGTATAAAAAAATATGATTGGCTTTTTAAAAAAATCATATTTGATTCTATCTTAGGTCTTTGGGTTGTCCAGTCTCTGGTTCCTGGACATCCAAGCAGTATCAGGCATGTGGGCACTCTCATGAAGTGGGCCTCATGTTGAATTGGAAATTGTTGGGCCATTCCCACCAGTTTGGCACCCCAAACATTTTCCCTGCTCTCCATGCAGGCAGGATATCTTATTGCATGTTGAGAGGCTAAGCTGGTTCCTACATGGAGACTTCACACCTGTATTCTTGTATCTTTGGTGCAGTAAGGGACTCTGCAATGTCCTGAACAAACAAAGAAATGAACACATAAAAAAGAATGTGCACTACCGCAATCACAAAACCTTTGAGCTACAGTCAGATATTTCTTTTACAACCCAGGACCACATGCAGGTTCTGCTCACTGTGGTACAGGCTTTCTCATATTTATGACAGATCAGGTCAGCATTCTAAAGACTTGACTACAAACCAATTTTTAGGAATGAATTTCCTCAGTTATGGTCCCCTCTTTTCAGATAACTCAAGCTTGTTTTCACATAACTCAAACTGATTTAAATTTGTCAGAAAAACGTTTATACTATAAATAACTTGTAACTATTTGTTTTAGTAACTATTACGAACAGCTGATAATTTTAGTTTTCAGCTTGGTAATCAAGGAAATATTAATTGTCTTCTGCAATAGCACAATAAGAAAGAATAAATGGGAACTGATTAGGAAGCCTGAAAGCTTGAAAACATGCCATTATAACAACTCTGTACAAAGAAATCTGATTGTTTTATTCTCTAATTTTAGTACAATTTAAATATTACTAATTATATTTCAATCAAATAAAAGAAGTGGATGACAAAAAAGCCAATAAGTGAAATTCAGCATTTAGCCACACTTTTGGATATGACAGAAATTGAAATAAAAAATAAATGTTCATAACAAAGGCACACAAAGAGAAATACTGATTTTCAAGATATATACTTGGAAAAGACAGAAGTTTTTTAGATTTGGAAAATATATTTTAGATACATAAAACCATACATAATGAAAACTAGTAAATTGAGATTTTAAAATATATAAAATATTATAATATACAATGAAAATTTAACTTAAATAGAAATGGAAGCTTATCTATCTGGACATATATCATTTTTGTTATCAATAGTGATATATATCGTGCTCATTTAATTTTATAATTTAGTTAGTAATCTCAAATATTAAACCATTGTGATAAATACTTTAATTACATACTGCCTTCATTAAACAATTATTTTATAAGCATGCCATCTTTCCATTATTTATTTAGAATATGAGATAATGAGTTTAAAGAATTTACAAGACAAATTTCACATATAATTATTTTTAACTTGTCAGCTTTATTCAGAGAAAAAAATCTTAATCTATTTGATTCTATTATGTTCTGAACTTTCCTTGACTTATTTTCTCTTTTAATGTCTTATTTCTTATTAGTATTTCCTTTACACCTTCATCATTTAATATCAGCATGTAACATTACTACTTATGTTGTATCATGTGCAATGTCTGATTTAAGATAAATAACACCAAAACAATAAGAAATTAATTAATGACATGTTTAAATGTCATTTTAACAAACAAATGTAATGTAAAACCTACCACATCCTTTGGCATGATGAAATGCAGAAAGATGTCAAAATATTCTTTTGTATAATAGATTTTTCTTGTCTGTATTTATTTTCAAGATTTTAAAGCCAACTGAGCACACTAATCACCAAAATTTCAGTGGTAAAAAATCAATTGTAAACTTTATTAAGGAATTTTCTAGATACTGTGGATAGCCATCTTAAGTTTTTCTTTCATTTTTCATCTTGAGTTTTTCAATCCCTTCTAGAAAGTAATATAGCAAAAAAAAAAAAAAAAAAAAATAGAAAATCTACATAAAATTAATATATATGTAAGTATTTATATCCTCATTTTTTTTGTTCAAAGAGGATATGGCCATCTCTAAAGTGCTGGATTTAAGAGAAAGTGGCATTTTAAAATCTGACTTTACAAATAAAAGATTCATTAGAGTGGGAACGTGAAAATACAGCATCCCAGAGCACTGGTCACTTGACTACTTCCTATCTTCTTCTTAGAAAAGTTGTAGCAACACATGATTTTCTTAAACCTTGTCTGAGAAAAACTTTCTCAAATTCAAGAGTTGTTTGGGTGTGATGATGAAACACCTGTAAAGCATTTATTCATCAGCTGTTTCATGTTTGTTTCTTACAACCAAACCAAAAATATTTGTAGGAAACTCTGATAACAAAAACCAAAACTGAGTTCACTGTTTCTTGCCTCTAAAGGATGGTAAGCACAAAGAAACCTATACTATTGTTTGATGTTTTCTTCTTTTAAGTAAAAGATCAAATGACATAATGAAATCACACAACACAATGGCCTGTAACATTCTTACTACTATGTGGAGAATAATTACTTGCAAATTAAAATCTTTCTTATAAATATTTTGACTTTTACATGAAAATGAAAACATTAGTTTTTAATTTTAATAAAAGTTAAAACATTATTTGACTCCTCTTCATAACATGCAATAAAAAATCTAGGTAGAAATCATGATACAGAGTTAAAAGCTTAAATGTTAATTATAATCCTGGCCAATGGGCAATTACCATGTACTTATTAAGTGGTTCCATTAAGATGAATTATCCTAATATGGCTCTTAAATTAGCTCCAAATTTGCATAATAAGTAATAATTATAAATATTAAAGGTCCTATCTGCTATTTCATTAACAATATCTCCTTTGCACATAGTTATGGAGGTTAGGAGGTTATGTCCAAACTATAATACTCATACAAATTTTTTCCCTGGCAAGGTAATCATTTTTTTTACTAAATTACAAAGCCAGAGACACAAATCTACATTTAGTACAAATAATTGCTTCACTAAGGCTTTTATTTTAACGTGAAACTTTTCTTCTAAATAGTTGAGAAAATGCCTAGGGACAGAATCCAGCATCATAATTAAATTTAGTCCAACAAACCACACAAAAGCCCACATTTCTATCATGACGTGAACCCTGAAAAAAGTGCTCTGCTGCATAGTTAAATTCTGTTAATATAATTAAAGTAATCTAGAGTAAGAAAATACTGACCAGCATTCACTGAAGTTTAATAAGAATCAATGACACATAAAGTTGTGTAAGGCATCACATTACGTTATTTGCTGTACATTAATTATCCCGCATATAAAAAGGATGGGTAGGAAAATTAAAAAAGAAACAAATATGGAAAATTTCCCCTGTTTATTTGAAGTTGAAAGGAATAAAATAAAGGATGGCTTAATTATTATTCTTGTTGCACTCTAGGATATGAAATTTATTACAAACTTAATTTAACCTAGGGTCTAGAGGAAGACCAGATACATGTCATAGAATAGACCAAATATATAGCAGAGTTGTAAGAGACCAAATGTTGGTTGGGTTGTTTTTTTATTGTGTGTTTGTTTGTTTTGCTCTAATTTTGTTCATTTTACATCTGATTGTTGCCTCCACTTCTGGTCACCCCCTCCCACAATCCCATCCATAACACCCCCCTACTCCTCTGAGAATGTGAAGGCCTTCCTGGGTAATTCGCCTCCATGGCCACCAAGTATGCAAGGCTTAAGCACATCTCCACTGAGTACCATTACACTATATCCCAAGACAGTCAATAGCATTAGTGATAGCCCCTGCTCCATTTATTGGGAACCTACATGAGACTGAGCTGCAACTACTACATATGTGGCGGGAGACCTTGGGCCCTTGTATGTTTTTTGTTTGTTGGCTAAGTTTCTGTAAGGCCCAAGGGTCCAGGTTAGTTGAGTCTGTGAGATTTTCCATGGGAATATTATTTCCTTCAGGTTCCATAATCCTTGCCAAAACTCTTCCATAAGTGTCCCTAAACTCCAAACACTGTTTGGTGGTTGCTCTCTGCATCTCTCTGAGTGAGCTGATGTGCGGAGTCTCTCATAGGACAGCCTTGCTTGACATAGGAGTATGAATAATAGTGTAAGAGACTGGTGCTTATAATCTTTGGTTGGGCTGGTTATTGCTTGGCTATTGCCTCGATTTTCTCCATCGCTGGTTTCTGCATTTCTTGTTGATAGGATAGATTTGGGGTCGGAAGTTTTGTGGGTCAGTTGGCATCCCTACTGCTCCATTTTCTAGCCTCTTCAGGTTTGGTATCTCCAATGATATGTATGAGTCATGGCTTGAGGTCACTCCATTGAGTTTTGGTGCTTCCAAAATCCAAGGATTCTGGGACATCCTCGAGATGACCCCTTCATCCCAGTAGCAGATTTTCATTCATTCTGATGGCCATATGGCCATCTTTCCTATTTCTCCCCTCTCCTGATCCCAACCCCCCACATTCCTCGTCCTATCCCCTCTCCCACCCAGTTCCTTCTCTCCATCTACCTCTTATATTGTTTTTATAGCTATTTGTCAGAGAGATAATTGTTGTTCAGTGTGTCTGATTTTAGTGTTTTTAGAATAAGTGATGGGGAGGGATAAGTAAGGGAAACTGAGGAAAGCGTATCATGTTAATTGTGAAATATCTCAACAATCAACCCACTGTGGTAGGTTTTGTACATTTCTTAAGTGTATATAAATTCAGAGTCAAAGCCAATGGACAAATGGAACAGAGTTAATTTGTATGTTATATTACAATTTGTTTACACACAATAGCTGCTACAACTTAAAGAAGCATTAGAATCCACTAGAAAGAGAGCTAAAGTTAAACAAAGGCAAATTGAGTAATGTAATGTTGATCTATGAATGTGACAAATTGTTTTCTTGAGGGGACATGTTGATGACTTGCAGATATGATTTGTTTGGTAAGGTGAGAGCAAAATCCACTGGTACAAAGTACATTCTCTGTGATCTAATCATGAATTATCTGTGTGTTCCAGGAATATAACTTTTGCTGATGGTGAAGGAATGATTCTGTCTTCTGTAATTTAATACCTTCCATTTCAGTTTGAAATGTTTAATAAGTACTGAAACTATGCATAAAAATATAAAGAAATTTATGAACAGGCAGCTTTTTGGTCAAGCAACATTATATATTAAAGAATCGAACCTCTCTATCATATATTGTTCAAAGTTCAAATATAGATTAATGCCAAGCATGCATTATGTTCTTTTGGAATTGGCTCTTGACTCCCAATTAAAATACACAAAATTATTTTTGGACCTAAAGATATCCAAGTGAGTTATTCAGTACATTTCTTGGATGGTAGTCAGAGGGCATGCACTGATAATCTAGGACTTTGAAATGAGCAAAATACACAATCCATCAAATTATTTCATTTGTTCTGGTATTATGGGATTTTTGAGTCACCATTAAATAATGACTTATAAGTTGCAAATTACTAATTAAAATTATAATAATTTAATGTGATTAAATAAAATGTCTGAAAAATTTGGATTAAGTTTTGAGAAAATAAAAAAAAAAAAAACGCTACTTATGTGGAAACTAATTTTAAAATAACCATCCTTATGTTGGGAATATTAAATATAATAGAAAATTTAATTTATAATAAAGCTTATATTTGTAGTGTTTGAGAATAGTGAGAGCACTGTTTCAGTCTTATACTGGAATAAGACTTTGTATTGTAAGGATTGTACTAAATAGATGAAGAATAATAGCAATGTTCAATTATAATTCTTCTTTTGGACTTTTAGCATGCAGCACAAATTTTATGTTCCTTTTCACTAATTAGATATAACCTATGAAACAATCTAACAAAACTGATTAATCAGACTCTGAAGTTGTGTGTTAATTATGATCCATTGAAACATTTTATATTGCAGCATAAGCTTTTTATATTATCTTCAGCTTGAAAAGCTAACGTTAATTACTGTATGGATTAATAGCTGTCAAGTGTGTCCTACTTTTGGGATAAATGAATATAAATTAGTTTCATATTTTTGCAATAAATATAGTACATTACTTTTCACATTCTTTTAACTCTTATATGCACATATCTTTGTAGAATTCTGAATAGCAATGACATAGTTTTCTGAAAAGCAAATCCTTCTGATTTCTAAAGCTTGAAGAATCAATCTTGGTTCTTTTTTTTCCTAAAGCTTGAAGAATCAATCTTGGTTCTTTTTTTTTTCTGATTGTGATTAAGCTTGTTGCCTAAGCCAACTACAGGGATGAGGACCCTATGAGGACACTCTTTGGAGAAGGAAGCAGGGCTAAGCCAGTGACCCTGAACTGCCTCAAACTACGTCATTTTCTCCCAACACACCAACACACTGCTTTCCCTACTAGATCTGAATAGACTTTAAAGTATGACAGTTCCTGTAATGTTCTTTTTCTCCATTAGTCAGTATTTAAATTTTAACTCCATTTTGCTTAAGACAAAAGCAAATAAACCTGAAAAGTTTAAAATAAACTCCTAAGGATGTTAAGCTTTTCTGTTTTTCCCGGAGTCAGAATCTTTCTCCTTCAATTTTTTTCCTTCCATGTTTTATTTGCTTTTCATGATCCATTATCATCTATAGATCCTGTTGTGTGTGCTGGTGATTTCTAAAATTTGAGAAACCTGCGGCTGACAGCAGACAATGGTTCCATTAACAGTCTATAAAAAGTTGAATGCTTCATTAATGTTTATGGAACATGTTCTTACTTTTTTGTGTGCCTCTGTGTACAGATATGTACATGCCTGGCATAGCATTCTTGTGGAGGTCAAAAAGAAGCTTGAGAGAGTTGGTTGTCTCCTTTTACCATGGAATCCAGAAGATTAAATATGGGGTTCAATCATGGCAGAAAGCTGTTTTACTCCAAAACCTGTTTCACTGCATCTTTTGTGTTGCAATAATTCAGTATTCAAGCTCCCAACCTCAGTGTGTCTTTACTCTCATTGATCACAAAGTCCAGAGAAGTGTTTGTTATTATTATCACTACTATTTCTACTATTACAATTGTTACTGTTGTTATGCTTAATACCGGGTCTCATGTATGAAAATCGATAGCGAAGGAAACATAACCTGTGAGTTCTAGTCTTCCTGCCTCTTTGCTTTGGGTGCTGAGATTACATGATATATTAACTCATTCAGTTTGCACTGTCCTGCTAATTAGAACTAGGATTTATGCTCACTGAACAAGTTGTCTTCCAATGTAACTACATCCCTAAATTGTTAATTTATTATAATGTATCATTTTTACTGGATATTTCCTTTTTTAAAAGATGTATTTATTTATTATATGTAAGTACACTGTACCTGTCTTCAGACATACCAGAAGAGGGCATCAGACCCATTACACAGTTATGAGTCACTGTGTGATTGCTGGGAATTGAACTCAGGCCCTCTGGAAAAGCAGTCAGTGCTCTTCACCACTGAGCCATCTCTCCAGTCCTATTGGCTATTTTCTTTACTTACATTTCAAATGTTATCCTCTTTCCTGGTTTCCCCTCTGGAAACTTTTGTTAAAGTGTCTTCCAGGACAGGGACTTCATGAAGATAAATATAATCTAAGTAGAACTGAATGAAGTTAATTTTTAAGTGAAAAATCCAAACGATCATGTTGAGTAGTAGGTTGTTGCCGTTATTTTTCCCCTTACTAGCTCTGGATTAGTTTTCTTGAGCCAGTAATCAGAAAAATGGAATGGAATAATTAGCACATTACCTATACCGCAATTGTGAGGCTAGGAGTCACAAATCTAGTGTTGAACACAACCATGAGATTCTAACATTGAATCTCCAATCTTCTTCCTATCATCAGCCTTACTGACTGACAGTACACCTTCTCTTCCAGCTTCTCTTAGTCTGTAACATTTCTTATTTTCTAGAAACCACACTTAAATCTCAGAGTCTTCCTATTTTATTGTCACAGTCCTTTTCCTATCTTCTCTCTTTTTACAAGGTCAAAAACAAAACAAAACAAAACAAAACAAAAAACCTTGCTTTTCTTTGACTTAGTATCCTTGGATTAAATTACTCTGATTTGAAATAAGACCCACTTCTAAAACTATTATATATGCAGGTCCCAGAGTTGAGACTTTACCATGTATTTGGGAGAAAACAATGTAGTTCAGAACACACTGCAGTTTGGGGAGAACAGGTTAAAAGAACCATCCTTCAAGTTGTTCAGATAAAAAATAAAGATAAGTTATGATACACGGCAGTCTAAACTTGTAGGAGGAATAAGGATTTCTTTTGAAATTTAACTTATAATTATTTATACACTTTACATCTTGTAGCATGGTAATAGATGCTCAGACTATGCTTTCTCAGGAGTTTTCACATAAACTTATTCATATGGGTTGTTAAGGCTGTATGATTCCATAACTGGAGAATGATACTGACAAATGTATCCCTAACTTTTGAGAAAAAGCAGTAGACGTCACTGCATCTTGAGAACAATCTAAGGAATTGGGGACTTAGGAAAACTCATTTGGAAGATATCTTTTGATATATTTTTATGTGTATGTGATTTATGTGATTGGAAAGGGATTATAGTGCCTTTGCTCATCTTACGGATTCAGAAATAGCACAGAGGGTTCAAGGATGTGAGGAGGCAAATTTAAGTTCAATGTAGAGAGTGCCAAATTTGATAATATCCAGGCTCAAAATCAAATATATATGACATTAAACTCCTCTGGGAGATTGTTCAGATGTGGTTAATACCTTCCATCATGTTCAAAGATAGAGAATAAGCAAGGCTTTGTGAAAGAGTTCGGGCAAGGAGCTAAACTAAACGGGGGTGAAAATTCTGCTTGAATAAGTGGTTATACTAGTCTGATATAGTTTCCTAAAAGTCCTTTCTCTCTCGGATTTCAGTTTTGGTGTGAGTCTAAACCTCCAAAACCAGACTTAACATAGGGAGTTTATATTATTATTATTATTATTATTATTATTATTATTATTATTATTATTATTATTACTTTATTATTATTATCAGCTTAATTAAACTCAGAAAGTGTTTGCCATTAAATATATAGAAAAAAAGGAGGACTTTGTATTGTGTATAAAACCATGCTATAGTCACACCAGCTTGAACTCTGGTGAAGTAAGGACATGTTTTGCTTTTGATTTTATTTCTTCAACCACATTCATAACTATACAGTGATTTTTTTAAAACATACAATATCTTCTTCCCCTATGTAGCCTAGGGAAGAGAATGTATACTGCTAACAGATTAGATAGTAGAAAATAAGCTAATTATTTCTAACTTAATTACTAGAAGTTTTTGTATAGGTTTTGTTGGCATTAATTTAGCTCTGAGAAGCAAATATGTAAATAGAATGCAAATCACAATAATCAGTAAGCTAAATTGTTGGCAATAAATTTAGATATTTTACATTTCCTCTTGGCTCATCAGAAATAATTAGAAAATGTAAACGATCTCATTGGAATTAATGTGGGTTCGGCACTGCCGTTAGTGTTTTTAAGTATTACTCCACACTTTTACCAACTGAAATCACCAGGCGTTAAAATGGAAAAACAGGCACTTTTAAGATGTAATTATCCACTGTAGCATATTAACACTTTCAAGTGTCAGATTTGTAATTAAAGAGCAACGAAACTACCTATGGCTCCCAAACCACCTGCCAATCTGTCCTTCTTACTGAAGAACTAGAATAAATACAGACTTCATTTTATTTGAAATTTGCAGTAAACACAGCTCATTGTGATTGATTAACTTCTGGTGACAAATGATCAAGAAAAAAAAATGAGAAGAATATGATATGAGTGTCTCAATCAAGAGTGAGGCCATCACTACAGGAACTCTGATATTTAACTGGAGATAGACAAAGCCTGAAACCTGCCTGCCTCACAACCATAGAGCTCACCATCCAGGAGGATTCTGAAAAGGCGAATATTTCATATTAATTAGAAAGTGATAACTCAGCCACCATTTGCCAGTGAAAGAAATTAAATATGATGGTAAATCTTCCCACTGAAGAAATTCAGGTCTGAGAGGGCTTTACTGATGTGTTCAAAAATATTTAAAAATTTAAAAATTCCATATAAATTGCTTTTTTTTCCAATTGATATTGTGGACAGAATTATAAAACAAAAATTTACAAAACAGATATGAAAACTACATTATATCTGATTATAATATATTTTCAAAATATTAACAAACTCTCTATTATATGTAAAAAAATATCTATCAAAACCAAATGTTGTTCATCAAATTTAAAGGTGTGTAGTCTGATTCAATGTTTGAAAACCATTCAATATAATTTAGCAAACATAACAAACAAGTAAATGAAAATTATATTCTTCGTATAAAAGAAAAACACATCTTTAAAATCTTTAATGACCACTTGTTCTAAATACTATTCACCAAATGGAAAGATCAAAATACCCTCAAATGGATTACCAGTGTACATATGATTTACAAAACAACAATTAATATAATTTGTAATGGCGTGTAAATAAATGGCATATAAATAAATGTTTCGTCCCATAATGAAGCCAAAGTGGAAGACTGTTGCCATGTTTACAACACTTCTTCAATAGAATAACAAAAAATGAAGACACATAAGTAAAAAATGTGGCTTGATAAAGATCAAAATTAAAGTTAAATTGCTGCGGTGTTAAAGTGCCATGGCAAAGTATGTGAAAAATCCTAAACAAACTATCAGATATCCATGACAGCTAAGTAAAGAAATTGATATGCATGTAAGATACATGCTTCATATAACCAATTTATTTGATCTTCTGTAAAGTAGTTTTAAATAATTATAAACAGTATAAACAAATTGTATTTTACAATAAGAACAATGGATATAAATTATTAAAATTTAGTAAAGAATTCCCAAGATGTAAACACCAAAGTTCATACACAGTAAAAGGAAAGAAACAAAAATGACTGCTTTGGCTACTAATGACATGAAAATGATTAAGGAATATCAAGATATAAAATAATGTATTATGGGATAGTTTTTATTGTCAATTTGACATAATCTAAGGCAGTGATTCCCAACCTCTTAGTTGAGCAACAATTTAAAATAATTTCTCATCCTAGGTGATTCCCACAAGTGACCTGTCACAGATTAAGAATCTTATGATCTAGAGTAACCTCAGAAGAGTGTACTGCAAATAGAAGTTTGGCATCTGGCTATGGCTATAAGAATGGAAGAATGAATACAGAAAATTCGGTTCCTTTATGAAATGGAATACTACTCGGCTATTAAAAATGAGGACATCCTGAGTTTTGCAAATGGGTGGAACCAAAAATATTGTCACCCTGAGTGAGGTAACTCAGACCCAAGAAGACATGCCTGGAGTAGTTTTTAATTTAACAATATTTAGATACAATAAAATGAAACTATTTGATTGACTAGCAAACAACCCACATATTTCCAATCAAATGTAAATATATTAAATATATTTTATTACCTTTGCAAGATTCACACAAACACTCATATCATATATGTCCCCTAAGTACTGTTTCCAGCATCTTAAGGCCCTTCCTACCTACCCAATTATAGTACTTTTTAAAAAATTCCTCAAGACTGATTTGTTCTGCTCAATTAATAGTTGGTATGTGGTATTACATTGGAAAGTAAACGGTTTATCAGTAATGGCACACTTAGAGAAAACTATGTCTCCTAAGCAGCTAACTATAGTAAATAGTGCCAAAGTATTAGTGGGATTATGGAGCAAACACTGCTCTCATGCTTCCCAGACATTGTGCATGTTATTGAAATCCCTATAAATCCATTCATGCAGGTCATCTGCTGTTTCCAGAAGACAAAGTTCCATTGTGGGCCTCCATCATTGCTGGCTCGTAATTCTCCTGTCTATGTTGATCCCTGAGGCTTGGGAGAAAGAAGTAAATATATTCCCCTTTTTAATTTTTTAAAATTTATTTATATATTTAAGAACATGCAAATAAAACCAGACCCAAAATTCTACACATCTCCATGAACTTCTGTTCTACTAAAGTAAGAATTGTTAGACTATAAATTCACAGAGCTTCAAATTAGATTTTGAACTAATAATCTCTAATGTATCTGTATGTATTTATCTACCACAAACACAAACAGCTGTATATAATAAAAACAACAGTGAACCAAGAATATTATAACCTGCATTGCTGCCTTTCAACTTTTTTCCTGTCTTATTGGTTATATTGTTTATTTATATTTCAAATATTGTACCCCCTTTCCTGGTTTTTTTTCTGCAATTCCTATCTCATTCTCCCTTTCCTGCTATTATGAGGAAGCTTACTCACCCACCAACACATTCCTGCCTCACATCCCTAGCATCCCCCAATGCTGGGGCACTGAGCCTCCACAGGACCAAGGGCCTACCCTCCCTTTGACGCCCGATAAGGCAATCCTCTTCTCAATATGCAGCTGCAGCTGTAGGTCCCTACATGTATACTATTGGATTGGTGGTTTAGTCTTTAGGATCTCTGGTGGGTCTGATTAGTTGATATTGTTGTTCTTCTTATGGGGTTACAATTTCCCTCAGCTCTTTCTATTCTTCCCCTAACTCTTCCATTGGGATCTTCCCATAGGGGATCACATAGGAACTTAATATAAAAATAGTGGGTGACTTCAACACCCACATTTACATAGGTATTCTAAATTAAGAAACACAGAAACTTCAGACATAAAATATGCTATGGGTACTTTGAACTTACCTTTAATATACAGAATATTGTACTTAGTATCTTGGCCAGTCCTGGGTTACCGTTTTAATTACTACCTATTGCAAATAGCAGATTTCCATATTAGGGCAGAGAGACACAATGATCTACAGGGTAGAATAGTAAGTCACTATTAGTCAATTGTATGCCCATTTTTAAGCATAAAGTAGTAGGTTCTCCTCTAAGGCCTTTGAACTTTCTAGATATAGCTTCTTGGCCAGGAAACAATGGCAGCTATAGGTTGTATCTTTTAGATAAAATGGTCAGATATTCCCATGATGCTCATGCTACTCTTGTATGTTGTATGTATACAACCCCAAGCCAATCATTATTATTATTGGCAAAGTTAATAGCTGGGTGTGAAAAATTACTGCTTTCTCCTCCCAAAGGGTACATAACATCTTTCAGCATTGTGAAACTCAACCAGTAGAAACAAAGGTTTTGATCCTTGCAAGGCTGATTTTTTCATGTTCTGTGATTCAGCTATGTGGCAGTGATAGAATCTTGTGATCAAGGTCTAGATGGTAACTAAGAGTAAAGATGATAATTTGTAACATTTTGAAATCTAAGGAACCAAATGGACAAAATTCCAACAGTAATAACCCATTCCTGAAATTGAACTTTTTAATTTGTATTAGAGGCATCAGTAGCCTGTTATAGGTTGTCCTATTTAATTCATCTGTGTATTTAGATTTAAAAGTTTCTATAGAAATTATTTCTATATTTATTTTTAAGAAGATCTTTGGTGTTATTTATGCATGCCCATACCCCCTCCTTCACTCTACTCTCTGCTAGAACTACAGTTTAACATGTTCTAATCCATTAGTCCTGTTTCTATTATGGTGTCCTAGCACCTCACTTGGATGTACCTACAGATATCTCTGTAGTAATTTCTTTATCTCTGTGGAATTATAAACATCACATGTATACCTGAAGTTCCAAACCTTACATCCTCAAATGACCAAAATCATGTGGTGGCATTTGTCTTTCTGAGTCTGGATTATCTTTTTCAGAATGTTTGGTTTTCATTCTAAATATTTACCTGACAATTTCCTCTTTCTTAATATATAAATAATATTCTACTCTATGAATCTGCTTTTCAATAGCCTTTCATCATTTTTGAGCATATAAACTGCTTCTATTTCATAGAACCTGTGAGTATAGCAGTGATGAACTTTGATGAGCAAGAATCTCTACAGTAGATTCTAAAGTCCTTTGTGTATAGATAAAAGTGACATAGCGAGATCATGCAATAGATGTATTTTTAGGTCCTTGAGGACTCTCCACAATGATTTCCACAGTAACTACATAAGACTGTCTGTCTGCTGACAGAACTTCCCTTTACTTTTAGCTTTTCCTTTGCCATTCTGACTAGAATGAGATATAATCTCAAAGAAAGTTTAATGTGCTTTTCCTTGGTGAGTAAGAATGGTGAGTAATTTCAAGTGTTCCTTACCCTGTTATATTTCATCTTTTGAGAATTCTTATTTAGCCTTATTCAAATTCTTTGACTGGGTTGTTTGTTCCATTGTTTCTTAACATTTGGAGTTCTGTATATGTTCTAGATACTAACTGTGTCCGATGTATAAGTAGTAGGGTTCACCTCTCCTTGCTCTATGCTGCCTCTTTACTTAACTGATGGTCTTCTTTCATTTAGAAGAATTTTGAGTTTCATGAGGTCCTATTTATGAACTGCTCTATATAATATACAGAGTTAATGAATCAGCAAAGCGCCATTAAGCCAAAAACACCAAAAAAATTTTGAACACACTTAATAGATGAACAGAGAGTAATTGAGTATAACAAGAAAAAGAAAAAAGTTAAACTAATAAATGATTGAACTTGAACTAGATGATATTTCATAACCCCATGCAGTTGTTCTAAGTGTATGATGTCACAGTTAGTTTAAGCTGTATAAAGGCTTATAGTCACCTTGGAAGACAGAACCTCAAATGAAGAATTGCCTGATTAGAGAGACCTTTGGTAATATCCGTAGAAGTATTTTCTTACTTTGTAATTGTTAAAGGGAACCATATCCCTCTGTGGACAGTGGCATAAAAATATTAGCAAAACAAGTCCAATGAAGCAAGCCTGTGAGCTTCTTCCCTCCTACTTCTCTGCTTCAATTCATACCTTTAGGTTCCTACTTAAGTTCCTGAGTTTCCTCGGTGATAAAATGTGACATGTCAGTGTAAACCAAAATACACTTTCCTCCCCAGGCTGCACTTTAGTCGCAGTGTATATCACAACAACAAAACAGCAAAATAAGGCAGAAATATTATTTTCTTTTCTTTACAAGAGGAAATTGGCAATACGTTGGAAGTCCTAGGCACATTTCATCTCATTCTGACAAGTTACTACACTAGAAATGTTTCAGGGGCCCTACAGGACCCAAAAAAGTAGGCCCAGTTGATATAATCAGATAAATCTAGAGTCTACTCATGTAGTGTATTCTGGTCTTTTGCATCCTCCATAAAATAAAGTATTTCTCATTTTTCTTAGAGTTACTACTAAATATACTTAGATATATGATACCTGCTGACCTTGAATATTTGCAATAATGAAAACACTTCATATACCATCTGCATAGTCCTTCCTTCTTCTGAATGATATCCATTTTGTATTTCTTTGGATTCTGCTATAATGTCTTGCATGATCATATATTATGCAATAAGAAATGCCATCTCACCACCAGCTGTTCGGAAGGATATTTCTCAGTCTTACAAATAACTGGAGAGTGAGCAACTATGTATGTGACCACTGGGTTCAGTAAAACATAAAAAAGAAAGTATGAATTATCTATCTCCAGAGAGACTCTGCCAGAGTCTGACACATACAGATGTGAGTGCTCACAGCCAAGCATTGGACTGAGCACAGAGACCCCTGTATATATAGCAGAGGGTGGCCTTCTGTTGCATTATTTGGAGGAAAGGTACTTGGTCTTGTGAAGGATCGATGCCCCAGTGTAGGGAAATGCCAGGGTGGTAAGGTGGGAGTGGGTGTGTGGATGGGTGTGGGTGTGGGAGCCCACGCATAGAAGCAAGGGGATGGGGAAATGGGATAAGAGGTTTGCAGAGTGAAAAATGGGAAAGGGGATAACATTGAAATATAAATAAATAAAATAGCCAATAAAATTTTTCTATAATTCGAAGCTACAACATACCATCAAATATGGAATACTATGAAGGCTGTGTTAAGAGAAACGTTCATAGCACTAAGTGCCTTTATGAAGAAAATTTGTGAGATCTCCTATTAGAAAGATAATAGTACGCTAGAAAGTTCTAGAACAAAAATAAGAAAACATACCTAAGAAAAGTAGAGGACAGAAACTAAACACACTTAGGGTTGAAATCAATAAATTAAAAACAAATTGAATAGTACAAAATATCAACAACACCACAAGTTTGTTCTTTGAGAAACTTGACAAGATATACAAACTCTTAGCTAAACTCCAATTCCTGGGGGAAATAAAAATAGTCATTAAAAAACTCCCAACCAAACCACTCCAGGAACAAATGGTTTTATTGAAGAATTCTACCAGACTATCAAAGAACATCTAATGCTAATATTCCTCAAATTACTCCAAATAAAACCCTGAAGGAACACTACATACTTCATTTTATGATTCTATAGTCACCCTGATATGTAAATCACACAAAAACTCAACAAAGAAAAAATTTCACACCAATGTCCCTTATGCACATTGATGCAACAATACTGAAAAACATCCTTGCAAACTAAATCCACAAACACACTAAAAACAGCACCCACTATGATAAAGCAGGCTTAATACCAGAGATGTAGAGATGATTCAATATAATGAAAATCAATCGATGTAATCCTCCATATAAGGAAATTGAAAAATAAAACAAAGGATCACATCATCGGATGTTGAAAAAGTCTTTGTCAAAATCAAACACGACATTCATGATAGAAGTTTTAGATCAGGAAACAAGATGCTTACATAAACACAATAAAGGCAATATACAATATCAAATTAAATGGAGAGACACTTGAAACAATTGCAGCAAAATCAAGGACGAGACAAGGCTTTTCACAAACTCTATACATATTAAAGATAGTAGTTGATGTTTAGGTTAGATCAATTAAAAAATTGAATGAGATTAATACGATAGAATTTGGAAATGAAAAAGACAAAATATTGCTATTTGCATATGTGTTCCCAAAATACAGATAGGGAACCCTACAACTGATATACACCATCAGCAATGTGACTGGATATAAAACTAATACAAAAAAGTAGTAGCTCTTTTATATTTACAAATGGTAAAATGCTAAAGGAAAAATTAGAGAAATAACATATTTCCTAGTAACCAGAAATAATATTAAATACCGTGGTGTAACTCTAACCAGGCAAGTGAAAGACCCATATGTCAAGAGCTTTAAGTATCTGAAGAAAGAAAGTGAAGAAGGTAACAGATGACATAAAGACCACTTGTGCTCATGCACAGGTAGGATTAACATAGTGAAAATAGTCATCTTGCCAAAAGGAACCTTACAAATTCAATGTAATCCCCATCAAAAATTCCTCTACAAGTTTTTTTTACAAACAAATATTATACTTCATGTGAAAAATATAAACCCAGAATAGCTAAAATGTTCAACATCCTTCCTCATCAAGAAACTGGGCAAATGGAGAATGGTGAAATGGGTAAGAGAAAGATATACCTGCTCCTTCTGCAAATTAATATGCCAAGATGGGTTGATATTAATCAGGCCTCCCTTTTCTGAGGAGAAAGGGAAGCAGAGAGGATGAGGGGAGAGATAGTGAGAGAGAAACAGACAGAGAATGTGGGAAGAAGAGGAAAGGTGTAATTATGATATAAATAAATTATTAATTTGAAAAATAAATTAATAAATGAAAAAACACAGAGGGAGACACAAAATAAGGAAGCAAAGGTCCTAAGAGTTCAAGAGTAAGTATGGCCAAAGAAGTAAGATGCCAAAGTAACACCATTTAGGCACTGCTTGCCATTAAAACATCTTGAGATTTGAACTTCTATAACCATAAAATACATGTGTAAAAGGAATGTCATTGAAACAAGCTGGATAATGGTTATTTATATTCAATATGTTAAAGATTTAATAACTTTTCTACAGTGTAATGCATGCTTGAAGATTTTTCTTGAAAAGTCTTTAGCAAAATAAAATTTGCTGCTTTTTTTTTTTTTTTTTTTTTTTTTTTTTTTTTTTTTTTGGTTTGTAAAGAACTCAGGTAATCATGTTGTTAGTAACTTTATGAATGCCTTTCCATCCTTGGAAAATTTTCCTTCTGCCCTTTTTCTTTTTAATTATTTGTTTACTCTTAAGGACTCAGACAAAATGTATGCTATTAAATTGGCAAATGTGCTTCTTGCTCTACTATGACGTATTTGCCAACACAATAATATGAAAACTTATGAATGAGCATCTTTTTTTTTCCCACCAGGAGCTTCTACCAAACCCATACTTTGTCTTCATTACTGTAAAACTTGTGTCATTAGCAAAATCAACAAAACTTGAATTGCTATAAATTGTATTCAACATAACATTTAGTAACTAGTAACTTTTTGGCTATTGTAAGCTTTATGTCTCCTTTATGAGACCAGGCAATGAACGTTGTATAGAGTAAAAACAGAAAAGTTATTGCATACTTTAAAAGAAATAATTTGTTAGAAAACATAATCACTGTTGTTCTAAAATTTCAGGACTTGATAATATTTTGAGGCGGTTCTCAACCTTTGCTCCAATGAAAGGGCATAGAAAATTTGTCTGCCCTTTTCCATTGTATATAACTTATTACTGAAATGTACTCAATCTGAGCAGGGCTCACAGCATCAATATCTTATGGAAAAATCTGAGTTATTCAGCTGTGTTTTAAGAATCTCTTTGCTGATTCTCATTGACATTCGACATTTTTTTCTCCCATACCTATTGTATAAAATGAAAATAATATAATATCAATAATTTAGCAATATTGATCTTTGAATACTTACTAAACATGGGAAATATCACTGAAACATTTATGTACAAAGATTAATTTAATTGGTCTAACATTCTGTATGTGTAAATATGGCAGATGATAAAATTTTTTAGCTACTTTATGCACTTCTAGGAAAGCTACTTTCTGCAGAAAATAAAGTAGAGAATTATATAATTGATGTATTTGTAAATAAGTATTCAATGAAAAATTGATTTTTAAAATGGCTTCTAGCTATATAATAAAATTTATTCTTCCCTAACTGATCTTAGAAATAAAGCAACATTTTTTTTTTACTAAATGATAATCAATGAATTTAATTTGAAGCCATTTATTTTTCTTTATTGAATAAGGATTTTAATTTTTCTTTTACAAGCTTTATTTTTATTAAAAAAGAGTAAAATTTAAACCAAAAAGCAAGATACATTTATATTACATTTTAAACTGACAAAGTAAATATGATATTTTTCCTGATTAAAATAATGTTTAAAATTTAGAAGATCCACCAAGATAATCTTTATGTCACTCAAAAGGTCTATGGAAAGATGTTGTCACACATCATGGAGTTGTTGAGCTGCAGCATTAGAGACTAGATTTGACAATTAGAAAATGTTGGATGCCATCAGAATGTCATATTTAAGTCTTATTTCTGCAGCTCTCCAGCTTTATAAAAACAGATGTCACCAGACCCATGTTTATCTTACCATCACAATTTTCAGAAGAAAAAAAAATTTAGAAATTTTATATTTTCTAAACAGCAATAAATTTTAGTGTACCATGCACGCACATACTGAGGGATGCTTAGAAATTCTTCTGATGAAATGAGGTGACCTCAAATAGAAATTGGTTGAAAAACATTCAAAAGTACTGTGTTTAAACTGTAGTTGACAATGTCAAATTAATGTTAGGTTTTTGTGCTGAAATGCCAGTGTCCTAATAAAAATGAAATGGAGCAAATCAATGAACAGAAAGTAAATATTTGACTTTTTAGTCATTGATTATTTTAATGTTTTATTTGCATGTGTGGTATTATGACTTTGGGAAATCAATTCATGAGATTGCATTGGAGCTCTAGCTGTTTCTTAAGCCTTCTTATCAATTTTACTTACTGATTCAACACACAATGTTTTAGACAGAGACCTTTAATAAAGTAATTTTTGTGAATGTGTTCTCAAAGCCAATGTATGTCAGGTCTTTCTGTATAAACAAACATGGTTAAGGAAGGAAACAGGACACAACCAGGTCAGTGAGATGATATCCATTGAAAGCTATGTGGTCAATGATTGGTGGGCATCTCATATGCTTTCACAGTTAATTTTCTGAGCTGACATGTTTCATGCTGAGAGTAAACATGACAGAATCTATATTCACCTGGGATCTGAGTCACTATGCAGGCTTATCTTGATTATTAATGGAAGGAGAAGATTCACCCATTAATTCCAACCTGAGTTCCAAACATGCATAAGTTGACAAAGGAAAATAAATATCAGGAATGCACACATTTAATTCCTGCATGTATATGTAATACCAAAAATACTTCGGGTTCAGCCTCTTTGACATCTTTGATGGGATAAAATGTATTCTTGAACTGCACACATTTATAAACACTTTTTGCTTACCTTGCTTTTCTCAAGATATTTTATT
Organism: Micromys minutus; assembly: GCF_963924665.1. Taxonomy (NCBI): domain Eukaryota; kingdom Metazoa; phylum Chordata; class Mammalia; order Rodentia; family Muridae; genus Micromys; species Micromys minutus. The sequence continues at coordinate 39,557,096 of NC_137974.1, forward strand.
ACACAGCAATAACAACTAAGGGAGGACCAAAAGGGAAATAATTCTAGATTTACTGTCTTTATACAAATTATCTATGAAAAAATATTCTCAAAAATATTTTATAATATTGATATTTTTATTTTCTGTACCTTATTATCTATATGTACAAAATTTACTCTTTATTTTTTATTGAAAAACTTTATTTTAAGAAACAAAGATAAATGTACAAATTTTAATCATTTTTGCATAAAAGTATAGGAATACATTTTTAAGGTTGTAATTATTTGTGCATACATATACATACACATATGTATATATGTAACAATAATATAGGAAAAGAGGCTATTAATTTAAGGGGATAAGACAGAAAGTGAGAGGGGCTGGAACGAAGAAAGGGGATGTGATACAGTTCTATATTAATTAAAATATATTCTTTTATTTTTCTTGAACTTCAAACAGTCTGTGACTTGTTTCTGGGTTGTTCAGAGCTTTCTGGGGTTAGTATCCCATTATCAGTTACTGGATATTATGTCTGCTCTTTTGTGACTGGGTTATCTCATTCAGGATATATTCTCTAGATGCATCCATTTTTTTAAGAATTTCATTAAGTCGATGTTTCTGATAGCAGAGTAGTACTCCATTGTGTAAATGTACCACAATTTTTGTACCCATTCATCTACTGAAAGACATCTGGGTTCTTTCCAGCTTCTGGCTATTATAAATAGATCTTCAATGAACATTGTGGTGCCTGTAACTTTGTTGTATGTTAGAGTGTCTCTGGAGTAAATGTCGAGAAGTGGAATAACTGGGACTTCAGGTCGTACCATGTCCAATTTTCTGAGGAACCGCCAGACTGATTTCCAGAGTGGTTGTATCAGTTTACAACCCCACCAGCAGTGGAGAAGTGTTCCTCTTTCTCCACATCCCTGCCAGCATCTATTATCATCTGAGTTTTGGATCTTGGCCAATCTGACTGGTGTGAGGTGGAATCTCAGGGTTGTTTTGATTTGCATTTCCCTGATGGCTAAGGATGGAGAGCACTTCCTTAGATGTTTCTCAGCCAATCAATATTCCTCGACTGAGAACATTTTGTTTAAGTCTGTATCCCATTTTTAATAGGGTTGTTCTATTCTCTGGTGTCTAGCTTTTTGAGTTCTTTGTATACCTTGGATATTAGGCCTCTATCTGATGTGAGGTTGGTAAAATTCTTTTCCCACTCTGTTGGCTTCTGTTTTGTTTTCTTGACAGTGTTTTTAGCCTAACAGAAACTTTGCAATCTCTTTAAGTCCTATTTTTCAATCTATGACCTTTGAGCTCGAGCCATTGATGTTCTGTTCAGGAAATTTTCTCCTGTGCCTATGAGTTCTAAGGTTTTCCCTACTTTCTCATCTAATAGTTCCAGTGTATCTGGTTTAATGTGGAGATCTTTAATCCACTTACACTTGAGCTTTGTACAAGGAGATAAGAAAGGGTCTGTTTTCATACTTCTGCATGTTGAATGCCAGTTGGACCAGCACCATTTGTTGAATAGGCTGTTCTTTTTCCATAGAATGTTTACAGCTCCTTTGTCAAAAATCAGGTGACCATATACATGAGGACTTGTTTCTGGATCTTCTATTCTATTCCATTGATCCACTTGCTTATTTCTGTACCAGTACCATGCAGTTTTCAACACAATTGCCTTGTAATATAGCTTGAGGTCAGGGATAGTGATTCCCGCAGATGTTTTCTTGTTGTTGAGGATGGATTTCCCTACTCTAGGTCTTTTGTTATTCCAGATGAAATTGCACACAGATTTTTCCAACTCAATGAAGAACTGGTTTGGAATTTTGATGGGGATTGTATTGAATCTGTAGATTGTTTTTGGTAAGATGGCCATTTTTAAAATGTTGATCCTTACAATCCATGAGCATGGGAGATCTTTGCATTTTCTGAGATCTTCCTCAAATTCCTTCTTCAGAGGTTTGAAGTTCTTGTCATATAGGTCCTTCACTTGCTTATCTAGAGTCACACCAAGGTATTTCATAATTTTTGTGACTATTGTGAAGGGTATCTTTTCCCCAATTTCTTTCTCCACATGATTGTCCTTTGAATATAGGAAGTCTACTAATTTGTTTGAGTTAATTTTATATCATGTCACTTTGCTGAACTTGTTTTTCAGCTGTAGGAGTTTTCTGGTGGAATTTGTGGGGTCGCTTAAGTACACTATCATGTCATCTGCAATAGTGATGTTTTTACTTCTTCCTTTCCGATTTGTATCCCTTTGATTTCCTTTTGCTGTCTAATTGCTCCAGCCACAACTTCCAGTACTATGTTGAATTGGTAGGGGGAGAGTGGGCAGCCTTGTCAACTCCCTGATTTTAGTGGTTTTGCTTCAAGTTTCCCACCGTTAAGTTTGATGTTGGCTGTTGGTTTGCTGTACATTGCTTTCATTATGTTTAGGTATGGGCCTTGGATTCCTGTTCTTTCCTCTTTAGATGATTCTCTTTACTAGGGATGTTTTCAATGTCAATAGATAGAAAATACCTATGATTAAAATATGTATATTGAGATTTAAATGGGAATTGTGTTGAATCTCTAGGTTGCTTTTACTAAGATGGCTATTTTTACTGTGTTAATTCTACCAATCCATTAGCATGGGAAATCTTTCCATCTCCTGATATCTCCTTTACTTTCTTCCAGGATCAGAAATTCTTCTTATTCAGGTCTTTCACTGGTTTGATTAAAGGTACCTTTTGATATTTTCATATTATCTGTGGTTATTGTGAATATTCTTGTTTCCCTGATTTATTTTCTCAGCCCATTTTTTTGTTTGTATATAGATCTGTAGGTGGGCTATTTATTTATTTATTTATTTATTTATTTATTTGTGTGTTTGTTTGTTTAGTTAGTTAATCTTTTTTCCAGTTACTTTCCTGAAGGTGTTTATCAGCTGCAGGTGGTCCATGGTAGATATTATGGGGTAACCTATGTATACTAACATATCATCTGTTAATGGTGATATTTTGGTGTCTTCTATTCATAATCCCTTTTGATCTCCTTTGGTAGTCTCATTACTTTAAGAAAAATTAAAGTAGTATCTTAAGAAATACAGAGAAAGCTGATAGCCTTGTCTTCTTTCTGAATTTTGTAGTGGGCAGCACTAAATATTGTTCATGGCAATATCATCTACTAATTCATTAATTTGGATCATATTGGAAAACATAAAAATGAGTAGCTATCACAATGATTATCTGTTGATATAATTTGTTTTATTTTATGTTGGAAAATTTTTGTACTTATATTTAACATAAATGTATTAGTCATCACCAATGAAGACTTTTTTTTACAATGAATGGAAACAGAGTTCAACATCCACTTAAAATATAGAGATTATGTAACTGTGGATGAAGGACTTGAATTAGAAATATTTTATTTCTTTGGAGAATAAATTGCGTCATGAGATTTTTTTTTGACAACTGTCTAATGAGATGTTTTTGCTGAAGCAGAAAAATGGGATAATGTTTTGATAACAGAAATGTGGAAACAACCTTGAAAGGGGGCATATGATGTTTTCCTAGAGAAGAAGCTTCAGAGAACACATGATGTTTGGAAAGGATATGAATATAATCTTTCAGACAGTAGACAAAGCTGGATAGTATTGGTATGCCTTACCATTCTTTACTGGTCATTCTCATGACTTCATAGAGAAAAACCCAGCAAAATCTACAGGAGATGTTCTGGTGGATTTCTGACACGTCTTCAGACTCTGGCTGCTTGTAAGATCCTTACCATGGTTTTTTTCTGGGTTGAACGGTCATTGCTGATCCATGAATGGTGTTCCCTAGTTGATTGAACTGATGCTACTGATTTGTGTGAAGTGAACTGATGATATCCTGACAGACAGATTGGACTTGTTCCAAAGAACTATTTCTAAACAAGTTCATATCCTTCTTTGTTCTATTAACCTTTCTTTTCCAATATCTTTAGCTAGAAGGAAGATTAAAGTATTTAATAACCCTCATAAAAGGTAGGTTTTGAAGAATCTAAGCCTAGAGAACTCTAGAGGATGCATGTGTAATGCTAGCACTGCTCGTAAAGATAAAAGGATCTTACAAAAGACAGGCAGTAAAGATTATAAGAACTTGAAGACAATGCCAGTGTGGAAAAAGAATTTCACATGAGCCCATTAGTAGATGAAGAGCTATGACTGGCTAATGTTCACTGAGAGATAGACAATCAGTCTTATGTAAAGATGACCTCCCACAGGTTATTGAATACCAACATGTCAGCATGAACATGTTTATAAAAGGGCAATGATAAATTGACTTATGAATAAATAAATATTCATGTATGTGTATGTACATACATACTAATATATATATATATATATATATATATATATATATATATATATATATATATATATACATTTATCTGCATTTATATGTAACAATAATAATTAAAAATCATAAATTTGTTGTGGGCATATGCAGAGTTGGAAGGGGTAAAGGGAAGGGTTGGTCAGTGCTGTAGATGCAGTACTCATCTACAGAATTATGAAAAATATTTAAGCAATAACAAAAACCTCTAGATTATTTCCTAAAGCTCCTTCCAGTAGTGATAGTGAGAAACAATATTTCTAGCAACTTAATCTGAACTTCAGGAAAGCTCCACAGAAACAAAGACCTTTAGATATGTTAGCAAATGCTCAGGGTATTTCAGAATGAAAAGTAGACAAAAAGGATGATGTACGTGAAGAGCTTGTTCTCCCCACACCTAATCCATGCTTCCCAATTCCCTAAGCATCTTTTTTCCCAGCCAGTTATCTCCCTCCTTGAATCTTTGATATCTATATTATTCTTTTACTCTGAAAGATTTAACTATCCTTCCTTTCATTCTCCTTGTTATTTGGCTTCTTTTGGTCTGTGATTGTAATTTAGATATCCTGTACCTTATGGCTAATATCCACCTCTAAATAAGAGCATAGCCTGCTTGTTCTTTTGGGTGTTAGTACCCCACGCAGAATGATAATTTTTAGTTCCATACATTTGCCTGAAAACAAAATCATGATGTCCTTGTTTTTAATAGTTGAATATTATTCCATTATGTAAATGAAGCACATTGTTTTTATTCATTCTTCAGTTTATGAACATCTTGGTTGTTTTCAGTGTTCAGACATTACAAATAAAGCTGCTATAAACAGTTGAGCAATTCTCCTTGTAAAATGACGGAGCATCTTTTGAGTATATGCCCAGGAGTGGTATACCTGGATCTCGAGGTAGAACTCTTTGTGATTTCCTGAGAAACTGATTTCCAGTATGTTAGTATAAGTTTGCAATCTCACTAGTAACAGAAGAATATTTCTCTTTCTCTGCATCCTTGCCAGCCTTGAGTTTTAATCTTAAACATTCTGTTGGTTGTTAAGCAGGATTTCAGAATCATTTTGATTTGCATTTCCCAGATGACTAAAAATGGTAAACATTTATTTAAGTGTTTTTTAACCTTTAGAATTCTACCTCAAGACCTAGTAGAAAGGAAAGTGTAGAATAGCCTTGAACTCATTGGTACAGGAGAAAACTTCCTGAAACAACAGCCCAGGCACTAAGACCAAAAATATAATAAATGTAACCTCATGAAACTGAAAAACTTCTGCAAATCTAATTTCACCATCAATAAGACAAAATAACAATCTACACATTAGAAAAAGATCTTCACTAACACTACATTTGACAGAGCGATAATACCCAAAATATATAAATAACTCAAGAAATTAAGTAACAAGAAACCAAATAACCCAATAAATGATGTACAGAGCTAAACTAAGAATTTTCAACAGGGGAATCTCTAAAGGTTGAGAAATGTTTAAAGAAATTGTCAATGCTTTCAGTCATCAAAAAAATACAGATCAAATATGGCTCTGAGATTCAATGATTTTAAAATTTTAGGTTTTTTTCTTTAATTTCTTTTTATTAATTACTGTATTTATTTATATTTCAAATGTTGTTCCTCTTAAATCACTATACATCCTGTTCACAGTCTCCTTCATTCCCTTTTGCCAGTCCTACCATAACAAATATCTTTCCCCATTGGCCCCACCACTTCTCCTCAGAGAAGAGGATATTGCCTTGAGGACTACCTCATACTGAGGCACCTATCACTAGTAACTTAAGGTAAATCTTTTTTTACTGAGGCTCAACCAGGCAGTCCAAGTAGGGGTAAGGGGATTCAATAGCCAGGAACAAAGCCAGCCCTAGTTACACATTTTAGTTGAACCAGGTGAACATCACGTTGAATAATTGCTACTAATGTGTTGGGGTTCTAGGTCCAGTTCTTGCATGTTCTCTAGTTGGTTGTTCAAGCTCTGTGAGTCCCCATGGTCACATTCTAGTTGACTCTGAGTCTTTTTGTGTTGTCTTTCCTACTTGATCACTTTTATTCCTTACTCTTCCACAATTATCTCTGGGCTGGGCTGATGTTTCACTGTGGGTCTCTGCTTCTGCCTCCATCCATTGCTGGATGAAGCCTCTCAGGACAAAACATCATGACCAAATTCAACTTAGGGAGATAACTGTTCATTTTATCTTATGGTTTATAGTTAGTCTGTCTTTCAAGGAACTCAGGATAGGATACAAACATGGCAGTATCCTGGAGTTAGCCCTGATGCAGAGGCAATGGGTGAGTGTTACTTTTTAGCGTGTTCTCCATGGCAAGACCATTCTGCTTTCTTGTATTACCCATGATTACCTGCAAGGGGTGACACTGTCCACAAGTAACTTCCATATCAATTATTTACCAAGACAATAGTCCAGAAATTTGTGTACAGTCCAATGCTGAGATAATTTTAACTATGATTTATTCTTATGAAAAATGACTAAGTTTGTTTCTCAAAACATTGTGAATAGGAATACCCTGTGGCATGATTGTACTACTCCTTGGTAAATGTTCCTATCCCCAAACAACATTCATGCACCACCACAATTCCCACACATCTACATTCAACACACTGTTGTTTAAACTAACCAAGTTATAGATTAAGATTGCCTCCAGTGTCATTCAACAGTAAATTAAAAAATTGCGATTTCTGGGAAAACGGTAGAACTGGCAGTCATAATATTAAGCAAAATAAGTGAGACTCTGTAAGAATAATATTGAATGCACATTCTAGGTTTTATATTTGTGTGTCTGTATCCATGTGTCTGTGTGTATTATGTGTGTATGTCCATCTTTCTGTCTGTATTTGGAAATTGTCCTGAAGCTGTTTGTATATTAATGTTAAATTCACTTCCTAAAGAAGGGATGCCTGGTCATATACTCATGAGGTTACTTCATCTGAACCTTCCAATTTTAATTAGTAAAGTAAAGAAGAGCCAGTCACTGGGCTGGGTAAGGGAGGTAGAGGGAGGGAGTCACAGTAGAGATGATGAGGAGGACTGAGAGAAACTGCAAGATGGAGATCCAGAAGGGTGAACTAGACCCCAGTAGTCTTAACTGGCATTAGATAGCTATGAACATTTAAGAATTTTAGGTTTAATATCTCATATAAAAGGGCAGTTTGTATCTTTGTCTATTTGACGAAATCTTATTATGTAGAGGGTTTGTGGATTGAGAGTTTGGTATATAAATTGTATGAATAGCTGTCAGGCAATAGAGTTGTGTTTGTATTGAGTTTTGGGGTAAAGAAACACCCTGGGATGGAGGCAGTAACAGGCAGAGTAAAATTGCCAAGGGAAGGGAGTTTCACAGATGAAGTGAGATTGTGGGGGCAGCTCAAATACTAAACGGGCCTGCGGAGTGAGAGAGACCCAGGGCAGATAAAAAGATAAACCCTTCTATTTTTTTAATATTTCTTGCAATTCACGTATCTAATCATATGATATAAAAGTACAAAAAGAAATTATCTGGAGTAAGTAAAAGCTACTGGAAAAGACAGGGGTAAAGTGCAGTATATGAGGGAATAGAGTAAAAGTGCATGCTTTACTTAAAAAAACATTTCTTACTAAAACTCATAACCATGCGTAATTTATATATATTTATTAAAAATAGTAGTAAAAATGTAAATAAAATAGAAAACATAGAGAAATGCATACTATTGGAGAAAGTAGAGCTTTTAAAATATTAATAATTTCATAAAATAAAACCAAACTTCAAATTTAAACATATTTTCAAGCCAGTATTCTATAATGTTTAAAGAAGATAGAAAAGGGTAAAAGTATTTCTGGAATCTGAAATGTAAGACTGTAATATAAAAATAGCCTATAATCAACAGGAAGAAGTTAGCAAACTTCATAACAGATAAAAAGTTAATTCTCAGGGCTAAATAACAAATTCCTAGATGTCTGGAAAAAATTAAATGCCACCCATTTTCACAAGTAATTAAAAAAATGCAAATTAAAACTAACAGTGTAACACTTTTCTCATTAGCAATATTTAAAATTTATGTAAAATATTACTAAGGACATGTACAAGAAATAATCTTCTTGTTTAATTTTAATCTTATTTGCTGTTATATAAGGAGCCATCTAGAAGAGGCTAAAGCTAGTTTCCCTGGAGGTGGCCCACCATTTTTGCATGGTTTATGATAGGTAAGCTCTGAGAGTCAAGGTCCCAGGAGACGTTATCTCAGGATGGCTTCTTGCAGCTGACATGCCTTTTCTTATCACTCTTACATAGTCTAATAATTCCTGGGTATTAGTCCATTCTATAAGACAAACTTTCTGCATATCAACAAAATGATAGACTTTCATGAATTAATGCTGTTTAGATGAATTAATGATTTTATAAAATTTATGTT